>NC_058521.1:236909693-237540193 GCF_904849725.1 Hordeum vulgare subsp. vulgare
GTTTCCCCCAGAGTTGAGGTTTTCCTCTAAGGAATCCGATGAGGTCACGAGATTCGTGATAGAGGATGCCTTTGCGGCCCGTGTTCATTTGTGATGGACTAGTTGGAGCACCCCTGCAGGGTTTAATCTTTCGGGAAGCCGTGCCCGCGGTTATGTGGCAACATGGAATATTTTGTTAACATCCGATATTAGAGAACTTAAACATAAGCTAATAAAATTGCCAATTGTGTGCGTAACCGTGACTGTCCCTTCGAAGATCTCTCTTCGATCGGGAACACGGTGGGGTTATGAATGCCGTAGGTAGGTGTTCAGGATCACTTAGTGATCAAGTAAACCCGACCGTTAGCGTAGACCACCTTCACTTCTATTTTGCATAAGTTAGCCACTATTCAAGCATAGGATGTTGCAGCCTAATACACTTCTCCCTTTTCCCTTCCCAATAACATGACTAGTTCTGGCACCAAGGTCTTAGATTGCTGAGTCCCCGTGGCTCACGGATTCCTCCGAAACTCTCAGCAGGTACAGGTACCCCAGAGACAGATGATCCCGACGGCACCCAGCTGGCGTGGCAGTACGACGAGGAGACAGACCGCCTCTACGTGAACTATCCAGAGGACTGAGGCGTGGTCGTGATCGTGGGCCTACACCAGGGTGGCATAGCATTTTCCATGTTTTGTAGTCCGTAGCGGAACTACCTTGTTTGTATCTGTGTTGTACTCTGAGTTATTAATAAGAAGACAGTTGAATCCCGAATTGTCTATTTTTATTATTATTTGTGCTATGTTACTTGCTTGCGAAACGCTGAGATGCGCTTCTTTCCTATTCGGGGGCCTCGACCCCCAGATTAGAAAGGACCGCATCTTGGTCGTTACAAGTTGGTAATCAGAGCCTTACGACCATGGGAGCCTTTGTGTGATCGTACTTGGCCGAGTCGAGTCTAGAAAATGTTTTGAGTCGTAGTTATATCGGAGAGTAGGATTCTTGTTTCTCCTCTTCTATGCTCTGGTGAGGTTCCCGTCTTAGGAAATCTTTAACTCTACTCCTTTTTCTCGCTCAAATTTTTTTTAGGATCACGCGGGTATTTGTGAAATCTATATGATTTCGATGTGACGGAATCATGTCCTGGTGCCTCCTATCTCTCTAAGTATCAGGGGAGTTGAGCTCTAGGGATTATCGCGCACATCGCCATCATTCAGATTTCTGAGTATCCAAGAACGGAGGGTGTTCGTTATTGCTTCAATACGGGTAGTGGTGAGTTAACCCCGATGTCCCCAGTACTGGTGTAGATTGTTCGGGGGTATTACCACATTTTGTATCGTTGTGATCACGAGGATCTGTTGTAGATGAAGGTCCGAGATGCTGGTTGTGTGTTGAAGGATGTGATACAGGTGACGGGTTAGTTTAGGAGTTGTGTGACATACTCCTTGTATCCGTGTACCTGATTGCATGACCAGTTATTTCGGGAATTCATAGGTGGGACATCTAGTAGTATCTTATAGGACTATCTTCCTACAAACGCTTGATTGAGGTTTGGGAAATCTCGATCATATGTTTGTTCCGAGCAGTTCTAGCTCACACTTGTTTGCAGTGGTCCTTATCGGAATTTTGACGTCTGTTACTTTGACGATGCACTCTTGCTATGTTGTTCGAGTGCAATACTAAATTCTATTCAGATATTTTGTCTTTTGATTCAGCAATATCTTCAATTGTTTTGTGAACTAATATGCTGTCCGTCTTCAGGATGGCTCCACCGACTCGTCAGACCCCAGTGCGTGAGGATATGCGGCCTCCACCTCCTCCTCCTCCGCTGCCGCCTCCTCCTCCTACAGAGGCCTGTCAGGCGATGATGGCAGCTACTAATGCAAACACTCAGATGCTGTTGCAGTTGATCCAGGAGAGAGCCAATCATCAGCAGGGCAATTTTCAGCAGGGTGGCAATCACTTCGCCAGTCTGAGTCAGTTCCTGTCAAACCAGCCTAAGACGTTCACTTCTTGCGACCCGCCGTTTGATGCGGAAGATTGGATCCGTGATATGAACAAGCATTTCGAGTGTAGCAATGTGCGTCCAGAGGACTATGTCAAGTTTGTAGCGTTTCAGTTGAAGGGGCAGGCTTCTATTTGGTGGCAGCAGCTTAAGGACTCCAGAGGTGGCAGGGTGTTGTCTTGGGACGAGTTTTGTCGTGACTTCAGATCCCACTACATCCCTTCCAGTTTTGTTGAGGAGATGTGTGACAAGTTCAGGCGTTTGAAGCAGGGCAGCAATTCTGTGTACAAGTACAATGTCGAGTTCCACGAGCTGGCCCATTACGCGTTGCAGGATGTCCCGGATCAGAAGAGCAAGATCTACCAGTTCAGGGGTGGCTTAAAGGAGGATTTGCAGTTAGCACTTGCCTTGCACGATCCTGAGGAGTTTGACAAATTCTACAACTTAGCTCTCCGAGCAGAGGCAACCTTGCTTAGGGTGGAGAACTCCAAGAAGCGCTTCAGAGAGTCCAGCTCTTCCTCGACTCAGGTGGTTCAGAAGCAACAGAGGTTTTGGGTTTCTCCTCCTCCTCCTCGGCACTCGCAGCAGCCGAAGCACTCAAGTGGACGTGGTTCTTCCCACCCACCCAACCCTGGCTTTCAGCAGAGATACCAGCATCAAAAGCAAGGGCCTCCTCAGATTCAGTTCCGGCAACCAGCAGATGTCACTTGTCACAAATGTGGGCAGAAGGGTCACTATGCCAACAAATGCACTTCTCAGCTCCGTCTGCCGCCTCCTCCTCGAGGCAAACCTCCAAGCAACGCTCTTGTCAAGTTCAACCCCAGATCAGCTCGAGTCAACATGGTGAATGCAGCTGAAGCAGACAACTCCTCTGATGTGATCATGGGTAACCTCCTTGTCAATGATAGTCCTGCTAAAGTGTTATTTGATTCTGGTGCTTCGCATTCGTACCTCTCCATTCCATTTGCATCCAAGCATAATGTTCCTGTTGAAGAGCTTCCTAGTCCGTTGTCAGTAGTTTCACCAGGCAAGTTCATGCATGCTAGCACCCGTGCTCCCGATGTTTCTATCAAGATGGGCAATTATTCTTTTCTGGCCTCTCCGTATGTCTTGGGAAAGTCCGACATTGATTTGATCCTTGGTATGGACTGGTTGGCCATGAACAAGGCGTCGATTGATTGTGAAGCTAAAGAAGTGAAGCTTACCCACTCTTCGGAGGATGTGATTATATTCGCGGCGCGCGATGACACAATCCGTTTGTTCTCCTTGAATGAAAAGGGTGAGATCAATCCTATTGAGCAAGTTCCTGTGGTCTGCGAATATCAAGATGTGTTTCCTGAAGAGCTGCCAGGCATGCCTCCGCACCGTGAAGTTGAGTTTGTCATTGAGCTTGAGCCAAGCACAGAGCCAGTGTGCAAACGGCCGTACAAGCTGGGTCCAAAAGAGTTGAAGGAACTCAAGAGGCAACTCGATGAGCAGGAGCGTTTGGGTTTGATCAGACCAAGCTCGTCTCCGTGGGGATGTGGTGTTCTATTTGTCAAGAAGGATGTTTCAGACCGGCTGTGTGTCGATTACCGCCCATTGAACAAGAAGACAATCAAGAACAAATATCCACTTCCGAACATAAATGAGTTGTTCGAACAACTAAAAGGTGCTAAAGTATTCTCCAAGATTGATCTCAGAATGGGCTATCATCAGATTCGCATTCGCGAGGAAGACATACCGAAGACGGCATTTAGGACCAGTTTTGGCTCGTATGAGTATACGGTCATGTCTTTTGGTTTGGCTAATTCTCCTCCGACTTTTTGCCGATTGATGAACTATATTTTCTCACCATATAAGAATGAATTTGTCTTGCTCTATCTCGACGACATTCTGGTCTTGTCTGAGGATGAGGAAGAACACGAGAAACATCACAGGTTGATGCTTGATAAACTGAGAGAATACAAGCTATATGCCAAGTTTTCCAAGTGCGAGTTCTGGCTAAAAGAAGTGGTTTATCTTGGGCATATTATCTCTGCCGAGGGCATTAAGGTTGACCCGTCCAAGGTTCAAGCCATTGATGAATGGGAACCTCTGCAGAATGTGAAGCAGCTTCGAAGCTTTCTCGGTCTTGCCGGATATTGCAGAAGATTCGTTGAGAACTTCTCCAAAATCGCCAAGCCGCTCTTTAGTCTTCTTCAGAAGGGTGTCAAGTATGTTTGGTCTCCAGAGTGTCAACTGGCTTTCGATACACTCAAAGAGAAGCTTATCTCCACTCCGGTATTGGCCCCTCCGGATGATTCCAAGCCATACCAGGTCTTTTGCGATGCTTCTCTCCAGGGTCTCGATGCAGTCTTGATGCAAGATAGGAAGGTGGTTGCTTATACCTCCAGACAGCTGAAGCCTGCGGAGAAGAACTATCCTGTGCACGATCTCGAGCTAGCAGCTATTGTCCACGCCTTGATGACTTGGAGACATCTCTTGTTGGAACGTAAGGTTGAAGTTTTCACCGATCACAAGAGCCTCAAGTATATCTTCACTCAGCCTAACTTGAATCTTCGGCAAACATGTTGGGTGGAAATGCTCCAGGATTTTAATCTGAGTGTGGAGTACACGCCAGGCAAGACAAATGTTGTGGCAGATGCATTGAGCAGGAAGGCATATTGCAACAGTCTGATTCTGCAACCTCTCCAGCCGGGTCTTTCTGAGTCTTTCAGGAAGCTCAATCTTTAGCTGGTTCCTCAGGGTTTTCTTGCGAACCTTCAGATCTCTCCTACCTTGGAAGATCAGGTCAGAGCAGCTCAGCTACTTGACGCTATGGTGAAGAAGGTCAAGATTGGTGTGGGAAAGAGTCTTCCCAAGTATAAGTGTTTCACTGTTGATGCCAGGGACACTTTGTTTTTCGAGGACCGCCTTGTCGTCCCGAAAGGTGATCTCAGGAAGGTGATCATGGAAGAAGCTCATAACTCTCTGCTCTCTATTCATCCTGGAAGTTCCTAAATGTACCACGACTTGAAGTAGACTTTCTGGTGGACTCGTATGAAACGTGAAATTGCACAATTCGTAAACGAGTGTGATGTATGTCGAAGGGTGAAAGCAGAACATCAAAGACCAGCGGGCCTCTTGCAGCCTTTGCCGACTCCCGAGTGGAAGTTTCATCACATTGAGATGGACTTCGTCACCGGGTTTCCGAAATCCAAGAAGGGCAATGACGCTATCTTCATCGTCATCGACAAATTGAGTAAAGTGGCGCATTTCCTTCGAGTCAAGGAGTCCATTTCAGCAGCTCAGCTGGCAGAGTTGTACACCTCCAGGATTGTCTCTTTGCACGGCGTACCTATGATGATCTCGTCAGATCACGGAAGTATCTTCACTTCCAAGTTCTGGGACTCCTTTCAGTCTGCTATGGGCACGAAGATCCGCTTCAGCACAGTGTTCCATCCTCAGACTAGTGGTCAAGTGGAGAGAGTGAATCAAGTTCTTGAGGATATGCTGAGAGCCTGTGTTATCTCTTTTGGCATGAAGTGGGAAGATTGTCTGCCTTTCGCGGAGTTCTCGTATAACAATAGTTATCAAGCTAGTTCTGGCAAGGCTCCGTTTGAAATTCTCTATGGCAGGAAGTGTCGTACTCCGCTCAACTGGTCCCAGACAGGCGAGCGTCAGATCCTTGGCAATGATATGATAGAAGAAGCTGAGGAGATGTGTCGGATCACTCGCGACAATCTCAGAGCAGCTCAGTCCCGTCAGAAGAGCTATTATGACAGCAAGCACCGTGACATGTCGTATGAGCTTGATGATTTTGTCTATCTCAAGGTGTCGCCTATGAAGGGTATGCAGCGCTTTGGCATCAAAGGCAAGCTTGCGCCTCGTTTCGTTGGCCCGTTCAGAGTGGTTGGCAAGAGGGGCGACCTTGCATACCTGCTCGAGCTTCCGTCAACCTTTGCAAATGTCCATGATGTGTTCCATGTTTCTCAGCTTCGGAGGTGTTTCAAGAACCCCGAGCGCACTGTGCATCTTCAAGATATCGACCTTCAGCCTGACCTTTCTTATCGTGAGCGTCCAGTTGCAGTTCTCGAGGCGACTGAGCGCAAGACCCGTAACAAGACTGTCAAGTTTCTCAAAGTGCAGTGGTCACACCATTCCAATAAAGAGGCTACATGGGAACGCGAGGATAACCTCCGTTCCGAATTTCCCGATTTCTTTCAGTCTTAGATCTCGAGGGCGAGATCTTCTTTGTAGTGTGGGAGAGTTTGTAGTGCCCCATATGTAACCTTCCCTATTTTGGAAGCATTGAATGTGGGTCCACCTTGTCAGAGATTATGATGTTAAAGTTGGTACCATGATTTCATGTGTGTTCCTTACTATTTCCTTCTCATGCATGCATAGCATATCATTGCATGCCCATGTGTTCTTGTTGTTGCAAAGTGGTCATATAATTACATGTGGTGTTTGTGGTCTTGTGTTGGATGTGATCTTGTGATTACATGTGATAATGTGGTGTGATGTAGTGAAGTGTGCCTTGCTTGGCATATTTTTCAAACCCCCTTAATTAGGTTCTAACCCTTTCCTCTCTTTTATTCCCAAGTTCAAAACCTACTTGCTCCTATGCTGTTTTACAAATGTTACACCTTTAGTGCATTTTGGTTGGAGTGTGGGCATGTAGGAGAGGGGTTTTTAAAACCTCTTTTGCTTGAGGTTTTCCTTTACTTCAGTTTTATTTAAATCTGTTTGGCAATTATTGTTAGTTGCCCATATAGCCATTGTGGTATTTTATTTAATTGGGGCATAATTCCCTTATGCCTAGGGATATTTTATTTTATTTCTCTCTTTTCTTTTAAGCCCTTAGTTTACCTAGGATTTAGTTGTATGTTGTATTTAAAATTAGAGAGGCCAGGGAATTGTTTCTCCTCTTGTGGCGCTCAGGTGGGCTTCTTTCTCCCTGGCGGCCCAGCTCCTTCCCCTGGCCCATACCTCTTCGCACACGAGCACAGCGCACGGCCTCCCTCCTCCACCTGCAAACGACGTCTCCTCCCATCGCCTCCTTTCCGTCAGGCTCCAGAGAGGGCACGCCCGACGCCGTGAGCGCGGACGTCGAGGACCCCCCCTTTAAAACGCGTTGGCGTCCGTGCCTCTCCCACTCCTAGGGTTTCCCCTCTCCCCAGACCGCCACCGCCACCTCTCTTCCTTCCCTCTCTCTCATCTCTCGTCGGCAGGTAAGTCTCTATAGGGTAGCGGTGAGATAGCAGTAGCCCGTCACGCCGTCCTCCGCGCGTTTGTCGTCTCCGGCGCCGGCCAGCATGTCCGGGAGCTCGGGGTGGTACCCCGCGACCCATTCCCGGTGCTAGAAGCCCCAGGGAGCGACCACACCGACGAGCTCGACCTCGTCAACGGTGCGAACCTGGTGGTCTGCCTCGTCTTCTTCGGTCTACGGCAGGATCTACCTCGGCACGCCTTCTTCCCCTCCGGTCCGGCTTCCTCCCCGTCAGATCGGAGCCCCCCTTCCTTCCCAAGGTGAGGCCGCACCTCCCCCTTCCTTCCTCCTCCGTAGTTCAGCTCGGATCCGGCCTGTGGCGTGTGCGTACTCTCTGTTCGAGCAGCAGCAGTAGCAGGTTGCTCTGGTTGTGGTAGTAGCTGCATGTGGGTGTGTTGCGCAGAGGGGGGCTTCCTCCCCCCTCGTGCTAGCAGCGCCGCGGCCAGGGAGCTTCCCCCGTCAACGTTGGGCCGTGGGCAATTTGGACTACGTTGCCTTCTCTGTCTCCGACGAGCAGGGTAGATCAGAGTAGTAGATAAGCACGGGAGAGACCCTTCGTCTATTTCTTGCGCATATTAGTTCAGTAGACGTTTTGTAGCCCAGTGGTATGTGTGTGTGGTGTGCCTGTTGGAGGGCGCGGGTTCGATCCCCCCTCGTCGCTGCTTTTGTTTTCTGTTTTTCCTGCACAATAGCATCGGGGGCATGATACCCTGTTTTCTTCCCCTAACCTGTCGACATAGTGATAGTGGTGTAGTGGCTAGGAGTTGCTGCTGTGTACCAGGAGGTACTGGTTTCGATTCCCAGGAGCCTAATGCATAATTCTGTTTTCCTTTTTGCTTTCCTTTTATTTTTTTGTTACTTCCTTTTTCTTATGCATAGACAGCAAGGTGTCCTATTTAATACTTTTCCTGCTGGTGTAGATGGGTGCAGATTGTATTGTGTGTGTGTTTGCACACTAGTATAGTGATAGATGGTGTTGGTGGCTTAAGTGATATGTGTGTGCATGTGGTCTTGTTAGTTCATGATGTTGGTGTGTTTCAAATAGGCATTTGTGCATAGAGGTTGTAAGTGAAGTTGATGGTGTAGGATGGAGATGTGTTTGTAGTGGGTGCACACCACATGTGGTACTTACTAAAAATGTTTGAGAGGTGATGCCTCCAAGTTACTTGCTTAGTAGTTTTCCCCCTCATGTTGTTCTTGGATTTAAGAGTTGATGTTGTTGTGAATGATGTGGAGTATGTGTGTGTGTGTGTGGAACTTCCCCACCTTTGCAAAACTATGCACCTTCACATGTCTATATGTGAGAGGGCATGGTGTTTGTGTGTGGGGATAGTTTGGTAGATGTGCTTGTGATGTTGATGTGCATGACACAAACATGGGGTTCAAACCCCCATGTCACTTTGTCATTGTGCACATGAACCCAACCTTTGTAGTTGTTGTCTTAGTAGGATACCTTATGGAGTTGACATATTCAGTTTTGTTGCAAGTTTGAGCCTTGATTCCATGGAATAGGTGGAGCCCAAGTGCATGAGTTTTTGTGTGTTAGTAGTAGGGGTTTTGCTCTACACTATAGTGGTGTCAATTATCACTTGGTGTAATGTGTGTGCAAACTATGCCTAGACAAAGTGGGCATGTGGCTGAAAAATTCCAGATTAGTGAACTCTGAAATTTCACAAAGTCTGGGATGGTGGAAACATTTTCTTCTCTTATAGATGAGGATGTGCTGGTCATTCTGTTGAGAACTAGCCGTAGTTCAGTGCAAGGATTGTGAACCTGGTATGTTTGGGAAGCTCCCTGTCAAATTTCAAAGCATTTGGAGTCCAGTAGGTTGTGTTTTGATTGCTGTAAAAAAGCTTCAGAACAGAGACAGATACTCAGGTGCAGGAATTTTCACTAAGTCCGTGAGATCTGATGGTTTTGGAAAAGTTTGTGGCCTTGTATCTTCTAGAGTTGAATTCCTTTTGCTGTGATTCTTGCTGGTGCTTGTAGTGTTCTTGGTTGGAAACAACCACATATATTATTTGTCATGTTTGAAGACCTGTAGCTATGTTGCATGCAGCTCCCAAAGAGCTAAGATGCAGATTATGGCAGATTATGTAGTTTTGTCATTTTGGTCAATGTGTGTGCTTAGTTGATGTTGTGGTGTTCTTCCTTGCTCTAATCAATTCATGTTGGGTTGTTATAGGTCTTGGCAACCTGGGAATACCAGATTTGTGCCAATTGTGAGTGTGGTGTTGATTCTTCCATGTAGAGCTTCATATCTTGTTTCGTTGATTCCCATTGATCCGTAGCTCCGTTGGCAATGTTCTTTATATGGTTTTGCACCGTTTTCACGAGCCGCATCTGTTTATGTCATTCTCATGCATGTCAAAATAGCTTAGTGTTCAGTTCTGTCCAGAAACTTGCAGTAGTTTATTTTGCTTGTGCTAGTGATAGAAATAGTGGTGCATGCTCAATTTTCATCTCATGCATCATGTGATTGTTGCATCTTGTGGTGCTGTTGTTCACTGGCTGTTATTCTTATGTTGGGTAGCACCGGGATCGGAGAACGAACACGTGGAGTCAGGAGAGTACGTGCAGGACGATCCAGAACCATTCCAAGCTGAGGATATCACAGGCAAGATGATATGACCTTGATTCCATCTCTAGACTTGTTATGTTAGTTTCGTTTCCATGTCATATTGCTCGCTGCCTACCAATGAAATTAAATTACCTCTTGAAATGCCATGAGCCCAAACACCGTTCTCCTTCCTATCAAAAACTTGTATGGCTAAGTAGGCTTGCTCAGCTACTAATGTTAGCATTGTTAGTTGCAGGTGTTTTAAACTCATGTGATGACATGAGCTTGATATCATTATATTAAATTCTTTTATTTAATTAATGCACCTTTATACTTGGTAAATGACGGGAGGCCTAGCCTTTTGCCTGGTGCTTTGTTCCGTTATTGCCGCCTTAGTTACCGGTTACTGGTGTTTGATTCCATAATGATGGCTCCTAACACGTTCGGGGTTGTTATGGGGACCCCCTTGATAAATCACGTAGTGTTAAGGCTTGTCTGGCAGGACCCAACATTGGTTTTAATCTGCTAATCACATAATAATCTGCATAGGGAATAGCTACCCCGAGGAATTTAATCAACAACCCGGGCCAGTGCTCCTCATGAGTGTTGGCCCCACCTGAGCGATGTCCGGGGCCCCACTGGTCACCCAGAGGTTTAGCCATTCCGACGTCTAGCTCATCTGTCGTGTCCTGAGACTGAGATACACGGCTCTTATCAGGGTCGTCGACACGACGGGAGGTCCTGCTAGCCTTGTCTTACCTTAGCGGTATATCTTGCGTATAGGAATCCCAGTGAAGCTTTGGTTTCCCCGAGAGTTGAGGTTTTCCTCAAAGGAATCCGACGAGGTCACGAGATTCGTGATAGAGGATGCCTTTGCGGCCTGTGTTCGTTTGTGATGGACTAGTTGGAGCACCCCTGCAGGTTTTAATCTTTCAAAAAGTCGTGCCCGCGGTTATGTGGCAACTTGGAATATTTTGTTAACATCCGGTATTAGAGAACTTAAACATAAGTTTATAAAATTGCCAACTGTGTGCGTAGTGATTGTCCCTTCGAAGATCTCTCTTCGATTGGGAACATGGTGGGGTTATGAATGCCTTAGGTAGGTGTTCAGGATCACTTAGTGATCAAGTAAACCCGACCGTTAGCGTAGACCACCTTCACTTCTATTTTGCGTAAGTTAGCTACTATTCAAGCATAGGATGCTGCAGCCTGATACACTTCTCCCTTTCCCCTTCCCAATAACATGACTAGTTCTGGCACCAAGGTCTTAGATTGCTAAGTCCCCGTGGCTCACGGATTCCTCCGAAACTCCCAGCAGGTACAGGTACCCCAGAGATAGATGATCCCGACGGCACCCAGCCGGCGTGGCAGTACGACGAGGAGACAGACCGCCTCTACGTGAACTATCCAGAGGACTGAGGCGTGGTCATGATCGTGGGCCTGCAGCAGGGTAGCATAGCATTTTCCATGTTTTGTAGTCCGTAGCGGAACTACCTTGTTTGTATCTGTGTTGTACTCTAAGTTATTAATAAGAAGACAGTTGAATCCCGAATTGTCTACTTTTATTATTATTTGTGCTATGTTACTTGCTTGCGAAACGCTTAGATGCGCTTCTTTCCTATTTGGGGGCCTCGACCCCCAGATCGGAAAGGACCGCATCTTGGTCGTTACAGCGCGTGTCGGCGGGAAGCGGTGGTGAATGCCTCATCCCCTATCTCGGCCACCTCCTTCTCGTCATCCCCTTCATCCTCCTCATCTTCCTCCAAGTCGTCACTAACCCTAAAGGGTTCTAGAGGCGGAGCCCCGAGTTCCACCTCCGCGTCTTGGAGGAGGTCCATGAACGAGGATGGGGTTGCCATTTCCTCGAACAGCTCGTGCGCGGCGGGAGGAGGTTCGGCGACGGCGGTGGGCGCGGCCGCGAGCGGGGCCGCGGGCTTCTTCCGCGGCTTCTTCACTGCCGGGGACGAGTCGGCGACCTTGGAGGAAGCCCCTCGCGGCCCACGGGAGGCCGCCTTCGGCCGGCTCTTCTTGGGGGCGGGGGCGGCAGTGGGGGCGGGCGCCGGGGCGGGGACGGGGGCCGAGGAGGCAGGGGGAGGCGGTGCGAGGCCCGCCCGCCGCCGCTTGGCCTCGACGCGGGTGCGAGGGCCGGGGCGGGGCCCGAGTCGGGCCTGGCGGGTGCGGCGGCGGGCGGGGGCGCGGTGGCGGCGGAGGCCTCCATGGCCGGCGCGGGGCGAGGCGGCGGGAGGAGCCGGGGAGGCGGGGATGAAATTTCCCTCCCGCGCGAGAGGAAAGAGGAGTGCGGGTTGGGGGGAGTTTTTCCTCCCAACCCTCACTTCTACAGGTTGGGAAGCAGTTTGAGGGTTGGACCTTTAATTTTTTTTACGGGTTTGAGGGTTTAGAGGTTCTAGTCTACGGCTTTTTTCGATGAAAACTGTAAAAAAGCAGTTATTTTTAGGGATTTGAGGGTTTGAGGGCTCTACTAGACTTGCTCTTAAGCCCTTATAAGTCACTCGGTTAGGCCAACTCTCACCCCAAATTGGGGTCAAACTGACAGAAATGGCGAATGACAAATGCCCGGTTTTCATTCGTCATCAATCTATGATACTCCCTCCGTCTCAAAATAAGTGTCTTAAGTTTAATATAATTTTATACTAAAGTTAGTATAAAGTTGAAACAGTTATTTTGAAACGGAGGAAGTATAAAATTGTATCGCATTTGCATCGAAACGGACAGCGTGCGGACGGGTGAGACAGCGTGCGGACATGTCAAGCTAAGGAAGGTTGCTGGCGGTAAATTGGCCTTCTCCTATACCATGCGCCCAACTACCTCATACTGTATCGGCATGCCACTAGGACGGGTGTCAATATAATTACCTCTTCGATGGTGGGTTGCCACGTTTTCGACAAGCTTCACCTAAACACCTGCCCGCTCGACACCTCTCGGCAAGCCTCTGACCCTTGCCACGATAGAGTGGTGGGAAGTAGCTTGTCAGTCTTGAGTTTGCCGGACAGGGGCTTGTCGGTCCGGAACTTGCCGTTGTGCAGCTTGTCGTCATCTTGAGTGTCGATCTTCGGTACTTCTATAGTACTTCACGGTAACTTGCGTGGAGGTCTTCTTTGTTGTCTTGAGTGTCATCGAGGGTCATCCTCCGACAAGATTTTGCCGGCATGAGGGCTACTAATGTTAGTGTATAATTCAGGGGGTAAGAACACCCATGTTTAATACACCAACACGAGTCCTCGGTTCTGGGCTCTACACGTGTGTCGAGCTGTTGGGCTAGGCTCAAAAGCATGCACAGACACACGTGGCAGAGAAAAACTATTGTGATGATGGTTTTTACTTCACACCCACGATGACGCATTGAATGCGGGGTGTGGGAGTGGTTGAGCGAAACGGCCCTTCGCGGTTGTGCGTCTGAAAAGGCGCGACCACGCCAGGCAGTAAGGAGCCAGCCCTCGCGCCTTGCCCATAAAAGGGCACTCGCAGGCGCGAGGCTCAACTTACTATTTCCTTTGCTAGCAATCCAACTCCCTGCATCCCTCTTCTTCTTCCTTGTGCAAAACCGAGCACTTCGCCATCGCATCGCTCTGCATGCGCCCCTCTTCAACCTCCCCTCCTCCAAGCATCCATGACCCCGAAGAAAGCTAACCCACAGGTACAGAAGAGGAAGGCCTTGATGACCAAGATGCGGCGAGAGAACGTCATCTTCTCGTTGGTATTAGGGCCCATGGATCTCATGCACCGGTACACCTACGTCTGGTCGAAGATGACAAAGGACTATTGTCGGGGGATAACCCCCAGGTAGGCTCAAGTACGCTTGTCCCTTTTTCAAGACAACGGTGTTGGCTACGTCCCTCAAGGCCGGCTCGCGCTTGCACCCCCTGGCCCGGTTCGCCCTGGCCGGCTCCCACGATGCGGCCCGACTCGATGCATGACACCCGGTAGGCCGGCTTTGGGGCGACCTGCCAGCCGACAAGTCAGCGCCTGTCCCATCAACTCTGTACGGCAAGACCTCACCATGACAACGAGGCGTGGCAACAGTGGCCCTGACACCACTGATGAGAGCGTGAGTGGCGAAAGTGGAGGCGACCATATCGTTGACCTAGGCCGATTGTGACCGGATGAGGAGACATTGTGGCTACACGCCCTCAACCACTTCGTGACGATGTTGATGCATCGCTACAGTATAGCCGGTCGTACCACTGACCAAGGCCGGCTACGACCAGGCGATACTACACTATGGTCGCACGATGCTAACCACTCTACGACTTCGTTTGGCACATGGCTACAATGACGGCCAACTGACGGGCCCCTAATTCGACGGGACCCATAGCCGATGGGCCCCACGAGTGATAAGACTACATAGTCGGCGGGCCCCACGGCTGGCTGGAGAGGCTGTTAGCTCAGGCCCACCTCTATTATTCTTGTATATTGTAAGCCGGGGGGTTGACCTATAAAACCCCCTGCTGCTGGCTACACCTATAGGGATTTCCTTGGCAAATATGCAAAGGATTCCCCCGCGGCCTTGGAGCCTTGCGTTGGTGTTCCCTTTAAGAGGAAAAGGTGATGTAGCACAGCGGCGGTAAGTATTTCCCCTCAGTTTGAGAACCAAGGTATCAATCCAGTAGGAGGATCGCGTCAAGTCACAAGTACCTGCACAAACACAAAGAGCTTGCACCCAACGCTATGAAGGGGTTGTCAATCCCTTATAGATTGTTTGCAAAGTGAGAACTGAAAGCAAAAAGTAAACAAGGCAAAGTAAAAGTAAAAGCGGAGATGATAATTGTGAATAGACCCGGGGGCCCTAGTGTTCACTAGTGGCTTCTCTCATGAAAGCAAGTAGACGGTGGGTGAATGAATTACTGTCGAGCAATTGATAGAACCACGCAAAGTCATGGTGTTATCTATGGCAATGATTATACATATAGGCATCATGTCCAAAACAATTAGCCAGTACTTTCTGCATCTACTAATATTACTCCACACGTCGACCGCTATCCAGCATGCATCTAGTGTATTGAGTTCATAAGAACAGAGTAACGCCTTAAGCAAGATGACATGATGTAGATGGACAATCTCAAATCTATGATGAAAGCCCATCTTGTTACCCTTGATGGCAACAACATGATGCGTGCCTTGCTGCCCCTTCTGTCACTGGGAAAGGTCACCGCACAGTATGATCCCAAAACCAAGCACTTCTCCCATTGCAGGAATCATAGATCTAGTTGGCCAAACAAAACCCAAGACTCGGAGAGACTTACAAGGATATCAAATCATGCATATAAGAAATCAGCAAAGACTCAAATATAATTCATAGATAATCTCTCACAAATCCACAATTCATCGGATCTCAACAAACACACCGCCAAAGAGGATTACATCGGATAGATCTCCATGAAGATCATGGAGAACTATGTATTGAAGATCCAAGAGAGAGAAGAAGCCATCTAGCTACTAACTACGGACCCGTAGGTCTGAAGTAGACTACTCACGAGTCATTGGAGAGGTAATGATGTTGATGTAGAAGCCCTCCAGCTCCAAAGTCCCCTCCGACAGTGCACCGTGAAGGGTCTCCAGATGAGATCTCGCGGAAACGAAAGCTTTCGGCGGTGGAAAAGTGTTTCGTGGACGCCCTTATTTTTTCTGGGATTTTAGGGAATATATAGGCAAAAGAGCTAGGGCAGGGGAGCTCTAGGGAGGCCACAAGCCTGGTAGCTGCTGCCCCCTGGCCACGGCTACAGGGCTTGTGGGCTCCTTGTGGGCCGCCTTCCTTGGCCCTCAAGTCTCCCGATCTTCTTCTGTTTTGGAAAAATTCATTTCGGGGATTTTATTCCGTTTGGACTCCGTTCCAAAATCAGATCTGAAAAGAGTCAAAAACACAGAAAAAAGGAACTGACACTTGGCACTAAATTAATAAGTTAGTCCCCAAAAAGATATAAAATGTATATAAAACATCCAAAGTTGACAAGATAACAACATGAAACCATCAAAAATTATAGATACGTTTGAGACGTATCAAGCATCCCCAAGCTTAACCCATGCTCGTCCTCGAGTAGGGAAGTGATAAAGAATGAATTTTTGATGCTTTCATGCTACCTAGCATAGATGTCCTTTGTAACTCCTCTTATGTGACATGAATGTTCAGATCCGTTAGATTCAAAACAATAGTTTGCTATTGGCGTGGAGACAATAGTACTTCAAGCAAACTAGCAAGGTAATCATGAACTTTCAAAATAACAAGGCCAAAAGAAAGTTATCCCTACAAAATCATATAGTCTGGCTATGCTCTATCATCCTTCACAACGAATTTAAATCATGCACAACCTCGGTATTGGCAAGTAATTGTTTTCACATCTTTACTTTCTCAAACTTTTTCAACTCTCACGCAATACATGAGCGTAAGCCATGGTTTTAGCACTATAAGTGGAATGGAGTGTGGTGGAGGTTGCAAGGCAAACAAGGAGAAGATGGTCACATTTACTAGGCATATCAATGAGCTATGGAGATGCTCATCAATAGATATCTATGTGAATGAGTAGGGATTGCCATACAAATGATGCACTAGAGCTAAGAGTATGTGAAAGCTCTTAAAGAAAACTAGTGGGTGTGCATCCAACTTTCTTGCTCACGAAGACCTAAGGCAATTTTGAGGAAGCCCATCATTGGAATATACAAGCCAAGTTGTATAATGAAAATTTCCCACTAGCTATATGGTGGTGACAAAACGAGAGACTCTCAATCATGAAGATCGTGGTGCTTAATATGAAGCACAAGTGTGGAAAGGAGATAGTAGCATTGTCCCTTCTCTCTTTTTCTCTCATTTTTTGGTGGGCTCTTTGGCCTCTCTTTTTTTATTTTTTATTTTATTTTATTTTTGTGGGCATCTTTGGCCTCTTTTTGTAAATGGGCTTCGCTGGTCTCTTTTATTTCCCCACATGGGACAATGCTCCATCAATGATGATCATCACACTTACAACTCAAAACTTAGAGCAATGATGACTCTATATGGAATGCCTTCGGTAGTGTACCGTGAAAATGATCTAGCAAGGCATGGACATCAATGGAAACATCATGCTAGCTATCTTATGATCATGCAATGGTAATGTAGAAGTTGTGGTACATATCATGGTGGTAGTTGCATGGCAATATATCTCGGAATGGCTTTGAAAAAGCCATAGTAGGTAGGTATCGTGGCTGTTTTGAGGGAGGCTAATGGTGGTTTTATGCATCGGCAAAAGTTGCACGGCACTAAAGAAGATAGTGATGGCAGAAGGTGAAAGTGCATCTAAACCATGAACTCAACATTAGTCATGAAGAACTCATATACTTGTTGCAAAAGTTTTAGTAGTAATTGAAACAAAGAATTAAACGCATACTCCTAGGGGAAAGGTTGGTAGGTATAAACCATCGCGCGATCCCGACCGCTACACAAAGGATGACAATCAATAAACTAATCATGCTCAGACTTCATCATGTAGCGTTCACCATACGTGCATGCTACGGGAATCACTAACTGAAAGTGCGTTATATCGACTAGAGGGGGGTGAATAGGAGATTTTTAGAATTTCATCACTGAGGAAATTCCTTTTGAGGAAATTCCTCACTGATGACTAACTTACAGCGGAAACAGTAAAGGATCAGACGTGCAAATGTTCACAACAACAATATTTCAGAGTGAAGAATGTGAAAACAGATTGCACAGTAAGCAGGCACGCAGAATACAGATGATGATTAACTATCGTGAAGAATTTGGGGTTGAGGAAATTCAGAGAAAGTCTTCAGCAAATTCTTCAAACAGTCACAGTGAAAGTCATCAACACACAATACAAGGAAAGTAAAGAGTTGAGGAATTAGAACCCGTTTCTCAGTGAAGACAGTTGTTGATGACCCAGTTCCAACTGCTGTGACAGTTGTACATCTAGTTAGGAGCGGCTTGGTATTGAAACCAAAGGACACCCAGTCCCGGGACACACAGTCCCTACGGTATTCTCCTTGAGCTAAGGACACACAATCCTCGCTCAGCACTCGTGGTAAGTCTTCAGGGCAGACTTCCAAACCCTCACAAACTTGGTCACCCGGCGATCCACAATTGACTGCTGGATTTCTCTAGACCATGACGCCTAACCGTCTGGAGGATGCACAGTCCTCAAAGGTAAAAGGCTTCAGTCCCACACAGGAACAACTTCTTCAGTGATGCTCAATCACTAGGTTTGGTTTGTGGTTTCGGTGTATGGGGTATTTCCTCACTGATGAATTACTCTCGAAGGCTCTGAGGAATTTGGGTTGCTCTTATGACAAGTGTCAGTTTCTAACGGAGCAGCCAACCAGCTAGTGGTTGTGGGGGGTGGCTATTTATAGCCTGGGAGCATCCCGACATGATTTGACACTAATGCCCTTAAATAATATGACCGTTGGAGTGGATAAGACCAGTGACTTGGCGTGGTTATCGAAACGGTCGGAACCCTCAACTGTGAGAGTCCTCATGTCACTCATATTCCTCACTTGAGGCTTTTGGTAGGATTAGGCTTGGGTTGAGAATCATGAGGAAATTCATTCCATAGTGTAACTTCGACCCCCTTTAACAGTACGGTGTTCCTATTACTCAAATGCGAAGAAAGTAAAACAGAAAGTGTAAATCTTCATGCTTCAAATTCTTCAGAATGATTTTCTTCAGGAACCACCGGACTTCTCAATATCAGTATCTTCATGAGGAATATCAATTTCATCGCAGATTCCTCGCGATTCACATCTTCAGCTTCAGACCAATTGCTTCAACTGAAGACATATATTTTTAGGGGTCGATATTCTTCAAATATCTCAAACTCCTCAATGACTTATAGATCTTGTGTATACTCACAAACACATTAGATACTTAACCTATAAGTCTTCAAACCACCAAAATGACTAAGGGGCACTAGATGCACTTACACTAACTTCAACATAAGTATTTCTAGATCCACAACACCTTACTAGTATAACTTCAATATTACCACAACCACAACTCAAAACTAATTGAGATGAATCAAACTTCTCTAACTACTCAATGCACATGAAGGTGGAAGTTTTCATATCCCTTTGGATAACTACCCCTTTTGAGACTACTTTCATAGCATAGATCAACTACCACGCCACGCACTGCCGTGCTCCAAAATATAGAAGTGAAGCACATAGAGCAAAATCAACTAGCTCAAAAGATATAAGTGAAACACATGTGAGCTGAACTGCCTAACCAAAGGATATAAGTGAAGCTCGACAAAATCACGGTGAGTGCATGTCTCTCTCTCTAGGTATGCAGCAAGGAAGATTGTGACACAACAAAAATAAAAGACTCCTACGATACAAGACGCTCCAAGCAAAACACATAACATGTGGTGAATAAAAATATAGCCCCAAGTAACGTTACCGATGGATTGAAGATGAAAGAGGGGATGCCTTCTCGGGGCATCCCCAAGCTTAGGATTTTTCGGCATCCTTGAATCAACTTGGGGTGCCTTGAGCATCCCCAAGCTTGAGCTCTTGCCACTCTTTATCTCTTTTTCCATAAGAACTTCACCCAAAACTTGAAAACTTCACAACATGAAACTTAAACAAAAACTCGTGATATCATTAGTATAAGAAAGCAAATCACCACTTCCTTAGGTACCGTAGCAAACTTAAATTCTACTTATGTTGATGTTGGGTTACTGTATTTTAAATCTTCCATGGCTAATACCCCCGATACTATCCATAGTTTCATCAAAATAAGCAACCAACTCAACAAAAAAAGAATTTGTTAACACCAGACCAGTCTGTAGAAATCTCAATACTTCGTATACTTATGTTACTTCAAAAATTCTGAAAAATCACGACAGTCTGAAGAATTTGCGTAGCAATTAGCAGAAAAAAGAATCAACTCAAGATCTCTCATAAAAAAATGAAAATTCTTTTCGTGAGCAGAAAGTTTCTGTCTTTTCCAGCATGATCAAACGATCATCCCCAAGTGTAGCCGAGGTGCGATCGAAAACCTCATGCAGATAGTGATGGTTAATCTTCACAGAGTTCTGTGTTTCAGTGAGGGTTTTCACAATGGCACCAAACTGTCGTTTGACCCATTTGTGGTTGCGATCCACCTTCTGGTGAAGACTGAGGAGGAGCTCTCTGGTATTCATCACGCGAGGAGGAACTCGGCTTGCTGGACGAGTCTCAGTATCGTCCCATGAAGAATAAGCTTCTGGCTCTCTGAACTGGCCATCAAGGGGCCTACTGCCTTCTTCAATCATTGATTTTCCTTTTCCTTCAATGGGCTCGAAAGTCTTCTTGTTGACCTGGATAGGAGGCATATAACCAACATGGTTTTGACAATCAGCGTGAAAGTTGATGCCTGTCCTTGTCCTGATGAATCTCATGATCCACGGGGCATATATCTTGTGATCAAAGGGGCACATGGCATTTTCGGCCAAAGTCCTCAAGAAGAAATCATGGATATTGATAGGAATAACGTGAATGATGTCGAAGAGGACATTCTTCATGAGGCCTACAATATCTTCTTCATCGTCATGGCCTTTGATCGGTGCGAGCACGCTGCAGAGGATTCTGTAGACAGACCGGGGTGTGTACTTCAGCTCGTGGACGAGGAAGGTTGTTCTTGAAGATTTGCCTGCAGCAAAAGGCTTCATGAGGACTTCCATCATTCCATTTGGCAGCTCACGCTCACCATAAAGCTTCACTGCCCCATCTAAGGGAATTGGTACGGGTAGTTCTCTGAGGAGTTCAGAAGCAGGAGCCTTGTAGTGAGTGTTTTGTGACATCCAGTCAAACACCCAAGTGTTGATGTCTTCAGGGTTGCCAGATATGTGAAGAGTGGCATAGAACTGAAGAATAAGCTCGCTGTTCCAGTCTGATATGTCTGAGCTGTTGGAAATATGCCCTAGAGGCAATAATAAATTAGTTATTATTATATTTCTTAGTTCATGATAATCGTTTATTATCCATGCTATAATTGTATTGATTGGAAACACAGTGCATGTGTGGATACATAGACAAAACACTGTCCCTAGTAAGCCTCTAGTTGACTAGCTCGTTGATCAAAGATGGTCAAGGTTTCCTGACCATAGGCAAGTGTTGTCACTTGATAACGGGATCACATCGTTAGGAGAATCATGTGATGGACTAGACCCAAACTAATAGACGTAGCATGTTGATCGTGTCATTTTGTTGCTACTGTTTTCTGCGTGTCAAGTATTTGTTCCTATGACCATGAGATCATATAACTCACTGACACCGGAGGAATACTTTGTGTGTATCAAACGTCGCAACGTAACTGGGTGACTATAAAGATGCTCTACAGGTATCTCCGAAGGTGTTCGTTGAGTTAGTATGGATCGAGACTGGGATTTTGTCACTCCGTGTGACGGAGAGGTATCTCGGGGCCCACTCGGTAATACAACATCACACACAAGCCTTGCAAGCAATGTGACTTAGTGTAAGTTGCGGGATCTTGTATGACGGAACGAGTAAAGAGACTTGCCGGTAAACGAGATTGAAATAGGTATGTGGATACTGACGATCGAATCTCGGGCAAGTAACATACCGAAGGACAAAGGGAATGACATACGGGATTATATGAATCCTTGGCACTGAGCTTCAAACGATAAGATCTTTGTAGAATATGTAGGATCCAATATGGGCATCCAGGTCCCGCTATTGGATATTGACCGAGGAGTCTCTCGGGTCATGTCTACATAGTTCTCGAACCCGCAGGGTCTGCACACTTAAGGTTCGACGTTGTTTTATGCGTATTTGAGTTATATGGTTGTTTACCGAATGTTGTTCGGAGTCCCGGATGAGATCACAAACGTCACGAGGGTTTCCGGAATGGTCCGGAAACGAAGATTGATATATAGGATGACCTCATTTGATTACCGGAAGGTTTTCAGAGTTACCGGGAATGTACCGGGAATGACGAATGGGTTCCGGGAGTTCACCGGGGGGGGGGGGGGGATAACCCACCCCGGGGAAGCCCATAGGCCTTGGGGGTGGCGCACCAGCCCTTAGTGGGCTGGTGGGACAGCCCAAGAAGGCCCTATGCGCCATAGGAAGAAAATCAAAGAGAAAAGAAAAAAAGGAGGAGGTGGGAAAGGAAAGAAGGACTCCACCTTCCAAACCAAGTTGGATTCGGTTTGGAAGGGGAGACCTTCCCCCCTTGGCTCGGCCGAATTCCTTGGGGATCCTTGGACCCCAAGGCAAGGCTCCCCCTCTTCCCCCTATATATACGGAGGTTTTAGGGCTGATTTGAGACGACTTTTCCACGGCAGCCCGACCACATACCTCCACGGTTTTTCCTCTAGATCGCGTTTCTGTGGAGCTCGGGCGGAGCCCTGCTGAGATAAGATCACCACCAACCTCCAGAGCGCCGTCACGCTGCAGGAGAACTCATCTACCTCTCCGTCTCTCTTGCTGGATCAAGAAGGCCGAGATCATCGTCGAGCTGTACGTGTGTTGAACGCGGAGGTGCCGTCCGTTCGGCACTAGATCGTGGGACTGATCGCGGGACGGTTCGCGGGGCGGATCGAGGGACATGAGGACGTTCCACTACATCAACCGCATTCACTAACGCTTCTGCTGTGCGGTCTACAAGGGTACATAGATCGAATATCCCCTCTCGTAGATGGACATCACCATGATAGGTCTTCGTGCGCGTAGGAAATTTTTTGTTTCCCATGCGACGTTCCCCAACAGTGGCATCATGAGCTAGGTTCATGCGTAGATGTCTTCTTGAGTAGAACACAAAAGTTTTTTGTGGGCGGTGATGTGCGTTTTGCTGCCCTCCTTAGTCTTTTCTTGATTCCGCGGTATTGTTGGATCGAAGCGGCTTGGACCGACATTACTTGTACGCTTACGAGAGACTGGTTTCATCGCCACGAGTAACCCCGTTGCTCAAAGATGACTGGCAAGTGTCAGTTTCTCCAACTTTAGTTGAATCGGATTTGACCGAGGAGGTCCTTGGATAAGGTTAAATAGCAATTCATATATCTCCGTTGTGGTGTTTGCGTAAGTAAGATGCGATCCTACTAGATACCCATGGTCACCACGTAAAACATGCAACAACAAAATTAGAGGACGTCTAACTTGTTTTTGCAGGGTATGCTTGTGATGTGATATTGCTAACGATGTGATGTGATATATTGGATGTATGAGATGATCATGTTGTAATAGATAATATCGACTTGCACGTCGATGGTACGACAACCGGCAGGAGCCATAGGGTTGTCTTTAAACTAACGTTTGTGCTTGTAGATGCGTTTACTATTTTGCTAGGATGTAGCTTTAGTAGTAATAGCATGAGTAGCACGACAACCCCGATGGCGACACGTTGATGGAGATCATGGTGTGGCGCCGGTGACAAGAAGATCGTGCCGGTGCTTTGGTGATGGAGATCAAGGAGCACGTAATGATCGCCATATCATGTCACTTATGAATTGCATGTGATGTTAATCCTTTTATGCACCTTATTTTGCTTAGAACGACGGTATCATTATGAGGTGATCTATCACTAAAATTTCAAGAAGAAATTGTGTTCTCCCCGACTGTGCACCGTTGCTACAGTTCATCGTTTCGAGACACCACGTGATGATCGGGTGTGATAGACTCAACGTTCACATACAACGGGTGCAAAACAGTTGCACACGCGGAACACTCGGGTTAAGCTTGACGAGCCTAGCATGTGCAGACATGGCCTCGGAACACATGAGACCGAAAGGTCGAGCATGAATCGTATAGTTGATATGATTAGCATAGAGATGCTTACCACTGAAACTATTCTCGACTCACGTGATGATCGGACTTGAGATAGTGGATTTGGATCATGTACCACTCAAATGACTAGAGAGATGTACTTTTTGAGTAGGAGTTCTTAAGTAATATGATTAATTGAACTAATTGTCATGAACATAGTCCAATGGTCTTTGCGAATTACGATGTAGCTTGCGCTATAGCTCTACTGTTTTTATATGTTCCTAGAGAAAATTTAGTTGAAAGTTGATAGTAGATAACTTTGAAGAGGATTGTCCTCGTTGCTGCGCAGAAGGCTTGTGTCCTTAATGCACCACTCGGTGTGCTGCACCTCGAGCATCGTCTGTGGATGATGTGAACATCCGACATACACGTTTCTGATGACTACACGATAGTTCAGTGCAAAATATTTAATGGCTTAGAAGCAAGGCACCGAAGACGTTTTGAAACGTCACGGAACATAAGTGATGTTCTAAAGAGATGAAATTGTGATTTCATGCTCGTGCCCTTGTTGAGAGGTACGAGACCTCCGACAAGATTCTTTGTTCACAAGGTAAAGGAGAAAAGCTCAATCGTTGAGCGTGTGCTCAGATTGTCTGAGTACGACAATTACTTGAATCAAGTGGGAGTTAATCTTCCAGATGAGATAGTGATGGTTCTCCAAAGTCACTGCCACCAAGCTGTGAGAGCTTCGTGATGAACTATAACATATCAAGGATAGATACAATGATCGTTGAGCGATTCGCGATGTTTGACACTGCGAAAGTAGAAATCAAGAAGGAGCATCAATAGTTGATGATTTGTAAAACCACTAAGTTTCAAGAAAGGCAAGGGCTAGAAGGGATACTTCGTGAAACGGCAAAACAGTTGCTGCACTAATGAAGAGACCCAAGATTAAACCCAAACCCTAGACTAAGTGCTTCTGTAATGAGGGGAACAGTCACTGAGGAGGAGCAACTCTAGATACTTGGTAGATAAGAAGGCTGGCAAAAGTCGAAAGAAGTATATTTGATATGCATGATGTTGATGTGTACTTTACTAGTACTCCTAGTAGCATGAGGGTATTGGATACCGGTTCGGTTGCTAAGTGACTGGTAACACGAAATGAAAGCTACGGCATAAACGGAGACTAGCTAAAGGCGAGGTGACGATACGTGTTGGAAGTGTTTCCAAGGTTGATATGATCAAACGTCGCACGCTCCCTCTACCATCGGGATTGGTGTTAAACCTAAATAATTGTTATTTGGTGCTTGCGTTAAGCATGAACATGATTGGATCGTGTTTATTGCAATACGATTATTCATTTAAAGAGAATAATGGTTACTCTATTTTCTTGAATAATCACCTTCAATGGTTTATTGAATCTCGATCGTAGTGTTACACATGTTCATGATATTGGTGCCAAAAGATACGAGGTAATGATGATAGTACCACTTACTTGTGGCACTGCCGCTTGAGTCATGTTGGTATAAATTGCATGAAGAGGCTCCATGCTGATGGATCTTTATACTCACTTGATTTTGAGTCACTAGTGACATGCAAATCATACCACATGAGCAAGGCCTTGTTTTCATTGAGATGAAATAAGATAGTAACTTGTTGGAAGTGATACATTTTGATGTATGCAGTCCAATGGGTGGTGAGGCACGCAGTGGATATCATTATGTTCTTACTTCAATGACGATTTGAGTAGATACTAGAGTATTTGCTTAATGAATCACAAGTCTGAAATATTGAAAAGTTCAATTCTGTTTCGGAGTGAAGTTCGTCGTAACAAGAGGATAAACTGTCTACGATATGATCATAGAAATGAATATCTGAGTTACGAGTTTTGGTACGCAGTTAAGACAATGTGGAAATTGTTTCGCAGTTAATGCCACCTAGAACATCATAGTGTGATGATGTGTCTGAACATCATAACCACACACTATTTGGTATGGTGCATGCTATGATGTCTCTTATCGAATTACCACTATCGTTTATGGGTTAAGCATTAGAGACAACCGCATTCACTTTAAATAGGGCACCACGTATTTCCGTTGAGATGACACAGTATAGACTGAGGTTTAGAGAAATCTAAACTGTCGTTTCTTGAAAGTTTGGGGTTTCGACACTTATGTGAAAAAGTTTCAGTCTGATAAGCTCGAACCTAAAGCGGATAAATGCATCTTCATAGGATATCCAAAACTGTTGGGTACATCTCCTATCTCAGATCCGAAAGCAAAGTGTTTGTTTCTAGAAACAGATCCTTTCTCGAGGAAAGGTTTCTCTCGAAAGAATTGAGTGGGAGGGTGGTAGAACTTGATGAGGTTATTGAACCATCACTTCAACCAGTGTGTAGCAGGGCGCATGAAGTTGTTCCTGTGGCACCTACACCAATTGAAGTGAAAGCTGATGATGGTGATCATCGAGCATCGGATCAAGTTACTACAAGCCTCGTAGGTTGACAAGGTCGCATACTACTACAAAGTGGTACGGTAACCCTGTCTTGGAGGTCATGTTGTTGAGAAACAGTGAACCTACGAGTTATGGAGAAAGCAATGGTGGGCCCAAATTCCGAGAAATGGCTGGAAGCCATGAAATCCGAGAGAGGATCCATGTATGAAAACAAAGTGTAGACTTTGGAAGAACTACTTGATGGTCATAGGACTATTGAGTAAAGATGGATCTTTAAAAGGAAGACAGACGATGATAGTGATAAGTCACTATTAAGAAAAGCTCGACTTGTCGCAAAGATGTTTCCGACAAGATCAAACAGTTGACTATGATGAGACTTTCTCACTCGTAGCTATGCTAAAAGTCTGTTAGAATCATGTTAGTAGTTGCTGCATTATTTATGAAATATTGCATGTAGGATGTCAAAACATTGTTTCCTCGAGGGTTTCCTTGAGCAAACATTGTATGAGATACAACCATGAGGTTTTGCCGATCCTAAAGATACTAGCAAGTATGCAAGCTCCAGCGATCCTTAAATGGACTGGTGCAAGCATCTCGGAGTTGGAATATACACTTTGATGAGATGATCAAGGATTTGGGGTTTGTACAAGGTTTGTGAGAAACTTGTATTTCCAAAGAAGTGAGTGGGAGCACTATAGAATTTCTGATAAGTATATGTGGTTGACATATTGTGGATCAGAAGTAATGTAGAATTTCTGTAAAGCATACAAGGTTGTTTGAAAGGAGTTTTCAAAGGAATACCTGGATTGAGCTACTTGAACGTTGAGCATCGAAGATCTATGGAGATAGATCGAAAGCGCTTAATGGAAGTTTCAACAAGATGCATGCCTTGACAAGTTTTAAAGGAGTTCAAAATAGATCAGCAAAGAAGGAGTTCTTTGTTGCGTTGTAGGGTGTGAATTTGAGTAAGACTCAAAACTCGACCACGGCAGAATAAAGAGAATAGACGAAGGTCGTCTTCTATGCCTTAGCCGTAGGCTCTAAAGTATGCCATGCTGGGTACCGCACCTGATGTGTGCCTTGACTCAAAGTCTGTTGAGAGGTACAGAAAGTGATCCATGATTGAATCACTAGCAGTGGTCAAAATTTATCCTTAGTAACTAATGGACTAAGGAAATTTTCTCGATTATGGAGGTGGTTGAAGAGTTCTTCGTAAAGGGTTACGTCGATGCAAGCTTTGACACTAATCCGAATAACTATGAGTAGTGAAACGGATTCGTATAGTAGAGTAGATATTTGGAGTATTTCCGAATAGCACGTAGTAGAAGCATCTATAAGATGACATAAAGATTGGTAAAGAACGCACGGATCTGAAAGTTTCAGAACGGTTGACTAAAACCTCTCTCACGAGCAAGACGTGATCAGACCCCATAACTATATGGGTGTTGGATTCGTTGGAATCACATGGTGATGTGAGCTAGATTATTGACTCTAGTGCAAGTGGGAGACTGTTGGAAATATGCCCTAGAGGCAATAATAAATTAGTTATTATTATATTTCTTAGTTCATGATAATCGTTTATTATCCATGCTATAATTGTATTGATTGGAAACACAATGCATGTGTGGATACATAGACAAAACACTGTCCCTAGTAAGCCTCTAGTTGACTAGCTCGTTGATCAAAGATGGTCAAGGTTTCCTGACCATAGGCAAGTGTTGTCACTTGATAACGGGATCACATCATTAGGAGAATCATGTGATGGACTAGACCCAAACTAATAGACGTAGCATATTGATCGTGTCATTTTGTTGCTACTGTTTTCTGCGTGTCAAGTATTTGTTCCTATGACCATGAGATCATATAACTCACTGACACCGGAGGAATACTTTGTGTGTATCAAACGTCGCAACGTAACTGGGTGACTATAAAGATGCTCTACAGGTATCTCCGAAGGTGTTCGTTGAGTTAGTATGGATCGAGACTGGGGTTTTGTCACTCCGTGTGACGGAGAGGTATCTCGGGGCCCACTCGGTAATACAACATCACACACAAGCCTTGCAAGCAATGTGACTTAGTGTAAGTTGAGGGATCTTGTATTACGGAACGAGTAAAGAGACTTGCCGGTAAACGAGATTGAAATAGGTATGCGGATACTGACGATCGAATCTCGGGCAAGTAACATACCAAAGGACAAAGGGAATGACATACGGGATTATATGAATCCTTGGCACTGAGGTTCAAACGATAAGATCTTCGTAGAATATGTAGGATCCGATATGGGCATCCAGGTCCCGCTATTGGATATTGACCGAGGAGTCTCTCGGGTCATGTCTACATAGTTCTCGAACCCGCAGGGTCTGCACACTTAAGGTTCGACGTTGTTTTATGCGTATTTGAGTTATATGGTTGGTTACCGAATGTTGTTCGGAGTCCCAGATGAGATCATGGACGTCACGAGGGTTTCCGGAATGGTCCGAAAACGAAGATTGATATATAGGATGACCTCATTTGATTACCGGAAGGTTTTCGGAGTTACCAGGAATGTACTGGGAATAACGAATGGGTTCCGGGAGTTCACCGGGGGGGGGGGGGGGGCAACCCACCCTGGGGAAGCCCATAGGCCTTGGGGGTGGCGCACCAGCCCTTAGTGGGCTGGTGGGACAGCCCAAGAAGGCCCTATGCGCCATAGGAAGAAAATCAAAGAGAAAAAAAGGAGGAGGTGGGAAAGGGAAGAAGGACTCCACCTTCCAAACCAAGTTGGATTCGGTTTGGAAGGGTAGACCTTCCCCCCTTGGCTCGGCCGAACTCCTTAGGGATCCTTGGACCCCAAGGCAAGGCTCCCCCTCTTCCCCCTATATATACGGAGGTTTTAGGGCTGATTTGAGACGACTTTTCCACGGCAGCCCGAGCACATACCTCCACAGTTTTTCCTCTAGATCGCGTTTCTGTGGAGCTCGGGCGGAGCCCTGCTGAGATAAGATCACCACCAACCTCCGGAGCGCCGTCACGCTGCCGGAGAACTCATCTACCTCTCCGTCTCTCTTGCTAGATCAAGAAGGCCGAGATCATCGTCGAGCTGTACGTGTGTTGAACGCGGAGGTGCCGTCCGTTCGGCACTAGATCGTGGGACTGATCGCGGGACGGTTCGCGGGGCAGATCGAGGGACGTAAGGACGTTCCACTACATCAACCGCGTTCACTAACGCTTCTGCTGTGCGGTCTACAAGGGTACGTAGATCGAATATCCCCTCTCGTAGATGGACATCACCATGATAGGTCTTCGTGCGCGTAGGAAATTTTTTGTTTCCCATGCGACGTTCCCCAACATGAGCACATTGGGAGCAAACCTGCATCGTGGAGTACACTGAGGACTGGCTCCATGCAAGGTATTTCTTCAAGCTCAACATGAGGAATATGCCTGTGCTGGAATATCTTGTTTCGTCCACAGAGCACAGAGGCATAGTAGTTCATCTGAGTCCTTGTCCAAAACTTCAGATGCCTCATTTGAGGCTTGTCATAAGGGTTCTCTCCGATGAAGTACATGCGTTCTTCAAAGAAATTTTCTTTCTGAAACTTTGGACGCTTGGAGAATGGCTGACGCTGAACTGGCTGAAGATTTTGCTGAGGAGTAGGGGGGGAGACAACCATAGCAGTCTCTGGGTTAAGGACAATGAATGCATTGTCTTGGGCGGGTGCATTTTCTTCAGCATTTTCCTCAGGGTGAGGAATTTCATCAGCTGGTACTTCATGGTGAGGAGATGATGCTTGCTCTGGCTGAGCTTCAGGCTGAGGAATTTCTGCTTCTTTCTCAGTTGGAGGAGTTGGGTCAGCCTGTTCCTCATCTTGAGGAGTCTTCTCAGAATGTTGAATTTCGTCAGCATGAGGATTTTCAGCTTGTTTCTCCTTAGCTGGCTTTGTGGCAGAAGCAGTTTCATCAGCTGGTGCAGCTGATGCTTGAGCAGTTTCTGTCTGAGGAATAAGAGGTTGAGGAGTGTCGTCAATCTAAATTTCCTCATCAGTGTGTTCCTCAGGGGCGACATCCTTCATTTCCTCATCTGCCTTCATAGCTGGGTCATCAATGACGACCATCTCATAGGAAGGGGCGACATTGAGAGGCACCGGGTCCAGAGGGGCAGTTTTTTCAATTTCTTTGAGGCGCTTTGCCTCTGTCTCTTCTACTGCTGAGGAGGCTTTTCTCTTCTTGGCTTCCTTTTCAGCAGCCCTTGTTTTCTTCACGTATGATGCAGACGGAATTATCTTCTTCACCTTTGAAGCTTTTGGTGAAGGTGTTCTCTCTTCAGTTTCTTCAGCTGGTAGTGAGGAACCAGCTGGAACAGAGTCATCAACCTATTTTGATGAAGCAGCTGGATCAGGAGCAGTCTCATCAGCGGCAGCAATTTCATCAGTTGGAGTTTCCGTGATGATTTCTTCAATGACCGGTTCATCAACATGGCGCTCTTGGTGTACTTCCTCAGCTTGAGGAGTTTCCTCCTCATGAGGAGTTGCATCTGCTGGCTCCTCAACCAAGGGTTGAGGAGTTAGTGCTAGGGGTGCGGTTCTCTTGTTGTAGTCATCAACAACACTAGTGGCCAGCTTGATGAAATTGCTCTTGATGCTTTTTCGATCTGACAGCTTGGCGTACTTGTCAGTCAATTTCTGCAGCTCTGACTGTGTTGTCACCAGTGCATCATGAGTCAGTTTGAGGAGATTCTGCCTGAGGAATTTTTCCTTTTTGATCTTTGCAACCTTTGCCTGCCTGGCCCGCTGTTCTTTCCACTTGGCTTCATTGATGAAAGTGTCCACCATGTGGATGATGCCAGGCGGAAGTTTTAAATCATCAATAGGAGTGTTTGGGTCCTCATACCAGATATTGATGTAGTCAAGGAGGACCTTGGGGTCCATGGCTAGAGGAATAGCACTGCCTGATGCTTGAGCTACTCTTTCTTGCTTGTTTCTGATGATGGCTTGCAGGGTTTCATCATCATATTCATCACTTCCCTCTGATACAGACGGGACTGCGATGATTTTGCTGGGGCTGGGCAGAGGTGCACGTTCAGCAGTTGCCAAAGTCTTCACAGGAGGTGTTGAAGACTTTGTCTCCGAGCTAGTTGCAGCTGGGAGTGAGGAGCTGGAGGTGGCGGTCGTAGGCTTCACGACTTGCTTCTGTACTGGTTTCTCTTGAGGCTTTGGAGGTGGAGCTGAGGTTTTTGATGCTGAGGAGATTGGTACTAAGGGTTTTGGTGCTGATGGTTTTGGTGTTGAAGGTTTTGGTAATGAGGGTTTTGGTGCTGAGGGTTTTGTGACAGAAGCCTGAGCAGACTTCTCGTGAGGCTTTGGAGCCCTTGGCTTTGACGGCACAGACTGCATTTGAGGAATTTCTGAGCCTGAGGTTTCTGCAGCTGAGGAATTAGCAGCACTGGAGGCAGCAGCTGAGGATTCATTAAATTTCCTCACTGCAGCTTCTGCCTGCCTCTTGAGCTTGGCCAGATTCTTTTCCTTTTCATCTGGATAGTCATCAATAGTCTTGAGGCTTGAGGGATGTGCTACTTGATGGTCCTCAAGTGGGGCTCTTCTACCAGGAGGCTTCAAAGCGAATTTCTTCGCATATTTGGGAGTCACAAACCTGTACTCCTTCCATTCCTTCGCCCATCGGCGTTCAATCTTCTGCAGCCGTATCTTTCTCTTGGCCATTGTCTCATTTTCATCAGGCGTACAATAGTCCAAGTAAATGTCCTCAGGGATATTAGCAGCTGTGTTTTGCTCAAGTTTCTTTCCTCCCTTCTGTTTTCTGTCTTCCTCCATTTTCCTCAGTTGAGGATTTTGCTGATGATTTTGAACTCTTGAGGATTCTGATGAGCCTTGCAGAGTTTCTTCCAGAAACGCTACAAATGAGTTAATGTGATGAGAACCGAGAGATTCATCAGTTGACATGTGTGTACCTGTGAACAGAGTATGGTTGCGAGGAATTGGGAGAGGTCATATGCGTTCTCAGATTTGAAGAAAATGGAAAAGTTTGACAGTTTGAGGAATATAACCAGTGATTGAGGAATTTTCCTAAGCATACTGTTCTTGGGTTCCAGAGTTGTACAGATCCTAAAATTCGCACAATTGAGGAATCTCGTGATAATCTTAGATGCTTTGTATAGTTCATCAATGATTGTGGTGATAGGTAGTGTTTGAGGAATCAAGTGCGCATCGTATCTTGAGGAGAAACAGATTTCACATAGAGGATGTAAAATTTTAGATCTAACTTGCTGTAAAAATGGGATATATTTACCCTGGAAGGTGCGCACAAATAACATAGAAAGTTGTGTGTGGAAAGGCTCTTCGTTAGAGTGTCCAATGCACCCTAACTCAGCGACACAGGACGTCTACGGCGGCGGCGGACAAAGATGGTCCGACTCCGGCGTGGTTCTGGCGATGAAGAAGTCGAGGCAGTGAAGCTCTTCCTCACCGGCGATGAGACTACCAGCGGTGGCGCTAGGGTTCGGTGGAGTGTGCTGTGGCAGGAGAGCGATGAGGCGAAGAAGAGGATGCCGAGGGGGATAAGGACATATTTATAGCCAAAAGTTACTGTTGGCGCAAAAATGTCGGACCAAATAGCCCCTGCCTCTACGTCTCCGCAGGACATGTGTAGCTCCCGTACGATGCGATGGAGACAGTGGAGATCGTGGTTATCCGATCGTGGGAAGTGGGGGTTCAGTTACCGTGCCTTTAAAGAAAACAATTTTTGAAGATTTGAGGATTTTCGTTACAAAATCATCAGCTGACAAGGATGCAGTGAGGATTTTGAACAAAGTTTCAAATAGAACGCATATGAAGAATTGAATAGACTGGATAAGTATAGCATAGAGGGAAAGTAGGGTTCGATCACATTCACTTAGCAGAAACATCAACTTGAAGAAATAACAATAAGTGAATGCCGTTGAGGACTAGAAATCACAGTCTATCTAGTCAAATGAAAGTCATCAAGTGTCTTTGAAGATTTTTGTAATAAATCATCACAATGAAGAACAGCTGTTTTGAAGAAAAACGCATTGTGAGAAAATTGATCATTTGAAGAAAATCAACTTGAGGAATTTCACATTGGGCGGTGGCGTTACCCACCATATAAGAATGTTGATTACAGACGCCGTGGATAGTTGTCGTAGGGCTCTGAGAATCAATTTCTTCGTTAATTTCTTCACATTCAGAGTGACATTCTTCATCAGTTGAAGAAAATCGATTCATCATGTGTTGCACATCTAAGTCATCAACTTTGCATAAGTGTTAGGATGTGTGCATGTTTTTACAAAACATTTGAAGATTCTAAGATATTTAGCTCACACCGCAACTTGCAAAACCTTTTCTCATCCAAGGGCTTAGTGAAGATATCTGCCAGTTGATCATCAGTCTTCACATGGTCAATGAGGATATTGCCCTTGAGGACATGGTCGTGAAGAAAATGATGACGAATCTGGATGTGCTTGGTCTTCGAGTGCTATACTGGGTTGTATGCAATCTTGATAGCACTCTCATTGTCACAGTAGAGAGGCACATTCTTCATGTTGATGCCGTAGTCTTTGAGGGTTTGCTTCATCCATAGCAATTGAGCACAGCAAGAACCAGCAGCAATGTACTCAGCTTCGGCAGTGGAGAGTGATACACAGTTCTGCTTCTTTGAGGACCAGCAAACTAGTGATCTTCCGAGGAAATGGCATATGCCAGACGTTGACTTGCGATCCACACGGTCACCAGCATAGTCAGAATCAGAATACCCTACCATATGAAGATTTGAGCCCTTGGGATACCATAATCCTAGTGTTGGTGTGTGAGCTAAGTATCAAAGAATATGTTTCACAACCTTATGGTGTGATTCCTTCGGTTTCGCTTGAAAACGTGCACACATGCAAACACTAAGCATTATATCTGGCCTAGATGCACATAGATACAATAAAGAGCCAATCATAGAACGATATACCTGCTGATCGAAATCTTTACCATTTTCATCAGTGCCGAGGTGGCCGTTGGTAGGCATTGGAGTCTTGGCACCTTTGCATTCGTGCATGTCGAATTTCCTTAGAACATCCTTGAGGTATTTCTCTTGTGATATGAAGATTCCATTGCTTTGCTGATGAATTTGAAGACCTAAGAAGAATTTCAGCTCCCCCATCATGGACATCTGATATTCTTCACTCATCATGTAGGCAAATTCATCACTATATCTTTTGTCAGTACAGCCAAAAATGATATCATCGACATATATTTGACATACAAACAGCTCATTATCATAGGATTTTGTGAAAAGAGTTGGATCAAGTGAACCAGGTTTGAAGCCTTTCTTCATGAGGAATTCCTTCAATGTATCATACCATGCCGAGGGGCTTGCTTGAGGCCATACAGAGCCTTTTTGAGTCTGAAGACTTTGTCTGGATTCTTTGGATCCTCAAAACCTGGAGGCTGAGCAACATATACTTCTTCCTCAAGCTTACCATTGAGGAATGAACTTTTCACATCCATTTGATATAAGGTGATGTTATGATGATTAGCATAAGCAAGTAATATTCGAATAGCTTCAAGTCTAGCAACAGGTGCAAAAGTTTCATCGAAATCTATTCCTTCAACCTGGGTGTAGCCTTGGGCTACAAGTCGTGCCTTGTTCCTCATCACTTGACTGTCCTCATCTTGCTTGTTCCGAAAGATCCACTTAGTGCCGATGATGTTGTGCTTGCGAGGATCTGGTCATTTGACGAGCTCCCATACGTCATTCAGCTTGAATTGAAGAAGTTCGTCTTGCATAGCTTGGATCCACTCCGGTTCCAGAAAAGCCTCACAACTTTTGAGGGTTCTGTGATGGATACAAAGGAAAAGTGCCCACAAAAGTTAACTAAGTGTGAAGCTTTTGAGCGAGTGAGAGGACCTGGCGTGTTGATGTCGTTGAGGATTTTATCAAGTTCTACTTCGTTTGCAATCCTTGGATGAGCTGGTTGAAGATTTTTTCTGGGCTGAGGAAGTGGTGCTGGTGCAATTTCCTTAGGAGCATCTTCTTGGTTTTTATCAGCGATGGGGATCGTTTCTTCACCAATTTCCTCAGTGGGGACAATGTCTTCAGTAGGCTTAAGCTTTATTGCTTCCTCAGGAGACAGCTTATCTGGATCAGAAGGTAATTGCTCTCTTTGCGAGCCATTAGTTTCATCGAACCGCACATCTACAGTCTCAACAACTTTGTTGTGATTGTTGTTGAAGACTCTGTAAGTGTGCGAGTCCTTTCCATAACCGAGCATAAAACCTTCATGTGCCTTAGGTGCAAATTTTGAGCTATGGTGAGGATCTCTAATCCAGCATTTTGCACCGAAGACTTTGAAATAACTTACATTGGGTTTCTTGTCAGTGAGGAGTTCATAGGAGGTTTTCTTGAGGAATTTGTGAAGATATAGCCTGTTGATGATATGACATGCAGTGTTGATTGCTTCAGGCCAAAAGCGACGAGGAGTCTGATATTCTTCAAGCATATTTCTAGCCATTTCAACTAGAGTCCTGTTCTTCCTTTCGACGACACCATTCTGCTGAGGAGTATAAGGAGCAGACAATTCGTGAGTAATACCAAGTTCATCAAGATAATCATCAAGACCAGTGTTTTTGAACTCGGTTCCATTATTACTCCTGATATGTTTGATCTTGATGCCAAAGTTCGTCGAGGCCCTTGAAGAAAATCGTTTGAAGATTTCCTGCACTTCAGTTTTATACACTATGATATGCACCCAAGTATATCTGGAATAATCATCAACTATGACGAAGCCATATAAAGATGCTGCATTGGTTAGTGTGGCATAGTGAGTAGGTCCAAATAAATCCATATGAAGCAATTCGAATGGACGTGTAGTGGTCATGATGGTTTTAGAGGGATGCTTGGATCTGGTCATTTTCCCAGATTCACAAGCACCACAGAGATGATCCTTGAGGAATTTTACTGATTCGATGCCGATGACATGCTTCTTCTTCGCGAGCGTGTGCAAATTCCTCATGCCTGCATGACCTAGTCTTCGGTGCCACAGCCATCCTTCTGAGGTTTTTGCTAGTAAGCAAGTGGCTGGTTGAGGACCTGTAGAAAAATCAACAATGTACAAATCCTCTCTTCTTACACCTTCGAAGACTTTGGATCTCTCAGATTCCATGATAACTACACATCTATATCTACCAAAGATGACAATCATATCAAGGTCACAAAGCATCAATACTGACATGAGTTTAAAACCAAGGGATTCAACAAGCATCACTTTGTCCATGTGCCTATCCTTGGAAATGGCCACTTTGCCAAGTCCCAATACCTTGCTTTTACTTTGTCAGCATATGTGATTTGCTTCAGAGGTGATGGAGTTAGTGGCATATTCATAAGTAAGATTTTATCACTAGTCATGTGATGTGTGCAGCCACTATCAAGAACCCACTCAGTATTCTTGGGTTTGTCATCCTGCAGATGAATTAGTACAGCTTACCATCTCATATGCTTCATATTTGAAGAATATGATACTAATTTCATCAGATTAGTAATTTCATCATAACAGAAATGTAAGGACGTGTGAAATGTTTCTATTTCATCAATCATTAGCTTGCGTCCTATCAAGCATTTCTTCAGGTCTCCAGCAAATTCTTCAGATGATGATTTTCATCTGGAGACCTGACCTGCAGAAGTGATTAGTTTGATTTCTTCACCACCCACATCTGAAGGGGTGGCAAAGCGTTCATCATCCTGCGAGCACCATATGAGAAAGGTGGCATTGAAGCTAATGCACTTCTCTTAACACTAGGGGGATTAAAGTACTCATATGAATATGGAGAGAACTGGTTTGAGGATTTATGAACATAATGATTTGAGGAGTAACACTCATATTCATATTCCTTGTAGTTTCCCTGCATGTTAGACGCATAAGCACGGGTACGAGCATAGTTTCGACCAGTTGAGGATTTTGATCCTCTTGAAGACTTTGGTCCTCCTGAGGAATTTGATCTGGGGTTCAGATTCTTCAGTGCTGGTGTCATGAGTGTTGGAGAACATCGCATGGGAAACAAATATTTTCCTACGCGCACGAAGACCTATCATGGTGATGTCCATCTACGAGAGGGGATGAGTGATCTACGTACCCTTGTAGATCGTACAGCAGAAGCGTTAGTGAACGCGGTTGATGTAGTGGAACGTCCTCACGTCCCTCGATCCGCCCCGCGAACAATCCCGCGATCAGTCCCACAATCTAGTACCGAACGGACGGCACCTCCGCGTTCAGCACACGTACAGCTCGACGATGATCTCGGCCTTCTTGATCCAGCAAGAGAGACGGAGAGGTAGAAGAGTTCTCCGGCAGCGTGACGGCGCTCCGGAGGTTGGTGATGACCTTGTCTCAGCAGGGCTCCGCCCGAGCTCCGCAGAAACGCGATCTAGAGGAAAAACCGTGGAGGTATGTGGTCGGGCTGCCGTGGAAAAGTCGTCTCAAATCAGCCCTAAAACCTCCGTATATATAGGTGGGAGGGAGGGGAGGAGGCAGCCTCAAAACCTAAAGGTTTGGCCGAAATTGGAGGTGGAGGAGTCCTACTCCAATCCTACTTGGAGTAGGATTCCACCTTCCCACTTGGAAACTCTTTCCACCTTGTGTTTTTTCCTTCTCAAACCTTATGGGCCTTAGTGGGAACTTATTCCAGCCCACTAGGGGCTGGTTTATCTCTTCCCATAGCCCATGAGACCCCTTGGGGCGTGACACCCCTCCCGATGGTCCCCGGCACCCCTCCCGGCACTCCCGGTGCACTACCGATGAGCCCGAAACTTTTCCGGTAATGCACGAAAACCTTCCGGTAACCAAATGAGGTCATCCTATATATCAATCTTCGTTTCCGGACCATTCCGGAAACCCTCGTGACGTCCGTAATCTCATCCGGGGCTCCGAACAACATTCGGTAACCAACCATATAACTCAAATACGCATAAAACAACGTCGAACCTTAAGTGTGCAGACCCTGCGGGTTCGAGAACTATGTAGACATGACCCGAGAGACTCCTCGGTCAATATCCAATAGCGGGACCTGGATGCCCATATTGGATCCTACATATTCTATGAAGATCTTATCGTTTGAACCTCAGTGCCAAGGATTCATATAATCCCGTATGTCATTCCCTTTGTCCTTCGGTATGTTACTTGCCCGAGATTCGATCGTTAGTATCCGCATACCTATTTCAATCTCGTTTATCGGCAAGTCTCTTTACTCGTTCCGTAATAGAAGATCCCGCAACTTACATTAAGTTACATTGCTTGCAAGGCTTGTGTGTGATGTTGTATTACCGAGTGGGCCCCGAGATACCTCTCCGTCACACGGAGTGACAAATCCCAGTCTCGATCTATACTAACTCAACGAACACCTTCGGAGATACCTGTAGAGCATCTTTATAGTCACCCAGTTACGTTGTGACGTTTGATACACACAAAGCATTCCTCCGGTGTCCGTGAGTTATATGATCTCATGGTCATAGGAACAAATACTTGACACGCAGAAAACAGTAGCAACAAAATGACACGATCAACATGCTACGTCTATTAGTTTGGGTCTAGTCCATCACATGATTCTCCTAATGATGTGATCCCGTTATCAAGTGACAACACTTGCTTATGGCCAGGAAACCTTGACCATCTTTGATCAACGAGCTAGTCAACTAGAGGCTTACTAGGGACAATGTTTTGTCTATGTATCCACACAAGTATTGTGTTTCCAATCAATACAATTATAGCATGGATAATAAACGATTATCATGAACTAAGAAATATAATAATAACTAATTTATTATTGCCTCTAGGGCATATTTCCAACAGTCTCCCACTTGCACTAGAGTCAATAATCTAGTTCACATCACCATGTGACTCCAACGAATCTAACACCCATATAGTTATGGGGTCTGATCACGTCTTGCTCGTGAGAGAGGTTTTAGTCAACGGTTCTGAAACTTTCAGATCCGTGCGTTCTTTACAAATCTTTATGTCATCTTATAGATGCTGCTACTACGTGCTATTCGGAAATGCTCCAAATATCTACTCTACTATACGAATCCGTTTCACTACTCATAGTTATTCGGATTAGTGTCAAAGCTTGCTTCGACGTGACCCTTTACGACGAACTCTTTAACCACCTCCATAATCGAGAAAAATTCCTTAGTCTATTTAGTTACTAAGGATAACTTTGACCGCTGATCAATGATTCAATCATGGATCACTTTCTGTACCTCTCAACAAATTTTGAGTCAAAGCACACATCAGGTGCGGTACTCAGCATGTCATACTTTAGAGTCTACGGCTAAGGCATAGAAGACGACATTCGTCTATTCTCTTTATTCTGCCGTGGTCGGGTTTTGAGTCTTACTCAAATTCACACCTCACAACGCAACCAAGAACTCTTTCTTTGCTGATCTATTTTGAACTCCTTCAAAAACTTGTCAAGGCATGCATCTTGTTGAAACTTCTATTAAGCGCTTTCGATCTATCTCCATAGATCTTTGATGCTCAACGTTCAAGTAGCGCAATCGAGGTATTCCTTTGAAAAACTCCTTTCAAACAACCTTGTATGCTTTACAGAAATTCTACATTACTTCTGATCCACAATATGTCAACCACATATACTTATCAGAAATTCTATAGTGCTCCCACTCACTTCTTTGGAAATACAAGTTTCTCATAAACCTTGTACACACCCAAAATCTTTGATCATCTCATCAAAGTGTATATTCCAACTCCGAGATGCTTGCACCAGTCCATTGAAGGATCACTGGAGCTTGCATACTTGCTAGTATCTTTAGGATCGACAAAACCTTCTGGTTGTATCACATACAATGTTTGCTCAAGGAAACCGTCGAGGAAACAATGTTTTGACATCCTACGTGCAATATTTCATAAATAATGCATCAACAACTAACATAATTCTAACAGACCTTTAGCATCGCTACGAGTGAGAAAGTCTCATCATAGTCAACTGTTTGATCTTGTCGAAAACATCTTTGCGACAAGTCGAGCTTTTCTTAATAGTGACTTATCACCATCATCGTCTGTCTTCTTTTAAAGATCCATCTTTACTCAATAGTCTTATGACCATCAAGTAGTTCTTTCAAAGTCTACACTTTGTTTTCATACATGGATCCTCTCTCGGATTTCATGGCTTCCAGCCATTTGTCGGAATCTGGGCCCACCATCGCTTTCTCCATAACTCGTAGGTTCACTATTGCTCAACAACATGACCTCCAAGACAGGGTTACCGTACTACTCTGCAGTAGTACGCGACCTTGTCGACCTACGAGGTTTGTAGTAACTTGATTCGAAGCTCAATGATCATCATCATCAGCTTCCACTTCAATTGGTGTAGGCGCCACATGAACAACTTCCTGCGCCCTGCTACACACTGGTTGAAGTGATGGTTCAATAACCTCATCAAGTTCTACTACCCTCCCACTCAATTCTTTCGAGAGAAACCTTTCCTCGAGAAAGGATCCGTTTCTAGAAACAAACACTTTGCTTTCGGATCTGAGATAGGAGATGTACCCAACTGTTTTGGATATCCTATGAAGATGCATTTATCCGCTTTGGGTTCGAGCTTATCAGACTGAAACTTTTTCACATAAGCGTCGAAGCCCCAAACTTTCAAGAAACGACAGTTTAGATTTCTCTAAACCTCAGTCTATACTGTGTCATCTCAACGGAAATACGCGGTGCCATATTTAAAGTGAATGCGGTTGTCTCTAATGCATAACCCATAAACGATAGTGGTAATTCGATAAGAGACATCACAGCATGCACCATACTAAATAGTGCGTCGCTATGACGTTCAGACACATCATCACACTATGATGTTCCAGGTGGCATGAACTGTGAAACAATTTCCACATTGTCTTAACTGTGTACCAAAAACTCGTAACTCAGATATTCATTTCTATGATCATATCGTAGACAGTTCATCCTCTTGTTACGACGAACTTCACTCTGAAACGGAATTGAACTTTTCAACATTTTAGACTTGTGATTCATTAAGTAAATACTCCTGTATCTACTCAAATCATCAGTGAAGTAAGAGCATAATGATATCCACTGCGTGCCTCAGCACCCATTGGACTGCATACATCAAAATGTATCACTTCCAACAAGTTACTATCTTATTTCATCTCAATGAAAACAAGGCCTTGCTCATGTGGTATGATTCGCATGTCACTAGTGATTCGAAATCAGGTGAGTACAAAGATCCATCAGCATGGAGCCTCTTCATGCAATTTATACTAACATGACTCAAGCGGGAGTGCCACAAGTAAGTGGTACTATCATCATCAACTCATATCTTTTGGCACCAATATCATGAACATGTGTAACACTACGATCGAGATTCAATAAACCATTGAAGGTGATTATTCAAGAAAATAGAGTAACCATTATTCTCTTTAAATGAATAATCGTATTGCAATAAACACGACCCAATCATGTTCATGCTTAACGCAAGCACCAAATAACAATTATTTAGGTTTAACACCAATCCCGATGGTAGAGGGAGCGTGCGACGTTTGATCATATCAATCTTGGAAACACTTCCAACACGTATCGTCACCTCGCCTTTAGCTAGTCTCCGTTTATGCCGTAGCTTTCATTTCGCGTCACTAATCACTTAGCAACCGAACCGGTATCCAATACCCTCGTGCTACTAGGAGTACTAGTAAAGTACACATCAAGATCATGTATATCAAATATACTTCTTTCGACTTTTGCCAGCCTTCTTATCTACCAATCATCTAGAGTTGCTTCCACCTCAGTGACTGTTCCCCTCATTGCAGAAGCACTTAGTCTCAGGTTTGGGTTTAATCTTGGGTCTCTTCATTAGTGCAGCAACTGTTTTGCCGTTTCACGAAGTATCCCTTCTAGCCCCCGCCTTTCTTGAAACTTAGTGGTTTTACAAACCATCAACTATTGATGCTCCTTCTTGATTTCTACTTTCGCAATGTCAAACATCGCGAATCGCTCAAGGACCATTGTATCTATCCTTGATATGTTATAGTTCATCACGAAGCTCTCACAGCTTGGTGGCAGTGACTTTGGAGAAACATCACTATCTCATCTGGAAGATTAACTCCCACTTGATTCAAGTGATTGTCGTACTCAGACAATCTGAGCACGCGCTCAACGATTGAGCTTTTCTCCTTTACTTTGTGGACAAAGAATCTTGTCGGAGGTCTCGTACCTCTTAACATGGGCACAAGCATGAAATCACAATTTCATATCTTTAGAACATCACTTATGTTCCGTGACGTTTTAAAACATTTTCGGCGCCTTGCTTCTAAGCCATTAAGTATTTTTCACTGAACTATCGTGTAGTTATCAGAAACGTGTATGTCGGATGTTCACAGCATCCACAGATGACGCTCGAGGTGCAGCACACCGAGTGGTGCATTAAGGACATAAGCCTTCTGCGCAGCAACGAGGACAATCCTCGGTTTTACAGACTTAGTCTGCAAAGTTTGCTACTATCAACTTTCAACTAAATTTTCTCTAGGAACATATAAAAACAGTAGAGCTATAGCGCAAGCTACATCATAATTCGCAAAGACCATTAGACTATGTTCATGACAATTAGTTCAATTAATCATATTACTTAAGAACTCCCACTCAAAAAGTACATCTCTCTAGTCATTTGAGTGGTTCATGATCCACTTACACTAGATCAAGTCCGATCATCACGTGAGTTGAGTATAGTTTCAGTGGTAAGCATCCCTATGCTAATCATATCATCTATATGATTCATGATCGACCTGTCGGTCTCATGTGTTCCGCGGCCATGTCTGCACATGCTAGGCTCGTCAAGCTTAACCCGAGTGTTCCGCGTGCGCAACTGTTTTGCACCCGTTGTATGTGAACGTTGAGTCTATCACACCCGATCATCACGTGGTGTCTCGAAACGATGAACTGTAGCAACGGTGCACAGTCGGGGAGAACACAATTTTGTCTTGAAATTTTAGTGAGAGATCACCTCATAATGCTACCGTCGTTCTAAGCAAAATAAGGTGCATAAAAGGATTAACATCACATGCAATGCATAAGTGACATGATATGGCCATCATCACGTGCTTCTCGATCTCCATCACCAAAGCACCGGCACGATCTTCTTGTCACCGGCGTCACACCATGATCTCCATCAACGTGTTGCCATCGGGGTTGTCGTGCTACTCATGCTATTACTACTAAAGCTACATCCTAGCAAAATAGTAAACGCATCTGCAAGCACAAACGTTAGTTATAAAGACAACCCTATGGCTCCTGCCGGTTGCCGTACCATCGACGTGCAAGTCGATATTTTCTATTACAACATGATCATCTCATACATCCAATATATCACATCACATCGTTGGCCCTATCACATCACAAGCATACCCTGCAAAAACAAGTTAGACGTCCTCTAATTTTGTTGTTGCATGTTTTACGTGGTGACCATGGGTATCTAGTAGGATGGCATCTTACTTACGCAAACACCACAACAGAGATATATGAGTTGCTATTTAACCTCATCCAAGGACCTACTCGGTCAAATCTGATTCAACTAAAGTTGGAGAAACCGACACCCGCCAGTCATCTTTGAGCAACGGAGTTACTCGTAGCGATGAAACCAGTCTCTCGTAAGCGTACGAGTAATGTCGGTCCGAGCCGCTTCAATCCAACAATACCGCGGAATCAAGAAAAGACTAAGGAGGGCAGCAAAACGCACATCACCGCCCACAAAAACTTTTGTGTTCTACAAGAGAAGACATCTACGCATGAACCTAGCTCATGATACCACTGTTGGAGAATGTCGCATGGGAAACAAAATTTTTCCTACGCGCACGAAGACCTATCATGGTGATGTCCATCTACGAGAGGGGATGAGTGATCTACGTACCCTTGTAGATCGTACAGCAGAAGCGTTAGTGAACGCGGTTGATGTAGTGGAACGTCCTCACGTCCCTCGATCCGCCCCGCGAACAATCCCGCGATCAGTCCCACGATCTAGTACCGAACGGACGGCACCTCCGCGTTCAGCACACGTACAGCTCGACGATGATCTCGGCCTTCTTGATCCAGCAAGAGAGACGGAGAGGTATAAGAGTTCTCCGGCAGCGTGACGGCGCTCCGGAGGTTGGTGATGACCTTGTCTCAGCAGGGCTCCGCCCGAGCTCCGCAGAAACGCGATCTAGAGGAAAAACCGTGGAGGTATGTGGTCGGGCTGCCGTGGAAAAGTCATCTCAAATCAGCCCTAAAACCTCCGTATATATAGGTGGGAGGGAGGGGAGGAGGCAGCCTCAAAACCTAAAGGTTTGGCCGAAATTGGAGGTGGAGGAGTCCTACTCTAATCCTACTTGGAGTAGGATTCCAACTTCCCACTTGGAATCTCTTTCCACCTTGTGTTTTTTCCTTCTCAAACCTTATGGGCCTTAGTGGGAACTTATTACAGCCCACTAGGGGCTGGTTTATCTCTTCCCATAGCCCATGAGACCCCTTGGGGCGTGACACCCCTCCCGATGGTCCCCGGCACCCCTCCCGGCACTCCCGGTACACTACCGATGAGCCCGAAACTTTTCCGGTAATGCACGAAAACCTTCCGGTAACCAAATGAGGTCATCCTATATATCAATCTTCGTTTCCGGACCATTCCGGAAACCCTCGTGACGTCCGTGATCTCATCCGGGACTCCGAACAACATTCGGTAACCAACCATATAACTCAAATACGCATAAAACAACGTCGAACCTTAAGTATGCAGACCCTGCGGGTTCGAGAACTATGTAGACATGACCCGAGAGACTCCTCGGTCAATATCCAATAGCGGGACCTGGATGCCCATATTGGATCCTACATATTCTACGAAGATCTTATCGTTTGAACCTCAGTGCCAAGGATTCATATAATCCCGTATGTCATTCCCTTTGTCCTTCGGTATGTTACTTGCCCGAGATTCGATCATTACTATCCGCATACCTATTTCAATCTCGTTTACCGGCAAGTCTCTTTACTCGTTCCATAATAGAAGATCCCACAACTTACATTAAGTTACATTGCTTGCAAGGCTTGTGTGTGATGTTGTATTACCGAGTGGGCCCCGAGATACCTCTCCGTCACACGGAGTGACAAATCCCAGTCTCGATCTATACTAACTCAACGAACACCTTCGGAGATACCTGTAGAGCATCTTTATAGTCACCCAGTTACGTTGTGACGTTTGATACACAGAAAGCATTCCTCCGGTGTTCGTGAGTTATATGATCTCATGGTCATAGGAACAAATACTTGACACGCAGAAAACAGTAGCAACAAAATGACACGATCAACATGCTACGTCTATTAGTTTGGGTCTAGTCCATCACATGATTCTCCTAATGATGTGATCCCGTTATCAAGTGACAACACTTGCTTATGGCCAGGAAACCTTGACCATCTTTGATCAACGAGCTAGTCAACTAGAGGCTTACTAGGGACAATGTTTTGTCTATGTATCCACACAAGTATTGTGTTTCCAATCAATACAATTATAGCATGGATAATAAACGATTATCATGAACTAAGAAATATAATAATAACTAATTTATTATTGCCTCTAGGGCATATTTCCAACAATGAGGACATTCACCTGAAGATTTTCAAGACAACTTTTGGGAACCCAGATTTTCCTCAGAGGAGGGCCATTCCTGCAGTTAGTTCCAACATATCGAGCAAATACTTCACCAGATTGATTTTTGAACAATTTATAGTTGGAATCAAATGACTCATCCGAGGAATAGGATAATTCACATGAAAAGCCAGTTAGATTAGATGGATCAAAAGGAGGCCCAGTAGCAGCAACCCATGAGGTTTTGGGATACTGGTCAGGTTTCCAATAAGATCCATCCGCATTTAATTTCCTCTCAAAGGCAATTCCTTCTTTCCTCGGGTTCCTGTTCAAGATGTGCTTTTTGAGCACATCACAAAGGGTTTGATGTCCTTTGAGGCTTTTGTACATGCCTATCACGTACAATTCCTTCAACCCTGCATTTTCATCAGTAACATTTGTGTTTTCCTCAAGTGAGGAAATAGACACAACAGGTGTAGTTGAAGAGTTTGTAGCAATGGTAGCATTTGATGATTCTGGTGAGGAATTAGCAGTTTCACGTTCAATGCATTTAAGACATGGAGGAATAAATTCAACTTGACTAGCGCTGATCTGTTGAGCTACTAATGAATCATTTTCCATACGAAGATCATCATGAGACATCCTCAGCTTCTCAAGATCAAGCTTCCTTTGAAGAAATTCATAGGAAAGCTTCTCATGATCAGCGAGGAGTGTATCATAACGATCCTGAAGATTATCAAATCTATACTGAAGACTTTTCATGTCATCAGTGAGGATTTGGGTAAGGTTCATTTCGTCATTCAACAGATCATCATTTTTGTCTAGCAGTTTCTGAAGCTTTTCAAGAGCAGTTTGTTGTTTAGTGGCAATGATAGCAAGTTTACTGTAACTGGGTTTCTCATAATCATTAGATTCACAGTCACTTGAATCAGAGGAGGAGGCATTATTTGATACCTTTGAACCCTTTGCCATGAAGCAATAGGTTGGAGCGAAGCCATCAGCATAGTCATCAGTATGGATGGTGCAATCATTTTCTTCAAGATTGAAGATTGACTTGCTGACAAAAGTGGTTGCCAGTGCAAGACTAGCCTATCCGGATTCTGAGTCTTCATCAGAACCCTCTTCTTCATCACATTCCTCTGATTCTGCCTCGGAGTCCATTTCCTTGCCAACAAGTGCCCGAGCCTTTCTGAAACTAGTCTTCTTGTGCGATGAGGGCTTTGAAGATGAGGATTTTGAAGATTTCTTCTTCTTCTTCGAGTCATCAGAACTGTCATCCTTGTATTTCTTCTTCTTTGATTCCTTTCCCCAACGAGGACAATCAGCAATGTAATGACCTGATTTCTTGCACTTGTGACAAGTTTGTTTCTTGTAGTCCTCAGATGAAGATTCTGATTTCCTCATGTCTCTTCTTGAAGATTTACCGAACTGGCCACGTCGTGTAAATCTCTGGAATTTCCTCACGAGCATTGCAAGCTCCTGTCCAAATTCTTCAGGGTCACAAATGTTGTCATCTGTGTCTTCGTCTTCAGATGAGGAAATTGCTCTAGCCTTCAGTGCACGTGGTCTGGAATAGCTTGGTCCATACAGATCTCTCTTTTCTTCTAGCTGGAATTCATGAGTATTTAGCCTTTCTAGTATATCAGCTGGACCAAGCATCTTGTAATCTGGTCTTTCTTGAATCATCAGAACTAAAGTATCAAATGAAGAATCCAGAGATCTCAGCAGTTTCTTCACAACTTCGTGATCAGTGATGTCTGGAGCTCCCAGTGCTTGCAGTTCATTTGATATGTCAGTGAGGCGATCAAAGGTGTCTTGGCAGCTTTCATTGTCATGTCTCTTGAAGCGATTGAAGAGATTGCGAAGAATATCAACACGAGAGTCACGCTGGGTTGATACTCCTTCATTTACCTTGCACAGTCTCTCCTAGATCAGTGTTGCAGAGCCCAAAGCACTTACTCTTCCAAACTGGCCTGGGCTCAGATGGCCACAGATGATGTTCTTCGCTTGAGAATCGAGTTGCTTGAATTTCTTCACATCAGCAGCAGTGACACTCGCAGAGATAATGGGGACACCATTTCCACAACATACCAGAGATCATTATCAATAGCTTGTAAATGCATTTGCATTTTGTTCTTCCAGAAGGGAAAGTTCTTTCCTTCGTAGGTAGGACATGCTGCAGTCACCTTAAACATGCCTGCAATCGACATAACTAAAACTCCAGGTGGTTAAACCAAAATCACATAGAACAAGGGAGTACCTTGCTTTGATACCAATTGAAAGTGCGTTATATCGACTAGAGGGGGGTGAATAGGAGATTTTTAGAATTTCATCACTGAGGAAATTCCTTTTGAGGAAATTCCTCACTGATGACTAACTTACAGCAGAAACAGTAAAGGATCAGACGTGCAAACGTTCACAACAGCAGTATTTCAGAGTGAAGAATGTGAAAACAAATTGCACAGTAAGCAGGCACGCAGAATACAGATGATGATTAACTATCGTGAAGAATTTGGGGTTGAGGAAATTTAGAGAAAGTCTTCAGCAAATTCTTCAAACAGTCACAGTGAAAGTCATCAACACACAATACAAGGAAAGTAAAGAGTTGAGGAATTAGAACCCGTTTCTCAGTGAAGACAGTTGTTGATGACCCAGTTCCAACTGCTGTGACAGTTGTACATCTAGTTAGGAGCGGCTTGGTATTGAAACCAAAGGACACCCAGTCCCGGGACACACAGTCCCTACGGTATTCTCCTTGAGCTAAGGACACACAATCCTCGCCCAGCACTCGTGGTAAGTCTTCAGGGCAGACTTCCAAACCCTCACAAACTTGGTCACCCGGCGATCCACAATTGACTGCTGGATTGCTCTAGACCATGACGCCTAACCGTCTGGAGGATGCACAGTCCTCAAAGGTAAAAGGCTTCAGTCCCACACAGGAACAACTTCTTCAGTGATGCTCAATCACTAGGTTTGGTTTGTGGTTTCGGTGTATGGGGTATTTCCTCACTGATGAATTACTCTCGAAGGCTCTGAGGAATTTGGGTTGCTCTTATGACAAGTGTCAGTTTCTAACGGAGCAGCCAACCAGCTAGTGGTTGTGGGGGGTGGCTATTTATAGCCTGGGAGCATCCCGACATGATTTGACACTAATGCCCCTAAATAATATGACCGTTGGAGTGGATAAGACCAGTGACTTGGCGTGGTTATCGAAACGGTCGGAACCCTCAACTGTGAGAGTCCTCATGTCACTCATATTCCTCACTTGAGGCTTTTGGTAGGATTAGGCTTGGGTTGAGCATCATGAGGAAATTCATTCCATAGTGTAACTTCGACCCCCTTTAACAGTACGGTGTTCCTATTACTCAAATGCGAAGAAAGTAAAACAGAAAGTGTAAATCTTCATGCTTCAAATTCTTCAGAATGATTTTCTTCAGGAACCACCGGACTTCTCAATATCAGTATCTTCATGAGGAATATCAATTTCATCGCAGATTCCTCGCGATTCATATCTTCAGCTTCAGACCAATTGCTTCAACTGAAGACATATATTTTTAGGGGTCGATATTCTTCAAATATCTCAAACTCCTCAATGACTTATAGATCCTGTGTATACTCACAAACACATTAGATACTTAACCTATAAGTCTTCAAACCACCAAAATGACTAAGGGGCACTAGATGCACTTACACTAACTTCAACATAAGTATTTCTAGATCCACAACACCTTACTAGTATAACTTCAATATTACCACAACCACAACTCAAAACTAATTGAGATGAATCAAACTTCTCTAACTACTCAATGCACATGAAGGTGGAAGTTTTCATATCCCTTTGGATAACTACCCCTTTTGAGACTACTTTCATAGCATAGATCAACTACCACGCCACGCACTGCCGTGCTCCAAAGTATAGAAGTGAAGCACATAGAGCAAAATCAACTAGCTCAAAAGATATAAGTGAAACACATGTGAGCTGAACTGCCTAACCAAAGGATATAAGTGAAGCTCGACAAAATCACGGTGAGTGCATGTCTCTCTCTCTAGGTATGCAGCAAGGAAGATTGTGACACAACAAAAATAAAAGACTCCTACGATACAAGACGCTCCAAGCAAAACACATAACATGTGGTGAATAAAAATATAGCCCCAAGTAACGTTAATTGAAGATGAAAGAGGGGATGCCTTCTCGGGGCATCCCCAAGCTTAGGATTTTTCGGCATCCTTGAATCAACTTGGGGTGCCTTGAGCATCCCCAAGCTTGAGCTCTTGCCACTCTTTATCTCTTTTTCCATAAGAACTTCACCCAAAACTTGAAAACTTCACAACATGAAACTTAAACAAAAACTCGTGATATCATTAGTATAAGAAAGCAAATCACCACTTCCTTAGGTACTGTAGCAAACTTAAATTCTACTTACGTTGATGTTGGGTTACTGTATTTTAAATCTTCCATGGCTAATACCCCCGATACTATCCATAGTTTCATCAAAATAAGCAACCAACTCAACAAAAACAGAATCTGTTAACAGCAGACCAGTCTGTAGAAATCTGTATACTTCGTATACTTATGTTACTTCAAAAATTCTGAAAAATCACGACAGTTTGAAGAATTTGCGTCGAAATTAGCAGAAAAAAGAATCAACTCAAGAGCGCTCATAGAAAAAAAATGAAAATTCTTTTCGTGAGCAGAAAGTTTATGTCTTTTCCAGCATGATCAAACGATCATCCCCAAGACTAATCATAACGGTTTCACTTGGCACAAACGCAAAAAGAAACACAAAAAACACAATCATAACAGAATTATGAAAGTTTAGAAAACACAAAACAGAAAGAAAAATGATAGATTCGTTGGGTTGCCTCCCAACAAGGGCTATTGTTTAACGCCCTTAGCTAGGCATAAGGTGATGGAATCACGTATAGTCATCTTTGGTGCTCAAACCATAAGTAGTGTGATCATTTATCATCTTAAGATCTTCATCTTTATTGGATGACTCACCACTAGCTTTAGGAACAAAAACAGACTTGACGGTCTTTTTGAGAGTGAGATTTGGAGTATTTTCCACAATAGCAAAAGCGGATCCCAAGTTGGTTATGACATCTTCTAGTTTGCCAATTCTAGAGGAATCATTAACTATAGGTTCCTTCTCCCTTAAATTTTTCAAAACCACTCCCACTTTGTATCCGTACTGAGTAATTTGATTGTGGATCTTTGTATCCAAATCCTCAATAAGTTCAATTGTGGCAATTTTTTTTCCAATGGCATCAAGCCTTTGCATCACGTGTTCCAAGGTCAAGGTAGTTCCATTAACCATGAGCCGGGGTGAGCCTACCAAATTCATGATAGCTCCATAGGAGTCAACAGTATGGCTCCCCAAAAAATTCCCGCCTACGATGTTATCAAGAATATACCTATTCCAAGGAGAGATTCCAACATAAAAACTACGAAGAAGAACGGTAGTGGATTGCTTACGAGTAGATCTACTTTGAGCATTGCAAATCCTGTACCAAGTGTTCTTTAAATTTTCTTCCTCATTCTGCTTGAAATTGAGAACTTCGTTCTCAGGGGTATCATTTGGAGTGGTGGGTCTAGCCATTGATGGACTATCCCACACACAAACGAGGAGGAAGTAAGCGAGTGAAACGGGCAAAAGAGAACGGCAAAAGGCAAATGAAAATGGCAAAGGAGTAAGGCAAATGAAAACGGCAAATGTGAAGTGGGGGAGAGAAAAACGAGAGGCAACTGGCAAAAAAGGTAAATGCAAGAGATGAGTTTGTGAAACTTACTTGGATAGATCTTGACTTGATCTCTCCCCGGCAACGGCGCCAGAAATCCTTCTACTGCTGGCTACGCCTATAGGGATTTCCATGGCAAATATGCAAAGGATTCCCCCGCGGCCTTGGAGCCTTGCGTTGGTGTTCCCTTGAAGAGGAAAGGGTGATGTAGCACAACAGCTGTAAGTATTTCCCTCAGTTTGAGAACCAAGGTATCAATCCAGTAGGAGGACCGCGTCAAGTCACAAGTACCTGCACAAACACAAAGAGCTTGCACCCAATGCTATGAAGGGGTTGTCAATCCCTTATAGATTGTTTGCAAAGTGAGAACTGAAAGCAAAAAGTAAACAAGGCAAAGTAAAAGTAAAAGCGGAGATGATAATTGTGAATAGACTTGGGGGCCGTAGTGTTCACTAGTGGCTTCTCTCATGAAAGCAAGTAGACGGTGGGTGAACGAATTACTGTCGAGCAATTGATAGAACCGCGCAAAGTCATGACGTTATCTATGGTAATGATCATACATATAGGCATCACGTCCAAAACAAGTAGACCGATACTTTCTGCATCTACTATTACTCCACACGTCGACCGCTATCCAGCATGCATCTAGTGTATTGAGTTCATAAGAACAGAGTAACGCCTTAAGCAAGATGACATGATGTAGATGGACAATCTCAAATCTATGATGAAAGCCCATCGTGTTACCCTTGATGGCAACAACACGATGCGTGCCTTGCTGCCCCTTCTATCACTGGGAAAGGTCACCGCACGGTATGAACCCAAAACCAAGCACTTCTCCCATTGCAAGAATCATAGATCTAGTTGGCCAAACAAAACCCAAGACTCGGAGAGACTTACAAGGATATCAAATCATGCATATAAGAAATCAACAAAGACTCAAATATAATTCATAGATAATCTGATCACAAATCCACAATTCATCGGATCTCAACAAACACACCGCCTAAGAGGATTACATCGGATAGATCTCCATGAAGATCATGGAGAACTTTGTTTTGAAGATCCAAGAGAGAGAAGAAGCCATCAAGCTACTAACTACGGACCCGTAGGTCTGAAGTAGACTATTCACGAGTCATTGGAGAGGCAATGATGTTGATGTAGAAGCCCTCCAGCTCCAAAGTCCCCTGCGGCAGGGCACCGGGAAGGGTCTCCAGATGAGATCTCGCGGAAACGGAAGCTTGCGGCGGTGGAAAAGTGTTTCGTGGACGCCCTTATTTTTTCTGGGATTTTAGGGAATATATAGGCGAAAGAGCTAGGGCGGGGGAGCTCCAGGGAGGCCACAAGCCTGGTAGCCGCGGCCCCCCCTGGCCGCGGCTACAGGGCTTGTGGGCTCCGTGTGGGCCTCCTGCCTTGGCCCTCAAGTCCCCCGATCTTCTTCTGTTTTGGAAAAAATCATTTCGGGGATTTTATTCTGTTTGGACTCTGTTCCAAAATCAGATCTGAAAAGAGTCAAAAACACAGAAAAACAGGAACTGGCACTTGGCACTGAATTAATAAGTTAGTCCCAAAAAAGATATAAAAGGTATATAAAACATCCAAAGTTGATAAGATAATAGCATGAAACCATCAAAAATTATAGATACGTTTGAGACGTATCACCCCCGAGCCCCCCTCCTAGCTTAAGGTTCAGACCATTTTCATCTGTTAGACTCCACACACACACATATACATGAGAGGTAGAAGGAGGATGGTTAAACCCTTCTTCCTCCTCCGGCGAAAAGCTCGAGGAGCACCATTGTATTGCCTACCCACCATAGACTTGATCCGACAGGACTAGGGGTGTTACCTCCCACAGAGGGCCCTGAACCTGGGTACATCGTGTGTCTCGCACCGCTTGTCCCCAATCTCGCCTTCGGAGCCCGTCGACACACTTAGGCCCCAACCACACTCGATAAGCCATCCCATGGAATCTACTGTGATAAAACCATGACAGTTGGCGCCCACCATGGGGCCGTCCACGACGTCGGCCAGAGTCACGCTCCGGGTGAGACCTATCTCCGATCTGACGAGCGCATCACACACTGGTTACTTTGCACCTACGAAGCACCGATACGGCAACACGAGTACGATTATATGGGATACATGAGTTTCTAAAAAAATACGGCGATATGGAAAGCATATATAAATAATAATAAAGTGACATGTAATAAAAACGAACATAATAAAATGTGTGAGATGAGATCAAAATACCGCCCCACGGGTAGCATGGTTGCTTCCATGCCTCCTTTCTTTTCTACTCTTGAATTGAATGATCATCCAGGTCCTCAACTCCTCATGGTGTATGCAAAATAGAAAATGCATCACATGATACTAGACTTGATAATACTCCCTCTATTCCTAAATATAAGGTGTATAGTTTTGGCACGGAAATTAAAGAATGCACCTAGAGGGAAGATTTCACAAGTTTTGGCTGAGATTACACCTGACTAATTGACATCAGAAAATAGCGGAGCTTGCCTAATATAAGGAAATGTAATCAAATCCCTAAAATAAATATCCAAACAAGTGGCGCTACGCAATACACCTTATATTTTAGATTTTTTCTCAAAAAACTATACACCTTATATCAAGGAACGGAGAGAGTATGAGATAGACAAGCATGAAAAGTGAAAAAGCAGTAACAAAGTTGGCTTGTAGCAGTAGCATACCAAATGATGAAATTAATATAAACTAAGAGAAAAATAGCATGATAAAGATGAAGATCTATATCAAGTAGTTCATTACAACATAACAACAGAAAGCTACAAAACTCACATGGCCATAGACCCATAGTCATACATTGCATAATTGTGCATTGCAAGATAACCTAATGAGGACAACTCAAGTGAGAGCATCCATGATCTCGACCTCCAATTTAGGTTCATCAAGTGTCAACTTAGCACTTTCAAGCATGCCAACACCAGTGAAGCTCTCAACCCCATCCCCACCCACATCCCACATCCGGCTTGGCCCAACATGATAAGCCTCAGATTGTCTTGAAAGCAAACTCAGGTTGTTATGTGCAAACACTAAATCCTGAGCACGTTCAAGAGTGAGTTTGTTTCTCTCGGAACTATGGATGAAGGAATATGAGCTCCAATTCCTTTCACAACAAGATGAAGATGAAGGCTGGCCAAGTAACTTTAATGCCAAACTTTTCAAGAACTTCGTGCTTCCTCCATGAGTGCCCCATCATTGCTTTGGTTCAAAATCATCTCTATCTTCAATTGAATCCGCATTCTGGAAGTCATTCATCATTAGAGAAAAATCCACAAACTCTTTCTTGACGGTCTTGTAGTAATTTGGATTCGGAAATGACTTCTGCAAACACTTGTTTCTCATTTTAAAAATCGCATTATCATTAAGGGGGGTAACACGGCCAGGGGCTGCCCCAACCCAATTTGGACCATAGTACATATTAACATGAGAACATAAAATCAACAAACCTTTTAATGTTGACAACTTGAGATTGTCAAATGACAAACATATATAAAGAGGAAACCTTGGATTGCACGAGTGAGCCAAACAATGGAGGGGGGTATTACTCTTCTGACAACGTTTTGCAATTTTTTTCTTGATAACTATATAGAGAACACAATCTTCATTGCGCTACTTTTTTCGTAACGATAAATAGGAACTCTCACCTATGAAGATGAGAACAATTAAAATCAGCAAGCATGTGTGACATCCTCAGCTGTTGATACAGTAACCTCCGTAATTAAACTAAGTAAACCTATGCTAATGGCGCCACGTCATCATGGTTGTTATTGTTAAATTTACGTTAGTTTAAAAACGATTCAAATTCTCAAAAAAATAAAGTCAAGCGATAATTGTTTTTAAATATATAAAAATGTTCGATGTTTGTCAACTATTACTTAAGAATTTTTCCTTTAAGAATTATTAAATTTCAGGGGTTTTAGTTTCGCTAAAGTAAAATAAAACTAAAGCTGTTAAATAATGAAATCAAAAGAAAAGAAACAAAAATAGAAAAATAAAAAAGGAAACCCATGGCCAACTGGGCCAACCGGCCGAACCAACCCAACCCCACAGCCCACCTAAATACCGAGAGGGGTACAAAACCCTTGCCCCTAACCCTAAAAACAACCCCACGCTCCGAGTTCCCTCCCACACCCCGCCGCCATCACACCCCACCACCCCACGAGGGAACCGTCCCTGGTTCCCTCCCCCTCATCAACTCCTGACCGAGCCCCCCCCCCGAGCGCCCGCTCTCTCTCCTACCCTTGTCGCCACCACCCTCTCGCACCCCTCAACCTCCGCTGCGCCCCGTCGCCCCACCGCCCCGAGGCCAAGCTCTCCCGCCGGCCTGCCCTCCAGCGCCCACCTCGGAACCACCCCACCGAGCTCCCTCCACGGCGCTTGCTCCGCTCCCCCGCGTCTATCCCGCATTGCCACTAACCGCCGCTGCCAGGGCCCCTCTCCGTCGCGGGTCGATCCGGCACCGCCCCGTGCTGCCCCTGCAATGCCACGACCGGCCCTGGCACACCCCTCCTCACAGGTCTCAGCTCCCAGCGGCCCCGCCTCCGCCTCCCTTAGCCCCTCCGGCCGAGGCCACTCCGCCTCCGGTCCTCTCCACCACCACGAACCGGTCATCGTGTCACCTGCACCTCGACGCTGCCGTCGACCCCTCCCCCTCACCGACGCTCCTCCACGCCGGAGCTCCTCGTCACCGGATCCACCGCCGCCTCCTCCTCCCGTCCCCGGGGACTCCGGCTACACCGGACCTTCCCGTCAACGCTGGTGATCCCTCCGTTCGGGCTCCTCCCACAACCCCTTCCTTCCTTTCCTCGCTCTGGTTCTGTTCCGACGCCCCGCACCGCGGCCTCCGGCGATCTCCATCGCGGCCCTTCGGGCCCTTCCTGTTGGTCCAGGAGGAGTAGCCTCGTGTGAACTGTTAGGAGAAAGATAAAAAAAATAAAATGAAATAATAACAAACCGTGTATGTATGCAAGTTTTATGTATGTATGTAGGTATTTGAGTATGTATGCATGTATGTAGAAAGAGGTAAATATGTATATGTGTGTGTATGTGTTGTGTGTGTGGTGAGGCCGATGGGCCATTACCATGTGGGGCCAACCCCCCCACTCTCACTGACAGGGAGGCCCCACACAACCCTTTGTTAAAAATAATAATAAATAAATATAAAAACAATATATTTAATAAATAGTTTAATTAAGTATATAATTAATTAGTGAATTAATTAATTAGGTAATTATAATGATTATGAGTAATTAGAATAATTAAGTAAATCTGTTAAAATAGATAAGCACTAGCAGGCGAAGGCGCGGCGTGCCCGTGACAGACCCTTCCGACTCCTGCGTAGGTTCTTCGATTATTCATAGTAGTAAGGAACATAGACTCGTAATTGCAATAAAATACCTTAATATTGATGTTCATAGTACTGCAAGAAATCTGTTTTAAGTGTTCATACTTGCTTCATTTAGAGAAGTTAACTATGGTAAATGGAAAAAAGGATATGTATAGTACAAGAAAACCACAGTGAGCCATACTGGATATGTATAGTAGACGAAGCCCACAGTGTAATCATACTATTTATTATTGAGGGAAGAACAACTCAGATACACAGGGAGGTCCCTGCAAAAGAAAAAAAGGTACGCCCAGGCAACACAAAGTGCTGGTTTAGAGGTATGCAGTGCAAATGAGCAGAAAGTTGCTACTGACACGTCATGTTTTTTCGGAGAAACTGGTGATGGATACGTTCCAAGGGTCTAGTCCCCGTTATGTCTTGCTCATTACCAAGGTTCTCACGATTCTCTATTCTCCGAAGGAAATAGCTGCTTTGAAGTGCGATTGTGCTTCCTGGTCGGTGAACCATCAGCGTTCGCCCTTTTTTCTCTCTCTTGCGATGTTCAGTACATGAGGCCTATTGATATTTAATGAAGGAGGATCAATACATTATATGTTTCTTCGGCTGAAGTTTTTCGTTCCTTTGCAAATCACAATCTACTGATGATAGTGTTGTAAGCTGGCCAGTCTATGTTGCATCATTTACCACCAAAGCAGAGGAGGGCTGTCTAACTGGATTGGTCACATGAGCTGTAGGTTGGACTTAGAAGTGATAACTGAAAATGGTACATACCAAAAATAAATAGAAGCATTGCAATGTAGTTCCAAAGGATTGCAAACTTATGAATGATGTAATGTCGTTGGAGAAAAACACGACCTCCATCTTTGTGCATGTTCTTGATGCTCCTGCGACAATGTAACAAAGATGACTGATGTACAAAACAAGGTCGATGCACTGCAAGCGATGTAGTGATTCTGATGCATCAGAATCCAACAACTCAGCTCATGCTATCAATGGAAAATCTAAGCATCAATTAGTAAGGAAGTTAAATACATTATATGTAGTATTTCTATTACTAAATTCAATACACTTCCAGCTTGTAGTATCGAGGTTTTAAGTTGAGACATTTGATATGGAAAAACATCGGTCATTCTGGAATAAGAAAAGAATACACTATTTCTAAAGACCATTGTGCATACAGGAGATTTGCATTGCTATAAAGCTGACAAAATAAAAGATACACCAACTTTTTGAATCTCAACAAATAGACATGTTACTATCCAGTTTTAATGAGTGCACCTTCAGGATAAGCCAATAGTCATCATTGACTGATTATTAGATCCTTTTGAATCTCCGAACATATTTTGTAACCTTGATTCTTCTGGAAAGAATTAATAAAACATTCTTATTTATTCATGGACTTAACACATATGGTGGCATGTCTGTCATGAGGCGGCAGGGAGAAGATTAATCTTGATATGCAGTGTGAGGAACATACTACTGAAGAACAGTCGATCATGCATCAGCAAGCGAAATCACAAGCAAATCGTAGGCCGAAGGGTGGATATATTGCTTGGGTTTCAGGAAAAATGGGGTCAGCACGCCACCGGCGGCTAGGGTTCGACAATAGTCATCTATTACATGCCTCTTAGGGCTGGGAATCGGGGCTTAAATAAGATATCCGAGCTAAAGCTAGTAAAGTGAAGAAACCGGCATAGTGGAGTTGTCGGAAAGGCAACATCGACGCGGACAGCTCGCTCTATCGTTGGACTCGAGATCGACGTCTCCCCAGTCTCCTAACCCGAAGCGGTATCTTTGTCTCTCCACCGTTGGATCATGTATGAGCCATCAACGGTGCATCCGACATAGGGAAACAGGGGAGCTCGACCCTGACAATTCCCCCTGTTGAGCTGCAGCTTGTCCTCAAGCTGCAAAAGAAGGAAAAACCTTTTGAATAAATGCCGAATCCTCCTAGGTGGCTTGCTCCACTGGCATGTTCACCCACTTGATAAGCCACCTCACCACAGAATGCTTATATCACCCTACACCCTAGGAACCAACTTCCTTTCCAACACTGCTTTTGGCTCCATCTTGATCATTCCATCTAGACCCACTAAAGGCAGATCTTTGGAGGGAACCACAGCAGGCCCAATGTGTTTCTTCAACTGGCTCACATGAAAGGTAGGATGCAATTTGCATCCCTCAGGTAACAATAGTTTGTAAGCATGAGCACCAATCCTCTGCAGAATTCTGAAGGGCCCATAAAACTTAGAATGGAGTTTGAGATGTCTGTGCAGGCTCAATGAGGTGCGTCTGTAGGGCTGTAGCTTTAAGTACACCATGTCTCCTACATCAAACTCCCTTTCCTTTCTCTTTTTGTCAGCAAACCACTTCATTCGAGCTTGTGCTTTTAACAAGTTTTGCTTGATCACTTCCAAGGCCACCTCTCTGTTCTGTAGCAAGTCACTGGAATCCATAGAAATGGAATCAGGTAGGGCTGATTCAGCTACCAGAGGAGGAGGAGACCCATACAGAGCTTGGAAGGGTGTCATCTGCAATGCAGTGTGGAAACTGGTATTATACCACCATTCAACCAATGCCAACCAACCATACCATTTCTTGGGTTACTAAAAACACATACACCTTAAATAATTCTCTAAGCACTGATTGACCCTCTCAGTTTGGCCATCAAACTAGGGATGGTAGCTAGTGCTCATATGTAACTTGATCTTCAAGGTCTTAAAGAGTTGCTGCCACAGATTACTAGTAAAGATCCTGTCTCTATCAGTCACAATCACCACTGGCATTCCATGAAGTTTAAACACATTTTCAGAAAAAGCCCTGGCCACAGATTCTACTGTAATGGGGGTGTTTCATCCTAATGAAATGAGAATATTTAGTGAACCTGTCCACAACCACCAGGATGAGAAATTTGTTTTCTGACACAGGTAATCCTTCCACAAAATCCATGCTCACATGAGCCCAAGCAAAGTCTGGAACAGGCAGGGGTTCTAACAGACCAGGATAAGGACAATGCTCCGCTTTGTTAATTTGGCACATTGGGCAAGCTTTGACAAATGCAAGTACATCCTGCTTCAACCCTGGCTAATGAAACACCAGCTTAATTCTCTGGTATGTAGCTCTTTCTCTAGAATGACCACCCAGTTCAGAGCTATGAAATGTTTGTAACAACTCTTGCCTCAGCACAGTTGTTTTACCCACCACTAATTTGTTTTTGAACCTGAGAATTCCATTCTGAAAAGAATAAGAACTTGCTGAATCCCTAGTCAAAGTGCACTGGGTAATTAGTTCCTTTATCTTGTCATCCTGACTATAACTTTTGATCACCTCTGTCACCCATGCATGAGTAGTACTACTTGCCACAAGCATAGATACCAAGTGTTTCACTCTGGACAGTGCATCCGCTGCTCTGATTTCTTTTCCTTTCTTGTATTCTATAGTGAAGTTGTACCCCAGCAGCTTAAGAAGTAGTTTGTGTTGCACTCCCTTAGTAAGTTTCTGCTCTTGGATGTACTTCAAACTTCCCTGATCAGTTCTTATCACAAGTGCAGTATCTATGAAGTAATGTCTCCATTTCTTAACAGCTTGAATAATTGCCATGGCCTCCTTATCATAAGTAGATAGTGCAGCTGCTCTAGGACCAATGGTTTTGCTAAAATAGGAGATGGGTCTGCCTTCCTGCATCAGGACAGCTCCTAATCCATAACCAAAAGCATCAGCTTCCAAGACAAATGGTTTAGAAAAATCAGGCAATATGAGGACTCGAGAATGGGTAAGCTTGTCTTTGACCACAGCAAAAGCTTCATCTTGAGCAGGACCCCACTGAAAAGCATCCTTTCTTAAACAATCAAACAATGGTCTACAGATAATTCCATACCCTTGGATGAATCTTCTGTAATATCCACTCAGGCCTAGAAAACTTATTAATTCAGTGATGTTGCTAGGAGCTGGCCAATCTCTTATGGCCTTGATTTTAGCTGGGTCAGTAGCTACTCCTTCTTGGTTGATAATGTGGCCCAAGTATTCTACTTTAGTCTGTCCAAAAGAGCACTTTTCCAGTCTAGCATATAGCTTGTTTTCTTGCAGAATGTTGAACACTTGTCTGAGATGCTCTCTGTGCTCTGTCAATGAGGAGCTAAACACCAAAATGTCATCAAAGAATGTGACCACAAACTTCAACATTCCAAACAACAGATTCATCAATGCTTGAAAACTAGGAGGTCCATTAGTTAAACCAAATGACATCACAAGATACTCAAATAAACCCATGTGAGTAACAAAAGCAGTTTTGTGTATGTCCTCCTCTGCCATTCTTATCTGGTGGTATCCATTTCTGAGATCTATCTTGGAAAATAACTTAGCTCCTTTCAACTGATCCAACAAATCCTCAATTATGGGAATAGGGTACTTGTTTTTAATAGTGACTACATTCAGTTTCCTGTAGTCAGTACATAACCTCCAAGAGCCATCTTTCTTTTTCATTAGTAAAACAGGGGATGAAAATAGGCTAGTGCTAGGCCTGATCACACCAGATTTTAACAACTCCTTGATTATTTTCTCCAATATGTCCTTCTGATGATGGGGCATTCTGTAAGGCCTCTGGTTTACTACCTTAGCTCCATCCACAAGTGAGATCCTATGATCACAAGGCCTACTGGGAGGCAGATCAGTAGGTTCTGGAAACAACAGCTCATAGTCCTGCAGTAAATCCTATAATTCTTCTGGTAATTCCTTAGCAACAACTGCTGTGTCCACAGCACAAGCAGTAAATAAAACAAACCCACACACTGCTTGTTCCATCAATGTCTGAACTTTATCCTTAGTTTCTTCAAGCTGAGTTCTAGGAACTGTTTCATCTTGAAAGGTGATTATGTGATCCTGTCCCACTGACACCTTCATTTCCATTTTGATGAAATCCATGTGTATAGGGCTGTATTTCTTGACTAGTCTACCCATAGTATCATATCATATCCCTTGAGCTGGAGAACTCTGAAACTGTCGCTGAATTTCTGGTTCTGTATCTCATAAGAATAGTTTGGCAGTATGAATTCACTCCACAGTACTTCTCCACCAGCTACAGCCACTCTTACTTTGGTAGTGGGCCCGAGCTGGACTTTCATTTTGGCTGCCATCTCAGGTGAGACAAAGGTAGAAGTGCTACCACTATCTACCAAAGCTGTAGCAGAAATGTTGCCCACCTTCACTGTTAGAATAAAGGTGTTCTTTACTGCTCCAATTCCCATAGCAGCATGCATAGAAACCTGGAGAATTGCATCCTCAGGGAGCTGATCTATGTTCTCTAGATCAGGGTCAGTAAAATCAGTAACAAAGATGGTTTCAGGCATTCCCTCTTCCACTGCTTGCAAGGCCTGAATCTATGCTTTTTGACTCATTTTACACACCTGCCTATGACCAGGAACCCGAGGTTCTCTACATTTATAGCAAACTTGATTTTGCTTGGCTTGCTGAATTATAGTGTTTCTGTTCTGCACTGCACCATTGGCTTCCACTTTAGGCTGATCAAAAGTCACTTGTCTTCTAGGTTGTGGCACATAAGCCTTAGAGTGTCCCACCACTACCGATGGTTGTGCTTTTTTCCATTCTCCTTGCTTACCAGATTGCAGTTTGCATATCTTTGGGTCTAAAGCATTCAACATGGATCTTGATATAAGTGTTGAGTCCATCCACAAAACTAGTTACATAGTAATTGTGAGGAATACCAGGATTTTCTCTCCTCATAACATTCATTAGCTGCTCAAAGTGTTCCACATAAGCTGACAATGTAGTAGTTTGATGGACAGCATGAAAGGAACTTACAATATCACAAGAAGAATCCACAGCAAACCTTTCTCAGAGATAAGAACGGAATTTGTGCCAAGGCACATTAGCAGGAGCATAACCAGTACCTCTCCACCACTGAACAGCTGGTCCATGCAAGTAAGATACTGCCAACTCAGTTCTGTGTTCAATAGGAGTCCTAGTACCAGCAAAATATTGATCTAAGTTTTGAATCCAAGCCTCGAGATCCTGACCATCAAATTCAGAAATATTTAACTTGGCAGGTTTAACTGTAAGCACAGGCCTTCTGCCCTCCATAGGAGAATAAAGTCTCTCCTTTGACCATCAGGCCACTCTTCCATGGTTCCCATCTCCACCACAGGCATGTTCACTTATTGCTGATGACCCATTTGATGAATCCCTTCCTGCCTGTTACTAGTAAAATTGGGGTGTCTATAAGGCATCTTGCTTGTACCATGTAAATTGACCTCCTTCCCAGTGTGATCCCTTAACACAACAGAGCCAACAACTACAGGTGCTTCTTTGTCCTGCCCCTGCACAGATGGTGGAGTGTTATGAACCAACTGCTTGGGTCTACCTGGTGGAATCCCAGGAGATAGTGCTTCCTGCCCCTTCATCTGAGCACTGCCTTGTTCAGAGCGCTCCACTTGGCCCTCATCAGATCCAGGCTCTACCAACAGCCTTCTGAAGTTTTCCTGTATCTTAGCAAAGTTACTTTGCATAGTAGCAAAATTCTTGTTCACCATGGTGCGGAAATCCTGAAACTCCTTCCTATCTTCCTCTCTATTGCTATGGATGGCCTTAATATCCAGCTCTAAGGAGGCTAGTTGCAGAGCAACCGTTGCCAGAGAAGCAACTCGCTCTGCCATGGCGCTACCGAAACAGGGGAGGGTGGTAGGTTTCGATTTCCTTACCTCAACCTTGGATCCAAGCTTTTCCGATCTGGATCTTGCTTCTTTCTCCTTCTCCTCTTCTTCCCTCAACCACACCAATCGAGAATCGGCTCGTCTCTGATACCAATTGTCAGGAACAGACTACTGAAGAACAACCGATCATGCATCAACAAGCGAAATCACAAGCAAATCGTAGGCCGAAGGGTGGATATATTGCTTGGGTTTCGGGAAAAATGGGTTTGCCACGCCACCGGCGGCTAGGGTTCGACAATAGTCATCTATTACATGCCTCTTAGGGCTGGGAATCGGGGCTTAAATAAGCTATCCGAGCTAAAGCTAGTAAAGTGAAGAAACTGGCGTAGAGGAGTTGTCGGAAAGGCAACAGCGACGCGGGCAGCTCGCTCTGCCGTTGGATTCCAGATTGACGTCTCGCCAGTCTCCTAACCCGAAGCAGTATCTTTATCTCTCCACCGTTGGATCATGCATCAGCCATCAACGGTGCATCCGACACAGGGAAACAGGGGAGCTCGACCCTGACATGCAGTTGCCATAATCGTGTGTTATCTCTTGAGTACTAAGGCTGAAAGGATAATAAATAAAGAATAGTCAGGTAAAGGCAAACTGAACATAATCTGCAGATTATATATCTATAGCAGTATCATCCTGACGCCTTCAGACTGAAGTAATCTGCGGCGTGTATAGCCGGGTTGGCGGAGATCTTCCACAGCCAACGCATGATACTGACCGGCATGGACGCAGAAAGTATGGCACCGTCATATGTGCTTCTGCCCTGTATGTACAACGGAAGTCGTTCAAAGAGAGAACCAAAAAATTTTAAGTTGTGAAGCACTTCAACTTCAAGAAACAAATAGAAGGAATCTAGCCTGCAATTCCACGGTATCTGTCATAAATACAACATAAATAGAAGGATTCACCTGCTTTGAAGTAGTTAGCTTTGCTTCTCCACAAATAGAAGGATTTACATGCTCCAATAAATACATATTTCTGACATAAATAAATAATACAATGTGCAATACACTGACGCTGATCTCTTCATCTCGCTTAGTTACTATTGATCTCGACAAAACATTTATTTTTAGAGTTCTTATTTCAGAAGGAATATAATATATATGTAACATAGTGAACACTTTGCTTCTAGCATTAGTTATTTTTGTCCAATAGTTAGTTCTTGACATCACACCATAGCAGGTCATCGGAGCCACGCTATCGCACAACAAATCAGGGAGGTTACTCCTCACCTACTATCTCTTTGCCGAATCTATGCAAAGTTCATAGAATCGGAAAACTATTGCAAGAACGTAAGCTATAGAAACATAATTTACACAAATTCAAGGCAGCATGGGCTTTAAATCAAAGATATTATCTGCTGCATGTCTAAAAAATTCCAGCACAATTATGTTTTCCTAGGAATTTACTCATATGTTGCACAAACAACTCACATAGAAAATTGCTAGAGCTTTAGTCACTTTGATCATATTTTGCACGTACTGTGATCAGTTTTGACTTTTGATGTCACACAAAAGCCTATGTAATTTTTATTTTTCCTATCTCAGTTACCATAAACTACATGATGTATGAGCTTTTCTTAAGGCATTAGGTATCATGCCAATTGTACTGTGATCAGTTTCGACTTTTGATGTGAACAAAAGCCAATGTAATTTTTATTTCTCCTATCTCAGTTACCATAAACTACATGATGTATGAGCCTTTCTTAAGGCATTAGGGATCGGGCCAATTTATTTCGAACCTTTTGATGGTCACATATAATCATTCTTGCAATTTCCAAATGTTTGAATTGATTAGCGTTGCTGAAATAAAATCAAGGTACCATATTGGTGCACTACAGATCAAACATATATCATTAGAGATGATGTAGATTTCTAATATTGCATATCATATTTGTCATCTAAACTCAAAATATTTGGGCCTTCTTTTATTTGAGCATAGTAACCTGAAGTAGTAGTCATGTATAGCTAGAAGGGCACAGGGGGTCTGACGGATCATGAGAATTCGCTGCATCCACTCATGGCATGGGCTTGGTCCCCAGACCTAGAAATGAAGATTCCTTATAAATAAATATCCAGCATGTGCATTGATAACAACAAAAGTAACAAAATACCACGACCAACATTCAGCCAATAAATATTTACCTGCTGGCGAGCTTTCTGGAGTTCCTGCTCTATGTCAGGACCCCGATCCTAAGTCATAAGAACCCAGTCTGTAACACATCACATCACTTTGCGGCCTCACGCAAGGTAAACTCCACGGCTGCCACCTTACCTTGGCCCGGACCGTTTGCGTCTTTTGGCTCACGTATATGAATATGTTGCTAGCGTTCAAATGACAAAGAACCCGGGTCGACATGACTAGTTATAAACCCAAGCGGTACATCCGTACAGGGACATGCATATATAACCCAGCAAGGCAGGTGTCGATCAACAACGTGTGTAGGCGAGTCGTAGCAAGCTACAAGGACTCCATTACACTGCGTGACATTTCCCCGAGGGAACAGACACAACAACAAAGAAGGATACACGCCGGTCAATCAATGTGTCTAGAGCAGTAGCAAGCTACCAAGGCTCGATAGAAGCACAAAGAGGCATTTCCCTGTAAAGAGTACTACTAAAGGCACACAACTAGGTGTCGAATCCCACACATATAATGCATTAAATAACATACACACAATATGCACGATATGTGTAGATACAACATGGCATCACAACATAACTCTATGACTCAAGCTTTTATTAAGGACTCATAAGAATCAACATAGTGTGTTATTACAAATAGGGGTCCCGTGACCCGACACTCAAGTCATACAAACAATAAGTGGAAGCAAATCATGTCTGGGTACAGACATCTACTAAAAGTGGCTGGAAGAGCCTGAAAAGCTACTACGACCCTACCAAAGGATCCATACCTCTGTCTGGGATTCCCAAGCTATTCCAGTCAACATCGAACACATCGCGTAGAAACCTTTAATGAGACTAAATCTTCTCTGCAAAACAAAAATAAAGAAACTGTGAGTACAAAGGTACTCAGCAATTCTTACATCAGAACTATCTACATATACATCATATTTCAATGAAAGATTTGTTGGGTTTGATTGCAGCAAGCCAGCTTTGACTCTTGGCTAACCTGTACTACGACTACAAGTTCTTTCTTTGAGATGGGATAGCGCACATGAGTCCACATATTCACCAATTCAATACACCACTATGGATCCACTCTCGTCTCCCTATGAGAAGGCCTTCCATAGGACTCACACTTATTTTGCATGTTTTAGAGTATCCATTTAATTTGTCTATGTACCACGTAATGCTTCCAAGTAGTCCATATCCAAGGACGCGGCTATTCGAACAGATTGATTCACCCTGCAGGGGTATACTTCTTCACACATGCTCCCACCACTTAGGACCATATGCACGTCATGCATCTCGGCAACCTTCAAGCGGAAGCACTGGCGTGGGTGTCGGCCACGATCGTTAACCACACAAGACCCTACTCCAGGTTTATTGCCTATTTGAGACTGAACCCGCAAGGAAGTCCGGCCGAGGTTCCCTCTACGGCCCCAAACGATGTGCGCAGGGTTCCCAAGCCCACCATCCGGGTGCCACTTGGTACACCGTGCCACTGTGTATCTACCGTAGAGATGCCTACCCCATCGGGCAGAGCTAAACACGACCACCAACACTTTTCCTACAAACACCAGAAACTAATTGCAACTCGTGGACAGGGATCTAGGCAATTAATAAGCCGAGCGGGGTCATATTTCAGGGCCCAATGCATGGTAGTATCTTGTCTTGGATAACATACACAATACTCATTTCTTAAGGACGGTCCCAATGAGACAACCCACCATGTACTCCTACATGGCCTCTCATTGCTACCTTTACCAATTGGATTCACACTTTTACTCTCACACTGTAGGACATGAACACAACCATTCCGATTCATCATCCAAATGGATCAGACCCGGCACGACTCTAAGCATAGCAGGCATTGTAAGCAAGCATGGATGAGTAAGAACAACAAGGCTCAAGCAGTTGCTACTCATGCTAAATGGTTTCAACTATTTACCGTGACAAAATCAGGTCATGCAGATGAATGGGTTCAACTACCGATAACATGTACAGCTGAATCATGTTTGTCCTAATGCAGTAAAAGAGAGCAGGAGCGAGAGAGTGGGTTTATATCAATATGCTCAAGGGGGGGGGGGTTTGCTTGCCTGGCACGTCTGAAGATAGCAATGAGTCTTCATCAATGTCAATGATCACATCGTCGAAACCATCGTCTACCGAGAGGGAATAACACCGGCAAACAAGAAAAGAACAACAATTACTTCACACAAATGCAACACTATGATGCATGATCAAGAAATGGAGATGAAATGTGGCAGGGCCAATATAGCTACCATTTCTTAGGTTGAAGCTGGATTTGAATCAGGATTCAAACATCACTTCAACAAGGTATTTTTTGGATAACCTTTTAAGTGATTCGACCTGATGCTCATGTATAACTTGTTTTTAAGATGCATGAACATGGCAATTTGAGGTACTGGTTTTGCTAGCTCAATGTTTGATCATAGCAATTGAAGTGGAATTCAAATAGGTATCAAATTCCAACTCCAAACTAATTATTAAATTTATCCTATTCGCCAATTGGCCTATTTGGTGATGTTAACTTTTTCAAACATGCACGAAAATGCCATAATCAGATTCTTTGGATTTTTCTGATCCTTTTTCATATATAAATTATTTCCATCCGAGTTATATTTTAATTTCTATGATTTTTACAAGTTTTAGCAATTACCTGGATTTAAATTAAATCAGAAATGCTATTACTGCGTCACTATGATGTCATCACTGCGTCAGCAGTCAACAGCGCTTGGGCCATGTCAAACCTGACCAGTGGGGTCCACTGGTCAGTGACCTAGGTGCTAAACCCGCGCTGACCCGCATTAAGTGAGGTTTGACTCACTAGTGGGGCCCTCTGTCAGCGTGTGAAGCAGATTAATTAGGGTCCTAATGACCTGCCACGTCGCCGGCGATCGGAGGGTGGTCCCCGACGACCAAACACGCGGCGGAGGCTTGCCGGAGTTGCGCTAAAACGCGTTACAGTGCACCAAATCGAGCGGGGTTTGCTGCTATAGGTTGCTGGCGAAGCGCCTGATCGACCAGGGCCATCAGAAGGAGCTAGGGTCGCCGGAGAGAGTGCCGGCGACGAGCGTGCGCGGCGGCCGGAAGTGGAGCTCGTCGGGGAGATGCTCTGGAGGGGGATTTCGAGAGGGAGAGAGAGGGGAAAACATCGGAGGATCACGGGGGGGGGGTCCATTCGTAGCATCGGCGAGGTTGGAGGGGCTCTCTGGCCGACGAATCGACGGCGGCAAGATCCGGTGGCCGGAGGGGAAGAAGACGGTGATGCGACGCTGTGGAGGCCCTGGATCTTGGGGTTGTTGACGATGAGGAACAACATGTCGGGGTGGAGCCGTAGAGCACTTCAGGGAGGCGAGGGGTGGCCAGAGTCGATGGCGACGAGCTTGAGCAGTGCTCGGCAACGGCGGGGACAGAAGAGAGGAAACATAGAGAGAGAGAGAAATGGAGAGAAGGAGGAGATAAGGGAGAGCTCGACATCGCTCTGGCGAGAGAGAGCAAGGGGGAGGAGACACGACAAGCAGGAGGTGGCTCCTGGGGCTGCCGCCGTGCCCAACTTCTCCCCTGCCTTGTGGTAGGAGGAAGAAGACAGGGGTGCCCCCCGTGGTGGGCTGGGCTGGGCCAGGGCGATAGGTAAGCTCTTTCTCTCTCTTTTCTTTCTTTTCTATTTTATTTCTTTCTGGTATTTGCTTTTACGTTTTAAAATATATTGTTTGACCAAAAATAAAACCCTAAAATGTTATTATGTGACAGAGATAATAATATCCAATGCCACATCAAAGTTTCAACATTTTTGAAACTTTAAAATAGAAGGAATCAAAATAATTCCATTCCAATTAGCTATTTGGTCAACTAAAAAATCCTTTTTCAAAAGTTCCTGTGACCTAGAATTTTGGTTTGACAAAATTATTTTATGTCACTATTTTGCCAAGTATTTGGAACATTTTCTTGGTCCATTTTAAAGTATTAATTTGTATTTCCTTGTTGTCAATTTTTCAAATCATTGGGTTTTGATCACTTCCTATTTCAAACATCAAAGTTTTCATAATGCATGCATGAATGCTTGGCAAACAAATGAAAGCTAGGGCTGTGACAACTCACCCCCACTAAACAAGAATCTCGTCCCGAGATTCAAGCGTAGTCGGGAAGAGGAAGAGGAGATACTAAACTAGCACAATCTTCATGATCCATTTGCTCCTCTCGAGGATGTTGATTCATCGCACCATGTTGATCTTGACATCTTTGTCTTTGAGGTCTTCATCTAGCTCGACGACAAAAGAACATGAAGACTCTACAAGATTTGATCTTCTCGAAGATCGGGCAACTCATGATCAACTCATAGAATGAGATATAGAGACGTCCCATGAGCTGAAACACAACACTCATGATGGAAACAAGGAAGTGATGCATAAGACAAAGGTTCAATTGGTAGGCAACAAATCCACGCTTAAGATAGATGGTGACGAGTTTTTTTAAAGTAGCGAGGATTAAATTGCCCTTCATACCATAACGGGGCACTGTAAGAGGGTGACTCGTAGAGGTATTCCTTTAAGTGGCGAAATGAATTACTTTCGATCCAAAGATCATTGAAACTCCTCATACTAGAGTAAGGCAATTCACAATTGATTGTTGAAGGAATTTGAAAGAATGGCATACTCAGTTGGAAGGAAACTAGAGTTATAGAACAACTCGGCGAACGGAAGGCACATTCCAAGTATTACCGAGGATATAACCTAGTGTCTGAGCATGCTCTCAAGAACTTGAGGATTTCCATATTCATCAAGGTTTACCAACATCCGTGCCAAGGATCCTGGTGACCCATCGTACTACCCTGATGAATAATGGTGGAGGATGCAGATGCAAAGGAAGACAACACTTCCTCAGATTTCACCTTAGTTGTGCCAAGGGAACAAAATCTGGTTGATCGACCGAGAGACATTTAGCACTCCGCTTCTAATGTTCTCCTTGATGTACTAGCACAACCCAATTATAGGTCATGCTTTATATCTAGCACATCAAATATAGGTCGAACTTCGGGGCTTAAATAGAGTCCATGAGGAACAACTTCCAAAATAAGTCATACAAAACCTCACGGGGAGATGGGTAAGGTTGCTGATGCAAGATGTAATATCAAATCTTCCGGCTAGGTGTGTTAGCCATTACATCACTTTACCGGGTTACATAGAGACCAATATTATAATTCTTGGGGAAAGTTCCAACCATTATAACTGCCTGAGATTCAGCTCCGGTTGGTGACACGATGCTTCAGACTCAGCATGTCCGAAAAGAAAGTTTGCAACACAAATCGACGAGATAACGTTGTATGATTCTCAGGAAATGAACTACGGGAGAGAACTCCAAAACATGAGCTGGATTGCAAAACCCACGTGAACACACTGCCCAAGACAATGATGAGCACATGAAAAATCTTACAATCAAAACACTACCGAGTTCTGGATGGGAACCATCATTGCGGATGATGAAGCCATGTGCAAGTCTGTCTGGTACCTTTAGGAATGACACTTAACTTCTTTTCCTTGAACAAATCAATAAGTGGCTTGGTGTGCTAGGAGATACATATGGAGTGAAGATGATTAGTCTATCAAACCATAAATACTTCGCACGTGCATGACTGACTTGGGATGATTCCGAAGAAACAAATTAACTTTTCTCGAATTCACGACGGCAACTTGCATCAGATGCACATGAATTAGAGGAAGTCACTTCTTACACCTAACATATACCTCGTGCTCGAGACACGAAGACAATGTCTACAAAGTTTCCAGCACTAGCTTAATGTCCAACATAGATCATGGAACAAATGAATGTTGTCGATGGGCTCAACAATAATTCATCAAGATACCCATATAAATGGACTTCCACAACTATGTGAGCAAGATAATAGCATTGGTCAGATCAAAGAATACAATAGTGTAGGCTCAAGGAAATCCACGAGTAAGACACCGTTACTACAATCTTTGGTTCTGAGTTTGATTTGACAATAGCCCATACTCAAATCAAAATTGAACAAGATAATATATGCAACAATTGATCACATGAATCAACCGATGAAAATATCATCTTTCTTCAGACTCACACAACAGGAAAAATATCCTTTTCAAATGAGCTAAGTTTAGGCGAAGCTTTTATCTTCCAACTCCCCAAGTTGTTGTTTAGCTTAACCAACTAGCTCGGGGTATCCAACACGGATTCTTGGAGAAGATGGCTTATAGAGAAACCAAATTGATACGAGCTCTATCATAACAGTCAGGAAACAACCTGGTAATACTTTCGAGAAGATATTCGGAAAATCACGAACCACCGATATGTTATTAAGCTCGGGAACAATCTTTCTTTTTAGGGCAAGATGATGTGCTCAATAGAACGTGGGATTGACAAAATCCTAACTCATTGATCTAAAAGTGCACCATGAAACATGGACTAGGTAGCACGGTCAATCTTAGGATGACGATTCAATCATCATCACCATAAGAGTGAATTTATTGTCCATTAGTGTAGTGCCCCAGATGTAATCCTTCCTTATTTGAAACCTATCTCATGTGGGTCCACCTTGTCAATGCTATGAGAGAGCCCATGCTCATTATTTCATGTGTTGTCACCTTATTATTTTCTCTTCCCATGCATGCATGCATAACATATCATGTCATGCCCATGTCTTTGTGTTGTTGCCATATGATCTTAGCATTTCATGTGGTGTGGTGGTCCTGAGTATAGTTCCTTTGTGTTGTTGTGTGATGTTGAGGTGTTCTATGAAGCCATGTGATGATAGTCCCAAATGTAGTGAGCATGTCTTGTTGCAACCTCTCTCTCTCTTTAATTCCCCAATTCAAAATTCACTTGTCCCAACCTTGTTTCAAAAATGCCCAGGATTTAGTGTGTTTTGTGGAGGATGCCAATGTGTGTATTTGCTGATTTGTATCTTGGTTTAAAGGGTGCAAATAAATCCAAAACAGTAAATTAATTACTGTTTTGCATTTATTCCAAATTTCTCCAAATATTGTTTTTCTATTTTATTCAAATAGGCCATAATTTCTTAAGACCAGGGGTATTTTTATTTTAGTTTTTTTGCCATAGATATTCCCTGGGAGATTGTTTTGTTGGTGTTGTTTTTAAAAATGGAAAAGGCCCAGGAGTCTTTCTCTTACCAGGCGCCAGATGGGCTACTTCTCCCTTCCGAGGCCCATCCTCTCCTCCCTGTTTTCCCTGCGACAGCCGAACTCGCCCCTCCTGCACCCCCCTGACGCCGTGTCTTCCCCCTGCACCTTTCCGTCAGGCTCCAGAGAGAGAGCGCACGCCGACGACGTGAGCGCGCACGCCGAGGCCCCCCATATATTGTTGGCGTCCGTGCCCCCTCGGCCTAGGGTTTCCCTTTCCACCTCGGCCGCCACCGCCACCTTCCTTTCCCTATCTCTCTCCCCCTCTCCTCTGTCAGGTAAGGTTCTGTAGGTTAGGGATCCTGCGAAGAGTAGCTCCTCCCGCGTCTACCCACCGTCATCGTCGTCTCCGGTGCCGTCCGCCATGTCCGGGGGCTCGGGCAAGGTGCACGCGATCCATTGCCGGCGCTAGGAGCCCCGGGGAACGACCACGCCGACGGCCAGCACCACGTCAAAGCCGAGTTCCCGACGTTCTTCCTCCCCTGCGTCGGTTCTGCACCCGCGTCTACAGCTTCTTCAGGTCGTCCTCTTCACAGACTTCATCCCCGGTCGGCCATCTCCCTCCTTCCCCTCGGTGAGACCTAGCTCCTCCCTCCTTCTCCTTCGCTAGATGTGCTGTAGGAGGTCCGGCCGGCGAACGTTGCGTGCCTGTGTTCCAAGAGGAGAAGGACATGATCTGCGCGGTATAGCTTGTGTGTCCACTGTGTCGTTTTTGTGCTCGGGTAGTGCTATGTAGCAGGTAGAGGCATTCATTAGGCTGGAGTATAGCGATTTTTCCCCGTCGAAGCGCAGCAGAGGAGCCACGGCGGCCTCCCTGTCGCCGGCACTTCCCTGTGCTGTGTAGAGCAAGCCACACAGTAGAGTTAGTACTCCTGGCATAAGTTCCTTCTCTGTCCAGTCTTTGTAGTGTAGTGTAGTGGTGCGGTGCGCGGACCTGTATCAGGTGGTCGTGGGATCGATTCCCCGCGGCGCCACATATACCCCCCTTTTTATTTCTTGTTGTTTGCACCATAGCACAGTAGCTACAAGAAGCAACCATACCAAGCAGTTTCCCCTGTTCTATTGATAAGTTGCCAAGTAGCAGGGTGGAATGGGCCTTGGGGTTGACCCAGGGGATCCTGAGTTCGATCCCCCCCAGCATTGTTTTTTTCATTTTATTTGTTGTAGCTTCTATTTTTTTTTCTGTTTTGATGTGGCATGCTCTATAGCATGTGAGGTGATTGTTTTGACTCAGTAGCTCATGTAGTATTTATTTCTTCTGCTCTCAACACTAGGGGTTCTAGCATTTGTTTCTAGTTTGAGAAGAATGCATGTGTGGACTTTGGAACATAAGTGCCTATGTTGTTCTAGTTCATATGTATGTGAGTGTGTGGTGAAGCTAGCCCAAGTGTGGGTATAGGTGCACTAGTGTCTTGCTTATGTGGAATAGGTGATATGATTGTGTGCATGTCATGGGGTGCTTATGGTGTGAAGAACACACCCACATGAACATAGTTCATGAACTCCCTAGCTGTGAGCATGTGTAGGTGACATGGTGTTCCCATCTTGTGTTACTTATTTAGATATCTACTTCTTGTGTTTTGGTCAAGAACATGTTTGATGTGTGTAGTGGAGTGGATGTGTGTGTGTGGGACACCCCACCTTTGCAAGCAAAACTATGCACCTTCACATGTCCATATGTGAGAGGGCATGGTATGTTGTTTGTGTGGATAGCTTAAAAGTAGGGGTTGTGAAGTTGATGTGCATGACACAAACATGGGGTTCAAACCCCCATGTCACTTTGTCATTGTGAACATGAGCTCAACCTTTGTAGTTGATGTTTTAGTAGGAACTACATGAAATGATGCCCATTCCCTAGGCATGATTTGGAGTAGTTCTCTCTCCCTCAATTTGTGGTAACTTGTTCCAAGTAGTTGCCCACATTTTATATATGATATTAGGGTAGAAACTCCCAAGGAATCCAGTGGTGAAGTTAGTTTTTCCATTGGGATACTTTATGGAGTGGACATATTCAGATTTGTTGCAAGTTTGATCTTGGTTTCCATGGAATAGGTGGAGCCCAAGGGCATGTGTTTTTGTGTGATAGAATTAGGGGTTTTGCTCTACACCATAGTGGTGTCATTTATCACTTGGTGTTATTGGCATGCAAACTATGCCTAGACAAAGTGGGCATGTGGCTGAAAAAGTCCAGCTTAGTGCAATCTGAAATTTCACAAAGTCTGGGAATTCTGGAAACATTTTCTTCTCCTATAGATGAGGATGTGCTGGTCATTGTGTTGAGAACTAGCCTTAGTTCAGTGCTAGGATTTTGGAGCTGATATGTTTGTGAATCTCCCTGCCAAATTTCATATCATTTGGAGTCCAGTAGGTTGTGTTTTGATTGCTGTCAAAAAGCTTCAGAACAAAGACAGAAATTCAGGTGCAGGAATTTTCACTAAGTCCCTGAGATCTGATGGTTTTGGGAAAGTTTGTGGCCTTGTATCTTCTAGAGTGTAATTACTTTTTCTGTGATTCTTGCTGGTGTTGGTAGTGTTCTTGGTTGGATACAGCCACATATATTATTTGTCATGTTTGGAGGTCTGTAGCTATGTTGCATGTAGCTCCCAAAGAGCTAAGATGCAGATTATGTAGTATAGCCATTTTGATCATTGTGTGTGCTTAGTTGATGTTGTGTTGTTCTCCCTTGCTCGAATCCATTCATGTTGGGTTGTTACATGTCTTGGCAACCTGGGAATACCAGATTTGTGCCAAATGAGGGTGTGGGGTTGATTCTTCCACGTAGAGCTTCATATCTTGTTTCGTTGATTCCCGTTGAACCGTAGCCCCGTTTGCAATGTTCTTTATATGGTTTTGCATCATTTTCACGAGACGCATCTGTTCATGCCATCCTCATGCATGTCAAAATATCTTAGTGTACAGTTCTATCCAGAAACTTGTAGTAGTTTCTTTTGCTTGTTCTAGTGATAGAAATAGTGGTGCATGCTCATTTTTCATCTCATGCATCATGTGATTTTTGCATCTTGTGGTGCTGCTGTTCATTAGTTGTTATTATTATGTTGGGTAGCACCGGGATCAGAGAACGAATACGTGGAGTCAGGAGAGTACGTGCAGGACGAACCAGAAGCATTCCAAGCTGAGGACATCACATGCAAGATGATATGACCTTGACTCCATCTCTAGACTTGTTATGCTAGTTTTCGTTTCCATGTCTTATTGCTCGCTGCCTACCACGGAATTAAATTGCCTCTTCATATGCCATGATCCCAAACACTGTTCCCTTCCTAGCAAAACTTGTATGGCTAAGTAGGCTTTGCTCAACTACTAATGATAGCGTTGCTAGATGCAGGTGCTTTGACTCATGTGATAACATGAGCTTGATATCATTATCTTAAATTCTGTTATTTAATTAATGCACCTATACACTTGGTAAATGACGGGAGGCCTAGCCTTTTTCCGGGTGCTTTGTTCCGTTATTGCCGCCTTAGTTACCAGTTACCGGTGTTTGATTCCATAATGATCGCTCCTAACACGTTCGGGGTTGTTATGGGGACCCCCTCGATAAATCGCGTAGTGCTAAGGCTTGTCCGGCAGGACCCAACATTGGTGTTAGTTTGCTAACCACTTAATAATCAACTGCATAGGGAATAGCTACCCCGAGGATTTTAATCAACAACCCGGGCCAGTGCTCCGCATGAGTGTTGGTCCAACATGGACAGACTGCGGGGGCCACCATAGGGAAACTTGAGGTTTGGCTCCTGTAGGCTTTTCCATCCGTCGTGTCCTGAGACTGAGATACGCGGCTCTTATCAGGGTCGTCGACACGTCGGGAGGTCCTACTAGGCTTGTCTTACCTTAGCGGTATATCTTGCGTATAGGAATCCGAGTGAAGCTTTGGTTTCCCCCAGAGTAGAGGTTTTCCTCTAAGGAATCCGACGAGATCACGAGATTCGTGATAGAGGATGCCTTTGCGGCCTGTGTACGTTTGTGATGGACTAGTTGGAGCACCCCTGCAGGGTATAATCTTTCGGAAAGCCGTGCCCGCGGTGATGTGGCAACTCGGAATATTTTGTTAACATCCGGTATTAGATAACTCAAACAAAAGCTAATAAAATTGCCAACTGTGTGCGTAACCGTGACTGTCCCCTCGAAGATCTCTCTTCGATCGGGAACACGATGGGGTTATGAATGCCGTAGGTAGGTGATCAGGATCACTTAGTGATCATGTAAACCCGACCGCTAGTGTAGACCACCTTCACAATTTCTTTGCGTAAGTTAGCCACTTAATCAAGCTTAGGATGTTGCAGCCTTATACACTTCACCCTTACCCTACCTAATAACATGACTAGTTCTGGCACCAAGGTCTTAGACTGCTGATTCCCCGTGGCTCACGGATTCCTCCGAAACTCCCAACAGGTATAGGTACCCCAGAGACAGATGATCCCGACGGCACCCAGCTGGCGTGGCAGTACGACGAGGAGACATACCGCCTCTACGTGAACTATCCAGAGGACTGAGGTGTGGTCGTGATCGTGGGCCTGCAGGCAGGGTAGCATAGCATTTTCATGTTTTGTAGTCCGCAGCGGAACTACCTTGATTGTATCTGTGATGTACTCTGAGTTATTAATAAGAAGACAGTTGAATCCCGAATTGTCTACTTTTATTGTTATTTGTGCTATGTTACTTGCTTGCGAAACGCTTAGACGCGCTTCTTTCCTATTCGGGGGCCTCGTCCCCCAGATCGGAAAGGACCACATCTTGGTCGTTACAATTAACTACTAAACAATGGCATTGCTAGGAGTATTGATTTCACACATCATGGTTCACTTGTCGATATTCCGGTTACAACCAACACGGAAACCGAGGGATGAATAATGATAGGGAGAAGTATCACTACATCAAGAGCTCATAAGAGATGGTGCAATTCTCATAATATTCTTGACAAAAGAAGATAATACTCCAAGATAGAACAGAACAAAAGCTGGGTTGGCATTTTGATCTCCAGAGTAGAACTACTTTGACCCAATCCAAGAATTGGATGAGGTACTGGAGTTTACTTCTCCTAGTCAATTGGAAATAGCACAACTTGACAGACCACAGGAATAGAAGACATTAATGACACGAATGCACAACTATTCTTGACTATCCTCTCATGGATGAAGGTTAGAATACAACTAGATAGGGCCAACTCAAGAGCACATGATTTCTTGAGTTGTGGATGCATAGATTAGCATGTCGAACGAGTTCAACATAATTCTTCCAGATAATCCGTGCAGAAGGGCGAAGTAGGCAGAATCACAATATGGAGTAGAGAAATCATCACGAGCACTCTTGTTATGATCTTTAATTCACGGAGAACTTCTGCCAAAGATGATTCATGGTGTTGGAGGAATGATATACCATGAACCTTGGGAGCTACAACAAGGTTACTAATCATTCCAAAGAAACTAGCAACACTATCAACAGAGATGAGTAGAATGATCCTTGTATTCAAGAACCCAGAGATGGAATACCTACAAACTAAATAACATCACGAGATGTTTTCGAAATTGATGGCCAGAATTATCACACTGGAAACCAAGACATATCTAGACTATTGGGTAGTTTTTGGAATAACATGTTTTCCTAATACTTCAACAAAACGTTGAGGTAATAAAGTACCTCAACACAATTATTAGTGTGCTTTGTCTGGCCAAAAGACATTGGGAAACGAGGAAGCAGCTTGCAATCACATCAGACTATTTGGGAACTTTGGAAAACTCAGACAACATAACGGTTGTACGGGCATGAAATATGAGGCAACCTACAAGAAAACTAACAACATAACAATTGAATTCTTATGGAGACACTGATCCAGGAAGACAACAACTTTTCTATAACTCTCCAACATAGTAACTCGTCATCCTAATGAATAGATGAGAAAGCCTAATTCTTAAACCCCGTAGAATAAAGAAGAGGGTGACTCAGAATAAGAATGACACAAGGAAAGGAGTAAAAAGAGCCTTACGTTCCCTTCCACAAACAATTCCCGTATATAACTAAAGAGTTGCTAGACTCAACATCGACCAGGTTGGCTTGGTTATCCTACAGGCAGTCAAGCTCTGATACCAAAGCTGTCAGGACCACGATCCTAAGTCATAAGAACCCAGCCTGTAACACATCACATCACTTTGCGGCCTCATGCACGGTAAACTCCACGGCTGCCACCTTACCTTGGCCGGGACCGTTTGCGTCTTTTGGCTCACGTATATGAATATGTTGCTAGCGTTCAAATGACAAAGAACCTGGGTCGACATGACTAGTCATAAAACCAAGCGGTACATCCGTACAGGGACAAGCATACATAACCCAGCAAGGCAGGTGCCGATCAACAGCGTGTGTAGACGAGTTGTAGCAAGCTACAAGGACTCCATTACACCGCGTGACATTTCCCCGAGGGGACAGACACAACAGCAAAGAAGGATACACGCCGGTCAATCAATGTGTCTAGAGCAGTAGCAAGCTAGCAAGGCTCGATAGAAGCACAAAGAGGCATTTCCCTGTAAAGAGTACTACTAAAGGCACACAACTAGGTGTCGAATCCCACACATATAATGCATTAAATAACATACACACAATATGCACGATATGTGTAGATACAACATGGCATCACAACATAACTCTATGACTCAAGCTTTTATTAAGGACTCATAAGAATCAACATAGTGTGTTATTACAAACAGGTGTCCCGTGACCCGACACTCAAGTCATACAAACAACAAGCGGAAGCAAATCATGTCTGGGTACAGACATCTACTAAAAGTGTCTGGAAGAGCCTGAAAAGCTACTATGACCCTACCAAAGGAGCCAAACCTATGTCTGGGATTCCCAAGCTATTCCGGTCAACATTGAACACATCGCGTAGAAACCTTTAATGAGACTAAATCTTCTCTGCAAAACATAAATAAAGCAACCATGAGTACAAAGGTACTGAGTAAGACTTACATCAGGACTATCTACATATGCATCATGTTTCAATGAAAGATTTGTGGGGTTTGATTGCAGCAAGCCAGCTTTGACTCTTGGCTAACCTGTACTACGACTACAAGTTCTTTCTTTGAGATGGGATAGCGCACACGAGTCCACATATTCACCAATTCAATACACCACTATGGATCCACTCTCGTCTCCCTACGAGTATCCATTTAAATTGTCTATGTACCACGTAATGCTTCCAAGTAGTCCATATCCGAGGACGCGGCTATTCGAACAGATTGATTCACCCTGCAGGGGTATACTTCTTCACACATACTCCCACCACTTAGCACACTATGCTCGTCATGCATCTCGGCAACCTTCAAGCGGAAGTACTGGCGTGGGTGTCGGCCACGACCGTTAACCACACAAGACCATAGTCCAGGTTTATCGCCTATTTGAGACTAAACCCGCAAGGAAGTCCGGCCGAGGTTTCCTCTACGGCCCCAAACGATGTGCGCAGGGTTCCCAAGCCCACCATTCGGGTGACACTTGGTACACCGTGCCACTGTGTATTTACCATAGAGAATCCTACCCCGTCGGGCAGAGCTTAACACGGCCACCAACACTTTTCCTACAAACACCAGAAACTAATTGCAACTCCTGGACAGGGATCTAGGCAATTAATAAGCCGAGCGGGGTCATATTTCAGGGCCCAATGCATGGTAGTATCTTGTCTTGGATAACATACACATAACTCAGTTCTTAAGGACGATCCCAATGAGACAACCCACCATGTACTCCTACATGGCCTCTCATCGCTACCTTTACCAATTGGATTCACACTTTTACTCTCACACTGTAGGACATGAACACAACCATTCCGATTCATCATCCAGATGGATCAGACCCGGCACGACTCTAAGCATAGCAGGCATTGTAAGCAAGCATGGATGAGTAAGCACAACAAGGCTCAAGCAGTTGCTACTCATGCTAAATGGTTTCAACTATTTGCTGTGGCAAAATCAGGTCATGCCGAGGAATGGGTTAAACTACCGATAACATGTACGGCTGAATCGTGTTTGTTCTAATGTAGTAAAAGAGAGCAGGAGCGAGAGAGTGGGTTTATATCAATATGCTCAAGGGGGGGGGGTTGCTTGCCTGACACGTCTGAAGATAGCAATGAGTCTTCATCAATGTCAATGATCACATCGTCCGAACCATTGTCTATCGAGAGGGAACAACACCTTGCAAACAAGAAAAGAACAACAATTACGTCATGGAAATGCAATACTATGATGCATGATCAAGAAATGGAGATGAAATGTGGCAGGGCCAATATAGCTACCATTTCTTAGGTTGAAGCTGGATTTGAATCAGGATTCAAACATCACTTCAACAAGGTATTTTCCGGATAACCTTTTAATTGATTCGACCTGATGCTCAGGTATAACTTGTTTTTAACATGCATGAAGATGGCAATTTGAGGTACTGGTTTTTCTAGCTCAATGTTTGATCATAGCAATTGAAGTGGAATTCAAATAGGTATCAAATTCCAACTCCAAACTAATTATTAAATTTATCCTATTCACCATTTGTCCTATTTGGTGATTTTAGCTTTTTCAAACATGCATGAAAATGCCATAATCATATTATTTGGATTTTTCTGATCCTTTTTCATATATAAATTATTTTCATCCGAGTTATATTTTAATTTCTATGATTTTTGCAATTTCCTGGATTTAAATTAAATCAGAAAAGCTATTACTGCGTCGCTGTGATGTCATCACTGCGTCAGCAGTCAACAACGCCTGGGCTAGATCAAACCTGACCAGTGGGGTCCACTGATCAGTGACCCAGGTGCTAAACCCGCGCTGACCCGCACTAAGTGAGGTTTGACTCACTAGTGGGGCCCTCTGTCAGCGTCTGAAGCAGATTAATTAGGGTCCTAATGACCTGCCACGTCATCGGAGACCGGAGGGTGGTCGCCGGCGACCAAACCCGCGGCGGAGGCTCGCCGGAGTTGCGCCAAAACGCGTTACAATGCACCAAATCGAGTGGGGTTTGGTGCTATAGGTTGCTGGCGAAGCGCCTGATCGACCAGGGCCATTAGAAGGAGCTAGGGTCGCCGGAGAGAGTGCCGGCGATGAGCGTGCGCGGTGGCCGGAAGTGGAGCTCGTCGGGGAGATGCTATGGAGGGGGATTTCAAGCGGGAGAGAGAGAGGGGAAAACATCGGAGGCTCACGGGGGGGGGGGGTCCATTCCTGGCATCGGCGAGGTTGGAGGGGCTCTCTGGCCGATGAATCGACGGCGACAAGATCCGATGGCCGGAGGGGAAGAAGACGGCGATGCGACGCTGTGGAGGCCCTGGAGCTTGGGGTTGTTGACGATGAGGAATAACATGTCGGGGTGGAGCCTTAGAGCACTTCAGGGAGGCGAGGGGTGGCCAGAGTCGATGGCGACGAGCTTGAGTAGTGCTCGGCAACGGCGGCGACAGAAGAGAGGAAACAGAGAGAGAGAGAGAGAGAGAGAGAGAGAGAAATGGAGAGGAGGAGGAGATAAGGGAGAGCTCGACATCGCTCTGGCGAGAGGGAGCAAGGGGGAGGAGACACAACAAGCAGGAGGTGGCTCCTGGGGCTGCCGCCGTGCCCAACTTCTCCCCTGCCTTGTGGCAGGAGGAAGAAGACAGGGTGCCCCCCGTGGTGGGCTGGGCTGGGCCAGGGGCGATAGGTAAGGTCTTTCTCTCTCTTTTCTTTCTTTTCTATTTTATTTATTTCTGGTATTTGCTTTTATGTTTTAAAATAAATTGTTTAAGCCTAAAATGTTATTATGTGACAGCGATAATAATATCCAATGCCACATAAAAGTTTCAACATTTTTGAAACTTTAAAATAGAAGGAATCAAAATAATTCCATTCCAATTAGCTATTTGGTCAACTCAAAAATCCTTTTTCAAAAGTTCCTGTGACCTAGAATATTGGTTTGACAAATTTATTTTATGTCACTATTTTGCCAAGTATTTGGAACATTTTCTTGGTCCCATTTAAAGTATTAATTTGTATTGCCTTGTTGTCAATTTTTCAAATCGTTGGGTTTTGATCACTTCCTATTTCAAACATCAAAGTTTTCATAGTGCATGCATGAATGCTTGGCAAACAAATGAAAGCTAGGGCTATGACACTCTAGTTGTGCAACCTCGAGCTTGTTGCTTTCTGGCTGTTGCACGTACTACTTCAAACAAACAGAAAAAACATTATCAGTGATTCCGAACAAATGAACAATCCACTATTCCCTATTCAGTGGAAATGATAAATACCTTGTATCACACAAGGCCTCCCGTGGGCGTCCCTGCGCACTGCGATCGATCGACATGGAGCGAAGATGGCCCGACGGCAGCCACCACTCGCTATGGAATGAGGCTGACGTGTAAAATTGAAGTGAACTAAATGACCATCTAAATTTAAGCTGGCCTAATTATTAGTTAGTTAGCTCAGTAGTAAATAAGTCTAGATTGCACTACAAATATTGCCAAAAGCTCAAAATCACACCATCCGTACACATCAGCAACTCCACATGAAGTGTGATCTGGTCTGCATAGTATCATCGGTACATAAATAAGCAGGTCTGCATTGATGAAAACAATGGGATTTTTTTATTATATTACTTGATAACTTGAACAAAAGGCATATGGAAAACCATGGGAATTTTGAAAATATAACATCCATGTAATTTAATTCCATATGCTGCTCAACTTTTAGCCCACCGCAATTCCTTCCTACCAAAAATCTCCACAACAACAATACTATCTTTTCTACCTTGATACCTAGGAAATAACACAAACATCAGAAAAAAGGGAACAACAATCAAGAACACTACTTTGAGCTAATTAAATTCATCAATTCGTACCTAGCAAAAGAGTTGGGATGTTCTCAGTAGTAAAGGGCGCACACGTCAATCGATGATCTGCTGATGTTGCCCGGAACCGGAAACCCATATAGCCGGGCGTGCCCACACCAGCATGTGCCGCCTCCTTGTACAGTCTCCATCGGCGCGTGTATGTAGATCATGTACAGAACGCACAGGCGGGCAGACCATCCTTGACCGTGGATGCCAAGCCAAGGAACACAAAGTCGCTGGCCAGCATCCCTCGTCGCATCAGAGACAGGGCTAGGGTTTGTGAGGGAGGAGCTTCAGGGGTATCGCCCAAAATCAAGGTAATTTACCGCATCGGAGAGGAGGGTGGAAGGGATGAGAGGGGATGCGACATGTTGTATGAAGAGGAAAGGAGGTACCGCGGTGGGGATGAAGCAGCGATGGAATCGACGCGACGGCCACGAGCGATGGACGGTAGGGTATGGAGCGGTGAGCGATGGACCTATGGTGACGGTGAACCTTGCTCCCTTTCTTTCCCCTCTCTTTGTCCTTGTCTCCCTTTCTCTGCGTTAAGAGCTAGTACAATAGAGGTGAGTCAGCTGGCTATAAGGAATAAAGTAGTATATTTTTGCTTAGTTGAAGGAGAGAGAAGGTAAGCGGGCTCTTAGTTAAAAGCGAGCTCTCGCACGTGCTCCTAGGCACTGTGTGAGAATGAAAGGTGGGCCATATAATATATAAGTAGTACACTCTTCTAACCAACTATTGTACATGTTAGCTATAAGATGGGCTATTGGCGACATGGCATGAGCTTACAGCCGGCAGCCGGCTCTACTATTGTCCTTGCTCTAAGGATAGGGGAGAAAGGAGAAGGTCAAAGAGGAAGCGGTGGGGCGGTCTCTCGAAGCATCCACATCCTCCTGGGCTGATGGAGGAAGAAATATATTCTATACTTAATCAAAACGTGCAAGCTTGTCAGACCGGCATATGCCACACCGGCCCAACCAAAAAAAGCCAGTAAAGAGCCCGTTGTGAACCAGGGAAAAAACGTGTTACACGTGTCATAATATATTGTTATATTTATCGAAAATGAGTATGACACGTGGGTCCCCCACTAAATTAATCTGATTAATTATTAATTAAACCTTAATTAATAAATTGTGTCAATGACACGTAGGACCCATTAGTCAGTTTGACCAGTCAACTGTTGATGTCAGCATGACATCATGCTGATGTCATAATAGCACTTAATAATTAATTAAATCTGTTTTTAATTCTAAATATTAATAAAACTTTAAAAATTAATATAAAATAAACCGTAGCTCAGATGAAAATATTTTTCAACATGAAAGTTGGTGAGCAGAACGAGACGAACCCAGATACACGGTCCATTGTATGTCACGCGTCCCTAGCATTGAAAACTTTTCCACCGTTTTTCATGTGATCGGTAGAAGCCATAGACCCGGGAAATATCATCCGATATTTTCCCGTTCTGTCTGTGACAGATGTTACTACGTCTAGAGCTGCATATTGTCATGTCATGCTCAGTGTTGCACCCGTTGCTGTTACTTATTGTTTCTCTCCTCTCTTCTTACCGGTAGACCCCGAGACTGACGCTGCTGCCACGTACATCTACCCTCCCGACGACCAGCCCTTTGCCGTAGAGCAACGAGGCAAGTAAACCCCCTTGATCATTCCTAAATCGCCTATTCTTTCTTCCTCATGCTTGCATTAGAATTTTGCTACTGTTGTAGTTAGCTCATATATCTGATGCATAGCCTGTTTTTGATGAACTGCTACTTTCAGTACTGTATCTTAAAAACTGTTTAGTATAGGTGGAGCAGTCACCCCTCTGACCCTTTAGTCCAGTTGCCTCGCTTTATTGTGAAGTCTTGATCCCTGATCGACGAGCCAGATCCGACACAACACTTACACCCCCTTAGTTGTGCGGTGCTACAGAGATACTATCGGGTACCGAGGGTGACACCTTGCGAAGTACTTAGGATGATATCTCTGTAGTACAGCTAGTCGATCGTGATTATCGAGGGTGATTCCTGTTTCACCATTCCCGACGATGTCTTTGTCGTGCAACCCATCAAGTGTGGGACCCTCGAGGGTGATTCCTCTAGGTCCACCTTGACGGTTACATCGTTCGGAATCCAACGAGTGTGATACCTCGGATTCCCCCTGATGTTACAATCACACAGTTACTTGACCATGATACTGGTATCTTTGATGAATAGATGTTTGGCGGGTGGATTCCCACGTGGATGTGTCGATGACTTAATTAAAATGATAATGGATTTGGGTATTTGATCTGGGTTGGTCGAAAGGCCTTATTACGCACTAACCGTCTGCGTGGGAAGAATTATGGGTACTCGACGTCGCGGTATCAGCCGAAGCTCTTCAGATGTCAGCAATGGAGCGTCGCACGCCCGAGTGGTACCGAGATGCATCACTCTTGTATTAAGGGGTGCTAGGACTAACATCGGCCGCCCTTGCATCATGCAAGAGCGCAGAGGGCAAGTGGGCCCACGACCCCTTTGTGCTTAGGAGTTAGATCGGCGGGCTGGCCTCTCTGTTGAGCTTAGGTGGGGCTGCGACGTGTCGATATTTCGATGCCGGGCATGACCAAGAAAAGTGTTTCCGGCCAGAGTGTTATCGAGCGTGACGGCGAATATGTTGTGCACCCCTGTAGGGAAGAACTTATCTATTCGAATACACATGTCCACAGTTACATGACGACTTGGAGTTGTGCCCTGATCTTATACAACTACAATTGTTACTTAACTGGAATAGTTGCTCCGGGATTGTTTCCTTGCAGGGAGTCGAGGGAGGATCTGTGGGCGTGACCTCATATTAATATTGCTGCAACAATATGACTATTATTTGTGTTACCCCTGTTCTACTCTCGTCTATTGCTACAAGACCCTGAAGATGCTAGTCTTGGATAGAACTAGGCCTTTCTCTCTCTATTCTCGCATTGCTGCAGTCAGTCCACATATAAACCATTCCTTTGATACTGGTGCATACTTAGTATAGTTCTGATGTAAGTCTTGCGAGTACTTTGGATGAGTACTCACCGTTGCTTTGCTCCCCCTTTGTCCCCTTGTTCTGTTGTTGCGACCAGATGATGGAACCCAGGAGATGGAGTTTTCCTGCCGACTCCTGTCAGTCCGATGGTGACTTCTTCATGGAGGCCGCTGAAGACGAGGAGTAGTTTAGGAGGTTTCCAGGCAGGAGGCCTTGCCTCGTTCGACCGAGTTTCTTTTGTGCTAGCCTTCCCTAAGGCACCTCATGTTTAATATCTATACTCAGATATTTGTTGCTTCCGGTGACTCACGTGTTTATCGAGCTTCTGTATTCTAGCCCTCGAGGCCCCTGGCTTGTAATATGAAGCTTCTATTGTTTTATTTGTGTCTAGAGTTGTGTTGTGATATCTTCCCATAAGTCCTTGAGTTTGATCGTACGCATTTGCCTGTAAGATTGGCGTACGATTAAATCGAGGGCGTCACAACATCACACATAAAAAATGCCCAAATAATGATGAATAAAGCTAAAAGAACAACTACCTTCTCTATCATGTTGCCCCACAAACAAAATAACTAGTCAACAACTATGCTTCAAAAAGACAAGAATAATTGACATTGTAATGTAAAGTTGCATAGCTCTGGTGATGAGCATTCTTGCAATAAGAGCATCAGCTTGTTGTTGAAGCTCTGAATGAAAACTTTTCAAAATCCCAAACTGTTTTCCTGATGCCTTCCTTTTCCTTGATGATATCGGTGGGACGGATTCCTCAAAGGGTGGTAGAGGAAGTATGTTCCTCGTTTTTCCATGTGAAATAAGTAGAGCAGCTGCCTTATCTTCCTTGCGAAGTTCCTCAAAGAGAGGTTGTGTTATCTTGGTACAAGGGCTTATGCGTGCATTTGGTATCTTAAGAAGATGTGCTTTTATTCTCATATAGCTGCCCGGGAAATCATGCATACAAAAGTGGCAACGGAAACGTGTGTTGCCTCCTCGACCTGATGGGTGTGCTACTAGTTTTTTAGCATGCTTCGATAATGGATATTTGGATTGACAGTGACATTCTCAACCCCTTGACCTGCATCATCAACCACAATGTTGTTGCTTGCAGTACCACCGAGTGAATATTGGCTTGTTGCTATGCCACTCCCCAGAGATGACATAGTGTATACTTGTATCTTTTTTCGTAACAATATGAGGCAGCAACAACATCATCAAATAATTTTACGGCCACAAACATCAACAAGTAGCATTTTCCAAGTATAAAAAACATTGTGATTCTACTACTCCTGCATGTTACTCAAGACATTAACACACACACATCTGATACTATATCAGCAGCACTATCATAGTCGTATCAATCAGACACACGCATACATCCATCAATCCATGGGTCAACTAGACGACCACATGTCCCCACATCATTACTTCATTACATAATTAGGGCTAGGGGGAAATAACCTTGCACCAACGATGGAGAAGAGTAGTGGTAGAGAGAGGCGACTCAAGCAGTTGGGGCGGCGGCGATGAGTCACTCCAAGCAGCGGTGGGAGGGGCAGCGGGGAGGGAGGGGGCGGGGCGACAGCAGAGAAGAGAAGAGGTAGAGAGAGGCGACACAAGCAGGTGGAGCAGAAGCGACAAGTCAATCCAGGCGGCGGAGGCAGCGGCGGCAATAGTCGCCCTCGATCCCTTCGTGGTGCAGAGGGTGCGAATGGGATTAGGTTTAGGTCGTGGGCTAGTGGGCTCGCTCGAGGCAAAGCTATGTTGCCTCACCCTGTCTGAGATGTGCCGTGTCGGCATTTTTTTTTCTTTTTTCAAATAAAAATGGCGATACTTCTGGGATACCCATGTCCCCGCCGTATTCGGCATATCAGCGTATCGGTCGTGTACTGGATAGAAAGACAACCATTTGTGTCATATCGATGCTTCCGAGATTTGCACGACAGTCGCTTACAGTTCCACGGGGTACGATGCAGCGAGCGGCGCTGGCTCCGCCTGCTCTCCAGGCAACGCCATCGTCCCCAACGAGTACCCTAGCGAGGTGTTGTGCGTCTTTGACCCGTGGCGGTCCGCTGGTAGCATGACCCCCATTGACATCGATGACCTCTGTGCTCGTTTCGGTGAGCTGCACATTAGCATCGCGCCCATTCCCGACAAGTACCTGAGTGAGGTTGTCAACTTCTCTAACCCGCTGCAATCTACAGGCAACAACATTCTTGACGACGTCGACGACCTTTGCAATCTTCATCGAGGTGCTGACCACCGAGTCCAGATCCAACTCAGTGCGTGCCAGGTCGCAGTTGCGGCTCGTGTCGGCCAACCCGACCTTTTCTCACCACCATGCACAAATCACGCCCACCACGACCCCGGTTGCGGCTGCGGCTGATGTCCACAAGTCCCGCATACAGCTGCTGGCGGAGGCCTCCTTGCTCGCCTCCAAGCGGCGCCGCATGGAGTCCCGCGGCGCGAGTACAACATCATGTACGACCTCACCCAGGCCAACATCGGGCCCATCTAGCATCACGTGGTGCGTCACTGTGGCTGCCTAGTAGCCGACCTCCTCGCAGCCACCTAGCCACCTACGACACTCCGATGGCTAACATGAAGGCCGCCCAGGCGATGTTGATCGACCAGGCAACTCTCGAGGGCAAGGAGTGCGTGCTGCAAGAGCAGCGCGTCCACGAGCTCGTAACCACCACCAATGCGTTGCACGCCCATTTAGAGGCAGCCTTGGCCGCCTCTGAGTCCCCCTGCACTATGACCAGCTGCGTGTTGACGGGTGCCGGTAAACGCAACAGGAGCCCTCTCCACCCGACTCCGGCCACCAGAACGGTCGGGGCCGCGACGGTCGCCCCCGGCAAAGCGATGACCCGCAGACTGTTACTAGCGAGCAAAACAAAATCTAGAAGACGATCACCTCTGGATAGCCACATACGCCCCGCCTCCGCGGCGGAATCGGGCCTCCTCGCTTGTGTCCGACTATATGCCTCGAGCTCGCTGCTCGGATGGGACCCTATGTTCCGCATGACGAGAACGATACTCGACGCACCCTCGATCGGCTAGAGGAATCCCTTATTCCGGAGGAAGAAGGCCCCATCGGGCCAACATGCTTCGGTCTGTGCATCCTCATGGAGCAGTTCACAACCAGCTTTAGCTGCCACGCGACATCCCAATTACAACGGCTCCACCAAGCGGGATGATTGGCTTATCGACTACACCGCCGCCATCGGCATCGCGAGGGGCAACTTCACCGGCACCTACAAATGTCCTGGCCACCCCCGCAAGCTGGCCATGTGCATTTAGGGGCCAGATGAGTCCCTCCGTGACGACCTCACGCGTTGGATCGAGCTACATAACTCCTGCAAAGGGGTGCACGAGGTGTAGGTGATCTAGTACTTCGCTGAAGGCTTTCGAAACGACACCCTTCTCAAGCACAAAGCTCATGTGCTCCGAGCGGGCCACCCTGGCGGAGCTCATGGTCAAGGCAGACAAGTACACTATGGCTGACTCCTGGATGTTGTGGGATCACTAGAAGGGACATCTAGAGGGGGGGTGAATAGACTACTTGACAAAATTAAAACCTAGCCTTTTTCCAATTTTAATGGTTGGCGGATTTTAGCAATTATAGCAAGTCAGGCACACTGTACACATGCAAGTCTATGAGTATAGTAGTGGAAAGTAAAGAAACGCACATGAAAGTAGGGAGTAGAGGTAGGAAGATCAACCGCAAAAATGACACGGTGATTTTTGGCGTGGTTCTGATGGGTGGTGCTATTGTACATCCACCTTGATGGAGATTTCAACCCACATAGGGTAACGACCGCGTGAGTCCATGGAAGGCTCCACCCACGAAGGGTCCACCAAGAAGCAACCTTGTCTATTCCACTATGGCTTATGTCGACGAAGAACTGGGCTCACTCGGGGTAGATCTTCACGAAGTAGGCGATCTCCTTACCTGTACAAACTTCTTGGTTCAACTTCACATGATGTCGGATCATCCCAAGTGACACCTAACCAATCTAGGAGACACCACTACCCAAAAGGTAATAGATGTGGTAGTATGATGAACTCCTTGCTCTTGTGCTTCAAAATATAGTGTCCTCAACACTCAATCACTCTCACACAGTTTTGTCTTTGGTAGAAGATATTGATTGGGTGGAAATAAACTTGGGGAGGATAGAAATCAAGATTCATATGGTAGGAACAGAATATCTTGATCTCAACACATCAGTAGGTGGTTCTCTCTCAGAAAATGGATGGGTCAAGTGTTGGTTCGTTCTGAGTGTTTCCTCTTCGAGTGAGAGGCCAGTGGAGGGGTATATATAGGCATCTCCAAAAATCCAACCATTACAACACTATTTCCCAACTCGATGGAACTGAAGTGAAAAGTCGATTGCACTGACTAGTGCAAAATGTGGCAACTTTTGGTGTCTCGGTGAGACCGTTATATAAATCTCGATGGGTCCGATTTTGGCTGGCCTAGGCAGTTACCAGTTTCGGTATCAACGATTCCTAAAACTCAGACATTTTGATTTTTAGAAATGAGACAACAGAAAGTTGGTCACTGATTTCAGTTTCACCAAAATGGAGCTTGGTGTCACCGAGACCTTAGGGTTTGGCATGGGATGTGTCTAGGGTAAAACTCGGTAGGGCCGAGTTGGAAATATTGGTGGCACTGAATTTGAGTGTTCGGGGTTTGTACAAAATATTTGTGGGAGAATATCATGAGGGTATTTGGTGGCTAACTCAAAGCAATTGAGCAACTAGATCATCATAGACACCTCATACCCTTTTAATAGTATTGGCTTTACTATGAAGTTAATTGTGATTTCTCACATAAAAGAAAAATGTAGATTCTTGAAGCTTCAAGTTTGGCCAATCCTATTCTTCTACTTCTTCTTCTTTTCTTGAGGATTCTCCTCGCGATCCTTTGCCAATCCTCTGTGTGGACTTCATCTAAAATGAAGTAGATAAAGCTAGTAGTCCAAGAGACAACATATGTTGTCATGAATTATAACCACCAAGGGAGCATATGTGATTTCAGTCTGCCCTTTTTTGGTAATTGATGACAACATACAACCAAAGCGTCAATTTAAGATATGCAGAAATATGTGATAGCTTTGCAGGATACATGACTAATCCGAGCTCCCCCTAAATGTGTGCAATCCTTTTTAAAGGACGGTTGCTTTGGAATGCATCGACACACACATAGTATAAGGGACATGATAAGTCATGTGTACCTTGGCTATATGCATCAAATATATGTGAAATGAAGTGTCTCCATGTTCATGACTCACTCTTGCAAATAATATGTGCAAGAAACAAGAGATCCTCTTGAGCAAGGATATGATGCATATACTTACCTTGAAGTTCTTGAGCATTTTAACAATAGGAACACACTTGAGGAAACAATTGTTAGATAACACAATAGCATTATGTCGTAAAGATGCAAAGAGCTTCAATAGTACCAAGACATGGAAGACATATTGGAAATAACATTTGATGATTGATATTTCTCCCCCTATTTGTTACGATAGATATGTCTCCAAGGGCATTTAGAAATTTCTCCCCCTGAATATGAACATTAGTTTCTCCTCTTCCCCTCAATCTTAGCATGTAGATATTGGGAGTAGGTACGGTGAGACAAGTCTAATACAAGAAATCAAATAAAACATTGTCTGTCTCCTTTGAACATACATAGTAGATTTGATCTCTCTCCCCCTTAATGTAGTGTCTCTCCCTTTGGGTGAGCTTAATATTTCTACCTCTTGAATATTTCTCCCCCTTTGGGCAAGCATAAGCTTTGATATTTCTCCCCATTGGCATTAATTTCCGAAAAGGTCAGAGGGTAAGGGATCCCTGAGAGTAAGGGTCATTGAGAACTTTACTGGAAAAGTTTAGAGAATGGCAAAGAACACTTGTAGTAGAAAATGTTAGAGTCTCCAATTTAAAATGAATCAGTGGAACAGATAATGATCTTAGGGTTCTCGAAGAAATCGGTACAGCCAAAGAGGTTCATATTGGTGGTACCAAAGAAGCTCTTGGCAGTATATCTGATGTGTTAGTGAGACCGATTTTCCCAGTTTGGAGGGACTGAGTTGCAAATCGAAACTTGGCAAAAAAACCTTGGCTATTTTGGTGAACACAATTTTCAGAAAGTCTTGACACATTTTTCCTAAAACTCTTCAAAAGATTTGAAATGAATTATCTAAAATATTTTCAAGGAGTTTTCTAAACTATATGAGGATTGAATGATTCCAAGAAAATATACAACTAAAAGTTGAATCACTCAAGAAACTTCATATAGGTGATGGTCGGCGACTAGGTCACCTCTATTAGAGTATATTGACTTAAGGAGCCTAGCAAGAATGCTTGATCATAGGTCATACTCATCGTTAAGCTCAAAATGGTGTTACCATTTTTTGTCAAGCATTTTAATGTCTTCATACCGCTTGAGTTGCTTTACCTCATGACTTGGAGTAAAGCTTTTCAAGGATATGAGTACATACCTTTGAAAGATGTAGGTGACGCAACATGTTGGTGTACTTGTTATGAATGCACAATGTTGATGAAGATCATCTTGAGTTGGGAGAAATACTTGTTGTTTTGTACTCTTTTCACCTACATGGATTAGTCATGCAAGGAAGAACATGATATATCCAAATGACAAGAGTGAATTTGTTCAACAAATAGTTGTTAATGATATGATTTGTGTTGTCTTATTCCTCCATCCTCAAAGAAGGATTGTTGATACTTGGCCATGACAAGATTGCTTGTGGTGTGAGTTGATGGCAATCTTGTGGAGTAAGGTTCATCCAAGTACCTACAAAAGGTTAAATGCAATACAAGAGAGCACCGATTTCCAAGATATAAGATAGTATCATATCAATGGTATCATGGAATATTCAAGTAAGCTCATGCCCTTGCATGCATCCGAGTGAGTCCAGCTCAAGTTTGAAGCATCTATGATGTTCAACTCACTCCTCAAGTGAAAAAAACACTTTCTCATCAAGTGGCTTAGTAAAGATATCCGCCAATTGTTTGTTAGTACGACCATGTTTGAGATTAATATCTCTTTTGCCAACATGATTACAAATGAAATGATGACGAACTTGAATATGTTCAGTTCAAGAATGTTGCACATGATTATGAGCAATCTTAATAGCACTTTCATTGTCAGACAACAATGGAACATGTTTCACATGTATGCCATAATCCTTAAGAGTTTGTGTAATCCATAGCAATTGCGCACAACATGATCCAGCAACAATGTATTTTGCTTTGATCGTAGATAGAGATATCGAGTTTTGGTTCTTGGATGACCAAGACACAAGAGATCTCCCAAGAAATTGACATGTACGTGAGGTGGATTTTCTATTAACCTTGTCTCTGACATATTCCGAGTCAGAATAGCCAACAGGATTAAAAGAATATCCCTTGGGATACCGAATGCCACAACCTATAGATGCCACTCCTTGGGTGCCGCTTGATATCGAATACACATGCACACACTTAGCATTATATCGGGACATGAGGCACATAGATATAATAATGAACCGATCAATGATCGATAAACCTTTTGATCAACTGGTTTGCCTTACTTGGTGAGGTGAAAATGTTCACTCGTACGCATGGTAGTTTTCATATGTTTGCATTATTGCATGTTGAACTTCTTGATCAAAGTCCTTGGTATACTTGGTTTGATACATAAACCTACCTTCTCTCATTTGCTTGATTTGCAACCCAAGAAATAATTTCAGCTCAGACATCATGGACATCTCATATTTCTTGGACATCAACCTTCCAAATTTATCACTAAAATGTGGGTTAGTAGATCCAAAGATAATATCATCCACATATATTTGGCACACGAATAATTCACCATTAACTCTTTTAGTGAACAAGGTTGCGTCAATTTTACCAATCTCAAAACCCTTTTCAATAAGAAACTTCGTTAGGCATTTGTACCGAGCTGGAGGGGCTTGTTTAAGATCATGTAGAGATTTACGAATTTTATAAACATGATTACGTTTCTTAGGGTTCACAAAGCTGGGAGGTTGTTTGACATAAAATTCCTCCTCAATTTCACCATTTATAAAATAACTTTTGATATCCATTTGGTAAATAGTAATATCATGGTGATTGCCATAAGCAAGAAATATACGGATGGCCTCAAGTCTAGCAACGGGGGCGTAAGTCTCACCGTAGTCCATACCTTTGACTTGAGTATAACCTTGAGCTACGAGACGTGCCTTGTTACGTACCACTTGGCTATCATCATCTTTCGTGTTCCAAAACACCCATTTCATAGCAATGATGTTGTGCTCGTCCTTGGGCTTCTCCACTAGGTCCACACTTCATTCCTCTCGAAGTTGTGTAGCTCTTCATGCATGGCATTTACCCAATCCAGGTCTTCAACTGCTTATTCGACCTTCATAGACTCAATGCTAGAGATAAATGTGTAATACTCACAAAAGTTAGCTAAACAAGTTTTAAACCAAGTGATTCTCCCATTTTGTATGTTGTCGAGAATTTGTTCGACGGGATGATTCTTGTTCACTCTTCCTTGAACTCATGGAAGCTTTTGCTGGTTGGATGGTGGGGCTTCCTCATCATCTTCTTCCTCTTCATTGTTGAAGGTGTCATCTCCTTGAAGTGGTGGTGAAGAAGGTTGAGGTCGATCATCACGATGTACTTCTTCCTCCTCTTCATTTTGTTGTGTATCGCTTGTGGATGCCTCCATGTCGTTTTGTTGTTCGCCTTGGAGCGAGGTATGATCTTCCACTTGTGTTTATGAAGTACTTCCCTTCACCTCCTTGGGACGTATCTTGCTGAGGGACAAGTCTTTAATGGCTTCTGAAGGTTCCTTATCTCCTACATCATTTGGCAATTGTTCGACTTGCGAACCATTAGTCTCATCAAACTTCACATCTACCATCTCTCCAACTTTTAAAGTGAAGTTGTTGTAGACAGGGTAAGTGTGAGAGTTTGATCCGTAACCAAGTAGGAAACATTCATGATATTTAGGAACAAATTTATAATGATGATTCTTATCAAGAATGTAGCACTTTGAGCTGAATGCCTGAAAGTATCCAACTTGGGTTTTGTTACCGATGAGTAGCCCGTATGCCATTTTATCGAAAAGCTTGTGTATGTAAAGTGAGTTTGTCGCATGACAAGCTATTTCCGTGGCTTCTGCACAAAAGTGTCGTGGCTTCTTATGTTCATTGAGCATTGTTCCACCCATATCTACGAGAGTCCGATTCTTACTATCAACAACTCCATTTTGTTGAGCTGTATATGCAGCCAAGAACTCATGTGAGATATCTTCTTAGTCAAGAAAAGTGTCCACATAGGTGTTCTTTAACTTCGATCTAGTGTCGCTTCGAACTTTGTCAATCTTCATTTGAAACTGATATTGGGCTTTCTGAGTGAAGTTCTCGAAGATGTTTTGTACCCGAGACTTGTCACTGGAAAAATCATCAACTATAACTAGACCAAGATAATTTCCACCAAGACTCTTGTAAGCATTGGGACCAAAGAGAACCATGTGAAGCAACTCGAGTGGTCTCCTAGTAGTCATGATGTTCTTCACGGAATGACTTCCTCCTACTTGTTTTCCTGCTTGACAAGCACTACAAAGTCTATCTTTGTCAAAGATAACATCTTTAACACCAAGTATATCATTGCCTTTGATATGCTCGTCTAGATTACGCATACCAATATGTCCTAGCCTCGATGTCATAGCCAACCTTTAGATGATTTTGCAATTAGACAAGTACGAGGTTTGGCTCTTTTAGTGAAATCGACAATGTATAGATCACCTCTAGAAAAGCCACTAAAGATCATGTTATGATTATCTCGACGAAACACTTGGCAATCAACTTTAGTAAATAGCACATTGAAACCAAAGTCAGCTAGTCTAGATACGGGAAGAAGATTGTAGCCAAGGGATTCAATAAGCATGACAGTTTGAATAGAACTATCATTGGATACGACCACCTTACCAAGACCTAGTACCTTATCCTTGGACTTGTCTCCAAAAGTCACATACCACCATGGTCCATGGTTTGGTGTGATCTCTTCAAACATGTCTCTATCTCGGGTCATGTGACCAGTGCATCCACTATCGAGAATCCACTATTTTCCTCCGTCTATGTAGTCCTTGAAATTTGCCATAAGACTTAGACTCTTCATGGTCTTCTCATATTCAATGTCAAACCTCTCATCTTCATCGTAGTAGCCATGTTCCACATTGTCATTGTCAAGTGGGATATTGTCGTCACAAAATCAAGAGATTGGTTAGAATTTTGACCATAACAATGTTCAAGTTTATGAATGTGAATGGCTTCAACAATGATGTTATGATGGTAATGACATCTCCTTTAGCACACATGAGGTCACGAAGCTCAAACAAGTAATTATCAAAGTTTGAATCATTGGGCTTCATTTTGTGAAAGCCTATAGATTTATGGAGAATGACATCAAGATTTTCCAAAGAGTAGTTAGGATATCTTTTCTCCAAATCTTTCCATAAATTGTAAGCACACTCAAAGTTCTTCATTTTATTAAGCACAATTCTTGTCAATCCTCTAATGATAAGTGAGGTATTCCGGGAATAAGGGGTCCTCGGGCCGCCGACCTATCTCTTTGGGCCGGACTCATGGGCCACTCTCTGACTATCTTTGGAGAGCCGGTCTACAAGACGACGATGTATTCAGGATGGAAACTTCTGAAGCCTTGGGGTGTGCTCCAACTACAGATGATAATACCAGCATGTTTATTTCCCGATATAACCGACCATATGTAACCAAGGTACCTGTGGTGTCTATATAAACCAGAGGGTTTTAGTTCATACACAACATCATTACTCCTAGGGTTTAGACCGCTGTTAGAGCATATTTATCCATATGTGGTTTTGGTAATTGATGAAAATCCCTATGGACTAATGGTTGCATTGAGTTATATTCGAAGAATTTGTCCATAGGCACTTTTTGAAGTCCATATGTTGGTTTCAAGGAGTTTATATGATGACCAAGGTGGTATTCAAGGTATTATCCAAGGAATAGTCACAAAGACACAAGGTTTGTCAAGACTAAGACAAAGAGTAAATCAAGTTGATCAACACACAAAGCGTACAAGATGTATCGAGAGGGATCAAGTGATGCCATGGTATGGTAAGCATTTTCCATTACACTTTTGTGTACTAACCCATGGTCTTCGTGAGAGTTCTTTGTGGGGTTAGGTGTGTTTCCATGGGTTTGCGTCAAGAGGAAGATCTCATTCAACCCATGAAGGATCACATCAACTGATGATCGTCATCAAGATTGCGATGTGCAAGTTTAAGTGGAGCATCACGAAGATATCATGCTTGAAGCTTGCCGTCCATTGTGGTGGTAACGGATTGTTGAAGAGTGGCTCACCCATAGTGAGTATGGGGGAGCAATCAACTTGTCTTCATCAAGCCAACGCAATCAATAAAGGTGGTCCATCTTGAGGAAGTTAAGATCATCATATTCTAGCTTAAGTGGACTATGTGCAAGGTATAGGTTTGCCCTTGACAGGTTTTTCTATTTTAGGATAGATTGTCGTACTACCAAGGGGGGCTCTCAACTGAGTAGCTTGATCGTATCATTCGTTGAGAGCTCAAACCATTTGCATCCTTGCATCATATTTCTTGGTTCTTGTTTGGTGTTTCTCTTTGTGAGTTTTAGAGCTTATGGTCATCTTTATGACAAGCTCAAGTTCATAAAAAACGGAGTTCATGTGCATACTCTATGATGTTTTTGATGTTGGAGTTTTTGCTGGTTATTCATTGATAGAGGTTTCACATCTCTATATAATTGGCATTTTTCATTGGATAGCTCTTGTCGTCCTGAATCCAACAAGCTTGAGTTTGCTCAATTCAGAGCTCATTTGCAAAAGTTATGACAGTTCTGGTATTTCTTGTTTTCTTCAAGTGGTTGTACCGCTGCCCTGGGCGGTTGTACCGCCCGCCCCTGGGCAGTTGAACTGACCCAACACCAGTCAACAACCGGACACGATTCTGTTGTGCTGCGGTGGTTGGGCGGTGGTGGCCCGGTTGTACCGCTATATTAGGATAGCCGGTACTACTCGTGTTCTTTGCGGTTGTACCGCTTTGGACTTAGCCGTGCCCAACAGCCATGGCAGGCGGAACCGCTGGCCAACCTGTCGGATTTTGGGCTCCGCAAAATCCTAAATATTCGAACTTAGGGGCGTGTACGAAGATCTCTCACTAGCTTGCCTCACCTAGCTTGCTGCTCGCTAAGAATGGCTTGGAAGTCACTCGATGGTGAGGAAGACACAGATACAACAGTTTACCCAGGTTTGGGCCGCTGGGAAGCGTAATACCCTACTCTTGCTTTGGTGGATTGCCTCTCTTGGAGGAGGGTGGAAGAACTAGTACAATGTTCAGGAGCCTCCGGAGGCTGGGTGTCTTTGCGCGGTGCTAGAGGGTGAATGAATCTGTCCCCATTCTATGAAGCAACCTATCCTCTATATATAGTGGTGGCCCGGGTCCTCTTCCCTTATCGTTTCGGCGGGAAGGGATCCTAAAGTGGCCATTTTTAAAGGGGAACATGGGAACATGCTCCCCTGTCCAAAGGTGGTCTTCGCCTGCAAAGTCGTTGTGCGCGCTGCACGGACGGGCCCGGGAATGATGTCTGCCCTACTAGCGGGCGGCGACAGCCTTGTTGCACCAGAAAGGAAACCTTTGGAAAATTCCTTGGGAACCCTGGTATGTTCTTGCCCCCTTTTCACTAAAGGGGGAACTGCGTCGTCCTACTTTCTGCTGCTCTCGTGTCCTTCCCATACGTCATCCTTGACTCTTGAGGCCGAGCCTTGCCTCGGAATATCCACCGCTCCGGAGGGGTCCTCAGGAGGCCCCTTGCGGGTCTTGACGCCATTCCTCCTCGCGAGGCTTGGCCCCTCGCGAGGGCCTTGCCTTGAGTGACACCGAGCCTGCGGGTGTCTGGTTGATGAAGCGGGCTAGCCCTGGGCCGCAGGCACGCAGGTCTGGGTACCCTCCTGGAACATCGACAGTAGCCCCCACGGCCAAGGAGCACTTGGGATGGCTTCTCGGCGAAGCCTCGATGTCGGCCTGAAGCGTCACGGGCCCTAAACGCCTACGGTCCAGGTCTTTAAATGGCGGACCCGTCTTCTTTGCACAGGAACTCCTGACTCACGCCTGCACGCCGCCTCCTCCTCCTATCGATTATGCCGCCCGTTCTTCCTCCTGACCCCCGCGCTCCGTGTCGCCTTACCCTCATTCTTCTCGCCATGTCTACAAAAGGTGCGCCTCGGCCCGTGTTGGGCCGGTCAACAATGGTGAACTTCGAGGGGTTGAAGAAGGTCCGACTGGTGGTCGTGGCCGGCTCCAATGAGTGGGGGCCACCCAGATCTGGCCAGGTTCATGGCCTCGGGGCGAGATGGCGTCCCCCGCGGTTCCTCTTCATATCCACACCCTCCTTTCTGGTGTACTGCCATCGTTCTCGAGCTTCCTCGGCGTGGTGCTTTTACAGTACCAAATCCACGCGCTCCATCTTGACCCGAGCTCTTTGGTTCTCCTTTCGGCCTCCACGTTCTTGTGCGAGGCCTTTGTGGGTGCCGCCCCTTCCGTGGCATTGCTCCGCCACTTCTTCTCCCTCGAATCGATATCTGCGGGGCAATGCTCTCGATGTGTGTCCTTGAAAGCGGCCGATGCATCGGTTTGAGGGCCCCTTGGCGCCGAGCTCCTCCCCGAAGCACACGGGTTCCGGCGACAGTGGGTGCAGGTTGAGACTGTCGAGGCCGGGGCCCTGTTCCAGCCCCCATCGACCCCCGCAATGCCGAACCGGGGGTGGATGCGCGAGGAGCTCGACGATCCCCGGCTCACACCGGTCCTGACACGGCTGGAGAGATTGAAGCGGACGGGGGGTGACAATGGCGTTGGTGGCGCGGGAGTTTATGTGTCGGCGGATTGCTCCTCTCCAATGCCACTCCCATCCAATGTGGGCCTATATAGGGCCTCGAGATCTAATGAGGATCCAGATCATGCCTCTTTCCTCCGACGCCTTGTGCGTGCTGCTCCGTCAGCTGACTGGTGGCGATCCTGACGAGCTTCCCCAGAATGTCCTCCCATTATATAACTTCAAGGCCCGTGAAGCTCTTGTCGCAGAGATGCTGCTCTTTGATGAGTAGGGGTTCCTCCCTAGGAAAGAGGGCCCCCCCGGGGGAGGGGGGGGGTTTCAGCCCTTGGGGTTCAGGTCACGGGAACTCTGGTTGTGTCGCCCCTCCCGCAACCGGAGCGGGCGATGCATCCCGTGTGCACCCCCGACCCTTGCTCCGGGTCAAGCTGGGGTCGACGGTGGCGATCAATCGATGGTGGAGATTGTTGCCCCTGCCCTCGACCTTCGGCCGAGGGCCTCCGAGCCACCTTGTCAGGCCACCCACGCCGGCCGGAAAAGGAGGTCGCCCGGGGGCGGCCGCCCCCAGACTCGGCGGGCTCCGGTGAAGAAGAAGTGGATCGCCATAGATGAGTTAGCGTTTGTATCCTCCTTTCTCCTTTCCTTTAGCGTCTTCCTTCTAAGCCTTTGTTCTGCAGGCTTCCCATCAGCGATGGAGGAGGCGGGTTGGTGTTGCCTGCCCGTGAGATCACCGAGCATCCTGCAGTTTCTTCTCTTGCATCCCGAGGAGTTCAACCTTCCGGGTCTCTCGCGTGTGAGCCTCCCGCGGTCTTCCTTGCCCTTGGCCTTCGGCTCTCCGAAGGAGTGACACTCCTCTTGCACGTGGTCCTTCCTAGGGTCGTGCTGCGCCCCCCTCTGGTCCCCCTATGTTTGGCGATGCAGGACCTTAGGGGGCGCTTACTCCCAACGAGACACCTGCGTGTGAGCCCCCAGCCCCCGAGCATGGACTCAGGCGGGGAGGCTCCCCGCGTGCTCCTCCCGTTCGCCGCGCAGAAGGTGAGCACTCTTGTTGGCCACTAGAGCCTGTCGTGGGTTCGCACGCCGCGCTGTGGGGCTTGCTCCGTACCGTGGCGGGTGCGCTTCAACGCCTGGGGGCGGGGCTTGCCTGTCACGAAGCTCACTGGGAAAGTGAGCACCGACACCTAGAGTCAGTGTGGCGCCAGCTTGAGGTCGCCGTGAACCGTGGTCGTCTGCAGCAGGAGCGCGCCCACGCGAAAGCAGAGGCGTCTCTTGCCGCATCGGAGGAAGCTCGTGAGTGCGCTCTGTTCGAGGCTAAGGAGGCTGATTGTCAGTGCAGGGCCTCCGAGGATCGCAACAGGGAGCTTCGCACCCTCATCGCTAATCTAAAAGAGCAGGTTTAGCAATGGGCCACCGTAAGGGGTTCGCCTATTGAGTCCTCCCCTGCCGGCATGGGCTTTCGGGTGTCCGTCGATTCACTGGTGCTTGCAGAGGTGGAGCAGAGCCTGGAGCAGGAGCGCTTGGAAGTGAGGGAGCGCCAAGTGTCGCTTGCAGGGGAATCCCTCGCCTCTCGTGAGGCGGAGCTTCACGAGAGGGTGGAGAAGGGGGTGGCGGAGGCTCGGTGTTCCCTTCTCCTTGACTATCGAGCGAACCTGAGGCTCCAGGAGTCCCGCTTTCTCGAGCGCCGTGGCCACCTGAAAAACGAGGTCAATGATGACCCACAAGTATAGGGGATCTATGGTAGTACTTTCGATAAGTAAGAGTGTCGAACCCAACGAGGAGCAGAAGGAAATGACAAGTGGTTTTCAGCAAGGTATTCTCTGCAAGCACTGAAATTATCGGTAGCAGATAGTCGCGGGATAAGATAATTCGTAACGGGTAACAAGTAACAATAGTAACAAAGGTGCAGAAAAATGTCCCAATCACTTTTGTAGCAAGGGACAAGCCTGGACAAACTCTTATATAAGGTAAAGCGCTCCCGAGGACACATGGGAATTTCTGTCAAGCTAGTTTTCATCATGTTCATATGATTCACGTTCGCTACTTTGATAGTTTGATATGTGGGTGGACCGGTGCTTGGGTGCTCTCCTTACTTGGACAAACATCCCACTTATGATTAACCCCTCTCGCAAGCATCCGCAACTACGAAAGAAGAATTAAGACAAAGTCTAACCATAGCATTAAACTCGTGGATCCAAGTCAGCCCCTTGCGAAGCAACGCATAAACTAGGGTTTAAGCTTCTGTCACTCTAGCAAACCATCATCTACTTATTACTTCCCAATCCCTTCCTCTAGGCCCAAATAATGGTGAAATGTCATGTAGTCGACATTCACATAACACCACTACAGGAAAGAGAACATACAACGCAACAAAATATCGAACGAATACCAAATTCACATGACTACTTATAGCAAGACTTATCCCATGTCCTCAGGAAAAACGTAACTACTCACAAAGCATAATTATGTTCATGATTAGAGAGGTATTGAATATAATTAAGGATATGAACATATGATCTTCCACCAAGTAATCCAACTAGCATCAACTACAAGGAGTAATTAACACTACTCGCAACCTTACACGTACCAATTGGAGTCGAGAGACGGAGATTGGGTACATGAGATGAACTAGGGTTTGGAGATGAGATGGTGCTGATGAAGATGTCGATGGAGATGAGTCCCCTCCGATGAAAGGAGTGTTGGTGATGACGATGGTGACAATTTCCCCCTTCGGGAGGGAAGTTTCCCCAGCAGGACGGCCCTGCCGGAGCTCTAGATTGGTTCTGCTCAAGTTTGCCTCGTGGCGGCGACGTTTCTTCCCGAAAGCTCTCTCTTGATTTTTTCTGGGACGAAACCCTCCTTATAGCAGAAGATGGGAGCCGGAGGGGTAACAGGGGGCCCACGAGCCCCCCAGGCGCGCCCCCAGGCGCGCCCAGGGGGTGGGGCGCGCCTGACAGGCTCGTGACCTCCTGGTGGCTCCCCTCCAGTATTTCTTCCGCCCAGTATTTTTTATATATTCGCAAATAATTCCTTGCTGATTTTCACAGCTTTTGGAGTTGTGCAGAATAGGTATCTCAAACTTGCTCCTTTTCCAGCCCAGAATTCCAGCTGCCGACTTTCTCCCTCTTCATGTAAACCTTATAAAATAAGAGAGAAAAGGCATAAGTATTGTACCATAGTGTGTAATAACAGCCCATAATGCGATAAATATCAATATAAAAGCATGATGCAAAATGGACGTATCAACTCCCCAAGCTTAGACCTCGCTAGTCCTCAAGCGGAAGCCGAGATAAATAAATATGCCCACATGTTTAGAGATAGAGGTGTCTATAAAATAAAATACAGACATGCAGGCATCATGATCATATTTAGAACAGCAATATCATCATATAATATCTTATGCTAAAGTTACAATTCCTTCACAATGTAAAGTATGGATCAAGAACCTTATTGAGAATTAACAACTAATAGTCTTTCGTCATTGAAGCAATTGCAATTTATCATAACATCGCAAAGAGTCAAATAAGAGCTTGTAAAGCAAATCCACATACTCAATCATCTTTTAGTCTTCTACAATTGCTAAAACTCATGCGGTACTCATGAGATCAAAGTTTCAGTTGGACACAGAGAAAGATAGGGGCTTATAGTTTCGCCTCCCAACTATTTACCTCAAGGGTAATGTGATACGTCTCCGTCATATCTACTTTTCCGAACTCTTTTGCCCTTGTTTTGGACTCTAATTTGCATGATTTGAATGGAACTAACCCGGACTGACGCTGTTTTCAGCAGTATTGCCATGGTGTTGTTTTTGTGCAGAAATAAAAGTTCTCGGAATGTCCTGAAAATTTACGGAGAATTTTTTTGGAATAAAATAAAAATACCTGCGCAAAGATCCACCGAAGGAGGTGGACCAGTGGGCCACAAGCTCACAGGCCGCGGCCACCCCCTAGGCCGCGCCGTGAGGGCTTGTGGGGCCCACGTGGCACCACCGCCCCCAAACTCAGCTTTTTATCTTCCGTCTCGCCTGAAAAAAAAATCAGAGAGAAGGATTCATCACGTTTTACGATACGGAGGCGCCGCCACCTCCTGTTCTTCATCTGGAGGGCAGATCTATAGTCCGTTTTGGGCTCCGGAGAAGGGAAATCGTCGCCATCGTCATCATCAACCTTCCTCCATTGACAATTCCATGTTGCTCTTCATCGTTTGTGAGTAATCTCATCGTAGGCTTGCTGGACGGTGATGAGTTGGATGAGATCTATCATGTAATCGAGTTAGTTTTGACGGGGATTGATCCCTAGTATCCACTATGTTCTGAGATTGATGTTGCTACTACTTTGCCATGTTAATGCTTGTCACTAGGGCCCGCGTGCCATGATTTCAGGTCTGAACCTATTATGTTGTCGCCAATATATGTGTGTTTTAGATCCTATCTTGCAAGTTGTAGTCACCTACTATGTGTTATGACCCGACAACCCCGGAGTGACAATAGCCGGAACCACTCCCGGAGATGACCATAGTATGAGGAGTTCATGTATTCACCAAGTGTTAATGCGTTGGTCCGGTTCTTTATTAAAAGGAGAACCTTAATATCCCGTAGTTTCCATTAGGACCCCGCTGCCATGGGAGGGATGGACAATAGATGTCATGCAAGTTCTTTTCCCTAAGCACGTATGACTACATACGGAATACATGCCTACATTAGATTGACGAACGGGAGCTAGTCACATATCTCTCCGTGTTATAGTTGTTACATGATGAATCACATCCGTCATACTCATCCATCACCGATCCACTGCCTACGAGTCTTTTACTATTGGTCCTTGCTTCGTTACTTTGTCGCTGCTACTGTTGCTACTGTTGTTACTCTGCTGCTGCTGCTGCTACTCCTGTTCCTTGCTACTGCTGTCACTACTGCTGTTACTTTGCTGCTACCTGTTGCAAGACTTTTTCAACACCGTTGCCGGGGAAGAATAGTTCCCCGCCCACGTGCTACTTGCTGGCGCCATTGATACAACAGTTAGGAATAGTCTGCCGTCAACAGATCTGTTTCTGGCACCATTGCTATCATACTACTTTGCTACTGATACTTTGCTTGCAGACACTAATCTTTCAGGTGTGGTTGAATCTGACAAACTCAGCTGCTAATACTTGAGAATATTCTTTCGCTTCCCCTTGAGTCGAATCAATAAATTTGGGTTGAATACTCTACCCTCGAAAACTGTTGTGATCCCCTACACTTGTGGGTTATCATAATGTCAACAATAATAATTCATGATTACTTACTTTGAAGTTGATATATGAATATAGATCTTTCCCTAGCACATGACGCTTGCCAAGATAATGGCGAAATAAGGAATTGGTGTCGATCACCATGACTCTTTTAAAGATAAAAAGTAAAGGTACAAGATAGGCCCTTCATAGAGGGAAGCAGAGGTTGTCATGTGCTTTTGAGGTTTGGATGTGTGATCTCTTAGTGTGAAGGAACGTCACTTTATATTGCCTCCTATGATAAAGAACTTTATTATAAAGTCTGTCGCTTTTATGTCTTCCCCATCATAGGTTAGTACAAAGCTTATTTTCCACACACTAATAGATCATACATATTTAGGGAGCAATTTTTATTGCTTCCACCGATGACAACTTACTTGAGGGATCTTATTCAATCCATAGGTAGGTATGGTGGACTCTCATGGCAAAACTCGGTTGAGGGTTTATGGATGCACAAGTAGTATCTCTACTTAGTGCGGAAGTTTTTGCTGATATGAGGTGGAAGCAAGCGTCACATGCTAAGGGATCTCTAGTCATATAACATTGTTCGGAACCAAGCAAACATAATTCATTATGTTGTCTTCCTTGTCCAACATCTACTTCTCAACATGTAATAGTTTAATGAGTGTTCACAATCATAGACGGTGTCAAAGATGATATATTTATATGTGAACCTCTCTTTCTTTATTACTTCCTATTAATTGCAACAATGACCAAGGTCTACGTTTGTCCACCCACAACAAGTTTCAATCAACATTCTTTTTATATGTGAAGCCACCACTTCCCATAGGACCATCACATGATCTTTCATGCTTTTGTATTATTATTATTCTTTTCTTTAGATCATGGCATGAAGGAAAGCCCTTAACTATAACACTCTTTATTATATAACTCACGAACTCGATTACATTGGGGGTAAGACAAAACAAAACTCAAGCCTAGATCATTCTAAGAACTTTATTCTACTAGATAAAGATATTAGCAAAAAGGATTGAACTAAGATAAAGGTAAAGGCAAAAGATGTGATGGTGATACGATACCGGGGCAACTCCCCCAAGCTTGGCACAAGCCAAGGGGAGTGCCCATACCCGTGTTTAATTGTCTTCCTTCGGGGGTGATGGTGATGAAGCAATCATGTCTTTTAGTTCCAAGAGGGCCATCAATCTTCGATTTATACTTTGGAGCTCTGTGATTCGTTTCTCCAACAAAATAACTTCACGGGTGAGATAAGTATTCCGAACACGAGTTATTTCACATAACCTCAAGAGTTCAATCAAGGATGGGGATAACAGGTGGAGGTAGGGTTGGAGGAAATCCTCTTCCTCAGCTTCTTCCTTGTTGAGCATAGACTGCCCTTCGTCCAATGCCGGATTCTCCTCCTTAGTTTTGCCCTTGGTTTCTTCCAGTAGCTCTTCCTTAGCCTCCGTGACTTCCACCCTTTTCAAATCAACATTTACTTCTTCATAGACTTCAGGGAAATCGTTCTCCTCGACAGATTCATGGGACACCATCCTTGCCCTAAATCCGTTGTTGAAAACAGGCTCGAAACCAAAACAAATGATATTTGCGTGATACGAGGATCAAACCTTTTGGGAGATTATACAATGAATTTTTACCGACCATAAGGAGCATTCCACAAGAAAACGGAGTCCGGGGGACACACGAGGTGCTCAAGAGCCCCCAGGCGCGCCCAAGAAAACGGAGTCTGGCAGGCTTGTCACCTCCTCGTGCGCTTTTCGGACTACTTTAAATTTTTCTATTTTTCTAAATATTCTAAAACAGAGAAAAATTGCTATTGGAAAAGTTTTGGAGTCGGTTTACTTACCGTATCACATACCTCTTTTGTTCTTGGAGTCTGAAACAAGCTGGTACATATCCCTTATGTACTCCTTCGGAGTTATGGTATTAATAATACTGCTTTCAACATTTATGGGAGTACCTGAGATATAATGCTTGATTCTTTAACCATTTACAACTCTCGGAAAATTACCTTCCGCGTTGTTGATTTTTGTGGCACCGGAACGATATACTTCCTCAACAATGTAAGGTCCTTCCCATTTAGAGAGAAGTTTGCCTGCAAAAAACTCTTAAACGAGAATTTTATAGCAAGACATAATCACCTACATTGAACTCACGTTTTTTTATCCTTTTATCGTGCCACCTCTTAACTTTTTCTTTAAACAACTTGGCATTTTCATATGCCTGAGTTCTCCATTCATCAAGTGAGCTAATATTAAATAACCTCTTCTCACCAGCAAGTTTGAAATCAAAGTTGAGCTCTTTGATTGCCCAATAAGGCTTATGCTCTAGCTCAAGCGGTAAAGGACATGCTTTACCGTAAACCATTTTATACGGAGACATGCCCATGGGATTCTTATAAGCACTTCTATAAGCCCACAGTGCATCATCAAGTTTCTTAGACCAATTCTTTCTAGACCTATTAATAGTCTTTTGCAAAATTAATTTAATTTCTCTATTACTTAACTCTACTTGACCACTACACCGAGAATGATAAGGAGATGCAATTCTATGGTTGACATCATACTTAGCAAGCATTTTACGGAAAGCACCATGAATAAAATGTGAACCACCATCAATCATTAAATATCTAGGGACTCCAAATCTAGGAAAAATAACATCTTTAAGCATCTTAATAGAGGTGTTATGATCAACACTACTAGTTGGGATAGCTTCTACCCACTTAGTAACGTAATCAATAACAACTAGAATATGAGTATACCCGTTGGACTTTGGAAAAGGTCCCATAAAATCGAAACCCCAAACATCAAATGGTTCAATAACAAGTGAATAATTCATAGGCATTTCCTGACGTTTACTGATATTACCTATTCTTTGACATTCATCACAAGACAATACAAACTTACGAGCATCCTTGAAGAGAGTAGGCCAATAAAAACCAGATTGCAATACCTTGTGTGCAGTTCTATCTCCCGCATGGTGTCCTCCGTAAGCCTCGGAGTGACACTTCTGTAGGATCTGTCCCTGTTCATGCTCAGGTACACAACGTCTAATAACACCATCTACTCCTTATTTATAAAGGTGAGGATCATCCCAAAAGTAATGTCTCAAATCATAAAAGAACCTTTTCTTTTGTTGGTATGTGAAACTAGGTGGTATATATTTAGCAACAATATAATTAGCATAATCAGCATACCATGGTGTACTACGTGAAGCATTGATGACATTCAATTGTTCATCAGGAAAGCTATCATCAATAGGTTGTGGGTCATCAAGAACATTCTCTAACCTAGACAAGTTATCTGCTATGGGGTTCTCATCACCCTTCCTATCAACAATATGCAAATCAAATTCTTGTAGCAAGAGAACCCATCTAATAAGTCTAGGTTTAGCATCTTTCTTTTCCATGAGATATTTAATAGCAGCATGATTAGTGTGAATAGTAACTTTGGAATCAACAATATAAGATCTGAACTTATCACATGCAAACACAACTGCTAAAAATTCTTTTTCAGTAGTAGCATAGTTTCTTTGGGCACTGTCTAGAGTTTTACTAGCATAATGAATAACATTTAATTTCTTATCAACTCTTTGTCCTAGAACAACACCAACAACATAATCACTAGCATCACATATAATTTCAAAAGGTAGGTTCCAATCAGGTGGTTGAACAATAGGTGCAGTTATCAAGGCCTTCTTAAGTATTTCAAATGCTTGTTCACAATCATCATAAAAAATAAATGGAATATCTTTTTGCAAGAGATTGGTGAGAGGCCTAGAAATCTTAGAGAAGTCTTTAATAAACCTTCTATAGAAACCAGCATGACCAAGGAAACTTCTTATACCTTTAATGTCTGTAGGGCATGTCATTTTCTCAATCGCATCAACTTTAGCCTTATCTACTTCAATACCTCTTTCAGAAATTTTATGTCCCAAGACAATGCCTTCATTAACCATAAAGTGGAAATTCTCCCAATTCAAGACAAGGTTAGTATCTTTACATCTCTGCAAAGCTCGATCAAGGTTGCTCAAGCAATCATCAAAAGCAGGTCCGTAAACGGAGAAATCATCCATGAAAACCTCAACAATCTTTTCACAAAAGTCAGAGAATATAGCCATCATACATCTTTGAAAGGTAGCAGGTGCATTACATAAACCAAAAGGCATACGTCTATAAGCAAAGGTACCGAAAGGGCAAGTAAAAGTGGTTTTCTCCTGATCAGATTGTGCAACAGGTATTTGGGAGAAACCAGAATAACCATCTAGAAAGCAAAAGTGTGTATGTTTAGACAATCTTTCTAGAATTTGATCAATAAAAGGTAAAGGGTAATGATCTTTCTTAGTAGCTTTATTTAATTTCCTAAAATCAATCACCATCCTATAGCCAGTAACAATTATTTGTGGGATCAATTCATCTTTATCATTAGGGACAACGGTAATACCTCCCTTCTTAGGGACACAATGCACCAGACTTACCCAATCACTATGAGCAACAGAATAAATAATACCTGCTTCCACGAGCTTTAGTATTTCTTTTCTTACCACCTCTTTCATCTTAGGATTTAATCTTCGTTGGTGATCGGCAACTGGTTTGGAATCAGGATCAGTTTAATTTTATGCTGGCATAGAGTGGGACTAATGCCCTTAAGATCATCAAGAGTATATCCAATAGCAGCACAGTGCTTCCTCAGAGTTTTCAATAATTTCTTTTCTTCATGCTCTGAAAGATTTGCACTAATAATAATAGGATATATCTATTTTTCATCAAGATAAGCATACTTCAGAGTATCAGGTAATTGTTTAAGCTCAAACACAGGATCACCCTTTGGTGGAGGTGGATCTCCAAGTAATTCGACAGGCAAATTATTCTTAAGGATAGGACGTTGTTCAAAGATAACTCTATCTATCTCATTCCTTTCATCCATATGCATATCATTTTGATGTTCAAGCAAGTATTGCTCTAAAGGATCAGTAGGAGGCACAACAATAGAAGCAATAGCAATAATTTCATCCTTACTAGACAATTCTTTTTCATGAGGTTGTCTACCAAACTTAGAAAAATTAAATTCATGTGACACACCTCCAAAGCCAACAGTAACAATTTGTTTCTCACAATCAATTTGAGCATTAACAATATTAAGGAAAGGTCTACCAAATATGATGGGACAAAAGCTATCTTGTGTGGTAGCAAGAACGAGAAAACCAGTAGGATACTTAGTTTTACCACACAAGACTTCAACATCTCTAACAATTCCCACAGGGCAGATATTATCTCTATTAGCAAGTTTAATAGTAACATCAATAAATTCCATCTCAACAGGTGCAAGCTCATCTTTAATTTCATTATATAAAGATTGATGTATTGCACTAACACTAGCACCCATGTCACATAAACCATGATAACAATGATCTCCTATGTTAACAGAAACAACAGGCATGCCAACAATAGGTTTATGTTTGTCTCTACCATGAGGTTTAGCAATTCTAGCAATAGCTTCACAGAATTGAATAACATGCCCATCAACATTATCGGCCAAGAGATCTTTAATAATAGCAATACTAGGTTCAACTTTAGTTTGCTCAGGGGGTGTAGGTGTTCTAATGTAGCCCTGACGTATCACAGTAGAAGCTTTAGAATGATCCTTTATTCTAACAGGGAAAGGTGGTTTCTCAATGTAAGCACTAGGAACAATAGAATCATTATAAGCAATAACTTTCTCTTCAACTGGATTGGGTTTTACTACATTAACTTATATGCGAGGATGATATTTAAACCACTTCTCCTTAGGGAGATTAATATGAGCAGCAAATGATTCACATAAAGAAGCTACTATCTTAGAGTCAAGTTCATGTTTAGCGCTAAAATCACGAAAAGTATTTGTTTCAACGAAGGATTTAATGCAATCGAACTTAAGATTCATACCTGACTCCTTACCTTCATCAAACTCCCAATCTTCAAAGTTGCGTTTAATTCTTTCCAATAAATCCCACTTGAAATCAATATCTCTCTTCATAAAAGAACCGGTACAAGAAGTGTCAAGCATGGTGCGATTGTCATGAGAAAGCCGAGCATAAAAGTTGACGATAATAATTTCTCTAGGGAGCTCATGGTTGGGGCATGAATATAACATTGACTTAAGCCTCCCCCAAGCTTGAGCGATACTTTCTCTATCAGGAGGCCATTGTTCAAGAAATCGGTAACTGGTAGCTACTCGGTCGGCTTGGGAGTAGTGATTAATCGGTGAATCGGCCTATTAACTGGATTAATCGGTAGATTAAACAGAAACTTGCCAACTTATATCTAAAATTTTTATGTATCATACCATAATTCCATGCACCTTGCTATGTAATATACCAAAATATTCTATTGTAGGCATATAAAAAATAGATAAGAGTTAAAATTAATAATCGTTATACATCTAAATATTTAAAATCTCAAAATTCAAAATGAGCAAATAAAAATTTAGACTTATACATATACTTGCTAACATACATCACATAATATACTACAGATAACAGCCAAAACCAACAATTCCATCCATCTACAAAATTGTAATTCATAATCTACTAATATATGATTGCTAGATTCTCCAGTAAGGTATGGGGGGAAGATGGTAGTACCTTGCCTGCTGGTGACGCCATTGAGGAAGAGATTGGGAAGCATCCCATGGGAGAGGATCGGGAGTGTCCAAGGGGGTGGGGTCGAGTCAAGCGACCAGAATGGTGGAGCAACTAGATCATCCAGGTGTAGTGTAGAGACTGGCACTCGTGAGAACACGACTAGCCACTAGCCATGTTAGGAGGGGATGAAAGGAGCAGGAGGAAGCGCGAGGAGGGCCAAACCCTAGGTATTTAGTAGAAAGAGGGGGTGGGAGGCATTATGTGCCAAAATTTTGGGATTCGTTTGCCCACCAGTTAATAGGCCAGTAGTGATTAATCGGTCAGGCAACTAATTAATCGGTATGACAACTCATTAATCGGTCTAACTGGCCAATTAATCGGCAAGGCAAGTTAACACGATGAATAGGTGTTATTAGATTTGGTCACCCTAAGAGTAGCGATTAACTGGCAAGTTAACTTGTTAATCGGACGAATTCTCGAACAGTGCAAGAGGCCAAAAATTATAGATATAATTCCGATCACGTTGTACCAAATGCATAGGCTAAAACTTTTGATGAAATTCCAATTACAATCAGTTTTAGTTCCATGATCGAGTATCATCACATAGCCTATACCATGTCAATGGTTGATCCCTAAAAGATAAGGGAAATACCTTCTTCTTGACCTCATCCTCGGGCAAACCTGCAAGCTTAAATAAACCACAAACTTCATCTACATAGGTTAGATGCAAGTCGGGATGTGATGTTCCATCTCCTATAAAAGGATTAGCCAACAGTTTCTCTAGCATACCCAAAGGAATTTCATAATAAATATTTTCAGTAGGTGCAGTAGGTTGAGGAGCAACTCTTTGTGCTTCCGGTCGAGGTGAAGGTACCCCGAACAATCCCCTCAAAGGATTAGTTTCCATACTGACAAGTGACAATAAATTTCAGCACACTATATAAATGTTTCCTTACCAAATTCCACTCACCAAAGGCCCTTCACTCCCCGACAACGGCGCTAGAAAAGAGTCTTGATGACCCACAAGTATAGGGGATCTATCGTAGTCCTTTCGATAAGTAAGAGTGTCGAACCCAATGAGGAGCACAAGGAAATGACAAGTGGTTTTCAGCAAGGTATTCTCTGCAAGCACTGAAATTATCGGTAGCAGATAGTCGCGGGATAAGATAATTCGTAACGGGTAACAAGTAACAATAGTAACAAAGGTGCAGAAAAATGTCCCAGTCACTTTTGTAGCAAGGGACAAGCCTGGACGAACTCTTATATAAGGTAAAGCGCTCCCGAGGACACATGGGAATTTCTGTCAAGCTAGTTTTCATCATGTTTATACGATTCGCATTCGCTACTTTGATAGTTTGATATGTGGGAGCACCGGTGCTTGGGTGCTGTCCTTACTTGGACAAACATCCCATTTACGATTAACCCCTCCCACAAGCATCCACAACTACGAAAGAAGAATTAAGACAAAGTCTAACCATAGCATTAAACTGGTGGATCCAAATGAGCCCCTTGCGAAGCAACGCATAAACTAGGGTTTAAGCTTCTATCACTCTAGAAACCCATCATCTACTTATTACTTCCCAATGCCTTCCTATAGGCCCATATAATGGTGAAGTGTCATGTAGTCGACGTTCACATAACACCACTAGAGGAAAGACAACGTACAACGCATCAAAATATCGAACGAATACCAAATTCACATGACTACTTATAGCAAGACTTATCCCATGTCCTCGGGAACAAACATAACTACTCACAAAGCATAATTATGTTCATGATCAGAGAGGTATTGAATAACATTAAGGATCTGAACATATCATCTTCCACCAAGTAATCCAACTAGCATCAACTACAAGGAGTAATTAACACTACTGGCAAACTTACAAGTACCAATCAGAGTCGGGAGATGGAGATTGGGTACAAGAGATGAACTAGGGTTTGGAGATGAGATGGTGCTGATGAAGATGTTGATGGAGATGTGTCCCCTCCGATGAGAGGAGTTTTTATGATGACGATGGCAACGATTTCCCCCTCCGGGAGGGAAGTTTTCCACGCAGGACGGCCCTGCCGGACCTCTAGATTGGTTCTGCACAAGTTCCGCCTCGTGGTGGCGACGTTTCTTCCCGAAAGCTCTCTCTTGATTTTTTCTAGGATGAAACCCTCCTTATAGCAGAAGATGGGAGCCGGAGGGGTAACAGGGGGCCCATGAGCCCCCAGGCGCGCCCAGGGGGGTGGGGCGCGCCTAGCAGGCTCGACCTCCTGGTGGCTCCCCTCTAGTATTTCTTCCGCCCAGTATTTTTATATATTCCAAAATACTTCCTTGCTGATTTTCACGGCTTTTGGAGTTGTGCAGAATAGGTATCTCAAACTTGCTCCTTTTCCAACCCAGAATTCCAGCTGCCGGCATTCTCCCTCTGCATGTAAACCTTATAAAATAAGAGAGAAAAGGCATAAGTATTGTACCATAATGTGTAATAACAGCCCATAAGGCGATAAAAATCAATATAAAAGCATGATGCAAAATGAACGTATTAGTCAACGCCCTCCGGAAAAGTTGGATTAGGAAGTGAAACGCCGACAAGTCGCGCTGGACGCCCACGCTACTGTCGAAGGTAAATTGTCTCAAGTTTGTAAACAGGGGAAAGGTGCGGCTTCCCTAGTTGAAGAGGCCTCCGAGGAGGCGGCCCGTGCTCACGGCCTCCAACTTGAATGCTCCCGGATGTTCTAATCCCTCGAGAGGAGAGCCTAACGTGCTTTGAGCGACATCTTTGGCGAGAGTGCCTCCGGCCCCTGGTCCCCGACGACGCTGGGTACTTGGGCTTCTTCCTCCGTGTCATGAAGCGTCTTGAGTCGGTTCCACGAAGGCCCTCGCGCTCATGGAGGAATAGATGTGTGACGTCTTGAGTCAAGCGGCCTCGGACGTCTTCAGCCACCTCCTTCGCCTCGACCCAGACTTCGACTTCGCTGAGGTGCTCGATGAAGTGCTGGAGACGGTCCGTGCCGCCTTGGCCAAATGGGTCGAGGTTCACGTGGAAGACCTGGTGGCAAGTCTTGCTCCCGAGGCCACGACGTGGACTCCGGCAACAATGCGTCCCCCTGATCCGCCACTTTGCTCTCCTGATAGGGTTATGTATTAAGTTTAACATCAACTTTGATGTATTTGGTGGGTACCTTTAAACGTGTTTTCTGAAGACGAGGTGCGCACAATACTTCCCTCCTGGCCGTGGCTGCTGCTAGCCCATGTTGTCATAACGCTGATGGTCTTTTTCGCGAGCGTGGCTTTGTTCATGGTGCCTCCTCCATGCTTGTGGGGTGGCGAGTGGCCTTATAACCGGTAAGACTCCTGAGGCTCGATGCTTAGGAGCCCCCTTTGATGCTCGAGCGATTCCCCATTCCGCCCCTTTTTGTGGTTACCTCGGGAGGCCCGGGGGTCTCCCAAGGTTCCCATGAAACACCAATTAGAACAAAGGGAGAAAGAGAACGCGAGTTCGGTAAAATGAGAGAACACAGAGAAGAAATTCCTGTTGGGGAATGTCGCATGGGAAACAAAATATTTCCTACGCGCACGAAGACCTATCATGGTGATGTCCATCTACGAGAGGGGATGTGTGATCTACGTATCCTTGTAGACCGTACAGAAGAAGCGTTAGTGAACGCGGTTGATGTAGTGGAACGTCCTCACATCCCTCGATCCGCCCCGCGAACCGTCCCGCGATCAATCCCACGATCTAGTGCCGAACGGACGGCACCTCCGTGTTCAGCACACGTAAAACTCGACGATGATCTCGGCCTTCTTGATCCAGCAAGAGAGACGGAGAGGTAGAAGAGTTCTACGGCAGCGTGACGACGCTCCGGAGGTTGGTGATGATCTTGTCTTAGCAGGGCTCCGCCCGAGCTCCGCAGAAACCCGATCTAGAGGAAAAACCGTGGAGGTATGTGGTCGGGCTGCCGTGGAAAAGTCGTCTCAAATCAGCCCTAAAACCTCCGTATATATAGGGGGAAGAGGGGGAGCCTTGCCTTGGTGTCCAAGGACCCCTAAGGGTTTCGGCCGAGCCAAGGGGGGAAGGTCTCCCCCCCAAACCGAGTCCTAGTTGGTTTGGAAGGTGGAGTCCTTCTCCCTTTTCCCACCTCCTCTCTTTTTTTTCTCTTTGATTTTTCTTCCTATGGCGCATAGGGCTCTTTTGGGCTGTCCCACCAGCCCACTAAGGGCTGGTGTGCCACCCCCAAGGCCTATGGGCTTCCCCGGGGTGGGTTGCCCCCCCCCCCCGGTGAACTCCCGGAACCCATTCGTCATTCCCGGTACATTCCCGGTAACTCCGAAAATCTTCCGGTAATCAAATGAGGTCATCCTATATATCAATCTTCGTTTCCGGACCATTCCGGAAACCCTCGTGACATCCGTGATCTCATCCGGGACTCCGAACAACATTCGGTAACCAACCATATAACTCAAATACGCATAAAACAACGTCGAACCTTAAGTGTGCAGACCCTGCGGGTTCGAGAACTATGTAGACATGACCCGAGAGACTCCTCGATCAATATCCAATAGCGGGACCTGGATGCCCATATTGGATCCTACATATTCTACGAAGATCTTATCGTTTGAACCTCAGTGCCAAGGATTCATATAATCCCGTATGTCATTCCCTTTGTCCTTCGGTATGTTACTTGCCCGAGATTCGATCGTCAGTATCCGCATACCTATTTCAATCTCGTTTACCGGCAAGTCTCTTTACTCATTCCGTAATACAAGATCCCGCAACTTACACTAAGTCACATTGCTTGCAAGGCTTGTGTATGATGTTGTATTACTGAGTGGGCCTCGAGATACCTCTCCGTGACACGGACTGACAAATCCCAGTCTTGATCCATACTAACTCAACGAACACCTTTGGAGATACCCGTAGAGCATCTTTATAGTCACCCAGTTACGTTGCGACGTTTGATACACACAAAGTATTCCTCCGGTGTTAGTGAGTTATATGATCTCATGGTCATAGGAACAAATACTTGACACGCAGAAAAACAGTAGCAACAAAATGACACGATCAACATGCTACGTCTATTAGTTTGGGTCTAGTCCATCAGGTGATTCTCCTAATGACGTGATCCAGTTATCAAGCAACAACACCTTGTTCATAATCAGAAGACACTGACTATCTTTGATCAACTGGCTAGCCAACTAGAGGCTTGCTATGGACTGTGTTTTGTCTATGTATCCACACATGTAAATGAGTCTTCATTCAATACAATTATAGCATGGATAATAAACGATTATCTTGATACAGGAATTATAATAATAACTATATTTATTATTGCCTCTAGGGAATAATTCCAACAGTCTCCCACTTGCACTAGAGTCAATAATCTAGCCCTCACATCATCATGTGAATTACATTGTAATAAATCTAACACCCATACAGTTCTGGTGTTGATCATGCTTTGCCCGTGGAAGAGGTTTAGTCAGCGGGTCTGCTACATTCCGATCTGTGTGCACTTTGCATATATTTACGTCCTCCCCTTCGACATAGTCGCGGATGAGGTTGAAGCGTCGTTTGATGTGTCTGGACTTCTTGTGAAACCGTGGTTCCTTTGCTAAGGCAATGGCACCCGTGTTGTCACAGAACAAGGTTATTGGATTCAGTGCGCTTGGCACCACTCCAAGATCCGTCATGAATTGCTTCATCCAGACACCCTCCTTAGCCGCCTCCGAGGCAGCCATGTACTCCCCTTCACATGTAGAATCTGCTACGACGCTTTGCTTGGAACTGCACTAGCTTACCGCACCCCCATTAAGAATAAATATGTATCCAGTTTGCGACTTAGAGTCGTCCGGATCTGTGTCAAAGCTTGCATCGACGTAACCTTTTACGGCGAGCTCTTCGTCACCTCCATACACGAAAACATCTCCTTAGTCCTTTTCAAGTACTTCAGGATATTCTTGACCGCTGTCCAGTGATCCACTCCTGGATTACTCTGGAACCTACCTTCCATACTTATGGCCAGGCTAACGTCCGGTTTAGTGCACAGCATTGCATACATGATAGAACCTATGGCTGAAGCATAGGGGACGGAGCGCATATGCTCTCTATCCTCATCAGTTGCTGGGCACTGAGACTTACTCAATCTCGTACCTTGTAAAATTGGCAAGAACCCTTTCTTGGACTGTTCCATTTTGAACCTCTTCAAAACTTTATCAAGGTATGTGCTTTGTGAAAGTCCTATCAGGAGTTTTGATCTATCCCTATAGATCTTAATGCCTAGAATTTAAGCAGCTTCTCCTAGGTCCTTCATAGAGAAACTTTTATTCAAGTAATCCTTTATGCTCTCCAAAAACTCTACATTGTTTCCAATCAGTAATATGTCATCCACATATAATATTAGAAACGCCACAGAGCTCCCACTCACTTTCTTGTAAATACAAGATTCTCCAACCACTTGTATAAACCCAAATGCTTTGATCACCTCATCAAAGCGTTTGTTCCAACTCCGAGATACTTGCACCAGTCCATAAATGGATCGCTGGAGCTTGCACACCTTGTTAGCATTCTTAGGATCGACAAAACCTTCGGGTTGCATCATATACAATTCTTCCTTAAGGAAACCGTTAAGGAACGCCGTTTTGACATCCATCTGCCAGATTTCATAATCGAAAAATGCAGCTATTGCTAACATGATTCTGACGGACTTAAGCATCGCTACGGGTGAGAATGTCTCATCGTAGTCAACTCCTTGAACTTGTGAAAAACCCTTTGCCACAAGTCGAGCTTTATAAACGGTCACATTGCCGTCAGCGTCCATCTTCCTCTTAAAGATCCATTTGTTCTGAATAGCCTTGCGGCCCTCAGGCAGTACCTCCAAAGTCCACACTTTGTTCTCATACATGGATCCTATCTCGGACTTCATGGATTCTAGCCATTTGTTGGAATCTGGGCCCACCATTGCTTCTTCATAATTTGCAGGTTCATTGTTGTCCGACAACATGATTGATAAGACGGGATTACCGTACCACTCTGGAGCAGCACGTGGTCTCGTCGACCTGCGTGGTTCGACAGAAACTTGAACTGGAGTTTCATGATCATCATCATTAACTTCCTCCTCAACCGGCGTCGCAACGACAGAGGTTTCCCCTTGCCCTACGCCACCATCCAGAGGGATGAAAGGTTCGACAACCTCGTCAAGTTCTATCTTCCTCCCACTCAATTCTCTCGAGAGAAACTCCTACTCGAGAAAAGCTCCATTTTTAGCAACAAACACTTTGCCCTCGGTTTTGAGATAGAAGGTGTACCCAACTGTCTCTTTTGAGTATCCTATGAAGATGCACTTTTCCGCTTTGTGTTCCAGCTTTTCAGGCTGAAGCTTTTTGACATAAGCATCACATCCCCAAACTTTAAGAAACGACAACTTTGGCCTTTTGTCATACCACAGTTCGTATGATGTCGTCTCAACGGATTTTGATGGTGCCCTATTTAAAGTGAATGCAGCTGTTTCTAATGCATAACCCCAAAACGATAACGGCAAATCAGTAAGAGACATCATAGATCGCACCATCTCTAATAAAGTACGATTACGATGTTCGGACACACCATTACGCTGTGGTGTTCCAGGCGGTGTCAACTGTGAAACAATTCCACATTGTCTTAAGTGAGCACCAAACTCGAAACTCAGATATTCACCCCCACGATCAGACCGTAGGAACTTGATCTTCTTGTTACGCTGATTTTCAACTTCACTCCGAAATTGCTTGAACTTTTCAAATGTTTCAGACTTGTGCTTCATTAAGTTGACATAACCATATCTACTCAAATCGTCAGTGAAGGTGAGAAAATAACGATATCCGCCGCGTGCCTCTACGCTCATCGGACCACACACATCGATATGTATGATTTCCAACAAGTCACTTGCACGCTCCATTGTTCCGGAGAACGGAGTTTTAGTCATCTTGCCCATGAGGCATGGTTCGCACGTGTCTAGTGAATCAAAGTCAAGTGACTCCAAAAGTCCATCGGCATGGAGTTTCTTCATGCGCTTCACACCAATATGACCTAAGCGGCAGTGCCACAAAAATATGGCGCTATCATTGTTAACTCTAACTCTTTTGGTCTGAATGTTATGTATGTGTGTCTCGCTATCAAGATTCAATATGAACAATCCTCTCACATTGGGTGCATGGCCATAAAAGTTGTTACTCATAGAAATAGAACAACCATTGTTCTCTGACTTAAAAGAGTAACCATCTCGCAATAAACAAGATCCACATATAATGTTCATGCTCAACGCAGGCACTAAATAACAATGATTCAAGTTCATAACTAATCCTAATGGTAACTGAAGTGAAACTGTGCCGACGGCGATTGCATCAACCTTGGAACCATTTCCTACGCGCATCGTCACTTCATCTTTCGCCAGCCTTCGTCTATTCCGCAGTTCCTGTTTCGAGTTGCAAATATGAGCAACAGAACCGGTATCGAATACCCAGGCACTACTACGAGAGCCGGTTAAGTACACATCAATAACATGTATATCAAATATACCTGATTTTTCTTTGGCCGCCTTCTTATCTGCCAGATACTTGGGGCAATTGCGCTTCCAGTGACACATACCCTTGCAATAGTAACACTCTGTTTCAGGCTTAGGTCCAGCTTTGGGTTTCTTCGTTGGATTGGCAACAGGCTTGCCGCTCTTCTTTGAATTACCCTTCTTGCCTTTGATGTTTCTCTTGAAACTAGTGGTCTTATTCACCATCAACACTTGATGCTCTTTACGGAGTTCAGACTCTGCGACTTTCAACATCGCAAACAACTCGCCGGGTGACTTGTTCATCCCTTGCATGTTGTAGTTCAACACAAAGCCTTTGTAGCTTGGCGGCAGTGATTGAAGGATTCTATCAGTGATAGCCTCTTGCGGGAGTTCAATCCCCAGCTCAGCTAGACGGTTTGAGTACCCAGACATTTTGAGCACATGTTCACTGACAGACGAGTTCTCCTCCATCTTGCAAGCATAGAATTTATCGGAGGTCTCATACCTCTCGATCCGGGCGTTCTTCTGAAAGATAAACTTCAACTCCTGGAACATCTCAAATGCTCCATGAAGCTCAAAGCGACGTTGAAGTCCCGGTTCTAAACCATACAAGACTGCACATTGAACTACTAAGTAGTCCTCCTTACGTGCTAACCAAGCGTTCTTAACATCCTGATCAGCCGTAGCGGGTGGTTCATCTCCTAGCGCAGAATTAAGGACATAATCCTTCTTCCCAGCTTGTAAGATTATCTTAAGATTACGAGCCCAGTCTACAAAGTTGCTTCCATCATCTTTCAACTTAGCTTTCTCTAGGAACGTATTAAAATTCAGGGTGACTGTCGCCTGAGCCATGATCTACAACACAAATATATTCAAAGTGGACTTAGACTATGTTCAAGATAATTAGAGTTTAACTTAATCAAATTATTCGCTAAACTCCCACTCAAAAAGTACATCTCTCCAGTCATTTGAGTGGTTCATGATCCACTTACACTAGCTCAAGTCCGATCATCACGTGAGTTGAGTATAGTTTCAGTGGTAAGCATCCCTATGCTAATCATATCATCTATATGATTCATGATCGACCTTTCGGTCTCGTGTGTTCCGAGGCCATGTCTGCACATGCTAGGCTCGTCAAGCTTAACCCGAGTGTTTCGCGTGCGCAACTGTTTTGCACCCGTTGTATGTGAACGTTGAGTCTATCACACCCGATCATCACGTGGTGTCTCGAAACGACGAACTGTAGCAACGGTGCACAGTCGGGGAGAACACAATTTCGTCTTGAAATTTTAGTGAGAGATCACCTCATAATGCTACCGTCGTTCTAAGCAAAATAAGGTGCATAAAAGGATTAACATCACATGCAATTCATAAGTGACATGATATGGCCATCATCACGTGCTCCTTGATCTCCATCACCAAAGCACCGGCACGATCTTCTTGTCACCGGCGCCACACCATGATCTCCATCAACGTGTCGCCATCGGGGTTGTCGTGCTACTCATGCTATTACTACTAAAGCTACATACTAGCAAAATAGTAAACGCATCTGCAAGCACAAACATTAGTATAAAGACAACCCTATGGCTCCTGCCGGTTGACGTACCATCGACGTGCAAGTCGATATTATCTATTACAACATGACCATCTCATACGTCCAATATATCACATCACATCGTTGGCCATATCACATCACAAGCATACCCTGCAAAAACAAGTTAGACGTCCTCTAATTTTGTTGTTGCATGTTTTACGTGGTGACCATGGGTATCTAGTAGGATCGCATCTTACCTACGCAAACACCACAACGGAGATATATGAGTTGCTATTTAACCTCATCCAAGGACCTCCTCGGTCAAATCCGATTCAACTAAAGTTGGAGAAACTGACACTTGCCAGTCATCTTTGAGCAACGGGGTTACTCGTAGCGATGAAACCAGTCTCTCGTAAGCGTACGAGTAATGTCGGTCCAAGCCGCTTCAATCCAACAATACCGCGGAATCAAGAAAAGACTAAGGAGGGCAGCAAAACGGACATCACCGCCCACAAAAACTTTTGTGTTCTACTCGAGAAGACATCTACGCATGAACCTAGCGCATGATGCCACTGTCGGGGAACGTCGCATGGGAAACAAAAAATTTCCTACGCGCACGAAGACCTATCATGGTGATGTCCATCTACGAGAGGGGATGTGTGATCTACGTACCCTTGTAGACCGTACAGCAGAAGCGTTAGTGAACGCGGTTGATGTAGTGGAACTTCCTCACGTCCCTCGATCCGCCCCGCGAACCGTCCCGCGATCAATCCCACGATCTAGTGCCGAACGGACGGCACCTCCGGGTTCAGCACACGTACAGCTCGACGATGATCTCGGCCTTCTTGATCCAGCAAGAGATACGGAGAGGTAGAAGAGTTCTCCGGCAGCGTGACGGCGCTCCGGAGGTTGGTGATGATCTTGTCTCAGCAGGGCTCCGCCCGAGCTCCGCAGAAACGCGATCTAGAGGAAAAACCGTGGAGGTATGTGGTCGGGCTGCCGTGGAAAAGTCGTCTCAAATCAGCCCTAAAACCTCCGTATATATAGGGGGATGAGGGGGAGCCTTGCCTTGGGGTCCAAGGACCCCTAAGGGTTTCGGCCGAGCCAAGGGGGGTAAGGTCTCTCCCCCCAAACCGAGTCCTACTTGGTTTGGGAGGTGGAGTCCTTCTCCCTTTTCCCACCTCCTCTCTCTTTTTTTTCTTTTCTCTTTGATTTTTCTTCCTATGGCGCATAGGGCTCTTTTGGGCTGTCCCACCAGCCCACTAAGGGCTGGTGTGCCACCCCCAAGGCCTATGGGCTTCCCCGGGGTGGGTTGCGCCCCCGGTGAACTCCCGGAACCCATTCGTCATTCCCGGTACATTCCCGGTAACTCCGAAAACCTTCCGGTAATCAAATGAGGTCATCCTATATATCAATCTTCGTTTCCGGACCATTCCGGAAACCTCGTGACATCCGTGATCTCATCCGGGACTCCGAACAACATTCGGTAACCAACCATATAACTCAAATACGCATAAAACAACGTCGAACCTTAAGTGTGCAGACCCTGCGGGTTCGAGAACTATGTAGACATGACCGGAGAGACTCCTCGGTCAATATCCAATAGCGGGACCTGGATGCCCATATTGGATCCTACATATTCTACGAAGATCTTATCGTTTGAACCTAAGTGCCAAGGATTCATATAATCCCGTATGTCATTCCCTTTGTCCTTCGGTATGTTACTTGCCCGAGATTCGATCGTCAGTATCCGCATACCTATTTCAATCTTGTTTACGGCAAGTCTATTTACTCGTTCCGTAATACAAGATCCCGCAACTTACACTAAGTCACATTGCTTGCAAGGCTTGTGTGTGATGGTGTATTACCGAGTGGGCCCCGAGATACCTCTCCGTCACACGGAGTGACAAATCCCAGTCTTGATCCATACTAACTCAACGAACACCTTCGGAGATACCTGTAGAGCATCTTTATAGTCACTCAGTTACGTTGCGACTTTTGATACACACAAAGTATTCCTACGGTGTTAGTGAGTTATATGATCTCATGGTCATAGGAACAAATACTTGACACGCAGAAAAACAGTAGCAACAAAATGACACGATCAACATGCTACGTCTATTAGTTTGGGTCTAGTCCATCACGTGATTCTCCTAATGACGTGATCCAGTTATCAAGCAACAACACCTTGTTCATAATCAAAAGACACTGACTATCTTTGATCAACTGGCTAGCCAACTAGAGGCTTGCTATGGACTGTGTTTTGTCGATGTATCCACACATGTAAATGAGTCTTCATTCAATACAATTATAGCATGGATAATAAACGATTATCTTGATACAGGAATTATAATAATAACTATATTTATTATTGCCTCTAGGGTATAATTCCAACAATTCCCGCCCTTCTTTTCTTTTCAAAACATTAAGAAAAAAAGCCTTCGAGCCTCCTATAGCTCGAAATACAAAAAAAGGGAGGCCTTGGTGGGCCACAACTTTAAAACGCAAGGAAGGAACGAGAAAACGGCCGTGTCCGGCTCCCTAGCTATTCACCGCCTTCGTCTCCCCCAGCGCTGAGCATAGGGCTTCCACTAGGCGTGGGGTGGACCCCTTCCGCGTCCTCGGGGGGCCCTGGGCGTATACAGCCTCGGCTCCTAATTACGCGAGAGTGTCACAGTGGGGGTGTACCTGGGAGTTCGCAAGGACGCTTTGGCCTCGCGAGTGTCCCTACCCCCGAGGCATTAGGCGCCTGATTCCGGAAGTCATTGGTGGACTGTGTTGATTGCCTCCGTCTTCTCCACTAGGCGTGGTGTGGACCCCTTCCGCGTCCTCGGGGCCCCTGGGTGTATACAACCTCGGCTTGTTATTACGTGAGAGTGTCACGAGATGAAGTAGGTTCCAGAAGGATTGAAGGATGATGCAGGGTTGATGCAGAGGCGGTGCTGAAGCGACGTGTGGGCGGTGCAGAGGCGTCATGGGTTGATGCAGGCCCCGGGGACGCTTCGGGAGCCCCATGCCCCATAGGCGCGTGCCCCGCTCGTAGTCCCCGGGCTCGTAGCAGCGTGGCGTGGTCCGTCCTCAGCGAGCCCTCGAGCGTGGGCAGAGCCCCAAGCCCCCGTTGGCTGAAAGCCTCGCCCAGACGATAGATCTTGAGTCCCTGGGCGCTGCCCCAACGCGCCTTGCCGGGGCTCCTCAGGTTACCACGTTGGTTCCCTAGGCCATGCTCCTAGGTCGGGCTAGCCCAGCCTAAGGGCAACGGCGGGTACCCGAACACCTGCTGGCAACCGAACGAATCCCACACTAGTGACATGGGCGTGTGTTCCACCCTCGGTCTCTAGGCGGGTGTCGCACGCACTCGGGGAAGGGGCGGATAGACCATCCCCGACCTCCAGGTTGGGATCGTTTGGCCCGGGAACATGGGCGTATATTCCACCCTCAGTCCCCAGACTGGGGTCCCTCGACCTGGACACGAGGGTGCGTCCACCCTGTGCAAGGCGAGAGGTCCCCGGTCCCGAGACCCACACGTCTGCCTGACGCAGCTCCCGACTAGCAAGTGTGCCCCGCGGGAATACCCGTGCTAGGCGTCCTCGCGAAGCCTCCCCCGTGGTGTTGTTCATACCTGTTCGCGCGGGGGTTGCCCGCGAGGTCGCACGCGTGCCTCCTGCTGTAGTGATAGTCTGTGTTGCTTCCTCCGTAGCCCGAAGGTGCGCTGATGCGGCGTCGTAGGACTGTGCGTGCCTCCAAGGGTTGATGTAGTCGGGCCTCCGGTACTCCCTCCTCGCTCTGTGAAGCACGCCGGGGTACGTTCGGTGGCGCCTTCCGAGCGAAGCCAAATCCCGTGCCTCCATCAGCTCCCGTCGAATCTCCAGTAAGGGCAGGCCTGACTGGATGTTCGGGGCGTGCCCGCATGGTCCTCCCATTGCAAGCCCCGGCGATACGGGCCGCCGAGCGCGGCTCGCACGGGGGCACGCTTGGGTTTCATAGACGGCGTCGCGCCTAAGATTACGCCCATGACCTCCGACGCGGTGCTGGTGGTCGGTGCGCTAGCGCCTGAGCTCGTGCGCCGCCAGGAGCGCGACATGCCCGTGCGTCGGGTGCTGACAGGCTCGGATGGGGGAAGGAGCTGCCTGGACGTGTGGAAGGGCCGAAGCGACGGGTTGATGCCATGTGGTCGGTGAAGGCGGCAGCCCACGGCGCCCGTTGGAAGCTTGTCCAGCATGGACGCCGACCATCGGGGTGCCGGAGCGTCACTGGGCATCTTCGCCTGCCTGCGCCGTCCGTGCCACGCGGGCGGCCCACCTCTCTGTGCGGATTCGCCGTTTCCCGGCCAAGGGTGGGATCAGCTTCAGCGAGCCGAGCCCTGGGAGAGACATCGACACGCCCCCTACCTGGTGCGCCAAATGTCAGATTTCAGGCTCCGTAGAACCCTAAAGATTCGAACTCAGGGGCGTGTACGAAGATCTCTCACTAGCTCGCCTAACCTAGTTTGTCGCTGACTGAGAATGGCTAGGAAATCACTCGATGGTGATAAAGACACAGAACACAACAGTTTACCCAGGTTCGGGCCACTGGGAAGCGTAATACCCTACTCCTTCTTTGGTGGATTGCCTCTCTTGGAGGAGGGGGAAGAACTAGTACAATGTTCACGAGCCTCCGGAGGCTGGGTGTCTTTGCGCGGTACTAGAGGGTGAATGAATCTGCCTCCCTTCTACGAATCAACCTATCCTCTATATATAATGGTGGCCCGGGTCCTCTTCCCTTATCGTTTCGGCGGGAAGGGATCCCACAGTGGCCAATTTTAAAGGGGAACATGGGAACATGCTCCCTGTCCAAAGGTGGTCTTCGCCTGCAAAGTCGATGTGCGTGCTGCAGGGATGGGCCCAGGAATGACGTCTGCCCTACTAGCGGGCGGTGATAGCCTTGTTGCACCAGAAAGGAAACCTTTGGAATATGACTTGGGAACCCTGGTACGTTCTTTCCCCCTTTGCACTAAAGGGGGAAATGCACCATCCTACTATCTGTTGCTCGCCTGTCCTTCCCATACGACATCCTTGACTCCTAAGGCCGAGCCTTGCCTCGGAATATCAACTGCTCTGGAGGGGCCCTAAGGAGCCCCCCTGCGGGTCTTGACGCCATTCCTCCTTGCGAGGCTTGGCCCCTCGCGAGGGCCTTGCCTTGAGTGACGCCGAGCGTGGGGGTGTCTGTTGATGAAGCGGGCCAGTCCTGGGCCACAACAAGGCAGGTCTGGGTACCCCCATTCCCGGAACACTGACACAACCTTCTATTGTGGTCCTGTTGTTGAGCGGTGGCTAGGCGGTTGTCCCGCAAAAATAGGCAACACGGTTGTACCGCCCTAGAAACCGGTTGTACCGGCCCTATGTAATTCTACACATAACGAGCAGATTTGTGGGGGCCTATTTAAGGGGGTCTTCTTCCCCAATGGCTCCCTATCCTTCCAGCTCGTGTTCCCCCCAATTGTTGACCTTCTTAGAGCTTGCTAACTCTCAATCCCTTCAATGATTCTTTCTAGTTTTTTAGGGAAAAGAGAAAGGATGTCTAGATCCACATCTCCACCAATCACTTTCTCCTCTATGTGTGGGGAACCCCTTCGATCTTGATCTTGGAGTTCTTTGTGAGCTCCTTGTTCTTCCTCTCATATTCCTCCATAGCTTTTGTTGTTGTGTAGGGATTTTAGTGTGAGGGACTGGACCACTTCGTGTGTTCTTGCCATTGCATTAGTTGCATCGGTTTGAGTTCTCCACGGTGACACGTGGAAGTGAAGTTTGAGAAGCTTGTTACCCTTGGGTACTTGGTACCCTAGAAATTGTTATTTGTGGATACTTTGTTGTCCTAGAAGCCTGGTGGTGCCTCGGAGCTCAATCATTGTGGTGTAAATCTCCGGGCAAGCGTCGGGGTCTCTAATTAAGTTGTGGAGATTGCCCCAAGCATTTGAGGTCATCACGGAGCCACAATCCATTGTGGTGAAGCTTTGTGGTGTCGTTGGGAGCCTCCAATTAAGTTGTGGAGATTTCCTCAACATTGTTTGTACGGGTTCGATGATCTCCTCAAGGGTCCCTTAGCGGAAAAAGGACATCTTGCATTGTGCGAGGGCGTGAGGAGATTACGATGGACTTAGTGGCATCTTGGGGATCATTGTGCCTCCACACCGCTCCAAACGGAGATTACCATCCGCAAGGGTGTGAACTTCGGGATACTTCATCGTCTTCGTGTGCCTCAGATATCTCTTACCCGAGCCCTTTAGTTACGCACTTTACTTTGTGATAGGCATATTGTTTCTTGTCATATATCCTGCTATCACTTCGTTGTTTATCTTGCTTCGCATAAGTTGTTGGTGCACAAAGGTGAGCCTAGTTGTTTTAGGTTTTGTGCTTGAAAAATTAAACGTTATTTTTATTCCACATTTGTTCAAGCCTAAACCGTAATTATTTTAAAGCGCCTATTCACCCCTCTCTAGGCGATACCCACGTCCTTTCAACCACAACATACGATCTCGAGGTAGATCAACTCTGTACTCGATACTCCAGCATCAATATAAACAAGAGCAGGACGTAGGGTTTTACCTCCATCAAGAGGGACCAAACCCGAGTAAACATCGTCTCCCCTATTCATGTTACGATCGATCCAAGATCCACAGCTCGAGACCCCTACCCGAGATCTGCCGGTTTTGACACCGACATTGGTGCTTTCATTGAGAGTTTAGCCATGCGATCACCAAAGGATCGATAGCTCGCTTGGTCACCAGTGATAACATCAACACCAGATATGCCTTCATCACCGGCGAGCAGATCAAGTTTGGTAATTTAGAGTATGTTTCCAATGCGTACGATGATCTGGTCCTTACGGGGCTCTCGACCTTGACCGATCATCCTGGAAACCCCAAAGCTTTAACTTCGGGCTTCATGCTCGGCACCGTCACTGGGTCGAGCCTTACCCCAGACCTGGCTTTGAAATTAGATCCGATCAAAACATCTGAATACTAAGGGTCAACCTTGGTCGGGCACATTCCTTGTGCCGACACACCGGAGATCAACTCCACAGAAAAACTGGAGGATAGTCCGGCTAATTTCTCGTTGTTGAACAAGACGCTAGATCGGATTCACACTATGAACATTACAGGTGAACCACCCTCGACCTATGCTCGTATTGGTCTTCAGGGAGGACACGGGGAATTTTATGTCCCACCCACCACCCATGTTGTAGCCACTATCGAAGATTTGACCGGTATGCTGGACTTGTCCTCGATAGACATAGATGAGGATGTCGACACAACTCCTCCCCCCACTGTCGGTGTCAAAAGCGGCTGATCTCGAGTAGGGGCGCGGAACTATGGATCTGGGGTCGATGGGTAACAAGAGATGAAGAAACCAGTGTTTTACCCAGGCCCTCTTGATGGAGTTAAAACCCTACGCCCCGCTCTTCTTGTTATTGATGGAATAGTATAGAGTACGTAGTTGATCTACTGCGAGATTGGACGTTGTGGTCTAAACCCTAATCGTAATGAGCTTAATATGTCCTACAAACTATCGCCCTCTAGCTTATATAGATGCCACGTGTACTAGGGTTGCACAAGGTCGGTTACAATGAAGAAGGAATGTGCCGATTAGTACATCTCCTTGGATAGTGCGCCAAGTCTTTGAAAGAGTCCATCTTGAGCCTGATACTTCTACTGATGATCGAACACGCCCGGGAGTTCGGCCCATGAGAATAGGCAGACGACCCAAGGAGCCCCTAATCTCGGACTTCCTCACTAGCCCCCGAACTGGCCTCCAATGGAGAAACCTTCTTTTGGTCACTTCATAGGGACTCTGGCTTGCGAGGGAGTTCCTCTTTTCCTTTAACCGATGATAGCTCGGCTGTTGATGACTTCCCCTCCTTCAAATATACAAACAAAGATGTATATATACAAATTTCAGACGTTCGATAATGAGTAACATCTTTCCTTTTTCAAAAAGGCCGCGGTTGGTCAAGGCATGTAGCCTTTCATGAAAGAGCGGTTCGAGACCGTTTTACTGACACATTCCATCATGGAGATCATGCCCCTCTTTTTGAGGGATATAGTTTATGGTTTGGGCTTATCCCACGCGCCTATAATCACGTGATTTTATTGGGAAGTGGGGGATTTTACGGTGTAGTGGCGGGGCCTTTGGTATTCTGGTGAGACATAAAAGGTAAAAACTATCACCTCAGCCCCTTCACGCACCCCAGATCTAGCAACACCATTGCCATTCCCTGCTCCCAAAGCTCCAGCGCCCAGGCTTCTCTGCTCCTCCCTTCCTCTCGAATCCCTTCATCAATCCGACAATGGCAAGTGCCGGTTCCAAGGGCAAGTGGGAGGTTTCCTTCATCATTGAGAAGGACATTCTAGAGGAGAAAAGCTCCGACTATCTTGCGAAGAAAATAGCGCATCGTGCTTTAGATAAGGACCAGGTCATCCCCACACCCAAAGATGGGGAAACAGTAGTTTTTATCCCTCATTTTACTCGAGGATTAAGTTCTCCCATTCATCCATTCGTTTGGGGAGTCATGTTGTACTATGGGCTTGACTTCCACGACCTCTCCCCAAACTCCATCACCCACCTCTTAACCTTCATGACTATTTGTGAGGCATTCTTGCGGGTCCAACCCCACTCCGGCCTCTGGCTGAAGGTTCTCAATATCAAGCCCAAGGTCGTCAATGGTGATTGATTTGTCTCCAACGTATCTATAAATTTTGATTGTTCCATGCTATTATATTATCAACTTGGGATGTCTTATATGCATTTATATGCCATTTTATATCATTTTTGGGACTAACCTATTAACTCAGTGCCTAGTGCCAGTTTCTGTTTTTTCCGTGTTTTGACCTTTTTCAGAAAAGAATATTAAACAGAGTCCAAATGGAATAAAACCCGCAGGGTGATTTTTTTTCTATAACATAAGATACCCAGAAGACTTGAGAACCAAGGCGGGATGTCTCGTGGGAGGTCACGAGCCCCCTAGGCACGCCCTAGGGGGGCCGTGCCTAGAAGGCTCATGGGACCCCTTGCCTCCTCTGCCCTACCTCTTTCGCCTATAAATTCCCCAATATCCCAAAACCTCTAGAGAGAGCCACGAAAATAATTTTCCGCCGCCGCAAGCTTCTATCTCCGCAAGATCCCATCTGGGGACCGTTCTGGTGCCCTACCGGAGGGGGATTCGGACACGGAGGGACTCTTCATCAACACCGTTGCCTCTCTGATGATGCGTGAGTAGTTCACCACAGACCTTCGGGTCCATATCTAGTAGCTAGATGGCTTCTTCTCTCTCTTGGATCTTCAATAGAAAGTTCTCCATGATCTTCATGGAGATCTATCCGATGTAACTTTCTTTTGCGGTGTGTTTGTCGAGATACGATGAATTGTGGATTTATTATTAGATTATCTATGAATATTATTTGAGTCTCCTCTGATTTCTTATATGCATGAGTTTGTATCCTTGTAATTCTCTCTGAGTTATGGGTTTCGTTTGGCCAACTTGATCTATAATTCTTGCAATGGGAAAAGTGCTTGGTTTTGGGTTCATACCGTGCTGTGTCCTCACCTAGTGACACAAGGGGTCGTGAGGCACGCATCGTGTTGTTGCCATCAAGGGTAAAAAGATGGGGTTCATATCATATTGCATGAATTTATCCCTCTACATCATGTCATCTTGCTTAAGGCGTTGCCCCGTTTGTTATGAACTTAATACACTAGATGCATGCTGGATAGAGGTCGATGTGTGGAGTAATAGTAGTAGATGCAGACAGTATTGGTCTACTTGTCTCGGACGTGATGCCTATATGTATGATCATTGCCTTAGATATTGTCATGACTTTGCGCGATTCTATCAATTGCTTGACAGTAATTCGTTCACCCATCGTAATACTTGCTATCATGAGAGAAGCCTCTAGTGAACACTATGCCCACCGGGTCTATTTTACACATCATATCTTCAGATCTACCAAAATTACCTTGCTGCCCTTTTATTCCTTTTTTACCTTTCATCTCCTTCAGATCTCACCTTGCAAATAATCGTGAAGGGATTGACAACCCCTTTATCGCGTTGGGTGCAAGTTCGTTTGTTTTTATGGAGGTGCATTAGTGCCTCATCTTGATACTCCTACTGGATTGATACCTTCATTCTCAAACTGAGGGAAATACTTATCGCTACTTTGCTAGATCACGCTTTCCTGTTCAAGGGAAAAACCAACGCAAGCTCGAGAAGTAGGAAGAAGAATTTCTGGCGCCGTTGCCGGGGAGTATTCAAGTGAAGCATATCTACCAAGTAACTATCACAAACTCACCTCTTGCATTTACATTATTGGCCTTTTGCCTCTCGTTTTCCTCTCCCCCACTTCTAAAAAACAAAATTTACAAAAATATTTGCCTTTTTTGTTCGCCCTTTCTTTTGCTTGCTTTCTGTTTGCTTGTGTGCTTGTCTGCTTGCTAAGTCACCATGTGTGAAAACACTAAATTGTGTGACTTCTCGAATACTACTAATAATGATTTTATTAGTACTCCAATTACTCCCACCACTAGGGCGGAATCATATGAAAATAATGCTGCCTTGTTGAATCTTGTTATGAAAGAGCAATTTTCCGGCCTTCCGAGCGAAGATGCTGCATCCCATCTTAATACCTTTATTGAGTTTTGCGTTATGCAAAAGAAGACAGATGTGGATAATGATATGATTAAATTGAAGCTATTTCCATTCTCATTACGAGATCGAGCAAAAAATTGGTTTTCATGTTTACCCAAAAATAGTATTGATTCATGGAACAAGTGTAAAGATGCCTTTATTTCCAAGTATTTTCCACCGGCTAAGATTATCTCTCTCCGTAATGATATCATGAATTTTAAGCAACTAGATCATGAGCATGTTGCACAATCTTGGGAGAGAATGAAATTGATGATTAGAAATTATCCTGCTCATGGCCTGAGTCTTTGGATGATTATACAAATTTTCTATGCTGGTTTGAATTTTGCTTCTAGAAATATCTTGGATTCTGCCTTTGGTGGAACTTCTATGGAAATCACACTATGATAAGCCACAAAACTCCTAGATAATATCATGACAAATTATTCTCAATGGCACACTGAAAGGTCACCTACCAGTAAAAAAGTGCATGCTATAGAAGAAATTAACTCTTTGAGTGCTAAGATGGATGAGTTAATGAAGTTGTTTGCTAGTAAAATTGCTCCTTTAGATCCAAATGATATGCCTTTTTCTTCCTTGATTGAGAATTGCAATGGAAGTTTGGATGTTAATTTTTTTGGTAGGAATAATTTTGGTAACAACAATGCTTATAGAGGTAACTTTAATCCTAGGCCTTTTCCTAGTAACCCCTCTAATAATTTTGGCAATTCCTACAACAATGCTCATGGAAATTATAATAAATTGCCCTCTGATCTTGAGAGTAATATTAAGGAGTTTATTACTTATCAAAAGATTTTCAATGCTTCCATAGAAGAATAACTGCTTAAAATTGATGACTTGGCTAGGACTGTTGATAGAATGTCTCTTGATATTGATGCTTTGAAATCAAGATGTGTTCCTCCCAAGATTAATATGGATGAAACTTTGAAAGCTATGCGTGTTTCTATGAATGAGAGTAAAGAAAGAACCGCCCAAATTCATGCTAGACATGAATGGCTTAAAAGGGCGTGTTCTCGTGATGAGAATCACGAAGGTCTTAAAGTGCTTGCTGTGACTCCTATTGAATCCTTGTTTTCTAATGTCAATCCTAATGATGATGGGGCTGGATGTGAATCCACTTTGGTTGAGAAACACCCCAATGATTCGGAGTCTATTTATCTTGATGCTGAAAATACTATAAGTGGAGTAGAGGATATCAACACTTTGAGTAGTGATGAAATTACTACTTTGGATTTCAAGGAATTTAATTATTGTAGTTGCTCTTTGATTGAGTGTATTTCCTTTATGAAATCCATGCTAAACTCTCCACATGCTTATAGCCAAAATAACGCTTTTACCAATCATATCATTGATGCTATGATGAAATTTCTTGAAGAGAAACTTGAGTTGGAGATATCTATTCCTAGAAAACTTCATGATGAGTGGGAACCTACCATACAAATCAAGATTAAAAATTATGAATGCCATGCTTTGTGTGATTTGGGTGCTAGTGTTTCCGCAATTCCAAAATCTTTATGTGATGTTCTAGGTTTCAATGAGATTGATGAGTGCTCTCTTAATTTGAATCTTGCGGACTCTACTATTAAGAAACCTGTGGGAAGGATCAATGATGTTCTTATTATTCAAATAGGAACTATGCGCCCGTAGATTTCATTGTGCTTGATATTGATTGCAATACGACATGTCCCATTATTCTTGGTAGACATTTCCTTAGGACTATTGGTGTTGTTATTGATATGAAGGAAGGGAATACTAAATTTCAATTTCCATTAAATAAGGTAATGTAACACTTTCCTAGAAATAAAATAATATTGCCTTATGAATCCATGATGAGAGCTACTTATGGTTTGAGCACTAAAGATGACGATACTTGATTCTATTGCCTTATGCCTAGCTAAGGGCGTTAAACGATAGCACTTCTTGGGAGGCAACCCAATGAATAAATTTACTTTTTATTTTCACTTTCTGTTTTGTTGAGTCCACACCATCATAATTCTGTTATTATTGTGTTTTTTTATGTTTCAATTAGTGTTTGTGCCAAGTAGAACCTTTATGATTAGTTTTGGTGATAGTTGTTTAATCATGCTAAAAAAGACATAAACTTTGTGCTCACGAAATTATTTTTAATTCCAATCCAGAAAGAGATTTTGAGTTGATTCTTTTTGCTGCTTATTTATATGCAAATTTTCATAATTTTCATAATGTTTCAGAATTTTTGGGATACCATAGGTACACGAAATATATAGATTACTACAGACTGTTCTGTTTTTGACAGATTCTGTTTTGTTGTGTTGATTGCTTATTTTGATGAAACTATGGTTAGTATCAGGGGGTATGAGACATGGAAAAGTGAGAATATAGTAATATAACATCAATCTAAATGGAAATCAAGTTTACTACAGTACCTAAAAGTTGGTGGTTTGTTTTCTTATGCTAATGATATCACGAGTTTCTGTTTAAGTTTTGTGTTGTGAAGTTTTCAAGTTTTGTGTGATGTTCTTATGGACAATGGAACAAAGAGTGGAAGGAGCTTAAGCTTGGGGATGCCCAAGTCATCCCAAGCCAAATTCAAGGACACCAAAAAGCCTAAGCTTGGGGATGCCCCGGGAACGCATCCCCTCTTTCGTCTTCAATCCATCGGTAACGTTACTTGGAGCTATATTTTTATTCACCACATGATATGTGTTTTGCTTGGAGCGTCATGCATTATAGGAGTCTTTGCTTTTTGTTTGATCACAATCATCCTTGCTGCACACCTTTTTGAGAGGGACATGCACTCATCGTGAATTTGTTAGAATATTCAATGAGCTTCACTTATATCTTTTGAGCTAGGCAATTTAGCTCCCATGAGCTTCACTTATATCTTTTGAGCTAGATGATTTTGATCTAGTGCTTCACTTAAATCTTTTTAGAGCACGGCGGTGTCATATTTTGTAGAAATAAAAACTCTCGATGTTCACTTATATCATTTTGAGAGTGCTCTCTCTAAGTAACTTGGTAATTGGTGTGTGTTATGAAATTAGTCCTAAATATGATAGGCATCCAAAGAGGATATAATAAAAACTTTCATATTCAAGTGCATTGATTAGTAAGAGAAGTTTGATTCCTCACAATTAGTTTTGAGATATGGATATGGTAATATTAGAGTCATGTTAGTAGGGTGTTGTGAATCTAGAAATACTTGTGTTGAGGTTAGTGATTCCCGTAGCATGCACGTATGGTGAACCACGATGTTAGGAAGTCAGAGCATAATTGATTTATTGATTGTCATCTTTTGTGTGGCGGTCGGGATCACGCGATGGTTAACACCTACCAACCCTTCCCATAGGAGTATGCATTTAGCACATTGTTTTGATTACTAATAAAACTTTCGCAATAAGTATATGAGTTCTTCATGACTAATGTGAGTCAATGGTATAGATGCACTCTCACCTTCCACCATTGCTAGCCTCTCTAATGCCGCACAACTTTCGCTGGTGCACAAACCCACCGTATACCTTCCTCAAAACAGCCACCATACCTACCTATTATGGCATTTTCATAGCCATTCCGAGATATATTGCCATGCAACTTCCACCGTTCCGTCTCATGACATGTGCCATCATTTTCATATTGCCATTGCATGATCGTAAGATAGCTAGCGAGATGTTTCAACATCATACGCTAAGCTAGATCGTTGCACATCCCGGTACACTTCTGGAGACATTTCATATAGAGTCATTATTCTTCTAAGTATTGAGTTGTAAGTAAATAAATGTGTGATGATCATCATTATTAGGGCATTTTCCCATGTGAGGAAATAAAAAAAGAGGCCAAAGATGACCACCAAAAAAATGAAAAAAGAGGCCAAAGAGCCCAAACAAAAAAATGATGAGAGAAAAAGAGAGAAGGGACAATGCTAATATCTTTTTCCACACTTGTGCTTCAAAATAGCACCATGTTCTTCATGATAGAGAGTCTCTTGTTTTGACACTTTCATATACTAGTGGGAATTTTCATTATATAACTTGGCTTGTATATTCCAATGATGGGCTTCCTCAAAATTTCCCTAGGTCTTCGTGAGCAAGCAAGTTGGGTGCACACCCACTAGTTTTCTTTTTGAGCTTTCATACACTTATAGCTCTAGTGCATCCGTTGCATGGAAATCTATACTCATTCACATTGATATCTATTGATGGGCATCTCCATAGCCCATTGATACGCTCAGTCGATGTGACCATCTCCTCCTTTTTGCCTCACAACCTCCACCACACTCTATTCCACCTATAGTGCTATATCCATGGCTCACGCTCATGTATTGCGTGAGAGTTGAAAAAGTTTGAGAAAGTAAGAGTGCGAAAACAATTACTTGGCCAATACCGGGGTTGTGCATGATTTAAATTCGTTGTGTGGGGATGATGGAGCATAGCCAGACTATATGATTTTGTAGGGATAACTTTCTTTGACCCTCTTATTTCAAAAGTTCATGATTGCTTTGCTAGTATGCTTGAAGTATTATTGTTTTCATGTCAATATTAAACTATTGTTTTGAATCTTACATATTTGAACATTCATGCCACAAGAAAGAAGTTACAAAGAACAAATACGTTAGGTAGCATTCCACATCAAAAATTCGGTCTTTATCACTTCCGTACTCGAGGACGAGCAGGAGTTAAGCTTGGGGATGCTTGATACGTCTCCAACATATCTATAATTTGTGATTGTTCCATGCTATTATATTATCAACTTGGGATGTCTTATATGAATTTATATACCATTTTATATCATTTTTGGGACTAACCTATTAACTCAGTGCCTAGTGCCAGTTTCTGTTTTTCCGTGTTTTTGACCTTTTTCAGAAAAGAACATTAAACAGAGTCCAAACGGAATAAAACCTGCGGGATGATTTTTCCATAACTGAAGATACCCAGAAGACTTAAGAACCAAGGCAGGAGGTCTCGTGGGAGGTCATGAGCCCCCTAGGCACGCCCTAGGGGGGTGCCTAGTAGGCTCGTGGGCCCCCCTTGCCTCCTCTGCCCTACCTCTTTCGCCTATAAATTCCCAAAAATCCCGAAACCTCCACAGAGAGCCACGAAAATACTTCTCCGCCGCCGCAAGCTTCTGTCTCAGCAAGATCCCATGTGGGGACCGTTCTGGTGCCCTGCCGAAGGGGTATTCGAACACGGAGGGCTTCTTCCTCAACACCATTGCCTCTCCGATGATGCGTGAGTAGTTCACCACAGACCTTCGGGTCCATAGCTAGTAGCTAGATGGCTTCTTCTCTCTCCTGGATCTTCAATACAAAGTTCTCCATGATCTTCATGGAGATCTATCCGATGTAACTTTCTTTTGCGGTGTGTTTGTCGAGATCCGATGAATTGTGGATTTATGATCAGATTATCTATGAATATTATTTGAGTCTCCTCTGATTTCTTATATGCATGATTTCGTATCCTTGTAATTCTCTTCGAGTTATGGGTTTCGTTTGGCTAAATTGATCTATAATTCTTGCAATGGGAGAAGTGCTTGGTTTTGGGTTCATACTGTGCGGTGTCCTCACCTAGTGACTGAAGGGGTAGTGAGGCACACATCATGTTGTTGCCATCAAGGGTAAAAAGATGGGGTTTATATCATATTGCATGAATTTATCCCTCTACATCATGTCATATTTCTTAAGGCGTTACTCCGTTTGTTATGAACTTAATACACTAGATGCATGCTGGATAGCGGTCGATGTGTGGAGTAATAGTAGTAGATGCAGACAATATCGGTCTACTTGTCTAGGACGTGATGCCTATATGTATGATCATTGCCTTAGATATCGTCGTGAATTTGCGTGATTCTATCAATTGCTCGACAGTAATTCGTTCACCCACTGTAATACTTGCTATCATGAGAGAAGCCTCTAGTGAACACTATGGCCCCGGGTCTATTTTACACATCATATCTTCAGATCTACCAAAAATACCTTGCTGCACTTTTATTCCTTTTTTACCTTTCATCTCCTTCACATCTCACCTTGCAAATAATCGTGAAGGGATTGACAACCCCTTTATCGCGTTGGGTGCAAGTTTGTTTGTTTTTGCGGAGGTGCATTGGTGCCTCATCTTGATACTCCTACTGGATTGATACCTTCGTTCTCAAACTGAGGGAAATACTTATCGCTACTTTTCTGCATCACCCTTTCCTCTTCAAGGGAAAAACCAACGGAAGCTCGATAAGTAGCAGTGATCGTGTGGACTATGAAGGATTGATGATCAACAAGCTTAGCGGGGCCACAAGGATGAAGGCCACAATCATTGATACCATCAAGTCATGGAAGAAGGAGTGGTTCTATACCATCGAGTCGTGCAACACATGCAATGCAGCTCCTCCCGCATTTTGATTTGGCCCTCCCATGTGTCTCATGTCTTGGATGGAAAAGGCCCTAGGTTGGGGTGAGACAGCGAAGGTGAGGGAGCCGAGGAAGATGATCTCCAATCTACTAGAGAAAATTTAGCTCACCAACGTGATCCACGTGATGATGCATCGCCGCCTTCTCCCCTACGAGCTCCGACCCATCCCAATGTGGGACTTAAATCTGGAGGAGCCGGATAGTGCGGCGGGCCGTGTGCACAGATTTTTCTGCACTGCTCATGAGAAACTGTGGAAGGCGCTCTTTAAGCCACAAAAGACTTGGCCCACCGAGAAGGAAGATGAAGCCCTCTCCCTCCTCAACCCTTTGGGGACAGTAAGGTTTTCACCATATTTTTTAGATTCCATTCCTTCCTTTTTTGACAAGGTTCTTACTTCATCCTCCCCCATGCTTGTAGACCTGGGTGAAAAAGTACGAGCAAATTAACTATCTCGCACCCTTGCCTGAAGACGAAATGACCCCACTGCTCGCGACCATGTTAGCCAAGAAGCCGTACACGGTTCCGAGGGAGGAGGAGCATAAGAAGGGGAATAAGAAGGTTCGGGAGGGTCTTCAATCGAAGGGTCCCCTGGACACCAAGTCCGAAGAGACACAAGCTCCCTCCAACCTGGAGGGAGAGGAAGAAGAGGATGAGGAGGAGGTGAGTGACTCCTCCCATACAAATTAAAGAGAGGCGTTTGAAGATGCCGAGGGAGATCAAGCTCCCGTTGCTCCAAAGAAGCAACATAGGCTCCCATGTTCCTATTTAAGGATATTCCAAATTCGTACAAGGAGTCCGAGGATGATGCACCAGCCCTGTAATGCCCAAGATGCGATCCAATCCTTATTTTGGCACGAGGGCCTCGACAGGAATGGAAGCGCATCTCATCATTTTGCAAGAATGGATATCATTACAAGTACATGTACAGAAGATATGAGTATATGGAATTGACTTACACTCGCCACAAGCTAATCATGAACATCACAACACAACAATACATCCAGTCATCATGTAGAAGAGCAGGGTCCGACTACGTATGTAATCAAACGATAAAAAGGATGTCCATCCTTGCTATCCCAGGCTGCTGGCGTGGAACCCATCCTAGATCGATGATGATGAAGAAGAAGAAACTCCAAATAGAACAATCATCACGCTCACGTCAAAGTATCGCTTTACCGGTACATGCAACTGTTGATGGAGTAATCTGTGAGCCACATGCACTCAACAATCTCATTTCCAAAGGTATTAAGACTAGCAATGCTTAATGAGTGAGGTATGATCAAGTGTGAGGCTGCAGCAAGCACTCTGTGTTGGGACTACGATCCTAAGCCATACAATTCCAGCTTGTAACACATCATATCACTTTGTGGCCTCACACACGGTAATCACCATGGCTGCCACCTTACCTTTTTGGGACCATTTGCGCCTTTTGGCTCACGTATATGACTATGTCGCTAGCAATCATATGTCAGAGAACCTGGGTCGACATGACCAGTTATAAACCCAAGTGGCACAACCATACAGGAACACACATCCATAACCCACCAATGCAGGTGTCGGTCATTTGCGTGTGTAGACAAGTCATAGCAAGGTACATGGACTCCATTACACTGCGTGACATTTCCCCGTGGGGACAGACACAACAACAAAGAAGGATACATGCCGGTCAATCAATGTGTCCGGAGCAGTATCAAGCTACCAAGGCTTAGTGGAAGCACAAAGATGCATTTTCCTGTAGAGCAGGCTACCATAGGCACACAACTAGCTGTCGAATCCCACACATACCAATGCATTTCAAACATACACACAATATGCACGATATGTGTAGATACAACATGGCATCACAACATAACTCTACAACACATCATTTATTTAGAAGGCTTCGAAGAGCCAACATAATATAATGTTACAAGCAGAGGGGTCAAAAGACCCAACATTCACAACATACAATCAACAAGCGGAAGTTACATGTCTAGGTAGAGACATCTACTAAAATTGGCTGGAAGAGCCTGAAAAGCTACAACTACCCTACCATAGGAACCAGACCACTATCTAGTTCTCAAGCTAATACATCAATGTTAATGTCAAGAGGAAAACATAGAGATTACAACGTCTATCTCTGCAAAAATGTAAATAAGCAACAATGAGTATGAAGGTACTCAGCAAGACTTACATCAGAACTAACTACTTATGCATCACGTATCAATGAACGGGTTTGAGGGGTTTACTACAAAAATGCCAGCTTTCACCTTTGGCTAACCTAGACTACAACAATGTATCATACCTCTCTCGTCTTCCTACGAGAGAGTCCACATATACACCACATCAATACACCACCATGGATCCTCTCTCGTCATCCTACGAGAAGGCCATCCATAGCACTCACACTTATTTGGACCATTTTAGAGTATCCGTTAAAGTTGTCTATGAACCATGGAAGTATCCAAGTAGTCCATATCCGAGGACACGACTATTCGAATAGACAATTACCGTACAGGGGTGTACTTCGTCACATATGCTTCCGCCACTTATCGCCATGTGCACATAAAACAAACACCTCGGCAACCTTCAAGCGGAAGCCTAGCGAGGGAGTCGGCCACGGACGTTAACTCACAATGACTCACATCCAAGGCAGTCGCCTATCTGAGTTGGAAGCCATAATGGAAGTCCAGCCGTGGTTTCCAACATGGCCTCAAATGATGTGAGCAGGGCCCCAAGACGGTCCCGATTGGGCTGTTCATCCACTTAGCAGGCCGTGCCACAACCTATGAACGTTTCAAACTACTGCAACTCCTGGACTGAGAACAAAGTAGTTAATAGGCCAAGAGGGGTCGAGTTACCGGAACCCAATGTGCGGTAGTAGCTAGTCTTGGAACACCAACACAAGATCTCATGTCCCAAGTGGGGTGTCAATGAGACAACCCGACATGTACTCCTACATGGCCTCTCGTCACTACCTTTACCAAAACAGGTTCACACACTTCACTCTCATCAGTAGGACATGTTCATTCCAATTCATCATCCAGATGAACAGACTATTGGAAATATGCCCTAGAGGCAATAATAAAATAATTATTATTATATTTCCTGTTTCAAGATAATCATTTATTATCCATGCTATAATTGTATTGAATGGAAACACGGATGCATGTGTGGATATATAGACAACATAATGTCCCTAGTGAGCCTCTAGTTGACTAGCTCGTTGATCAAAGATGGTTAAGGTTTCCTAGCCATGGACAAGTGTTGTGAGTTGATAACGGGATCACATCATTAGTAGAATGATGTGATGGACAAGACCCAAACTATAAACGTAGCATGTGATCGTGACATTTTGTTGCTATTGTTTTCTGCATGTCAAGTATACGTTCCTATGACCATGAGATCATGTAACCCACTGACACCAGAGGAATGCCTTGTGTGTATCAAACGTCGGAATGCAACTGTGTGACTATAAAAGTGCTCTACAGGTATCTCCAAAGGTGTCCGTTGAGTTAGCATGGATCAAGACTGGGATTTGTCACTCTGTATGATGGAGAGGTATCTCGAGGCCCACTCGGTAATACAACATCACAAACAAGACTTGCAAGAAATGTGACTAAAGAGTTAGCCATGGGATGTTGTATTAGAACTAGTAAAGAGACTTGCCAGTAACGAGATTGAAATAGGTATGGAGATACCGACGATCGAATCTTGGGCAAGCAACATACCGAAGGATAAAGGGAATGATATACAGGATTAACTGAATCCTTGACATAGAGGTTCAACCGATAAGATCTTCGTAGAATATGTAGGATCCAATATGGGCATCCAGGTGCCGCTATTGGATATTGACCGGAGAGTGTCCCGGTCATGTCTACATAGTTCTCGAACCCGCAGGGTTTGCACAATTAAGGTTCGGTGACGTTTCAGTATAGTTGAATTATTGATGTTGGTAACCTAATATTGTTCGGAGTCCCGTATGAGATCCCAGACGTCACGAGGGTTTCCGGAATGGTCCGGAGACGAAGATTCCTATATAGGAAGTATCCATTTGACTTCCAGAAGGTTTTCGGGCATTACCGGTAAAGTACCGGGTGTGACGAATGGGTTCCAGAGTTCCACCGGGAGGGGCCACTCACCCGGGAGAGAACTAAAGAGGCTCAAGGGTGCCGCACCAGCCCGTTGTGGGCTAGTGGCCAGCCCAAGTGGGTCTGGTTCGTTCGAAGGAGGAGAAAGGAAGGAAGAGGTGGGGCAAACCAAAATAGGAAGGGACTCCTCCTTCCAATTGGATAGGAGGAGGACTCCTCCTCCTTGCTTGGAGCGCCGGCAAACCCTAGGGGTTTTCCCAAGGGAGCCACCCCTCCCTCCCACCAATATATAGTGGAGGTGAGAGAGGCTTTTGGCACCCAAGCCATAGTCCATCCCTCTCTCCCTCCACCACTTTGTGACACCCCGTAGCTAGTTCGGGACGGCACGACGAAGCCCTGCCGGAGTAACTCCACCACCATCACCACCACGCCGTCGTGCTGCTAGAGAATTCATCTACCTCTTCGTCTCTCTTGCTGGATCAAGAAGGCGAAGAAAGTAGCTACTAAATTTTGGAATTTCCTGAATTGATTTGAACGATAAAATGAATAACTACGTCACCTTGACATCATCACTACGTCAGCTGGTCAAACCGCTTGGTCTAGGTCAAACCTGACCAGTGGGGGCCAGTGGTTAGTGACCCTGGGGCTAATCTCAGTCAAACCAACACTGACCGAGGTTTGACCCACCTTTGGGGCCTGCTGCCTGCCTCTAAGGGAGGGGGATTAACACGAGCATTAGCAGCTAATGGCCGGCCACGTCAGACGTCGACAGAGTGTGGCCGACGGCAACCAAATTCGCAACGGAGCTTGCTGAAGATGCTCAGATTCAGCTATGGGGCATGGATTTGAGCACCGAGAGCACTGGGATGCAGCCCAGGCTTGCCCGCATCCAGAGGAGGCGGCGGCTGGTCGCGGGGGCACCGAAGTTGTGGCCGGCGATGAGCTTTGCGGTGGTCGACGTTTGGTCGTGTGCAGGCGTGGGGCTGTGGTGCACGGGAGCCCGGCTAAGTGGCTTGGTGGCTCACGGGGAGCTCCAGGAGCACGTTGGGGTGCTCGGGCGCGAGTCGTGGTGGTTGTGGCCACAACCACGCCATTGCCAGTGGCGAGAGGCTCGGGCTCGTAGCGGGGGCGAGCCTACGACATGGGCGAGGGCATATGAAGAGAGGGAGAGGGACGACGAGCTCACGATGGTCACGAAGAGTAGCTACGCGAGCTCGGGGAGAGCCGGATGGTGGCGAATCAGACTCGACAAGCTCCGGTGACCGGAGGTGGAATCAGCGGCGATGACGGTGCTGCGGGGCTCCTAGGCTCGATTCCGTTGGCATGGAGTAGTAGCTCATCGTGGAAGGTCTTCTGGACAATAGGAGAGGCGAATGGTGGCCAGTGGCCGCGCTGGTGATGAACGGCGGGGACGGCTGTGCTCTGGTCCGAGGGAGAGGGGAAGAGCTCGGGAGGGGGTGAGGGGGGGAGAAGAGACATGCACGGGAGGGACTCGGCGTGCGTGGCGACCTCAACGCGAATGGGGAGGCAGGCACGGAGGCAGGAGGTGTCCAGTGAGGCGGCCGCATGCGCCACACACTTGCGTGTTCTCCTCGCACGAGGAGGAAGAAGTCTCCCGTGCTCGTGGTGGGCTGGGATGCTTCTCTCCTGGGCGAGGGAAGCTAGGTAGGGTTTTTGCCCCTTTTTGATATTTTTCTTCCTTTTCTTTTCTCTGACATTTGTTTGTGGCTTTAAATAAATTATCTAGCCATTTAATAAATCCCAAAGATAACTATGTGGTCCAAATGGAAATTTCAAGTGCCACAAAATTATTTTCAGAATATATGGAACTATATATTATAGATAGTAAATATAATTCCATTTCAAATAATTGTTTGATTAATTCAAAATCCCAATATGAAATGTTTATGTAATCCCAAAATATTGGTTGACATTTTTATATCATGCAAATATTTTATTGGAAAACGATGGACATTTTCTTGGATCATTTTGAAGCAATTTTTATATTGCTTATTTGTCAAAATTTGGTTCCTCAAGTTTGATCACTTCCTCATTTCAATTTTAAGATAAAATAAAAAATGCATGCATGTATGCATTACAATCAAGGGTAAAACTAGGGCTGCGACAACTCAGCCCACTAAAAAAGAATCTTGTCCCGAGATTCACGGGTAGTCGGAAGAGGTCTGGGTGCTCTAGTCGAAGACAATCTTCGTGCTCCAAGTTTGTTTCATCCTCAGAATGATGAGACCACTGAGCCTTGAGAAACTTCATGTTGCGACATCAAGTGCTGCGCTCGGTTTCATCGAGCATATGAACATGATATTGTCGATATGAAAGGTCATCTTGGAGATTAAGCATTTCGTGGTCAACTTCGCGGATAGGATCCTTGAAACAACGCTTCAGTTGAGAAACGTGGAACACATCATGAACTTTGGAAAGTTGTGGGGGTAGATCCAATTGGTAGGTAACCTCTCCTTGTTTAGAGAGAATGGGAAAAAGACCAATGTAACAAGGAGCCAATTTGCCTTTGATACCAAAACGATGGGTAACCTTGAGAGGTGAAACCCGAAGATAAGCCTTCTTGTCAACTTCATAACTTACTTCCTTATGACGACCGTCATATTGGCCTTTTAGACGAGATTGGGAGGTTTTCAATTTTTCATGAATGATGCGAACTTGCTCTTCTGCCTCGTGGATCATATCCTGTCCAAAGAATTGTCTTTCACCGGTTTCCGATCAATTTAATGGCGTTCGACGTCTTCGTCCATACAGAACTTCGTAAGGAGCTTTGCCCAGAATGGACTGGAAGCTGTTGTTATAAGGAAACTTGGTGAATGGAAGACATTTCTTCCAGTTCATTCCAAATTAGATAACACAAGCTCTGAGCATATCTTCGAAGATTTGATTGACTCTTTCTACTTGACCACTTGACTGAGGGTGATAAGTGGTTCTAAAGGAGAGATGGGTTCCATAGCATTCTGGAAACTTACCCAAAATCGAGAGGTGAAAAGACTTCCACGGTTTGAATTGATTTCTAGAGGAACACCATGAAGATAAACTTTTCGAGAAACATACAAATCTGCTAACTGACTAGCAGTTATACTTTCTCGAACTGGAAGGAAATGAGCAACTTTCGAAAGACTATCGATGACCATGAAGATGGCATCATTCCATTTCTTAGTCTTTGGAAAGCCGGTGATGAAATCCGTACTGACATTGTCCTATTTGCACTCTGGAATAGCCAAGGGCTGAAGGGTGCCAGCAGGCCTTTGATGCTCTGCCTTAACGAGACGACAAACGTCATACTCCCTCCGTTCCTAAATATAAGGCTTTTAAGCGATTTCACTAGGAGTCTACATACGAAGCAAAATGAGTGAATCTACATTCTATAGTATGTCTATATACATCCGTATGTAGTCCACTAGTGGAACCTCTAGAAAGACTTATATTTAGGAACGGAGGGAGTAGTTACCAATGAATTGAGCAATTTCCCTCTTCATCCGGGTCCACCAGAACCTCTAGCGTAGGTCCACATACATCTTAGTACTACCAAGATGAATCGTGAGAGGATATTCATGAGATTCTTTAAGGATTAGCTCTCGAAGTTGTTGCTTCTTGGGAACCACCAAACGGTTCTCAAAGAATACAATTCCTTCACCAGCTACTTAGAAGCGACCAACAACTCCTTTGGCAATGTTGCTCTTGATCTGGGAAATTCCCGTATCATGCTTTTGAGCTTCTGTGATCTGATCTTCAAGAGTCCGTTTTGCCACCCAAGTAGAAACTAATCCTTGAGGAATAATGTGAAGATTAAGCTTATGAAATTCTCGTGGGGAAGTGGTTGACTTTGTACCAACATGAGGTTGTTACAATAGGATTTACGACATAGCGCATCAGCCATGACATTGGCGTTGCCTGGGGTGTAAGATATTCCTAAGTCGTAATTCGTGATCAACTAAACCCAACGTCTTTGCCTCAGATTCAAATCTGATTGGATGAACATATACTTGAGACTCTGGTGATGACTGTATATTTCGCAACTATTACCCAAAATGTAATGTCGCCAGGTTAAAAGTGCATGAACTACAACGGAAAGTTCCAGATCATGTGTTGGATAATTCTCCTCATGTGAATGCAACTATCAATAAGCGTAAGCAATCACATGACGATCTTGCATAAGAATGCAACCTGCTCCTTGACGCAAGGCATCACAGTAGATAATAAAGTCCTTTGTGAAATCCAGGGGCACAAGTACCGGGGTAGTAGTCGGTTTTCTTTTCAACTCCTAAAAACTTTCATCGCACTATGGGGTCCACTCAAACTTCTTATCTTTCTTGAGGAGTTCACTTAGAGGTTTGACAATTTTGGAGAAGTTCTCAAAGAAGCAACGACAATAGCTCGCTAAGCCAAGGAAACTCCTAACTTGCTTCACCAATTCAGGTGGGGTCCAATCAAGAACGGCCTGAACTCTCTTGGGATTGACAACAATAACTTTTGCAGAGATTACTTGACCTAGATAGGTCACTTCTGGCAACCAGAATTCACACTTAGATTATTTGGCGTAAAGGCAGTGCACTCGAAGTTTCATCAGTACCAGCCTAAGATGCTCAACATGTTCTTCTTTGTTCATCGAGTAAATCAGGATATCATCGAGGTAAACCACGACGAATTTATCCATATACTCCATGAAGATCGAATTCATTAATCGGGAGAAGGTGGCTCGGGCATTGGTTAAAGCAAAGGACATGATGGTGTACTCGTATTGGCCATAACGAGTGATAAAGGCCATCTTAGGAATGTCCCCGTTCCTGAGTTTGATTTGATGATAACCTAACCTCAAATAAATCTTGGAAAAGACCGTGGATCCATTAAGCTAATCATACATATCACTGATCTTGGGAAGCGGATATTTGTTCTTTATCATGACCAGATTAATTCGTCAATAATCTACAACCATCTGATCCGTACCATCCTTCTTCTTGACGAAGAGGACATGACAAGCCCAATGAGAAGAACGAGTACGAATGAAACCTTTCTTCAAAGATTCATCGAGTTGGATTTTAAGCTAAGCTAATTCTTGAGGGGACATCTTATAGGGTCTTCTAGCAATTGGAGCGGTTCCTGGAATAAGTTCTTTGAAAAACTCTACTTCTCTGTGAGGTGGAACACCTGGCAGTTCTTCTAGAAAGGCATCCGGAAAGTCAGGGACTACCAGAATGTTTTCAAGGTCTGGAAGAGGATTGGCATTGAGAGCATAAATCTGGCGTCTTGAAATACTAGACTAGCCATTCACTATCTGGCCACAAGGATGGGTCAACTGAACTGACCTTGAGAAACAATCAATTTTGGCATGATGAGTTGTCATCCAGTCCATCCCAAAATTATATTGATGTCTCAAGTCTTGAGAGCTATCACGGAAGCAAGGAATACTGAACCATCAACAAGGATTTGGTTCCCATGACTTACTTCATTAGTTTTCCATTTGGAAGTTGGAGTTTGAATTACTAATGGAGCGGGCATATCCTCAAAAGCAATGTTATGCAAGGAGGCATAACATTCAGAGATGAAGGAGTGGGATGCTCTAGAGTCAAATAGAACTGAAGCTGGATGAGAATTGACAAGAAGCGTCTTAAGCACGACGTCGGCATCATCTTGAGCTTCTTCTCCAGATACATGGTGCACACATCCATGATTTTGTAACGACTAAGATGCGGTCCTTTCCGATTTAGGGAACGAGGCCCCAAAATGGAAAGAAGCGCATCTAAGCGTTTCCCAAGCATGATAACATAGCACATACATAATAATAGAATGACAATTAGGGATTCAACTGTCATCTCATAAATAACATCAGAGTTTACATCACACATTTGTTAAAACAAGGTAGTTCCGCTACGGACTAACATAACATGAGAAAAGGCTAAGCTACCCTGCATGCTTGCCCACGATCACGACCATACCTCAGTCTTCTGGATAGTTCACGTACAGGCGGTCGTTCTCCTCATCGTACTGCCACGCCAGCTGCGTGCCGTCGAGATCACCTGTGTCGGGCGTACCTGTACCAGTTGGTGTGTTGAAGGAATCTGTGAGCCACGGGGACTTAACAACCTATGACCTCGGTGCCAGAACTAGTCAAGTTATTAGGTAAGGAAGGTTCAGTGTATAGGTTGCAGCATCCTAAGCATTTATGGTGGCTATCATACGTAGAACAAGTTATTGATGGTGGTCTATACTAGCGATCGATGATTAGCTGATCACTACGTGATGCTGGACACCTACTTACGTCAATCATAACCCCACCATGTTCCCGATCGAAGAGAGGTCTTCGAAGGGGACAGTCACGGTTACGCACACTGTTGGCAGTTTTATTAGATTAAGTTCAAGTTATCTATAACCGGATGTTAACAAATATTCCAAGTTGCCACATAACCACGGGCACGACTTTCCGAATGATTAAACCCTACAGGGGTGCTCCAACTAGTCCATCACAAACGGTCATGGGCCGCAAAGTAATCCTCTATCACGAATCTCGTGATCTCGTCGGATTACTTAGAGGAAAACCTCAACTCTCGGGAGAACCAAAGCTTCACCGGGATTCCTATACGCAAGATATATCGCTAAGGTAAGACAAGACTAGCAGGACCTCCCGTCATGTCGGCGACCCTGATAAGAACCGCGTATCTCAGTCTCAGGACACGACGAATGAGCGACGCATACAGTGGCCTGATAGAAATCTCTCAAGTTGCCCCGAGTTGGCCCCGCACAGTGCTCTGGTTTGGACCAACACTCATGAGGAGCACTGGCCCGGGTTGTTGATTAATTCCTCGGGGTAGCTATTCCCTATGCAGATTATTATTAAGTGATTAGCAAATTAAAACCAATGTTGGGTCCTTCCACACAAGTCTTAACACTACATGATTTATCAAGGGCGTCCCCATAACAACCCCGAACGTGTTACGAGCGATCAGTTATGGAATCAAACACCGGTAGCCGGAAACTAAGGCGGCAATAATGGAACAAAACACCCGACAAAAGGCTAGGCCTTCCGTTATTTACCAAGTATATAGGTGCATTAATTAAATATCAGATTTAACATAATGATATCAACTCATGTTATCACATGAGACAAAGCATGTGCAACTAGCAACGCTAACATTAGTAGCTGAGCAAGCCTACTTAGCCATTCAATATTTGCTAGGAAGGGATAAGTGTTTGGGTTTCATGGCAATATCAGGAGGCAATTATTTTAGTGGTAGGCAGCGAGCATATGACGAAGGAAATGTGAATCTAGCATAACAAGTCTAGAGATGGAATCAAGGTCATATCATCTTGCATGTGATGTCCTCAGCTTGGAACTGCTCTTGTTCGTCCTGCATGTACTCTCCCGGATCCACGTACTCGTTCTCCGATCCCGGTGCTGCCCAACATAAAAATAGCATCCAATGAACAACAGCACAACAAGATGCAACAAGCACATGATGCATGAGATGAAAATGAACATGCGTCTCTATTCTAGTCACTAGCACAAGCATGAGAAGAAAATACAAGCTACTGGACAGAACTGCACTCTAAGCTATCTTGACATGCATGAGGATTACATGAACAGATGCGTCATGCAAAAACGACGCAAAATAATATAAAGAACGTTACGAATAGAGCTACTGATCAACCGGAAATAAGGAAACAAGAAATAGAGTCCTACGTATCAAATCCATCACAACACACTCAAATTGCATACTTATGGTATTCCCAGGTTGCCAAATCACAAAGCAAACAAGTATGGATGGGGTGGTGCAAGGAATATCACCACACCATCAACTATGCACTCACAAGCATCAAAACATCAAAACTATACAATCTGCCATAAACAACATCATAGCAGTTTGAAGGCTACATGCAAAGCACCTACATCCACCCAAATGTGCCAAATAGGATATGTGGCAGAAGCTATTCAAAAGCTCTACAAGCATAAGCAAAAATATAATACAAAGGAGTTACACACACAAAGTTCTCCAACTGCATACTTGGTCAAAAATATCAGTTTTCAGGGACTTAGTGAAAATCTTAGATTCTCACTAGCTGTTTATGCTCTGAAGCATTTTGACAGCACCCAAAACAATATCTACATGCATCCAAATGGAATGAAAACTGCAGAGAGCTAGACAAACACAAAAGCTACAACTTTCCAGTTGATAGCAAGGGCTGATTCCCAACACATAAACTTCTACAAGCACAACTACAAAGGAAGAAAATAACAACAGTTTCACACACTTAGTGAAAATCACAGATTTTCACTAAACTGGAATTTTTCAGCCACGTGCCTACTTTGACTAGGCACAACTTGCACATATGAACTCCTAAGCATAAAAGAAAACCAACATGCTATAGAGGGGGTTCACCCTCTACTGCCACAACAAAGAATCAACCTCTTGGGCTCATCACATCACATGGAACCAAGCTCTAAACATTGAACAAAATAGAAATATGAAATTCCCAGAAAGTGTTCCAAAGTGGAATCTGTACCCATCATTGGATTCCTGGGATGAGTCTACCCCAAAAACATATATAATACATAGGCACTTGCATAGAACAAAAGAGCACAAAGCTAAGAAGAAACTATACATGGAATCACACAGAGGTGAATAGTGCATCATCACATGTGCTTCTCACTAGATTATCATCTACACATGCACTTGTACACTCTCACAAGTCCAATTGTGACATGAGGGTTTAGACCTCATGTATGTGTGCCATAGCACATCACCATTCACATACACATCCTCAAGCAACACCACTCACATACATACACTACATAACATGCATCCTACACCCACACATACTAGCTTGCTCATGTGCTCATCAAGGCACATCATGCTTGGGCATGTGTGTGACACACACACACAAGCACAATCATAAGTAAAACTAACTATCACATGCACATGGAGATGTGCATATACACCACCCTTCGGTGCTTGCACCACACAAGTAAACATACATAGGAGTTGCAAGACAAGTAGTCATAAGCATAAGCACAAATAAACACAAAGTATGTGGGGGGGCACACACACACACACACTCTTGCACACACTAGGGCATGAGCTCAACTCCAAGCATAAGAATAACACATACACATGCATCACTCTAGTGCTAAACACACCTAATACACACTCATGCACACAAAGCCTACACCAACTTCACGAACATACTAGCAATAACAATAACTAGGCATCATGCTGTTTGTGAGGAGTAAAGAAAGTACCTCACATGGTAACCAAGCAGCTGCAGCAACTATACAAGCACACATATGCAAAACAGTAAAAGAAAAGCAAAAGAAATAAAAGGATGGAGAAGGGATTCAAACCCTAGACCCCCTGGTCTCCAACAACACCTAACACCACTCGACTACTTGCCACTTGCTCAACAAAACAGGGGATGCTTGCAAGGTAAACAGGCTTTCCTGCGCTGCTGTGCCGAAACCAGGAATTAAAAAGGGAGGTGCTGCCGCTGGGACTCGAACCCTCACCCTGAACTAACACCACACGGCAAATCACTAGGCTCGAACGGAGACTTGGCCTAACAGAGGTAACATACGAGGTAAAACACATACTCATAGATCGCCCTTCTCTGCTCTGCATAGAGACGCCGGTAGTGTCGCTCACCGGAGCGGCATCCTAATCCTACTGCTGCGCTAGAGAGGGGAACACCTACTCTACCGCTACTGCTCTGCTGGAAGCCATTGATCTGAGCATCGGCAACGAGCTCAGGCACACACGCACAACACATCACGCACACAAAAACAATGCACTGTCGTGCTCCTCTCCGATCAGAGAGGACCGGCCACGAGATCCTACTTGGACACTACCGAGGGGAAAGGGAGGAGGATCTAGGCTCACCGAGCGGAAGGAGGGAGAGGGCCGATCGGAGGAGGCAGCCTGAAGAAGAACCGGCCGATCTGAAGAAGACTGAAGAAGACCTGTGCAGAACCGGAGCAGGGACGGGGCCGCCGGGGCCGCCGGGAACACGCCGGAGACGTGGTCCTACCCGTCGCTGTGGTCGTGCCCCGACCTCCACGACGGCGGGAATGGAACGCGGGCGCCTTCCCCGAGCTCCCTGACATGGTGGCCGACGCCACAGGCGACGGATGCATGGTGGACGACGGCGCACACTACTGCTCTCTCTGCTACCTGATCTAGAGAGAGATTACCTGGGAAGGAAGAAGGAGATGGAGGGAGGTGTGGCGGCGCTAGGAGGGGGAAACACGGAGCCCTAGGTAGAGGGGCACGGACACCAAGGCTATATGAGCGGCGGATGGGACAACGCCGTCAATCCCCTCGTTCTCTTTCACTGATGCTCTAACGGAAAGCTAGCGCACATGGTCGACGCCGTCAGGAGAAGAAGAAGGAGCGCGCTTGGGCTGCCGCTGGAAAACAGAGAGAAAGATGGGCCTCGGGAGGGAGAAGCACGCCCAGGTTGGCGACGGACAAGAGAAAAGAAACCCACTGGGGTTTCTTATTTAAATCCAATACGAGAATAACAAATAAACTCCCATGGAAACCTATGGCACCAAAAATAAAAACAAAAATACACCTGGTCATAAGAAATTATGACCTATTTGAATAAAATAGAAAAGGGATTTTTGGAGCAAGTAAATATTTACAAAACAGAATATAATTCCTCTGCTTTGTGAATATTTGCACCTCTCAAACCAAGTTTCAAAACAACAAATACACCTCTTCACATCCACCACAAAACATACTAAATCATGGGCATTTTTGAATCAAGGATGGGACAAGTGAATATTGGGTTTGATATAAATGAGAGGAAGAATGTTTTTGAAACCCTAGTGCAAACCAACATAGTTGCTTCCTACTACAACTGCACCACACCAGAACACTCCACTTATCAACACATATCAATATCACATCATCACATGACATCACACCACCACATATGATCACAAGGCAACAAAAACAATAGGCATGGATGAATGGAATGCATGCATGCAAAGGAAAAACAAAACAAGGTGACACATGAAATGACACATGCATGAGCTCTCATATCAATGACAAGATGGACCCACATACAGAAGGTTCCAATAAAGGAAAGTTACACTCTTGGGGCATTACAAACTGTCCCACACTACAAAAAGATCTCGACCCGAGATCTAAGACTGAAAGAACTCCCGAAATTCAGAACGGAGGTGATCCTCGCGTTCCCAAGTAGCCTCTTTATCGGAATGGTGTGACCATTGCACTTTGAGAAATTTGACAGACTTGTTGCGCGACTTGCGCTCAGTCGCCTCGAGAACCGCAACTGGATGCTCACGATAGGATAGGTCAAGTTGAAGGTCAATGTCTTGAAGATGAATGGTGTGCTCGGGATTCTTGTAGCATCTCCGGAGCTCAGAGACATGGAACATGTCATGCACATTTGCAAAGTTTGAAGGGAGCTCGAGCTGGTACGCAAGGGCGCCTCTCTTGCCAACAACTCTGAAAGGACCAACGAAACGAGGCGCGAGCTTGCCTTTGATGCCAAAGCGATGTGTACCCTTCATAGGGGACACCTAGAGATAGACGAAGTCATCGAGATCATAAGACATGTCACGATGCTTGCTATCATAATAGCTCTTCTGACGGGACTGAGCAGCTCTGAGATTATCCCGAATGAGCCGACACATCTCTTTAGCTTCTTCTATCAAGTCATTCCCAAGAATCTGATGCTCGCCGGTCTCGGACCAGTTGAGCGGGGTACCGCACTTCCTGCCATAGAGAATCAAAAACGGAGCTTTGTCTGAACTAGCTTGATAACTGTTGTTATACGAGAACTCAGCGAAAGGCAGGAAGTCTTCCCACTTCATGCCAAAAGAGATAACACAGGCTCTCGGCATATCCTCAAGAACCTGATTGACTCGCTCCACTTGACCACTAGTCCGAGGATGAAAAGCTATGTTGAATCGTATCTTCGTGCCCATCGCAGACTGAAAAGAATCCCAGAACTTGGAAGTGAAGATACTTCCGCGATCTGAAGAAATCATCATAGGCACGCCGTGCAAATACACTATCCTGGAAGTGTACAGCTCTGCAAGCTGAGCAGCGGAGATGGATTCCTTGACTGGGAGAAAATGAGCCACTTTACTCAACTTGTCGATGACGACCAAGATGGCATCATTACCCTTCTTAGACTTCGGAAACCCGGTGACAAAATCCATCTCAATATGATCGAACTTCCACTTGGGAATGGGCAAAGGATGCAAAAGACCTGCTAGACGTTGATGCTCTGCTTTCACCCTTCGACATACATCGCATTCATTTACGAACTGAGCAATCTCACGCTTCATGCGAGTCCACCAGAATGTCTGTTTCAAGTCTTGATACATCTTGGAGCTTCCTGGATGTATTGAGAGCAAGGAGTTATGCGCTTCTTCCATGATTACCTTTCTGAGAACACCTTTCGGAACGACAAGACGATCCTCAAAGAAAACATGTCTCTGGCATCAACACTGAAGCACTTATATTTGGGAAGTCCCTTTGCCACGCCAATCTTGACTTTCTTTACCATTGCATCAAGAAGCTGTGCTGCTCGGACCTGATCTTCCAAGGTAGGAGATATATGAAGGTCTGTAAGAAATCCCTGAGGTACTAACTGAAGGTTGAGCGTTCTGAAGGACTCACAAAGGTCAGGCTGGAGAGGCTTCAGAATGAAACTGTTGAAGTAAGCCTTCCTGCTCAACGCATCTACCACGACATTAGCTTTGCCTGGCATGTACTCAACACTCGGATTAAAATCTTGGAGCATTTCCACCCAACGAGTTTGTCGGAGATTCAGGTTAGGCTGGGTGAAGATGTACTTGAGACTCTTGTGATCGGTGAACACTTCAACCTTTCGTTCCAACAAGAGGTGTCTCCAAGTCATCAAAGCATGTACCACAACTGCTAGCTCAAGATCATGCACAGGATAATTCTTCTCCGCTGGCTTCAACTGCCTAGAGGTATAAGCAACCACTTTATTCTCTTGCATCAGAACTGCACCAAGACCTTGAAGAGAGGCGTCGTAGAACACTTGGTAAGGTTTGGAATCATCAGGAGGAACCAAGACTGGAGTAGAGGTGAGCTTCTCTTTGAGTGTGCCGAAGGCCAATTGACACTCTGGAGACCAAGCATACTTCGCACCTTTCTGAAGAAGATTTGAGAGAGGCTTAGCAATCTTAGAGAAGTTCTCAACAAACCTTCTACAATAGCTTGCAAGCCCGAGAAAGCTTCGAAGCTGCTTCACATTCTGCGGAGGCTCCCACTCAACAGTGGCCTGCACCTTCGACGGATCAACTTTGATGCCCTCGGCAGAGATGATGTGACCAAGATAGACGACTTCTGTCAACCAGAACTCACTCTTGGAAAACTTGGCATATAATTTGTACTCTCTCAACTTATCAAGCACCAGCCTGAGATGTTCTTCATGTTCTTCCTCAGTTTCATAAAAGACCAGAATATCGTCGAGAAAAAGCAAGACGAACTCATTCTTGAACGGAGAGAATATGTAGTTCATCAATCGACAAAATGTCGGAGGAGCATTTTCCAGACCAAAAGACATGACCGTATACTCATACGAGCCAAAACTAGTCCTGGAAGCAGTCTTCGGAATATCCTCTTCGCGAATGCGAATTTGATGATAGCCCATTCTGAGATCGAGCTTGGAGAAGATATTAGCCCCTTTCAACTGTTCGAACAACTCATTTATGTTCGGAAGTGGATACTTGTTTCTGATTCTCATCTTGTTCAATGGACGGTAATCGACACACAACCAGTCTGTGCCATCCTTCTTCTTGATAAACAGAACTCCACAGCCCCACGGAGATGAGCTCGGTCTGATCAAACCCAAACGCTCTTGCTCAATGAGTTGCCTCTTAAGTTCCTTCAACTCTTTTGGACCCAATTTGTACGGTCGTTTGCACACAGGATCTGTACCTGGTTCAAGCTCAATAACAAATTCAAATTCTCGGTGCAGAGGCATTCCTGGCAACTCTTCTGGAAACACACCTTCATATTCGCAGACCACTGGGACTTGCGAAATCGGATTAATCTCACCCTTTTCATTCAAAGAGAATAGACGGATTGTATCATCGCGCACCGCGAATATAATCACGTCCTCTAAAGAGTGAGTAAGCTTCACTTCTTTAGCTTCACAATCAATCGATGCCTTGTTCATGGCCAACCAGTCCATACCAAGGATCAAATCATTGTCAGAATTGCCCAAGACAATAGGAGACGCCAGAAAAGAATAACTCCCTATCTTGACAGAGAGATCACAAACCACTTTGTTGGCGCTCATAAGAGTACCGGGTGACACCACACGTAATGCCTTCTTCAAATACTCAGAATCAAAATCATGCTCGGCAAGGAACATTCTAGACATGAACGAATGAGAAGCACCAGAATCAAACAACACTTTAGCAGGAATATCATTGACGAGGAGGTTACTCATGATCACATCTGACGAGTTTTCTGCCTCATCCGCATTCACCATGTTGAATCGAGCAGACCTGGGGTTGAACTTCACGAGAGCATTGCTTGGAGGTTTTCCTAGATGAGGAGGCGGAAGACGGAGCTGAGAAGTGCACTTGTTGGCATAGTGACCCTTCTACCCACACTTGTGACAAGTAACATCTGCTGGCTGACGGTACTATGTCTGAAGAGGCCCTTGCTTCTGCTCCTGGAATCTCTGCTGGAAAGCTGGGTTGGGTGGGTGGGAAGAACCACGGCCACCAAAATGCTTGAACTGCTGTGTGTGCCGAGGAGGAGGAGGAGACACCCAAAACTTCTGTTGCTTCTGAACCACCTGAGTTGAGGAAGACGAGTTGGAATCTCTCAAGGACTTCTTAGAATTCTCCACCCTGAGCAAAGCTGCCTCAGCCCTGAGAGCTAAGTTGTAGAATTTATCGAAATCCTCAGGATCGTGCAAAGGAGAGCTAACTGCAAATCTTCTTCCAAGCCACCTCTGAACTAATAAATCCTGCTCTTCTGATCAGGGATATCCTGCAAGGCGAATCGGGCTAGCTCGTGGAACTCGACGTTGTACTTGTACACGGAGTTACCACCTTGCTTCAAGCGCCTGAACTTCTCACGCATTTCCTCTATGAAGGTGGATGGAATGTAGTGGGATCTGAAGTCACGCAGAACTCATCCCAAGTGATCACTCTAGCACCCATGGAATCCTTCAACTGTTGCCACCAGATGGATGCTTTCCCCTTTAGCTGGAATGTTGCAAACTTGACAAAATCCTTAGGACGAACATTGCTGCATTCAAAGTGCTTGTTCATGTCACGGGTCCAATCCTGAGCATCAAACGACTGGTCATAGGAAGTGAAAGTCTTTGGCTGATTTGACAGGAACTGACTCAGATTAGCAAACTGATTGCCACCATGCTGGCAATTGCCTTGCTGCTGATTAGCCCTCTCTTGGAACAACTGTAGCAGCATCTGAGTGTTTGCATTTGTACCAGCCATCACCGCTTGCCAAGCCTCTGCAGGAGGAGGCGGCGACGGAGGAGGATTCTCCAGAGGAGGAGGTGGTGGCGGCACATCCTCACGACCTGGATTCTGACAAGTTGGTGGAGCCATCCTGAAGATGGACAACACATTAGCCCACAGAATAAATTGACGATATAGCTGAACCAAAAAAGCAGGAATAACTGAACAGGAAATTAGCAGTTGCACTCGAACAAAATAGTAAGAATGCTTCCTCAAAGTGATGGTCGACAAAATTCTAATTAAGACCACTTGCAAACAAGTATGAGCTAGAACTGCTCAGAACAAACATAAGATCGATATTTCATCCGATATCTTCGTGGATAAGATCGCACAGGCTCGAATTTACAGTAGCCATCCTGTGCAAGGTAGTGCACACGACTTACGTAGTATCCCCGAGTCATAGCGAGCTACAAGGACTCTTTAAGACACAACGAGAACCATTGTAAGACGACCGTGAACAAACATACCCACTGAATATCGAATCCCAACCTCACATCATGCATCTGTAGGAAGATTGTCCTATAAGTTACTACTTGATATCCCACCTATGAATTCCCGAAATATCTGGTCATGCAATGTGGTACACAGATACAAGGAGTAATATTCACATAACTCCTATACTAACCCGTCCACTGTATCACATCCTTCAACACATAACCAGAATCTCGGACCTTCATCTACAACAGACCCTCGTGATCACAACGATACAAAGTATGGCAGTACTCCCGAACAATTTGCACCAGTACTGGGGACATCGAGGTTATCTCGCCACTACTAGTATTGAAGCAATTACGAACATCCTTCGTTCTTAGATACTCAGAAATCTGAATGATGGCGATGTGCACAAGAATCCCGTGGAGCTCAACTCCCGGAAGAAATCAAGGCAGACAGGAGGCACCAAGACAGAACTCCGTCACATCGATATCATATAGATTTCAAGAATACCCGCGTGATCCTAAAAATTTTTTGAGCGAGAAGAGGAGTAGAATTAAGATTTCCTAAGTCGGGAACCTCACCAGAGCATGGAAGAGGAGAAAAAAGAATCCTACTCTCTGATATAACTAAGACTCAAAACATTTACTAGACTCGACTCGGCCAAGTACGATCACACAAAGGCTCCGATGGTCATAAGGCTCTGATTACCAACTTGTAACGACTAAGATGCGGTCCTTTCCGATTTAGGGAACGAGGCCCAAAATGGAAATAACTACATCTAAGCGTTTCACAAGCACGATAGCATATCACATACATAATAATAGAATGACAATTAGGGATTCAACTGTCATCTCATAAATAACATCAGAGTTTACATCACGCATTTATTCAAACAAGGTAGTTCCTCTACGGACTAGATAACATGAGAAAAGGTTATGCTACCCTGCATGCTTGCCCACGATCACGACCATGCCTCAGTCTTTTGGATAGTTCACGTACAGGCGGTCGTTCTCCTCATCGTACTGCCACGCCAGCTGCGTGCCGTCAAGATCACCTGTGTCGGGCGTACCTGTACCTGTTGGTGTGTTGAAGGAATCTGTGAGCCACGGGGACTCAGCAATCTATGACCTCGGTGCCAGAACTAGTCAAGTTATTAGGTAAGGAAGGTTTAGTGTATAGGTTGCAGCATCCTAAGCATTTATGATGGCTATGTTACGTAGAACAAGTTATTGATGGTGGTCTATACTAGCGATCGATGATTAGCTGATCACTAAGTGATCCTGAACACCTACTTACGTCAATCATAACCCCACCATGTTCCCGATCGAAGAGAGGTCTTTGAAGGGGACAGTCATGGTTACGCACACCGTTGGCAGTTTTATTAGATTAGGTTCAAGTTATCTATAACCGGATGTTAACAAATATTCCAAGTTGCCACATAACCACGGGCATGAGTTTCCGAAAGATTAAACCCTGCAGGGGTGCTCCAACTAGTCCATCACAAATGGTCACGGGCCGCAAAGTAATCCTCTATCACGAATCTCGTGATCTCGTCGGATTCCTTAGAGGAAAACCTCAACTCTGGGGAGAACCGAAGCTTCACCCGGATTCCTATACGCAAGATATATCACTAAGGTAAGACAAGACTAGCAGGACCTCCCGTCGTGTCAACGACCCCGATAAGAGCCACGTATCTCAGTCTCAGGACACGACGGATGAGCGACGCGTACAGTGGCCTGATAGAAATCTCTCAAGTTGCCCTGAGTTGTCCCCGGAAAGTGCTCTTGTTTGGACCAACACACATGAGGAGCACTGGCCCGGGTTGTTGATTAATTCCTCGGGATAGCTATTCCCTATGTAGATTATTATTAAGTGATTAGCAGATTAAAACCAATGTTGGGTCCTGCCGGACAAGTCTTAACACTACACGATTTATCAAGGGGGTCCCCATAACAACACTGAACGTGGTAGGAGCGATCAGTTATGGAATCAAACACCGGTATCCGGAAACTAAGGCGGCAATAAGGGAACAAAACACCCGGCAAAAGGCTAGGCCTTCCGTTATTTACGAAGTATATAGGTGCACTAATTAAATATCAGATTTAACATAATGATATCAACTCATGTTATCACATGAGACAAAGCACCTGCAACTAGCAACGCTAATATTAGTAGCTGAGCAAGCCTACTTAGCCATTCAATATTTGCTAGGAAGGGATAAGTGTTTGGGTTTCATGGCAATATCAGCAGGCAATTATTTCAATGGTAGGCAGCGAGCATATAACGAAGGAAACGTGAATCTAGCATAACAAGTCTAGAGATGGAATCAAGGTCATATCATCTTGCCTGTGATGTCCTTAGCTTGGAACTACTCTTGTTCGTCCTGCACGTACTCTCCCGGATCCACGTACTCGTTCTTTGATCCCGGTGATACCCAACATAAAAATAGCATCCAATGAACAACATCACAACAAGATGCAATAAGCACATGATGCATGAGACGAAAATGAACATGCATCTCTATTCTAGTCACTAGCACAAGCATGAGAATAAAATACAAGCTACTGGAATGAACTGCACTCTAAGCTATCTTGACATGCATGAGGATGACATGAACAGATGCGTCACGCGAAAACGATGCAAAAACATATAAAGAACATTACAAACGGAGTTACAGATCAACCGTAAACAACGAAACAAGAAATAGAGTCCTTCGTATCAAATCCATCACAACACACTCCCATGGCATACGTCTGGTATTCCCAGGTTGCCAAATCACAAAACAAACAAGTATGGATGGGGTGGTGCAAGGAATATCACCACACCATCAACTATGCACTCACAAGCATCAAAACATCAAAACTATACAATCTGCCATAAACAGCATCATAGCAGTTTGAGGGCTACATGCAAAGCACCTACAGCCACCCAAATGTGCGACATATGATATGTGGCAGAAGTTATTCAAAGTCTCTACAAGCATAAGCAAAAAGATAATACAAAGGAGTTACACACAGAAAGTTCTACACGTGCAAACTTGGACAAAAATATCAGTTTTCAGGGACTTAGTGAAAATCTCAGATTCTCACAAGTTGTTTATGCTCTGAAGCATTTTGACAGCACCCAAAACAATATCTACAGGAATCCAAATGGAATGACAATTATAGAGAGCTAGACAAACACAAAATCTACAACTTTCCAGGTGATAGCAAGGGCTGATTCCCAACACATAAACTTCAACAAGCACAACTACAAAGGAAGAAAATAACAACAGTTTCTCAGACTTAGTGAGAATCACAGATTTTCACTAAACTGGAATTTTCCAGCCACATGACTACTTTGACTAGGCACAACTTGCACATATGAACTCCAAAGCATAAAACAAAACCAACATGCTATAGAGGGGTTCACCCTCTACTGTCACAACAAAGAATCAACCTCTTGGGCTCATCACATCACATGGAACCAAGCTCTAAACATTGAACAAAACAGAAATATGACATTCCCAGAAAGTGTTCCAAAGTGGAATCTAAACCCATCATTGGATTCCTGGGATGATTCTACCCCAAAAACATATATAATACATAGGCACTTGCATAGAACAAAAGATCACAAAGCTAAGAAAAACTATACATGGAATCACATAGAGGTGAATAGTGGATCATCATATGTGCTTCTCACTAGATTATCATCTACACATGCACTTGCACACTCTCACAAGTCCAATGGTGACATGAAGGTTTAGACCTGATGTATGTGTGCCATAGCACATCACCATTCACATACACATCCTCAAGCAACACCACTCACATACATACACTACATAACATGCATCCTACACCCACACATACTAGCTTGCTCATGTGCTCATCAAGGCACATCATGCTTGGGCATGTGTGTGACACACACACACAAGCACAATCATAAGTAAAACTCACTATCACATGCACATGGAGATGTGCATATACACCACCCTTGGGTGCTTGCACCACACAAGTAAACATACATGGAGTTGCAACACAAGTAGTCATAAGCATAAGCACAAATAAACACAAAGTATGTGGGGGGGGCCAACACATACACACACTCTCTCTCTCTCTCTCTTGCACACACTAGGGCATGAGCTCAATCCAAGCATAAGAATAACACATACACATGCATCACTCTAGTGCTAAACACGCCTAATACACACTCATGCACACAAAGCCTACGCCAACTTCACTAACATACTAGCAATAACAATAACTAGGCATCATGTTGGTTGTGAGGAGTAAAACAAATACCTCACATGGTAACCAAGCAGCTGCAGCAACTATACAAGCACACATATGCAAAACAGTAAAAGCAAAGCAAAAGAAATAAAAGGATGGGGAAGGGATTCAAACCCTAGACCCCCTGGTTTCCAACAACAGCTAACACCACTCTGCTACTTGCCACTTGCTCGACAGAACAGGGGATGCTTGCAAGGTAAACAGGCTCTCCTGCGCTGTTGTGCCGAAACTAGGAATTAAAAAGGGAGGTGCTGCCGCTGGGACTCGAACCCACACCATCAACTAACACCACACGACAAACCACTAGGCTACGAACGGAGAATTGGCCTAACAGAGGTAACATACGAGGTAAAACACATACTCATAGATCGCCCTTCTCTGCTCTGCACAGAGACGCCGGCAGTGTCGCTCACCGGAGCGGCATCCTAATCCTACTGCTGCGCTAGAGAGGGGAACACCTACTCTACCGCTACTGCTCTGCTGGAAGCCATTGATCTGAGCATCGGCAACGAGCTCAGGCACACACGCACAACACATCACGCACACAAAAACAATGCACTGTCGTGCTCCTCTCCGATCAGAGAGGACCGGCCACGAGATCCTACTTGGACACTACCGAGGGGAAAGGGAGGAGGATCTGGGCTCACCGAGGGGAAGGAGGGAGAGGGACGATCGGAGGAGGCAGCCTGAAGAAGAACCGGACGATCTAAAGAAGACTAAAGAAGACCTGTGTAGAACCGAAGCAGGGACGGGGCCGCCAGGAACACGCCGGAAACGTGGTCCTGCCCGTCGCTGTGGTCGCGCCCTGACCTCAACGATGGCGGGAATGGAACTCGGGCGCCTTCCCCGAGCTCCTTGACATGGTGGCCGGCGACGGAGGCGATGGATGCACGGTGGACGACGGCGCACACTACTACTCTCTCTGCTACCTAATCTACAGAGAGATTACCTGGGGAGGAAGAAGGAGATGGAGGGAGGTGTGGTGGCGCTAGGAGGGGGAAACGCGGAACCCTAGGCACAGGGGCACGGAAGCCAAGGCTATGAGCCGCGGATGGGACGACGCCGTCAATCCCCTCACTCTCTCTCGCTGATGCTCTGACGGAAATCTAGCGCACATGGTCGACGCCGCCAGGAGAAGAAGAAGGAGCGCGCTTGGGCTGCTGCTGGAAAGCAGAGAGAAAGATGGGCCTCGGGAGGGAGAAGCAGGCCTAGGTTGGCGACAGACAAGATAAAAGAAACCCACTGGGGTTTCTTATTTAAATCCAACACCAGAAAAACAAATAAACTCCCAGGGAAACCTATGACACCAAAATTGAAAATAAAAATACCCCTGGTCATAAGAAATTATGACCTATTTGAATAAAATAGAAAAGGGATTTTTGGAGCAAGTAAATATTTACAAAACAGAATATAATTCCTCTTCTTTGTGAATATTTGCACCTCTCAAACCAAGTTTCAAAATAGCAAATACACCTCTTCACATCCACCACAAAACATACTAAATCATGGGCATTTTTGAATCAAGGATGGGACAAGTGAATATTGGGTTTGATATAAATGAGAGGAAGAAGGTTTTTGAAACCCTAGTGCAAACCAACATAGTTGCTTCCTACTACAATTGCACCACACCACAACACTCCACTTATCAACACATATCAACATCACATCATCACATGACATCACACCACCACATATGATCACAAGGCAACAAACACAATAGGCATGGATGAATGGAATGCATGCATGCAAAGGAAAAACAAAACAAGGTGACACAAGAAATGACACATGCATGAGCTCTCATATCAATGACAAGATGGACCCACATATAGAAGGTTCCAATAAAGGCAAGTTACACTCTTGGGGCATTACAGAGTTAGAGCAACTAACCTTTCATTAAGCTTCTTTGTTGATTGCTTGCAACGAACAACACCCATTCGTGAAGGGGGTGGGACATAACCACACACAGGACAATCCCTTGAGTAGTGTTCTGGTTGTCTACATTGAAGCATGCTCCATAAATAGGACGTGGATCTGGGTTGAACACTTGGTTGATGAGGTTCTTCTTGGGAACACTTGGCATCGGTAGATGAGGCGCCACATAGTATGGCCTCGTAGCATATCTCGGAGAAAGAGCAGCATTCGGGATCCATATCCTATGCTTCTGGGATATAGAAATTGAAGATGATCCAACATCATGATTGTGCTTGTGAGATTCCTCGTAGGTCATTCTGCTTGTTTCAACTTGGATGGCTTTGTTCATGAGAACCTAAAAACTGACGAACTCATGCAGAATGAGACCATGACGAAGCTTTGGGTTAAGACCTTTTCTAAACCTAGCTTGCTTCTTGGCATCTATGGATACTTTTTCTGGTGCATAACGCGCAAGGCGTCCAAACTCACGACTATAAGCATCCACTTGCATCTTGCCTTGAGTCAGATAGCAGAATATGATGCTCACGAGAAACTTCACAAAACTTCTTCCATGAAGTAACTTGGCCTGCAGGATGCATGGCCTCGAAGTTCTCCCACCATAGGCTAGCAGAACCTTCATGGTGATATGTGGCATAGGTAACCTTGTCTCCTCCAGCCACGCTTGCATAAGAAACTTGTTGTTGATACTTCGGAGCCAATCATCTGCATCTAGTGGCTCAATGGAATTGTGGAAGGTGGGCGAATTCAATTTGATGAAGTCTCTGATGGATACTAGCTCATTGTGCCGATGGGCTGTATTCTGTTCGATGTGCTCCAACAAACGGTTGGTGGCACACTTGTTCCTATGATTTCTAGCATAACCTCTGCCAACAAAAGTGAATCGGGAGGATCTTCTTCATCCCTATCATCTCCATGGTTTTGACCACGACCAACAGAAGTCGAGATTACTTGTGACATCCCGAGAGAAACAATGAGGGTTTAGAATCAAGGAAGAACACTAAAACTTATCTAAACCTAGGATAACTCAGATAGCATAATGGTTGTACCGACATGAAATATGAGGCAACCTCCAAGAGATTTGAGCAGCATAATATCTCAACATTATGGGTTCAAGGTGCAACAAAAAATAGGCATCACTTCTTACGATTCTGATGGGAACAGGGCTGATAGATAAGAGCCATCCTAAAAGTCTACGCATCCAGTAACTCTTGATCCTAGCAGATAGGTAAGAAGCCTAGTTCTTAATCCTTGCATAAGAGAAGAGGGTGACTCAGAATAGAGTAACTCGAGGAAAGGAGTAAAAAGAATCTTATGTTCCCTTCCACAATCAATTCCCTTATATAACTAAAACATTACTAGACTCAACATCGACCAGTTTGGCTTGGTAATCCTACACACAGTCAAGCTCTAATACCAACACTGTCGGGACCCCGATCCTAAGCCATACAATTCCAGCTTGTAACACATCATATCACTTTGTGGCCTCACACACGGTAATCACCACGGATGCCACCTTACCTTTGTCGGGACCGATTGCGCCTTTTGGCTCATGTATATAACTATGTTGCCAACAATCATATGCCAGAGAACCCGGGTCGATATGGCTAGTTATAAACCCAAGTGGCACAACCATACAAGAACACGCATCCATAACCTAGCAATGCAGGTGTCAGTTATCAGCGTGTGTAGACGAGTCGTAGCAAGCTACATGGACTCCATTACACTGCGTGACATTTCCCTGTCGGAACAGACACAACAACAAAGACGGATACATGCCGGTCAATCAATGTGTCCGGAGAAGTAGCAAGCTACCAAGGCTCAGTGGAAGGACAAAGAGGCATTTTCCTGTAGAGCAAGATATAATAGGCACACAACTAGGTGTCGAACCCCACACATACCAATGCATTTCAAACATACACACAATATGCACAATATGTGTAGATACAACATGGCATCGCAACATAACTCTACAACACATCATTGGTTTAGAACGCTCCAAAGAGCCAACATAATCTCATGTTACAACAGAGGGGTCACAAGACCCAACATTCAGAGCATACAAAAAACAAGAGAAAGTTACATGTCTGGGTAGAGACATCTACTAAAAGCAGCTGGAAGAGCGTGAAAAGCTACAACGACCCTACCATAGGAACGATACCACTATCTGGGTTCCCAAGCTAATCCATTAACGTCAAGAGGAAAATGTAGAGATAATAATGTCTATCTCTGCAAAAATGTAAATAAGCAACAGTGAGTACAAAGGTAATCAGCAAGACCTACATAAAAACTAACTAAGTACTTATGCATCATGTATGAATGAATGGGTTTGAGGGGTTTACTGTAGAAATGCCAGCTTTCACCTTTGGCTAACCTAGACTACAACAATGTATCATACCTCTCTCATCTCCCTACGAGAGAGCGCACATGAGTCCACATATCCACCACATCAATACACCACCATGGATCCTCTCTCATCATCCGACGAGAAGGCCATCCATAGAACTCTGATACGTCTCAAACTTATCGACTTTTCCAAACACTTTTGCTATTGTTTTGGCCTCATTCTTGCATGATTTGAATGAAACTAACCAGGACTAACATTGTTTTCAGCAGAGCTGCCTGTATGGTTTTCTTGTGTGCAGGAAAATGGATATTTAGATGTCCCGGAAAATTCCCAAAAAAATAGAGAAAATCCACGCACCGGGAGGGACCATGGGCCAGAAGTTGGGCCACAGGGGAGCCACAGGACCCCCAGGAGACCAGCTGGCGCGGCCCACCCCCTGGCCGTGCAAGAATGCCGCCTGGGTGGGGCCCACCCCCTCTGGTACCCTACTTTGGCTCCTATTTTTACCCGTGACAATGAAATTCAAGAACAAAAGTCGTTTTGCAAGTTCTCGACGCGGAGCCGCCACCACCCTCGGTTCTTCTTGGGAGGACTAATCTGGAGGCTGTTTTGGCCTCCGGAGAGGGGATCGTCGGCATCATCATCACCATCACCACTCCATCATCCTTCCATGGCTTCTCCCATCATGTGTGAGTAATTCCCTGCTGTAGGTGAAGGGGATGGGAGAGATTGGATGAGTTAGATCATGTAATAGTTCGTCGGATTGTTAGGGGCATGTTGCCTATCATGTACTATGGTGTTTATCATCTTTGCTACTACTTGTTACTCTTAATGCTTGTCACTTTGGGCCCAAGTGCCACGATATCAGATCTGAATACCTTATGTTTTCATGAATATATTTGGGTTCTAGATCCTATCTATTTGTAGTATGCACCTATTATAGTCCGGAATCGGCGATCCCAATGGTGACAGCTTGGGACACCAAAGGGGATGGGCAATAGTTTGAGGATTCCATGTATCCATTGATTGTTAATGCTTTGTGCCGGTGCTCTTTGACATGAGCACCTCGATATCCATAAGTTCCATTTGGCCCCGTTGATAGCAAGATGGTAGGACAAAAGATGTCGTGCATGTTCTTATTGGAAGCACGTACGACTACCTCGGGATACATATCTAATGTTTGATATATGCCTAGATGAGCATTACTTTTCTATGTGCCTTACCCCAAGTTAGATACATGATATCTCTCATCATGACCAACCATCCATCTCCTTAGTCTACAGTGTTTTAATCCTGCTAGTCACCAGTTACTTTACTTTTGCCATTTTACTTACGTTACTTTGTCACTACTATTTCTGTTGCCACCATCACTTCCATATCACCGTTGCTACTAATATTTCGTTGCCAAGCATGTATCTTTCAGGTGCGGTTGAATTGACAACTCAACTGTTAAATATTATAAATATTCTTTGGCTCCCCTTGTGTCGAATCAATAAATTGGGTTAACTTACCCACGAAGACTCTTGCGATCCCCTACACTTGTGGGTTATCAAGACCTTTTTCTGGCGCCGTTGCCAGGGAGCATAGTTTTACTTACAAGTCTATTTGGAGTTATTTTGCTTGCTGCAATTTATTCACTATGGGTAAGAAAGGAGACCCTAAGGTTCCAATTTTACCATCCACTACGAGAAAAGGTAATGTTCTCAGCACTAGCACTACACTTGATCACCTTCCGTTATAAGTAAGTTTGCTTCACCACCACCACATGCTGCTTCTACCGAGTCTGCTACTATGCCTGATATTGTTGATGATGCTTCCACTACTATCGATGAGCCTGGCTTACTTGGTTATTTTATTGAGTCTCAGATTTCTAAGGCTGCTAAGAAGTAAGGAATTGAACTTCCTGTTACACGCTACCCCGTTGGTAGATCTTTTGGTTACCCATACTTGAGTGGTCTCAAGGAAAGAATTCTGGATGATGATTATATTGAACTTGATGATGATTTATGTAGGGAACGCTCACAGAGTGTGCTGACTTTGACCCTGCTTCTGTTAAGAAGCTGCTTGAAAAGAATTTATGAACAAGTTTACTCCTGATCCTAAGTTTACTTCATCTCCCATTTGCATTGAGGATGCTAATTTTGATTTCTCTGTTGATCTTTCACTTATATCCACAGTTGAAGCTGGCCCCTTTTATGGCAGAGAAGATGACGATGCTATTGCACACCTTACCAAACTCACCGAGTTGGGTGGCTTATTCACTACAGAGGACAAGAAGAGAAATTATGATGTTACTAAGCTACTTCCTTTTTATTTGAAGGAAGACGCTAAAGCATGGTATGATGCACTACCATATGGTTCGATTAAGAGTCCTCAAGATTTAGCTCAGTACTTTGTTGCTAAATATTTTCCTGCTCATAAGCAACATGCTGCTTTACAAACAATATATAACTTTAAACAGTTGCAGGATGAGCACCTCCCTAAAGCTTGGGGGAGGTATTGCACTTTGATTAAGGCTAGACCGGTACATGGAATTCCTAAGAATGAATTTCTTGATATATTTTATGTTGGTCTAACAGATGAATCTAGAACCTATCTGGATAGTTGTGGTGGTTGTGTTTTCAGGGAAAGAACATCGGACGATGCTGAAGAATTAATGGGCAAGATAGCTAAGAATTATGATGATTGGTCCATTCCTGAACCACCACCACCACTCAAGAAGAGAGGTATGTTTTTTCATGAGCCCAGAAGTCATGCAAGAAGCCAAGAAGTGTATGAAAGAGAGAGGTATTAAAACTGAAGATGTGAAGAATCTACCTCCTATTGAGCAATTATGTGAGCCTACCACTCACCCACCTACGGTAGAGGTACACTCTCTTTTAGATTTCAATGCAAGTGACGTCCCTCATGGTAAGTCTCATGATCTATGTTTAGATGAGCTTGCTAATTTCATTGTCAAGCAAAATCACTTTAATGAGCGGATTCAAAGCCAATTGCATGATAATTCCCTTGTTATCAAGAGTTTGCTTGATGTTTTAAGTAGAAATGTCAATGATGTTAAAGGTCTTGTTAAGCATTTTCAAATGGTTCAAACTCAGCTTGAACAAATTTCTAACGTGCAAAAAGATTTGCTTGCTAACAATGCCAAACTAGTTGATATGCAGGCATATGGTATAAAGACCCGATGAGGTACACATACCCATGACCCCCTTTATCCGGAGGCGCATCCAAAGAGGATCGAGCAAGATTCTCAATTGCAGGAAGAAGACATTGTCAGCTCCCCGAAGAAGAAGAAGCACCAGACAAGCGCAAAAGATATACTAGAGAAGCTTTTGTTGCAAGAAGACATGGGAAGGAAAGAGAACCATGGGTACAAAAATCGATGTCCTTCCGAGGTAAGTCTTTCAAAACCAAAGCAGAAGAGCATTACAATAAATTTTGTGAATGGATGAAACCTCTTTTTCTTCAAATTCCTTTGACTGATGCTATTAAGCTAACTCCATACTCAAGATATATGAAAGGTATTTTTACCAATAAAATAAAAGTTCCTAATGAGGAAATATCTCCTATGCTTGCTAATTACTCTTTCAGTGGCAAGATTCCTGAGAAGCTTGGCAATCCAGGTATACCCACCATTCCTTGCTGCATAAAAAATAATTATGTCAGAACTGCTTTTATGTGATCTTGGTGCAGGATCGAGTGTTATGCCTTTCTCTCTTTACAAAAGGTTTTGTCTAGATAAACTAATAGCTACCGATATCTCTCTTCAAATGGCTGATAAGTCAATAGCCGTTCCTGTAGGTATTAGTGAGGATGTTCCCGTTGAAGTTGCTAATTGTTTGATATTTACTGACTTTGTTGTACTTGACATGCCCGAGGATGGGAGCATGTCTATTATTCTTGGTAGATCTTTTCTTAACACCGCAGGTGTTATTATTGATTGCAATAAAGGAAAGGTGACCTTCAATGTTAATGAGAAGGAGCACACGGTATATTTTCCGAAGAAGATTGATAAAAGGCATGGCCTTAATTCTATTGAGAATATTGAGACCGTGAAGGTTGGAGAGTGGGTTTGTCCTCTACATGTGCAACACAAATACAAAACCATTATGGTGGGGACAATTTCCATTGAAATAAAGGTACCATGATTGCTTTATGAGAAGTGAAACTTTTTTGCTCAATATAACACCTGTTTGGTAGTAAGACTTGATCAACCTTGCTAGCAAATATGTTTTATATGAGTAAAAAGAGAAGCTTGTTATGTTTTTGTTTCCTCTATCTTTCTTCCTCCTTGGTGTACCAAATATTAATGTTTTTGAAACTTCATATGTTTAACTATTGTTTCGAGCTTACCGAAAGTTTTGCAGCTTTTAGTATTTTGAGAAATTTTCAAAAGTGAAGTTGCGAGAAAAATTCCAGAAAATTCAAAATAAAAATTTCCATCGAAAAAGTGACACACGGGCACCTGGGGCTAGCCAGGGGGGCCACCCTCTGTCTAGGCAGCCAGCTAGCGCGGCTTGCCCCTGGTCGCGCCCATAGGTCGCCTGGGTCCACCTGGGCCCCTTTCGAGGTACTTCTTCCTCCCTTCTATCTCTCACTCCAAAAATCCCAATTTTTCTGCTGGAGCTCGAGTTCTTGCTGTTCTTGGTGGCAAATTTCGATCTCTCTCTACAACCCATCATTTGCATTGAGAATTGGCGCATTTGCTCCCTGGTATGTGACTCCTCCACTCCTCGAATTAAAATTTTAATTGGTGGTCTTATTAGTGAGTATTTAGGAGCTCTTGGTGTTGTTCCTATGAGCTTGCATGCATGTTTAGAAATTTATTTTTGATGTTTCTATGCAAGCTTATGTATAAGGGGAGTGAGTAGAATAGTTTGCTCCAACTAACTTTGTTTAAACGTCAATTTTTGTGATGAACCAAAAATTTCAAAAATGAGCTTGTTTGGAGAGGCAAAGGGATAGCTTGGGAAGAAGAGACCCGAGCCTACCGATAGATTAACTAGAGCTGCAACTTCATCCTCTACTATGAGGACAAGTTACAATGATGATATCGAGCCACCGGAGATGTTCAACGAGACGGACATGGCACGTGCCATGGCATACCCGTGTTCAGATTTTCTTATGGCGGCAAGTATTAAGAATGAGTTTGATAACCTCTGTGCAGCTGCGGGTTTGACACATCTCGTAACACGACGTGTTCAACAATATCCAAAACTCACTTATTATTTTGTGAACTGGTTTAGATATAATGATGAAACTTCCATGATTGAATCCATATTATATGAGGATGTTTTTACCATGTCTTTGGCAGAATTTTGTGATATTATAGGTGTGCGAAATCTCGGGAAGACGACCAAAATGAACGTTCAGCCATACGAGCTGAAATCCCTATTCGCTTCCCTTTGCAATAAGGACCCACGAGAAATTCACCGGGGAAAAATCTCCAGCATCTTGTTTCCTTACATCAGGTATTTCGCATACTATATTGCTCGAGGGGTGTTAGCTCGTGACAATACGAGCAACATTTCGGATCCAGATCTTGCTATCTTGGCAGCCTCCCTCTTAGGAGATAACACATATAATATTGGTGCTTTGATTGCTCGTCGCCTCGTTGCTAATAGCGGCAAAGGGCCTCACTTTGGTGGTATTTATGCCACGCTTCTCCTCGAGCACCTTGGGCGCATTGTACGTGCGGATGATGTGCCTTTTCCATACATAAACTTTGATCTTACCGCTATGAAGAGGCATGAGTTTGTTACTAGGACTTCCGAGTTTGGTAACCTTTTTTATATTATGAGGTTTGGCGAGCTTACTACTCGCGAGGTCCGTCTACATGTACCACTTTTGTTTGATTATACTAGCAGGAACGGGTGGTCTTTCACCTCGACTGAGCTGGACGAGTTCGTGATCCAGCAGCAGTTCCACAACCCCATGGAGGAGGTTGTTCCCGAGGAAGAAGAGCCTTCTCCTTGGGAGGCCAGCCGGGCATCAGTGTACGCGCGTGAGGCCTCGTATGATTCTTGGAGCCACCAGTACCACTGCGGAGCCGGAGGAAGCTCCCGGAGCCCACAGTAGCCGAGCTCACCTTAGGCCAAAAGGCTAAGCTTGGGGGCGTATGTATCCTTCTCCCCTTTCATTGTATCATCCTTAATATCCTTTGTAAGTATTTTCAGAGTTTTTGCCTCTTCTTCTTTGTTCTCTCTTTGCAAAAACAACAAAAAGATTTCTCTTTTCCTTTGCTTTCGTTTAACCTTTGGAAAACCCAAAAAAGTTTCTTTTCTTTCTTTAGTTTGCTTTGTTTGCAGAGTTCAGCTCACGTCCATGGTCGCAATTGCACTTGATTATATCTTTCTACGTTCGATCGTGCAAGTGACGATGCAATAATGACGAATATAGACGGAAGGAATGCAACAAGGAAAGCCGGTATGAACTCTATTTGTTTCTAGCTTTGTACATATGCGTGTACTTATGATCTAGAAACCAGCTTGTAGCGACATAGCGCTATGATTACAATGTTTTCCCAGTAGTTCATGCTTTCTTTGTGACTAGTCTCAAATAGCTGGAGTGCATAATGTGTTATTCAAATGATTTGCATGCATTGCATTGTTCATGGTTTGGCATATTAGAGTGGTATTTCCCTTCAGAGAATTTTTGGATTGACTAGGCACATGCTTACACATGTTTATGACTAGAAGTCTATCAAGCCTTGATGATATTTTTGTTCCAGAATAGTTATATTGCTTTCATGCCCAATTCAATGTTGCTTTGTCGCTCTGCATGATTATGGCCGTTATTGCTCTCTAGTTGGTCGCTTCCCCGTCTTTTGCTAGCCTTCGCCTGTACTAAGCGGACTGACTGCTTGTGCATCCAAATCCTTAAAACTAATTTCACCATATGAGTCCACCATACCTACCTATATGCGGTATTTATGTGCCGTTCCAAGTAAAATTGCATGTTCCGTGTTCCAAATTTTCAAATAAATATTTTGTTTTGTATGCCCGAATCGCTCATGGAGTGACTAGGGGCTATCGGTATCTTCCATGCCAAGTAGGTTATTCTCAAGATATGTGTTGATTCACTATCATTCACGAGAAAGAGGCTGGTAACCGCGATGCCCAGTTCCATGCTCAAAGTCAAATCAAATTTATTGAAATAAAACTCCCCCAGGATTGTTTTTTGTATGGACGGTACCCGTGGATTCGGCCCACCGTGGAATGTGATCGATTGGTGGATGGGGAGTTAAAACTTTGCTTTTTTGTTTGGGAACCGCCTATGATGTATTTAGCATGGAAGATATTGAGATCTCTTAGTTGTTACGTTGACAATGAAAGCATACCGGCCAAAATGTTGATTTATCTCTGTTATTAAAGCTCAAGCTCTCGCACCTCTGCAAATCAATGCTTCCCTATGCGAAGGGCCTATCTATTTTACTTTTCTTTTGAGTCGTCCTGTTCTCATAAAAGCACCAACTATAGAGAGAATAATTGTCATTCTGAGCGTAATGTGCATTGTCCCAAAGCACCACATTGTCTTCTGCATGATTGTGATATTGCTTATTCTGAAATATTTATTTCTAGTCTCCTTTAATACTCTGAAGGAGCGTCTGCATTTATGTTTTGCTTCACTCATGGGGGCTAGCGAGATACCACTCTAGTATATCCAAGTCATGTGCATTGTGATCTCGTTATGATTTTCAGTTACATATTATTCTTTCTTAGTTGTTTGAAACTCTTCACATGATCGTAGGATTGCTTCGTGTATTGTCTTTGTTGCATTACTTCAATACTTGTTGGACTTGTTCGTAGTGCACACTTATATACATCTGATGAGGCAAAAGAGTTTGTCAAGTTCTCTTTGTTGCGTTCAGTTAATTGAACTGAATTGCTTGAGGACAAGCAATATGCTAAGCTTGGGGGAGTTGATACGTCTCAAATGTATCAACTTTTCCAAACACTTTTGCTATTGTTTTGGCCTCATTCTTGCATGATTTGAATGAAACTAACCCGGACTGACGCGGTTTTCAGCAGAGCTACCTGTATGATTTTCTTGTGTGCAGGAAAATGGATACTTAGCCGTTCTGGAAAATTCCCAGAAAAAATAGAGAAAATCCACGCATCGGGAGGGACCATGGGCCAGAGGATGGTCCAGAGGGGAGCCACAGGGCCCCCAGGCGACCAGCTGGCGCGGCCTGCCCCCTGGCCACGCCGGGAGGCCTCCTGGGTGGGGCCCACCCCCTCTGGTGCCCTACTCTGGCTCCTATTTTTACCTGTGACGAGGAAATTATAGAACAGAAGTCGTTTTGCAAGTTCTCAATGCGGAGCCACCGCCACCCTTTGTTCTTCGGAGGGCTAATCTGGAGGCTATTTTGGCCTCCGGAGAGGGGAAATCGTCGCCATCGTCATCACCATCACCACTCCATCATCCTTCCATGGCTTCTCCCAGCATGTGTGAGTAATTCCCTGCTATAGGTGAATGGGATGGGAGAGATTGGATGAGTTAGATCATGTAATAGTTCGTTGGATTCTTAGGGGCATGTTGCCTATCATCTACTATGGTGTTTATCATCTTTGCTACTACTTATTGCTTTTAATGCTTTTCGCTTTGGGCCCAAGTGAAAGTGCATGCTATGCCCCTAATTGTCTTTTGGTGTTAATGACAGCACATACATAGGAAACTAATCCTATTTGTTGAGTGTATCTCAGGGCGGCAAGTGCTTTAGTAGATTAAGATTTCTGTGCCAAAGGCTGCCTGAAAAGATTGGTGAGTTATATTTCGAGAAGACTCGGGATTAAGAAGAGATGCTGTAGAATAGTCTTTTGAGTTTACTGATATTGAGTATAGGGATCCCGCACTATTAAGAGGGGATCACAGGCTTTGCGAGAAACTTGCTCATACCACATCTCTACAATCATATAAAACATCACATATTTTCCACTCTCTACAATTCAACATATGTCCAATCTCCTCGGACATCCGGCTCCCTCCGGACGTCCGAGGGTCGGACGTCCGGCTGGCTTCGGAAATCCGTAGCCATACACAAGTAGTTTGTAGACACTATATCTCGGAAATCCGGCTCCCTCCGGACATCCGAGGGCTGGACATCCGGCCAAGCTCCGGAAATCCGGAGGTCAACACCAGTAGTTTGTGTCCACTATATATCGGAAATCCGGCTCCCTCCGGACGTCCGATGGCCGGACACCCGGCCAAGCTCCGGAAATCCGGAGGTCAACACCAGCAGTTTGTGTGCACTATATCTCGGAAATCCGGCCACCTCCGGACGTCCGAGCTCCGGATGTCCGACCCCCGTCGGAAATCCGGAAGCCACCACCAGAAGAAATTATGTTGTATAACACGGACTTCCGGGCCACTCCGGATGTCCGGCTGCTGATGCATTCAAACATGTTCACACACATCTACAGGCCTCGGACGTCCGGCCCCTGTCGGACGTCCGGCCGCTCATAAAATCAGATAAGTTCCACTCATTCCTACAGGTCTCGGACGTCCGACCTCTGTCGGACGTCCGGCTCCTCACGGACGCCCGGACGTCCGGCAAGTTTCGGACGTCCGGACCCTGTGTGACTTATTGCACCTCCAACGGCTGGATTTCACTCCACACTATATATACTCTTCTCCCACCTCGTGAAAGGGTGTTCAACACAGCTAAGATACATCCAAGAACACCTTTCCTCTCACTCACTCTTGTCTACACTAAATCCTAGATCTCAAGAGCATTTGTGAGTCCTTTAGAGTGTTGTTCCAATCAAAACAAAGATCGTCTCCCTCTCCTCCTTCCCACCAAAGTGATTTGTGATTTGAGCAAGTTTTGAGCAATCCCCGTGATCTTGTTACTCTTGGAGGTTGGAGACTCCTAGGCGGTAGGAATCTTCGGAGAGGAATCAAACCATTGTGATATCCCCCGGAAAGTTTGTGAAGGTTTGGAAGCCACCTCAAGGCTTACCACTAGTGGTTGAGAAACGCCTTCGTGGAGTTATCTCAAAGGGAGAATCGGGTGAGCCTTCGTGGCATTGGTGTGCCTTCGTGGTAACATCCGCCCCTCTAACGGTGACGTAGCTTCCCTCCAAGGAAGTGAACATCGGGATACATCCTTGTCTCTCTCGGAGTTTCGGTTATTCCTAACCCTAACTCTCTACTTGTGTTAATCCTTATTACATACGTGTATTTGCTTATTGCTTACCGCTTGCCTTGCTTCATTCCTAATAGCTTACTCTTTGTCATAGCAATTATTAGGCTTACACTTATATTCCACACTTTAGCCTAAAAATTGCTAAGTAATTGTTAAAATTTGGATTTGTACCTATTCACCCCCCCCCCTCTAGGTCCATCTCGATCCTTTTCAATTGGTATCAGATCCTCGTGCTCTATTTGTGTGGCTTTACCGCCCTAGAGCGAGATGGACACGGATCCAGCTGCAGTAGCTCCAGTGCAGAGGGACGGGACTTCCGCAGAAGTCAAGTCTTTCACCTCTAAGGACCTGGAACGGGCCCTTGCCAAGCAAAAAGAGGAGCATGATGCTTCTCTTGAGTCCATAATTCAAATGAGACTAGCAGCACTAACCACGGGGACAACCACGTCCCCGAGGGCCTCAGGGCCCCACGTGCACGGTACTTCATTTGGCTAACCTCCTCCGGAGAGGAACCAAACCAGTGTTCCATGGCTTTATGCTAAGTCTCAAATTGAGAAACCTAAGTACAATCCTGGAGGCAAACCTCCCTTGCTTGATGACAATTCTGATTTTGCTTTGTGGAGAGTTGGTATGCATGACCATCTTAGGTACGCCAATGATGAGATGTTGGACATCCTCGAGCATGGGTACAATCCTGTTGATCCAAGGTGCCTCACGCCCAGAGAAACTTATGACAAGCATCTCAATGACACTGCGATCATGTGCATAAGAAAGGGGATGAATGACAAGCAACGAAGACCTTACATTCACATCACAAGTGCCAAGGAATTGTGGGACAACATCATAAGGACCAAGACCGGTACCTCCACTCTTCGGCTTGCTCAATATGAAATTGCCAAGGGGAATTATAGAATTTCTGTATGGAAAAGGGTGAATCTCCCAAGCAACTACTGGAACGGCTCATGACTCTCGCCACAGACATTGAGTCATGTGACTGTGACAAGACGCAAGATGGTTTCAACTTGACCAAGAGATTTCTTGTGGACAAGTTACTTCACGCTCTTGCTCCATATCACCATCAAATGGTATGGGACATGAGACAGCATCATGCCTTCAAAGAAATGACTCCGGATGACATCATATCCACCTTCCAACTATTTGAAGAGTCAAAGGCAAATGCAACAAAGCACCTAGCCATGCATGGCACTTCAACATCAAAGATCAACCTTGCTTTGAAAGCCAAGCATGAGTATGACGAAGAAGAAAGTGAAGAAGAAGAAGGTGATGATGACTGTCAAGATGGTGATGATGTTGACTCTGATGAAAGCCCATCTTTTGAGGACATTGCCCTCTTTGTGAAGAAGTTCAGTGCAGGGATGTTCAAGGGAAGATTTCCAAAGAAGAAGGTAAGGAAATGCTATAACTGTGAGGAAACCAACCACTTCTCCAACGACTGCCCTTGTGAGAAGAGAGAAGACAAACCAAGGTTTCCAAAGACCTTCGTAAAGAAGAAGTTACCAAACCCTATGAATTCCAAGTCCAAGACGACAGATGGAAGAGCAATGGTTGCTCAAGAAGAATCAGATCCAGAAGATGTTGGTGGAGTTGCCGGAGTAGCTCAAGATACCCAGAGTACTTTGAGGCTAGTCAACAAAAGTGGTGATGTTGTTCACTACAACTATATGAAGGACTACAAGGGCAACGCTCACAAGTGTCTGATGGCAAAGACTGCCATGGGAGATGGGGAAGACCAAAGCTCCCATGATAAGGTTAAGGTAACCCCACGGCTAAACTCCTTCAGTCTAGCTTCTACCCCTTCTGATGAGTATCTTGATGCGGAAGATCATTATGAGGATAATGATTTAGATCATCCCATGTTTGCTAAAATGAACAAATTTATGGGCTCTTTCAAAGGAAAGAAGCTCACTATGTTTCGCATACTTATGGAAATGGTGAGTAAGCACACCAATACCATCAAAGAACTTGAAACCCTCGTCACTGAGGAGAAGGAGAGAAATGAACTCCTTGAGCAGAAAGTCCTTTATGAGGAAGCACAAAACGATGCATTATGTTCAAAAGTAGGTGAAAACCTTGATAAACATGCTAATGATCTTGCCTCCTTGAAAAAGGCTGAAAATGTGTGCAGAGAATTACTAAATGATAAAGACCGACTTGTGAACTCTCATGCTTCTCTTTCTAAGGACTGTGAGCGTCTATCCTTGTCTCTCAAAGACAAGGAAGAGAAACTCACTGTTCTTACAAAGAGCTTTGAGGCACTTAAGGTCACTTATCTTGACACTCTAGCTAAGGCCTACTCCTCACCTGTTATCAATGTTGATACCTGCACTACTAACCCTAGTAGTGAACTGACATCTATCCGTGAGGAAAACTGTTCATTAAGGGCACATCTAGACAGAGGTCTCATGACATGTGCACAAGGTCAAAAGACTCTCAATGAGATCTTAAGTCGACACAATGGAGGTGTCGCAAAGGAAGGGCTTGGGTTCAACCCAAGTACTGCCAAGATAAGTAGATCTCCTCTGAAGTGTACCACTCCTCTTAAGGAAATATTTGTACCAGAGGGACACACGGAGAAAGGTAAGGTTGTGAGTGGATCGGCCACTAGGGGTCCGTCTGCTCACAACAAGACAACCGAATTCATGCCGCCATCCTATGTACTACGCAAATCAAAGGAAGGAAAGGTCTATGCTAAATTCATTGGTCCCCGTAATGCATTTCGATTCTATGCTATTTGGGTCCCTAAGACTCTTGTAACTAATTTGAAAGGCCCCATGACAAAATGGGTACCTCAAACCAAGTCTTGATTCTTTACAGGCTATTTTCTCTGGTGGAGCAAAATGGATGATCGACAGTGGATGCACCGATCATATGACCGGAGATAGTAACTTGCTCTATGACTTCATGCAAGCCATTTGACCATACATGAGCATTGTATTTGGTGGAGGGTCGAAAGGGCAGGTAATTGGGTTGGGCAAGGTGGCAATCACTAATGACATGTCTATTGCAAATGTCATGCTTGTTCAATCTCTTAAATATCATTTACTTTCAGTTCGCCAATTGGCTTCCATCGGTTATGACACACTATTTGCACTAACGGATGTGAAAGTCTTTAAGAGAGACACTCTTGAAGTGGCTTTTGTTGGAGAGTTGGATGGAAACCTTTACACGGTTGATTTCTCGAAAGAGAGCACTTTCCATACAAATTGTCTAATGGCCAAGGCCGACATGGGATGGCTGTGGCATCGCCGGCTCGCCCATGTTGGCATGAAAAATCTTCAAAATCTCTTAAACGGTAATCACATCCTTGGACTAACAAATGTATCTTTTAAGAAAGATCGTGTGTGCAGTGCATGCATAGCTGGGAAGCCACATCAATCAAGACATCCACCCAAGAACGTTGTATCCACTTCGAGGCCGTTAGAGCTCCTTCATGTGGATCTATTCGGGCCTCCTTCATGGGCAAGTCTTGGAGGGAAAAAGTATGGCCTAGTCATTGTTGATGATTACTCAAGATATACATGGGTGTTCTTTCTCAAGTCCAAGGACGAGACAAAGGTCACTTTCATTGATTTTGCCAAACAAGCCCAGCGGAAGTTTGACAAGGATATTAAGGCAGTAAGAAGTGTTAATGGCTCTGAGTTCAAGAACTACACCCTAGAAGAATTTCTGAGTGATGAGGGGATTGAACATCAGTACTCTGCACCCTACACTCCCCAACAAAATGGTGTGGCAGAAAGGAAGAACCGGACACTTGTGGAAATGGCAAGGTCCATGTTAGATGAATACAAGTCACCACATAGCCTTTGGGATGAGGTCGTCAACACAGCATGTCATGCATCAAACCGGCTCTTCCTCCGATCAATATTGGAGAAAACTCCGTATAAGCTCCTAACTGGGAACAAGCCCAATGTTAAGTACTTTCGTGTGTTTGGATGCAAATGCTTCATCCTCAACAAACGGGAACGGTTAGGAAAATTTCAATCCAAAACAGCTGAGGGGATTTTTGTTGGCTATGGATCAAACTCTCACGCCTACAGAGTCTACAACAAATCCACTGGATGTGTTATAGAAACCTGTGACGTGACGTTTGATGAATTTAACCGCTCCCATGGGGAGCAAGTTGATATAAATGATGCAGGTGAAGAAGACTCCCCACAAGATATCTTAAACATGGGTGTAGGTGCACTTTTGCCTATGGAACAAAGACCCCATGATGATGATGAAGATGATGAGAACATCTCGCATCCTCAAGACGGTTCACTACCCGTACCTCCACAGGATACTAGCACACCCATCATGCCAGTTGTTGAGGATCAAGTAGGAGATGACACTCAAGAACAAGTTGATCCTCAAGAGGTAGACCAAAGTATGGGTATGCTTGATGATGAACCTCAACAGGTGCAACGCCAAGAGGAATATCTTCCTCCGCACATAAATGATCCATATGTTGAGGACATTGATGATGGAAACGAAGTTGAACCTTGTGAAACCTTGACCTCCATCATGCCACGTGTGGCCGGTCGTGTTAATATTGATCAAATCCTCACAGGCGTATCGGAAGGTAGAGTGACTCGTAAACAATTAACAAACTTTTGTGCTCACTTTTCGTTTGTCTCTAGTACCGTGCCACACAGGGTTCAGGATGCACTATGTGACAACGAGTGGTTACTTGCTATGCAAGAAGAGCTAAACAGTTTCACACGCAATGAAGTATGGTCATTGGTAGAACGACCAACTGAAGAACATAATGTTATTGGAACTAAATGGATCTTCAAGAACAAGGAAGATGAGAACGGGACTTTTCTACGCAACAAGGCAAGGTTAGTAGCACAGGGTTACTCCCAAGTTGAAGGTTTGGACTTTGGTGAAACTTTCGCCCATGTTGCTCGTCTTGAGTCCATTTGCATTTTATTGGCATATGCTGCTTTCAATGGTTTTACCTTGCATCAAAAGGATGTGAAAAGTGATTTTCTTAACGATCCTCTACAAGAAGAAGTATATGTATCACAACCACCTGGGTTTGTTGACCCTCATCACAAAGACCATGTATATAAACTTCACAAGGCACTTTATGGTCTTAAACAAGCACCCCGTGCTTGGTACGATCATCTTAAGAAGTTCCTACTCGATGATGGCTTTGTGGTGGGGGTGATCGATCCCACTCTTTTTACTAAGAGGGAAAATGGTGATTTGATCTTATGCCAAATCTATGTAGATGACATCATTTTTGGTTCTCCTAACATCCATTTGTGCAAGAAATTTGCGGCCTCCATGACCAAGACCTTTGAGATGTCACTCAACACGGACTTGAAGTTCTTTCTTGGTTTTCAAATACAACAATTTCAAGAAGGGATTTTCTTGTCTCAAACTAAGTATCTCAAGGACATTCTTGAGAAATTTGATATGACAAATGCTAAACCAATGAAGACACCCATGGCCACCGATGTAGTTCTAAATGAAGACTCAAATGGTATTCCTTTTGACCCATCTACTTATCGCTCCATGATTGGTTCGCTGCTTTACCTTTGCGCATCTAGACCGGACATCATGTTAAGTGTAGGAATATGTGCTAGATTTCAAGCTTCCCCTATGGAAAGCCATCACACGGCGGTTAAGCACATTCTTAGATACCTTGTTCACACCCCAAAGTTAGGCTTATGGTACCCTAAGGATGCAAAGTTTGATCTTATTGGGTATTCTGATGCGGATTGGGCCGGTGATAAAGTGGGACGGAAATCCACTTCCGGTGCATGTCAGTTTCTTGGACGCTCGTTGGTAAGTTGGTCCTCGAAGAAGCAGAACTGTGTTTCTCTCTCCACGGCCGAGGCCGAATATATTGCAGCCGCAAGTGTGCTACTCAATTGCTATGGATGAGGCAAACACTGAAGGATTATGGTATCATGTATCGACACGTTCCTCTTCTCTGTGATAATGAAAGTGCCATAAAGATCTCCGTAAAACCCCATTGATCACCCTCGCACAAAACATATTGATATTAGGTATCATTTCTTGAGAGACCATGTGCAAAAGGGTGACATTGATATTACCCATGTGGGTACCGACATGCAGTTAGCCGACATTTTCACCAAGCCACTTAGCGTAGCTAGGTTCTGTCAACTTAGGCATGAACTTGGTATCTTGGAGCTTGACAACATATCTTGAAATCTTGCACACATACATACACTCACATTATGGTTGTGTCTTGATGTGCGCATATATTTAGGGGGAGTGCGTCGTAATTCTATGTGTTTTTAAGCTTACAACGTACGCACAGATCATTTCATGCATGTAATGCTTCTAGAAAACCAGTGCTCATAGTTTGTTTTATATATATACCATGGAAGTCATCATCATCACAACAAAATTACCAGAACTGCCCCCCCCCCCTCCTCTCTCTCTCTCGAACGTCCGGCTCCTCTCGAACGTCCGGCACCAGAAAACCCTCCGGACGTCTGACGCCTCTCGGACGTCCGGCGCCAGAACACTCTCCGGACGTCCGAGGCCTCTCGGACGTCCGACGCCTCGGGGCCCTTATATAAAGTTGGGCGCGGGGCTGGGCCTTTAACCCTAATCCCCTGTGCCCCATTTTCCCCAGCCGCCGCCGCCAGCCCTGAGAGCAGCTCGAGGAGCTCCTCCCCACAGCCGCCCTCCTCAAGATCGAACCGATCTCTTCCGCGGATCCCCTACTCCTCCGTCCGTACCCTTCACGGGATCCATCTCAGGTTGCTCCTCCGTCTCTTCTCGCGTGGATTTGATTTATCCCTTGTCTCTCCTTGTTCGTTCCTCATTTGGGGATTCTTCATCCGCGTAGGGCTCCATGGGCAAGACCAAGCACACCACTCGGAAGAACGTGGCCGGCTCATCCTCTCGCATCCCTATGAACACCGGGTCGGAATCGGATGAGCCACACCGTCCCTTCAAACGGGCTGCCCGGCATTCTCCGCCCCGGCGGTCGCCGTCTCCATCACCGTCTGATGATGCTGACCCCGACTTCGAGGAGGAGCTTGCAGCCGAGGAACTTCCTCAACCCGTCGCTCGCAGGTCCAATCTCGGGTCTCGCCGGGCCTCCTACATGCCACAACCGCCTCCTGCCCAGCCTGAAGGTGAAGCTCGCCGCATCTCTTTAGAGCCCCCTGCCACGTTAGGTCGTGATATCACCAACTTTACCACTCTTGGGGCTGCTTCCTATTTTACTTTCCGCCGCGACGTAAATCAATACGAGGTCGGCAGTGATTCTACGGATTCACATTTTCGCACAAACGTCCAGGCTGACGTCTTTTCCACGGTCATAGTTCCTAAGGGCTTATCTAATCATCTTTACATTGATATAGAGCATATTCGCAAGCACCCGGCGAAATATCCGGGTGCCATTGAGCTTATTGAGTCTTCGGGGCTTGCCGCCCCGTTTGCTTTTCATTGCGACTATAATGCTGCTGCCATCCACCAATTCTATGCCACATGTCATTTTGGCTCCGACAACACTGTCACCTGGATGACCTCTGACGTGCGCCTCAAAGCCACTTATGCTACTTTTGTTGCCGCTTTGGGTTTTCCCCATACTGGTCATAAAATTCATAAGGATGATCCTAACCATGCACCTAATAATATTGAAGTGTGTGGACACCTCCTCAAACCACTCCGTGAGCTTGATGAGGATGAGCACCAGAAGGACCTTAACCAGGTATCCATCTGGCGCTCACCATTCTTCATTATCTTTCAGTGTGTCATCCGCACCATCTATCCCAAGATGGGTGATAAGGGTTCTTGCAGTGGCTATTGTATCGATATCATGTACCACTTGTTCGAGCGAGCCTTTCCTCATGCTCCTTTCATTCAGGCACTTATTAACCACGTTGCTGATTTCTCTGTGGCTACCACTCACATCCATCGCAAGTGGACCATTCCCGCTCACATGGCGAATGATTTTGCTCCCAAGCACGCCCCTTCTTCCTCTACTACCACTCGCCGCACTGCTGCACGTGCCGCCACCCCTTCATCTAGCTCCGCGTCTCTCGGTCGCATTGCCAAATTCCTTGGCAAAGCTCACTCTGCTTTGATGAAGGTTGTCTCCTTTCAGTGTGGTCAAACCCATGATGTGGTTTCCCGCTTAGTTTCCTCTCAGAATGCCCTCAAGGCTCGTCTGAGAGCCTCGGTCGATCTTACTGTGAGTGATGACGAGGCCCCTCCTGCTGCTCCTTCCATTGATTTTGGCTTCCCTTCTGGTCCTGAGTGGTCTGAGTTCTTTGACGAGGCTGGGGGCAGTGGTTTGGCTGATGATGCTGATGATGATGATGAGCTCTGAGGTTGGTTGGTGTTATTGGTGGCTCCCTTTTTGGTCCTTGGTGACAAAGGGGGAGTAATGTATCGTAGTTAAAATTTTATTCTCGTCATTTTTAGTCTTTGGAGATTTAATGTAATGGATACAATTCATGTATGGCTAGTTATGAATGGTTGTGATTTGCTATGATATCATCATAGACTATTATGTCTTGCTCTTTTATTTCTATGATGATCTATTATTCTTCCATGTTGATCCATTTGGAGCTTCGATTATCTTATCATGCATATCCTAAGGAGGAGCTCCGTACTAAAAAAAATCTCCTAGACTATAATGTATGGTTAATATTTTTGAGACCTATGTATATGTTGTCATCAACTACCAAAAAGGGGGAGATTGAAAGTGCATGCTATGCCCCTAATTGTCTTTTGGTGTTAATGACAGCACATACATAGGAACCTAATCCTATTTGTTGAGTGTATCTCAGGAGGGCAAGTGCTTTAGTAGATTAAGATTTCTGTGCCAAAGGCTGCCTGAAAAGATTGGTGAGTTATATTTCGAGAAGACTCGGGATTAAGAAGAGATGTTGTATAATAGTCTTTTGAGTTTACTGATATTTAGTATAGGGATCCCGCACTATTAAGAGGGGATCACAAGCTTTACGAGAAACTTGCTCATACCACATCTCTACAATCATATCAAACATCACATATTTTCCACTCTCTACAATTCAACATATGTCCAATCTCCTCGGACATCTGGCTCCCTCCGGACGTCCAAGGGCCGGACGTCCGGCTGGCTTCGGAAATCCGCAGCCAGACACCAGTAGTTTGTAGACACTATATCTCGGAAATCCGGCTCCCTCCGGATGTCCGAGGGCCGGACATCCGGCCAAGCTCCGGAAATCCGGAGGTCAACACCAGTAGTTTGTGTCCACTATATCTCGGAAATCCGGCTCCCTCCGGACGTCCGAGGGCCGGACATCCGGCCAAGCTCCGGAAATCCGGAGGTCAACACCAGTAGTTTGTGTGCACTATATCTCGGAAATCCGGCCACCTCCGGACGTCCGAGCTCCGGATGTCCGACCCCCGTCGGAAATCCGGAAGCCACCACCAGAAGAAATTATGTTGTATAACACGGACTTCCGGGACACTCCGGACGTCCGGCTGCTGATGCATTCAAACATGTTCAGACACATCTACACGCCTCGGATGTCCGTGTTGGGGAACGTCGCATGGGAAACAAAAAATTTCCTACGCGCACGAAGACCTATCATGGTGATGTCCATCTACGAGAGGGGATGAGTGATCTACGTACCCTTGTAGATCGTTCAGCAGAAGCGTTAGAGAACACGGTTGATGTAGTGGAACGTCCTCACGTCCCTCGATCCGCCCCGCGAACAATCCCGCGATCAGTCCCACGATCTAGTACCGAACGGACGACACCTCCGCGTTCAGCACACGTACAGCTCGACGATGATCTCGGCCTTCTTGATCCAGCAAGAGAGACGGAGAGGTAGAAGAGTTCTTCGGCAGCGTGACGGCGCTCCGGAGGTTGGTGATGATCTTGTCTCAGCAGGGCTCCGCCCGAGCTCCGCAGAAACACGATCTAGAGGAAAAACTATGGAGGTATGTGGTCGGGCAGCCGTGAGAAAGTCGTCTCAAATCTTCCCTAAAAGCCCCATATATATAGGAGGAGGGAGGGGGACCTTGCCTTGGGGTCCAAGGGACTCCCAAGGGGTCGGCCGAGCCAAGGGGGGGAGGACTCCCCCCCCAAACCGAGTTGGACTTGGTTTGGTGGGAGGAGTCCCCCTCCCTTCCCACTTCTTCCCTCTTTTTTTTTTCTTTTCCTTTGATTTTCTTATCTTGGCGCATAGGCTCCCTTGGGGCTGTCCCACCAGCCCACTAAGGGCTGGTGTGTCCCCCAAAAGCCTATGGGCTTCCCCGGAGTGGGTTGCCCCCCTCCGGTGAACTCCCGGAACCCATTCGTCATTCCCGGTACATTCCCGGTAACTCCAAAAACCTTTCGGTAATCAAATGAGGTCATCCTATATATCAATCTTCGTTTCCGGACCATTCCGGAAACCCTCGTGACGTCCGTGATCTCATCCGGGACTCCGAACAACATTTGGTAACCAACCATATAACTCAAATACGCATAAAACAACGTCGAACCTTAAGTGTGCAGACCCTGCGGGTTCGAGAACTATGTAGACATGACCCGAGAGACTCCTCGGTCAATATCCAATAGCGGGACCTGGATGCCCATATTGGATCCTACATATTCTACGAAGATCTTATCGTTTGAACCTCAGTGCCAAGGATTCGTATAATCCCGTATGTCATTCCCTTTGTCCTTCGGTATGTTACTTGCCCGACATTTGATCGTCAGTATCCGCATACCTATTTCAATCTCGTTTACCGGCAAGTCTCTTTACTCGTTCCGTAATACAAGATCCCGCAACTTACACTAAGTTACATTGCTTGCAAGGCTTGTGTGTGATGTTGTATTACCGAGTGGGCCCCGAGATACCTCTTCGTCACACGGAGTGACAAATCCCAGTCTTGATCCATACTAACTCAACTAACACCTTCGGAGATACCTGTAGAGCATCTTTATAGTCACCCAGTTACGTTGCGACGTTTGATACACACAAAGCATTCCTCCGGTGTCAGTGAGTTATATGATCTCATGGTCATAGGAATAAATACTTGACACACAGAAAACAGTAGCAACAAAATGACACGATCAACATGCTACGTCTATTAGTTTGGGTCTAGTCCATCACGTGATTCTCCCAATGACGTGATCCAGTTATCAAGCAACAACACCTTGTTCATAATCAGAAGACACTGACTATCATCGATCAACTGGCTAGCCAACTAGAGGCATGCTAGGGACGGTGTTTTGTCTATGTATCCACACATGTAAATGAGTCTTCATTCAATACAATTATAGCATGGATAATAAACTATTATCTTGATACAGGAATTATAATAATAACTATACATTTATTATTGCCTCTAGGGCATAATTCCAACAGTCTCCCACTTGCACTAGAGTCAATAATCTAGCCCTCACATCACTATGTGATTTACATTGTAATAAATCTAACACCCATACAGTTCTGGTGTCGATCATGTTTTGGCCGTGGAAGAGGTTTAGTCAGCGGGTCTGCTACATTCAGATCCGTGTGCACTTTGCATATATTCACGTCCTCCTCCTCGACGTAGTCGCGGATGAGGTTGGAGCGTCGTTTGATGTGTCTGGTCTTCTTGTGAAACCTTGGTTCCTTTGCTAAGGCAATGGCACCAGTGTTGTCACAGAACAAGGTTATTGGATCCAGTGCACTTGGCACCACTCCAAGATCCGTCATGAACTGCTTCATCCAGACACCCTCCTTAGCCGCCTCTGAGGCAGCCATGTACTCCGCTTCACATGTAGAATCTGCTACGACGCTTTGCTTGGAACTGTACCAGCTTACTGCACCCCCATTAAGAATAAATACGTATCCAGTTTGCGACTTAGAGTCGTCCGGATCTGTGTCAAAGCTTGCATCAAGGTAACCTTTTACGGCGAGCTCTTCGTCACCTCCATACACGAGAAACATCTCCTTAGTCCTTTTCAGGTACTTCAGGATATTCTTGACCGCTGTCCAGTGATCCACGCCTGGATTACTCTGGAACCTGCCTGCCATACTTATGGCCAGGCTAAAATCCGGTCTAGTGCACAGCATTGCATACATGATAGAGCCTATGGCTGAAGCATAGGGGACGGAGCGCATATGCTCTCTATCTTCATCAGTTGCTGGGCACTGAGTCTTACTCAATCTTGTACCTTGTAACACTGGCAAGAACCCTTTCTTGGACTGTTCCATTTTGAACCTCTTCAAAACTTTATCAAGGTATGTGCTTTGTGAAAGTCCTATCAGGCGTTTTGATCTATCCCTATAGATCTTAATGCCTAGAATGTAAGCAGCTTCTCCTAGGTCCTTCATAGAGAAACTTTTATTCAAGTAACCTTTTATGCTCTCCAAGAGCTCCACGTTGTTTCCAATCAGTAATATGTCATCCACATATAGTATTAGAAACGCCACAGAGCTCCCACTCACTTTCTTGTAAATACAAGATTCTCCAACCACTTGTATAAACCCAAATGCTTTGATCACCTCATCAAAGCGTTTGTTCCAACTCCGAGATGCTTGCACCAGTCCATAAATGGATCGCTGGAGCTTGCACACCTTGTCAGCATTTTTAGGATCGGCAAAACCTTCGGGTTGCATCATATACAATTCTTCCTTAAGGAAACCGTTAAGGAACGCCGTTTTGACATCCATCTACCAGATTTCATAATCGAAAAATGCAGCTACTGCTAACATGATTCTGACGGACTTAAGCATTGCTACGGGAGAGAAAGTCTCATCGTAGTCAATTCCTGGAACTTGTGAAAAACCCTTTGCCACAAGTCGAGCTTTATAAACGGTCACATTACCGTCAGCGTCCGTCTTCTTCTTAAAGATCCATTTGTTCTGAATAGCCTTGCGGCCCTCAGGTAGTATCTCCAAAGTCCACACTTTGTTCTCATACATGGATCCTATCTTGGATTTCATGGCTTCTAGCCATTTGTTGGAATCTGTGCCCACCATTTCTTCTTCATAATTTGCAGGTTCATTATTGTCTAATAACATGATTGATAAGACGGGATTACCGTACCACTCTGGAGCAGCGCGTGATCTCGTCGACCTGCGTGGTTCAACAGAAACTTGAACTGGAGTTTCATGATCATCATCATTAACTTCCTCCTCAACCGGCGTTGCAACGACAGAGGTTTCCCCTTGCCCCGCGCCACCATCCAGAGGGATGAGAGGTTCGACAACCTCGTCAAGTTCTATCTTCCTCCCACTCAATTCTCTCGAGAGAAACTCCTTCTCGAGAAAAGTTCCGTTCCTAGCAACAAACACTTTGCCTTCGGATTTGAGATAGAAGGTGTACCCAACTGTCTCTTTTGGGTAACCTATGAAGACGCATTTTTCCGCTTTGGGTTCCAGCTTTTCAGGCTGAAGCTTTTTGACATAAGCATCACATCCCCAAACTTTAAGAAACGACAACTTTGGTCTTTTGCCATACCACAGTTCGTATGGTGTCGTCTCAACGGATTTTGATGGTGCCCTATTTAAAGTGAATGCAGCTGTTTCTAATGCATAACCCCAAAATGATAACGGCAAATCAGTAAGAGACATCATAGATCGCACCATCTCTAACAAAGTACGATTACGACGTTCGGACACACCATTACGCTGTGGTGTTCCAGGCGGTGTTAACTGTGAAACAATTCCACATTGTCTTAAGTGAGTACCAAACTCGAAACTCAGATATTCACCCCCACGATCAGACCGTAGGAACTTGATCTTCTTGTTACGATGATTTTCTACTTCACTCTGAAATTGCTTGAACTTTTCAAATGTTTCAGACTTGTGCTTCATCAAGTAGACATAACCATATCTACTCAAATCGTCAGTGAAGGTGAGAAAATAACGATATCCGCCGCGTGCCTCCATGCTCATTGGACCACATACATCGGTATGTATGATTTCCAACAAGTCACTTGCACGCTCCATTGTTCCGGAGAACGGAGTCTTAGTCATCTTGCCCATGAGGCATGGTTCGCACGTGTCAAGTGAATCAAAGTCAAGTAACTCCAAAAGTCCATCAGCATGGAGTTTCTTCATGCGCTTTACACCAATATGACCCAAGCGGCAGTGCCACAAAAATATGGCGCTATCATTGTTTACTCTAACTCTTTTGGTCTCAATGTTATGTATATGCGTATCGCTATCGAGATTCAATATGAACAATCCTCTCACATTCGGTGCATGACCATAAAAGATGTTACTCATAGAAATAGAACAACCATTATTCTCAGACTTAAAAGAGTAACCGTCTCGCAATAAACAAGATCCAGATATAATGTTCATGCTCAACGCAGGCACTAAATAACAATGATTTAAGTTCATCACTAATCCCGATGGTAGTTGAAGTGACACGGTGCCGACGGCAATTGCATCAACCTTGGAACCGTTTCCTACGCGCATCGTCACTTCGTCTTTCGCCAGCCTTCGTCTATTCTGCAGTTCCTGCTTCGAGTTGCAAATGTGAGCAACAGAACCGGTATTGAATACCCAGGCACTACTACGAGAGCCAGTTAAGTACACATCAATAACATGTATATCAAATATACCTGATTTTTCTTTGCCCGCCTTCTTATCTGCCAGATACTTGGGGCAATTGCGCTTCCAGTGACCCATACCCTTGCAATAGAAGCACTCTATTTCAGGCTTAGGTCCAACCTTGGGTTTCTTCGGCGGATTGGCAACAGGCTTGCCGCTCTTCTTCGAATTTCCCTTCTTGCCTTTGCCGTTTCTCTTGAAACTAGTGGTCTTGCTCACCATCAACACTTGATGCTCTTTACGGAGTTCAGACTCTGCGACTTTCAGCATCGCAAACAACTCGCCGGGAGACTTGTTCATCCCTTGCATGTTGTAGTTCAACACAAAGCCTTTATAGCTTGGCGGCAGTGATTGAAGGATTCTGTCAGTGATAGCTTCTTGCGGGAGTTCAATCCCCAGTTCAGCTAGACGGTTTGAGTACCCAGACATTTTGAGCACATGTTCACTGACAGACGAGTTTTCCTCCATCTTGCAAGCATAGAATTTATCGGAGGTCTCATACCTCTCGATCCGGGCGTTCTTCTGAAAGATAAACTTCAACTCCTGGAACATCTCAAATGCTCCATGACGCTCAAAGCGACGTTGAAGTCCCGGTTCCAAGCCATACAAGACTGCACATTGAACTATTGAGTAGTCCTCCTTACGCGCTAACCAAGCGTTCTTAACATCCTGATCAGCCGTAGCGGGTGGTTCATCTCCTAGGGCAGCATTAAGGACATAATCCTTCTTTCCAGCTTGTAAGATTAGCTTAAGATTACGAGCCCAGTCTACAAAGTTGCTTCCATCATCTTTCAACTTAGCTTTCTCTAGGAACGTATTAAAATTCAGGATGACACTTGCGTGAGCCATGATCTACAACACAAATATATTCAAAATGGGCTTAGACTATGTTCAAGATAATTAGAGTTCAACTTAATCAAATTATATGCTAAACTCCCACTCAAAAAGTACATCTCTCTAGTCATTTGAGTGGTTCATGATCCACTTACACTATCCCAAGTCCGATCATCATGTGAGTCGAGAGTAGTTTCAGTGGTAAGCATCCCTATGCTAATCATATCAACTATATGATTCATGATCGACCTTTCGGTCTCATGTGTTCCGAGGCCATGTCTGCACATGCTAGGCTCGTCAAGCTTAACCCGAGTGTTCCGCGTGCGCAACTGTTTTGCACCCGTTGTATGTGAACGTTGAGTCTATCACACCCGATCATCACGTGGTGTCTCGAAACGACGAACTGTAGCAACGGTGCACAGTCGGGGAGAACACAATTTCGTCTTGAAATTTTAGTGAGAGATCACCTCATAATGCTACCGTCGTTCTAAGCAAAATAAGGTGCATAAAAGGATTAACATCACATGCAATTCATAAGTGACATGATATGGCCATCATCACGTGCTTCTTGATCTCCATCACCAAAGCACCGGCACGATCTTCTTGTCACCAGCGCCACACCATGATCATCCATCAACGTGTTGCCATCGGGGTTGTCGTGCTACTTATGCTATTACTACTAAAGCTACATCCTAGCAAAATAGTAAACGCATCTGCAAGCACAAATATGTTAGTATAAAGACAACCCTATGGCTCCTGCCGGTTGCCGTACCATCGACATGCAAGTCGATATTTCTATTACAACATGATCATCTCATACATCCAATATATCACATCACATCATTGGCCATATCACATCACAATCATACCCTGCAAAAACAAGTTAGACGTCCTCTAATTTTGTTGTTGCATGTTTTACGTGGTGACCAAGGGTATCTAGTAGGATCGCATCTAAATTACGCAAACACCACAACGGAGATATATGAGTTGCTATTTAACCTCATCCAAGGACCTCCTCGGTCAAATCCTATTCAACTAAAGTTGGAGAAACCGTCACTTGCCAGTCATCTTTGAGCAAAGGGGGTTACTCGTAACGATGAAACCAGTCTCTCGTAAGCGTACGAGTAATGTCGGTCCAAGCCGCTTCAATCCAACAATACCGCGGAATCAAGAAAAGACTAAGGAGGGCAGCAAAACGCACATCACCTCCCACAAAACCTTTTGTGTTCTACTCGAGAAGACATCTACGCATGAACCTAGCTCATGATGCCACTGTTGGGGAACGTCGCATGGGAAACAAAAAATTTCCTACGCGCACGAAGACCTATCATGGTGATGTCCATCTACGAGAGGGGATGAGTGATCTATGTACCCTTGTAGATCGTACAGCAGAAGCATTAGAGAACGCGGTTGATGTAGTGGAACGTCCTCACGTCCCTCGATCCGCCCCGCGAACAATCCCGCGATCAGTCCCACGATCTAGTACCGAACGGACGGCACCTCCGCGTTCAGCACACGTACAGCTCGACGATGATCTCGGCCTTCTTGATCCAGCAAGAGAGACGGAGAGGTAGAATAGTTCTCCAGCAGCGTGACGGCGCTCCGGAGGTTGGTGATGATCTTGTCTCAGCAGGGCTCCGCCCGAGCTCCGCAGAAACACGATCTAGAGGAAAAACTATGGAGGTATGTGGTCGGGCAGCCGTGAGAAAGTCGTCTCAAATCTGCCCTAAAAGCCCCATATATATAGGAGGAGGGAGGGGGACCTTGCCTTGGGGTCCAAGGGACTCCCAAGGGGTCGGCCGAGCCAAGGGGGGGAGGACTCCCCCCCCAAACCGAGTTGGACTTGGTTTGGTGGGAGGAGTCCCCCTCCCTTCCCACTTCTTCCCTCTTTTTTTTTCTTTTCCTTTGATTTTCTTATCTTGGCGCATAGGCTCCCTTGGGGCTGTCCCACCAGCCCACTAAGGGCTGGTGTGTCCCCCAAAAGCCTATGGGCTTCCCCGGAGTGGGTTGCCCCCCTCCGGTGAACTCCCGGAACCCATTCGTCATTCCCGGTACATTCCCGGTAACTCCGAAAACCTTTCGGTAATCAAATGAGGTCATCCTATATATCAATCTTCGTTTCCGGACCATTCCGGAAACCCTCGTGACGTCCGTGATCTCATCCGGGACTCCGAACAACATTCGGTAACCAACCATATAACTCAAATACGCATAAAACAACGTCGAACCTTAAGTGTGCAGACCCTGCGGGTTCGAGAACAATGTAGACATGACCCGAGAGACTCCTCGGTCAATATCCAATAGCGGGACCTGGATGCCCATATTGGATCCTACATATTCTACGAAGATCTTATCGTTTGAACCTCAGTGCCAAGGATTCGTATAATCCCGTATGTCATTCCCTTTGTCCTTCGGTATGTTACTTGCCCGACATTCGATCGTCAGTATCCGCATACCTATTTCAATCTCGTTTACCGGCAAGTCTCTTTACTCGTTCCGTAATACAAGATCCCGCAACTTACACTAAGTTACATTGCTTGCAAGGCTTGTGTGTGATGTTGTATTACCGAGTGGGCCCCGAGATACCTCTCCGTCACACGGAGTGACAAATCCCAGTCTTGATCCATACTAACTCAACTAACACCTTCGGAGATACCTGTAGAGCATCTTTATAGTCACCCAGTTACGTTGCGACGTTTGATACACACAAAGCATTCCTCCGGTGTCAGTGAGTTATATGATCTCATGGTCATAGGAATAAATACTTGACACACAGAAAACAGTAGCAACAAAATGACACGATCAACATGCTACGTCTATTAGTTTGGGTCTAGTCCATCACGTGATTCTCCCAATGACGTGATCCAGTTATCAAGCAACAACACCTTGTTAATAATCAGAAGACACTGACTATCATCGATCAACTGGCTAGCCAACTAGACGCATGCTAGGGACGGTGTTTTGTCTATGTATCCACACATGTAAATTAGTCTTCATTCAATACAATTATAGCATGGATAATAAACTATTATCTTGATACAGGAATTATAATAATAACTATACATTTATTATTGCCTCTAGGGCATAATTCCAACAGTCCGGCCCCTGTCGGACGTCTGGCTGCTGATAAAATCAGATAAGTTCCAGTCATTCCTACAGGTCTCGGACGTCCGACCTCTGTCGGACGTCCGGCTCCTCGCGGACGCCCGGACGTCCGCCAAGTTTCGAACGTCCGGACCCTGTGTGACTTATTGCACCTCCAACGGCTGGATTTCACTCCACACTATATATACTCTTCTCCCACCTCGTGAAAGGGTGTTCAACACAGCTAAGATACATCCAAGAACACCTTTCCTCTCACTCACTCTTGTCTACACTAAATCCTAGATCTCAAGAGCATTTGTGAGTCCTTTAGAGTGTTGTTCCAATCAAAACAAAGATCGTCTCCCTCTCCTCCTTCCCACCAAAGTGATTTGTGATTTGAGCAAGTTTTGAGCAATCCCCGTGATCTTGTTACTCTTGGAGGTTGGAGACTCCTAGGCGGTAGGAGTCTTCGGAGAGGAATCAAACCATTGTGATATCCCCCGGAAAGTTTGTGAAGGTTTGGAAGCCACCTCAAGGCTTACCACTAGTGGTTGAGAAACGCCTTCGTGGAGTTATCTCAAAGGGAGAATAGGGTGAGCCTTCATGGCGTTGGTGTGCCTTCGTGGTAACATCCGCCCCTCTAACGGTGACGTAGCTTCCCTCCAAGGAAGTGAACATCGGGATACATCCTTGTCTCTCTCGGAGTTTTGGTTATTCCTAACCCTAACTCTCTACTTGTGTTAATCCTTATTACATACTTGTATTTGCTTATTGCTTACCGCTTTCCTTGCTTCATTCCTAATAGCTTACTCTTTGTCATAGCAATTATTAGGCTTACACTTATATTCCGCACTTTAGCCTAAAATTGCTAAGTAATTGTTAAAATTTGGATTTGTACCTATTCACCCCCCCCCCCTCTAGGTCCATCTCGATCCTTTTCATCAAGTGCCATGATTTCAGATCCGAATACCTTATGTTTTCATGAATATATTTGTGTTATAGATCCTATCTATGAGTAGTATGCACCTATTATAGTCCGGAACCGGCGATCCCAATGGTGACAGCTTGGGACACCAAAGGGGATGGGCTATAGTTTGAGGATTCCATGTATCCATTGATTGTTAATGCTTTGTTCCGGTGCTCTTTGACAGGAGCACCTTAATATCCATAAGTTCCATTTGGCCTCGTTGATAGTGGGATGGTAGGACAAAAGATGTCGTGCAAGTTCTTATTCCAAGCACGTACGACTACCTTGGGATACATGCCTAATGTTTGATATATGCCTAGATGATCATTACTTTTATATGTGCCTTGCCCCAAGTTAGATACATGATATCTCTCATCCATGACCAACCACCCATCTCCTTAGCCTACAGTGTTTTAATCCTGCTAGTCACCAGTTACTTTACTTTCGCCGTTTTACTTTTGTTACTTTGCCGCTACTATTTTCGTTGCCACCATCACTTCCATATCACCGTTGCTACTAATATTTATTTTCCAAGCAAGTATCTTTAAGGTGCGATTGAATTGACAACTCAACTGTCAAAGCTTATAAATATTGTTTGGCTCCCCTTGTGTCGAATCAATAAATTGGGTTAACTTACCTGCGAAGGTTGTTGCGATCCCCTACACTTGTGGGTTATCACACTCACACTTATTTGGACCATTTTAGAGTATCCCTTAAAGTTGTCTATGAACCATGCAAGTATCCAACTAGTCCATACCCGAGGACGCGGCTATTCGAGTAGATAATTATCGTGCAAGGGTGTACTTCGTCACACATGCTTCCGCCACTTATCGCCATGTGCACATAAAACAAGCACCTCGGCAACCTTCATGCGGAAGCCCGGAGAGCGAGTCGGCCATGAACAATAACTCACGTCCAAGGCAGTCGCCTATCTGAGTTGGAACCCATAATGGAAGTCCAGCCGAGGTTTCCAACATGGCATCAAACAGCAACATAACCTCATTGACACCACACTTAGGACCTGAGATCTTGTGTCGGTGTTCCAAGATGGCCTCTCATCGCTACCTTTACCAATACAGGTTCACACACTTAACTCTCATCAGTAGGACATGTTCATTCCAATTCATCATCCAGATGATCGGACCAACTCAACTCTAAGCATAGCAAGCGTAACAGGGTAATGGCACAACATGGCTCAAGCATCTAACAGGTATGCTAGGTTGCTTGGTTTAGCTATTTACTGTGATAGTGGAAGGTCATGCTAAGGAATGGGTTCATCTACGTAGCACAAGTAGTAGTTGAATCTTTTTGTCCTAATGCATTAAATGAGATCAAGAGCGAGAGAGTGGGATTGCCCCGGAATGCTCAAGGGGGTTTGCTTGTATGGGGACCTCGACTTACGAGTCGAGATCGCCAAATGAACGTGCTCAATGATCCTAGAGATCAATGCTCACCGAACACACATATGCTGAATAATAAGAGTCTTACATCCAACGTACCGAAATATTACAACACATGACCAATAAGATCAAGTTCACAAGGTAGGGCCTATAAGGCCAAATCACACTGATACAACTAGTAGCAGAAATCTCGGGGTTAAGCGGGTGCCCATGCCATCAGCCTACACTAACAGGCATTCTGACTGGGAAGCGTCCTAGTTCGCAGGGCCGTATCCGATGACGTACTCTTCTCCAAACTCCGGTCCTTCCATGTTTGGTCAATAATATAACTAGTGGCAAGCCAATGAGTATTTTGAATGTCCTCGCAAATAGCCCATGATATGAATAATGCAACTGATAGGATAACATGTATTATGCAGTATTGGGGGATAGCGGCTTAACAGTGAATAAACATGATCATGGGTTGATGTGCAACATAAGCTAGATGGTATTTAGAAGAACAGGTTACAAATATCAATATATCTGTCAAGGGTTGAACACTCCGGGTTCACCCGATATGCCAGGTCACTGAACTTGGTCATATCAACTCTTTCTCAGATAACACCATTATACACACACGCACACTTGGTTTATGCGGGAACGATTGGACGTAGTTTAAGCAGCACCACCCAACTATCCTTGACCGTGGACACGGCTATTCATATAGTTTTACACTCTATAGAGGTTGTACACTGTACCCACGAGATCCGGGAAAATTCCGTGTCATCCATGACTCGCGGTATATAACATACCCGAGGTAAGTACCCAATCAATGCCTTTCCCCTGACGATACTAGACAAAGAGGTCCACTCGATTGGTACCCAGCCCACATGATGTACGTCTTACGAGCACCGACTCTGGACAGTACCATCCATGCGGGGACCAACGGTGTGCCCGGAACACGTAAAAACGACATAGTCGTCCTACCTGGCACGACCACGTCACGAGAGTGACCACACATCACTCCCACCGCTAGTAATGTGGCTCTTTGCTAGCATCGACCAGAGTAATCAACAAAGCCCCGTCCCATAAAGGGGTAATGTGGTCGCACATGTATGGTTGGGACGGTTGACACATCATAAATCTATTCCCATTTCCGAAACCACTCACACCAAAATACCCGGTGCACCACTTTACCAAAAGTGGCCACCTAACTCATCTTCACCCTCGGGCATTAGTGGCACCCGACAAGGTTTTCATAAACCTTTGATATTTACCACCATCATGCTCATGCTTCTACTATGCTTAGCTCTATTTGTCAACTTGATATCAGCGTGACTCTCATAGGTGGTAGGATCAAGCTTAAAATGCAAGTGCTCCGGAGGAGCCATCGGCAACATCACTTCAATGATTTACGGAATATTTATGATCATATGCAACGGGAGTATTTGTTTTACTAGCATGCAATAGAACATATGCTCAAACATGGTCAAAGGGCTGCTTGCCTTGATCAGCTAAGTATCCGGGGTATTCGGGGTCTTCAAGTCCAACTCCTTCGTCAAACGTGGTTTTTATCGTTGTAATAAATAAAAAAGCAATAAGTAGCTCACTCAAAAGCAGATCACAAACTCACTTTGAAAATGTTGTTTAATTCTGATAAATCCATATTGTTATTTTAAAAATATTTGTCTCTGGTTTTAGTGAAAGGATTATTTTTAAAATCACTTTAACAGAAGCAAAACTATTCCAAATAGCCTTTTTAATTATTCTAAAGTAGAAATGTTGTCTAAAAATTGTACAAAGGCTTTGTTAAATACTACTCATTTTTAGAAGAATTATGGTGGAAAAATAATAAAAAATATATTGAATAATTATTTTTATAAAAATATTTTAAAACTAGATTAAACAGAAAAAGAAAAGAGGCCAGGGCTCAGGCCTGGCTCGGCCAGATGCTTGGGCCGGACCAGCTAGCCAGCCAGCCAGCCCAGGCGCGCGCGCGGCCAGGTTCAAACCTGATGCGCGGGCCCCTGCGGTCAGTGGCTGAGAGGAGAGCGGGGGAGAGACAGGAGCACCGACAGGTGAGCCCTACCTGTCGGGTCGTCTTCCACCTCGGGACAGAGAGGAGGGGAAGCACGCCGGCGACGCTACCGACGTCCTCGATCCCAACCGAAGGCAGACATTGAACCAACTCACCATCGCCTACCTGTTGGTGGTCCAGGGGTCGACGGGGAGGCCCTGGTTCACCAGCGACGAGGTGGCTACGGTGGAGCTATTTCGGGAGGCTGATGAACTAGGTGCTACGGGCGTGGATTAGCTCGGGGAGGTGATGGGGAAGCTCCCTGAGGTTGCTAGGATCACACAGGAGGTGAAAGGAGCACGGAGTTGGCCCATAGCCCGAGATCAACGGAGCTCCGAAGCGGCGGGGCCTCGGCCGATCTCGAGCACAGGAACTCGCTGTGCTCAAACGGAGAGGCTAGGGGTGGAATTTAGGCACTGGAGAGGTGGGATGGAGGTGCTAGAGCGAGGGGGAGGGCCTATTTATAGGCTCCCGACGGTGCACCGAGCCGTTGTGCCGGTGGTTTCACCGTTGCTCGCAGGAGGGGTAGTGAGTGCTCGGGGTCGAAACCACGGTATGCGGACGTGGTTTAGGACCTGCGAGACCTACTGAGAGGGAGAGAGAGCGAGGAGGAGTGTGCATGCGTGGCCATGGTCTTCTGGTTGGATCTGGCCTGCGTGGGCACGCATCGCTCCGATCAATAGAGCGAGGGAGTAGGGGCCCTGGGGCTGCCCTGATACACAGAGACAGCCGGGGACTCGAATGGGCATCAGGGGGAGGCTCGAACCGGCCAGTGCTGGCGACCTTTGCTTCGGCTGTGCCCATCAGCGTGCCCAGAGCGCACTTTTGGCATGCCACGGTCTGCTGGTGCGCTCTGGGGCGCTTTGGCCTTGTATGTGTGTCCTGGGGCTTGGACTGAAGATGCCTAGCCGTTTGGGAGCCGGGGGACTCACTACCGGCCATGGGATGAGAGGAAAGAAGAGATGCCAGCATTGGCTCAGAACTTAGAATGAGGATTTGGGGGCCTTTTGCTTGGATTCAAAGAGGGGCCACTCTCCTGTAGTTGGGGAGTGGTTCTCGCAGATTGGTAAAAGAGTTTGGAGGGAAGAGCTTAGGTGTGGAGTGGGGTAGGGGCTAATTTGTTAATATGGTAGAAGGTATTCGACATGTGTTTGAGATAGCAACACCTCACCACTTGTGATGAGAGTTAACAGGATTAAATTTTATGAAGAAATAAGATACTCCACCAAATTTGAGCTTCATTGGATAAGTTTGGAAATGCAAACTTGAAATCACCCCCCAAATGGCGATCTGCGCCTTCCAAAAGGAATGTGAGTAGATTACCTCCTACAAATCCTATTTTTGGCAGAGACTCCTCATTTGGGGTGTTGAACACTCCTGCAAAGTTTCAACCCATTTGGATAAACTTTGCAATGTAGAGATGCTTCAACATGGTTCGGTACAGAGAGGGGTTTTGGATTATTTAGTGAACCAAATCACCTTGGAATGAGGTGAAACTTGGTGTGGTCACTAAATATAGCTTGGGAAGGTTGTAGGAATTTTATGGGATTTTATTGGAAATATTTCCTTTGGAAATATTCCAAAAGATCAAATCAGACATAATATGTTTTTAGGGATTTGCTCAAATATTTTGAATATAAATAGGGGTTGGAAATCTTATGTATGGAAAATATATGTCCTGTGAGTATCTCCGAATTTTCTCAGTTTTTTCTAAGGCAGAGAAGTAATTTTCCATATAGGAATATCATTCCTGGCCTCAGAAATGGACATGTAAATAAAATAGGAAAATAATTTATAAAATAATTACTTTATGGTTTTGGAGAGTTAAAATAGTTTTAGAACCAGATCACCATCATTGGGTAAAAGCACTCCCTTGCTGCCAAGGACTTGTAGTGCAACCCAAAGCAAGGTTTTGAAATAGTCAAAAATAAGAAAAAACAATTTTGGGAATATTTATGTTATGAAAAATATGGGTTTTGATTCTACTCAATCAAGCATACAACGTCAATCATGGCACTCACAACATTGGTTTTTGAAAAGTTTTAACAAACTCACATTTTGAAATTGCAGTGAAAGTGAGGTGAAAATAGGGTGTGACAACATGCCAAAAGGACTAGGTTGTTCTTCAATGTCGTCAGTAACTATGCCTCGCAAATCTATCGACAAGATCAAACAAGGAACAATTTAAGCACGACAAATGCTTCACAATGATGCATGAGTATGGCATGTTAACATGATGCTGGTTTGATCTAATGCAAGTGACCACAAATAAAATGGAAGTTATTTGATCCAAATAGATCAATTCTAAACTTCATATATAATCATTTAAATGCCTTTAATGAAATTGACATAAATAGTGGTTATAAGTTGTTCAAATATGCATGAAAATGGTATGCGCTCTGGTCCGAGGGAGAGGGAGCATAGGGAGAGGGGATAACCTCGGGGGGCGGGGAGAAGAGGCATGCACGGGAGGGACTCGGCGTGCATGGCGATCTTAGGTAGGGCTGGACCAAAAGCTCGTAGCTCGCGAGCTTAATGAGGGCTCGATAGTTCGGCTCATTAAGCTCGTGGCTCGCTTCTTAATGAACAGAGCCAATCATCGATTTCAGCTCGTTAAGCTTAACGAGCTTAACAAACGAGCTAACGAGTTTCACGAGTAGCTCGTTAAGCTCATTAGTAACAATACAACATATTTTCATCTTACATGACAAAATTTACATAGCACCTCATCCCATCTATTCAATCTAATCAATATAGGAAGTAACAAACTAGTGAATTCCTTTTGTAGGCACCATCTTTTCTTCTTGAAAACTACATCTACACACTTATTATATAGACGATGACACATCAAAATCTGTTAACGAGCACTCGCGAGTGCTCATGAGCTTAACGAGTTTCAAGCGAGCCGAGCCGAGCAGGGTTTTCTGCTCTTTAATATTAACGAGCTTAATGAGTCGAGCTTTAATGAGCACGAGCTTAACGAGCACGAGCTTAACGAGCCGAGTAGCTCGTTAATCCATGCCTAATCTCAGGGCAAAGGGGGAGGCACGAGGTGGCCAGCAACATGGCAGTGCATGCCACGCACCTGCGTGTCCTCCTGGCATGAGGAGAAAGAAGACCCCCTGCCCCTGGTGGGCTGGGTTGCTTCTCTCCTGGGCCAGGGAAGCGAGGTTGGGTTTCTGCCCTTTTTTTACATTTTGCTTTTTTGTGATGTTTTTTTAGCTTTAAATAAAGTATATAGCCATTTAATAAAATCCCAAAAATAACTATGTGGTCAAAATGGAAATTTCCAATGCCACAAAATTATTCGATCATTTTGTAGCAAATTTTAGATTGCTTATTTGACAAAATTTGTTTCCTAAGGCTTGATCACTTCCTCATTTCAATTTCGAAAGAAAATGAAAAATGCATGCATGAATGCATTACAAGCAAGGGTAAAACTAGGGCTATGACACTATGCATTTATTTGAGTGGCTAACTTACGAGTACAAGAATAAGGGGGGGCGATCTATGCATAAACGGACGTGAACTAACAATGATCAAGAAATGATCTTGAAGACCTACTTAGGAGTCTAACATAACCCCACCATGTCCTCTCTCAGATTTAGAACTCTGGAGAAGAGAAAGTTATGGTTATGCACACAGTTGGCATATTTTAATTAAGTTTACTTCAAGTTTGCTATGACCGGGTGTTAAACAAAGTTTCCAAGTTGTCGCATAACCACGGGCACGACTCTCACAAAGATTTAACCCTGTAGGGGTGCTTCAACTCATCCATCACAAACTAGCCACAAGCTGCGTGAAAGACCTTAACCACGGAAAACCCGTAGTCTCCTCGAAAATTTCGATGGAAAACATCATCCTCGAGAGAGCCCAAAGTATCCTCGCAATCCCGCGCACAAGACATTCTAGAAAGTTAAAACAAATCCAGCAAGGCTGACTGACGTGTCGACGAACCCTATAGGAGCCGTGTATCTCGTTCTTAGGACACGACCTGATTGTCCAGACTACCAGTAGGCCAATCACAGAGTTGCCTCTGGTGGCCACTAGCGGTTGACAAGTTGGACCAACACTCATGAGAAGCAATGGCCCGGGTGTCGGGTGCCGGCGGATCCCTATGCTTTTTATTAGTTACTACGCAATTGTAGTACCAATGTTGGGCCTTGCCAGAAGAGTTTTATCACAAAATGAAAATCAAGGGGGTCCCCATAGCACCCCAAGCATTTTAGGAGCACTTAGTATGGAACATAACATTGATACACAAGTAACTAGGGCGGCAAAGGTGGAACAAAACACCAAGTTAGAAGGCCAAGTCTTCCACCTCTTACCAAGTATAAACATGCATTAAATTAGATAGCAATAATATGGTGATATACAAAAGAATACCCATGTTGTCACATGGGAAACAACTTGCACTTGTATCTAGCAATGCTATAAGAAGGGTCAAGCAAGCGGTAACATAGCCAGACAAAGGTTTTTTGGGAGGTGAGGGGGGGGGTTAGAGGCTTTTCATGGCAATATTGGGAGGCTGACATTAAAGTGGTATGTAACAAGACATAACGATAGAAGTGAGACAATTAGCAAAGCAATGATAGTAGTGGTATCTAGGGAAATGATCATCTTGCGTGAGTTCCCGCTTGGAAGAAGAACGGATCTGTGAAATAGATGAACTACGTAGTCGAACAAATCCTTACAGTCCGAAGCATTTACGGAACTCTATCAAGAAAAAGCAATCCAGAAACAACAATCAACACATGATAAACACCAAAACATACGCATGGTATGAGGCGCAAACTAATATGATGCATGTCCATTTAATCATGCAAGGCATGTCAAAGCACAACACTCAACTTCCGCACATTAAGTGAAGCTCAATATGCAACGAGTTGCATATTAATGAAATTCCACATTTTATTTACTTAGTTCATTCCCCGTTTAGGCATACGACAATATTGAGTATCATTAACATGACAAGAGTTGAAGCATAAATAAACTACACTATCTAAGCATTTATATGTGGTCAGAAACAACTTATAGTATTTTCGAAACGACCACATATGTTAATTTCGAAATTGGTCCGGATCTGGACTAATCATATTATATATATATATTAAACAACAAAATAAAGTACACCATGTGATTCTACATGTTGTTCGAGTCGATTTACATATATGGATCATCGAAAGAGGAGTTACGGTCTAGAAGATATGACCAACACAAGATGAATATGCCATGAATGCAAACTGCATGCAAATGACACCCACAACCATTTTAAATCACGGATGCAACATGATATTATGGAACTACATAAAATTCTATGTAAGTTTAAATAAGGCCGAAACAACAACTAACAATTTCAAAAAATCCCCATATGCAAATTAAGATTTCGGTACTATTCTGCCTATCACCCAATTTTAGAGTTGTTAAACAGTAAAATAAATTCCGCCATTTTATTCTACACATTTTTCTAGACAAGTTACATATGTGGATCATTTTAATCGCAGTTATGATTATTTAGTTACGAAATAAATCGTTTTAAAATGAGAAATATGCAAATTTAAACAAACAACAAGTTTAAATATTTTTAACAAGTATGAAAGTTGGATATTGTTAATCTACACAAAATTCTAAACTTTTTACATATGATGCACAGTTATTTAATTATTAGCATTTGAAAATAATGGCATTTTTCTGTAATTAAAAAAATGCACGGGTAAATTAGGAAATGCGTCGGACATAAAAAATGCAACGAGCTGAATCTACATGGCGCGGGATACAAAAAGTTGGCCAGGGCGAAGTATAGGAGCGGGGTGCTCACCACATGGCCTTTGGGACGGTTTGGTGCGGGGCTTGTGCCGTAGGGCGAGCGACTGGCGGGCAATGGAGCTTGGCGTGGTGCGTGGGCGTGACGATGCCCATGCTGCTAGCGTACATGGGCGATGGCATGGTTGTGGGGGCACATGCGTCCTTTTCCTGTGCCTGATGCAGAGGATAGACCAGCATGGAGGTTGAGGGCGAGGTCAACGGGAAGGTGCGGGAGATCGGCACGCTGAGATCCTCTCGGTCCGATGCAATTCGTCGACGGGGAAGGCCAAGATGTAGGATCTGATGGCCGGGCTGCACTGCCAAGGCTAGAAGCTCGATTCGGCAGGGGCGGGCACGTGGGCGATCTCCGATTCATGGTAGTCGTCCCGTTCGTTCGATCTTGTGAAGCAGAGCGAGACAGAATTGATAGAAAGGGACTCAAGGGAGAGAGAGGTGCGGGAGGAGGGCGCGAGGGACACGACGCTGGCCTGGTTCTGCTAGTCGGCAACGGTGGCGGCTCACTGGCGATGGCCAAAGGTGGCGGGGTTGGGGCATGCTCGGGGCTCCCTCTCGACCAGATCGTCTCGAGGGGTTGGTTGCTGCTCGCGCTGGGTGGATCCGCGGGGCTGCACGAGTAGTTATGGCCATCAGATTTCGATTTGGATGGTCCAGATTGAAGGGGATGGCTGGCTAGGGTTAGTTGGATCGGTGGTTGGTGAGATCGAGCTGGCTGGTTGGCTCGGCGCTGAAATGGAGGGAGTTGGGTGGCGGTGGCGACTAGGTGGATGGGAGAGATGCATAAAAATAGGGTTTGGAAAGATTTGGCCAGGGTTGCATTGCTATATATAGCACGTGGGTAATAAGAGTTTTTTGGCACCGTTTGGAGCCGCTCGATCGCAATCAGACGGCTCCGGTCATGGGGTAAGCTCGGTGGGCTGTGTAAGAGGTGTTTGCGGTGAGATGAGAGGAAGAATGGTGGTCCGTGACATGTTTATAATACCGAAAACGTCCATGATATAAACCAACTACTAGTGCCGCTATAGCTGTGCGTTTGGGTATCAAACGATCTCCGTTTGTGATGAAGTTTGGCAAGCAGCCTATGTATACTATAATAATAACACACTGCAACTTTCAACCCAATCCGAGAAAGGTTTATACACATTTTTAAAAACAATATTTCAATGATGTCAGCATGCGTGTGTGTGGTTGGTCTCAAAACGGTCGGTGACAAAATGGAGAGAACCGACAATTAACAATGGATGCAAGTTTGAAAATGTGGCGGCAACGGAGTGTTGATGCAATGCAGATGATGCACATGATGCGATGATGAATGCGACAACCAAATAAATCACACGATGACAATGGTATAAAATTGGAATCTTCTAGACCGTCGGTTTCGGACTGTTACAACTCTCCTCCACTAACAAGAGATTTTGACCCAAGATCTAAGAATGGAAAGTGGAAGAGGAAGAGGAAAGGAAGAGGCAAAACTTATTTGCTCCTTTGACAAACGATTGAAACCAGCAAAAGTTAGTGGTTGCGAAGGGATGAAAAAGGACATGGGGAACGAGCAAGAGTTCAAAAGAAATTTGGGCAGCACTTCGGTAGGAAAAAGAAGGAAAACTTGATAAGATGGCAATAACTTGAAAGGAGAGCACGACACTCCATCTAAATGGACAAGCAAGGGAAGAATGTTATGTTGATAAGATGAGATGATTGATTGAAAGAGAGGAGTATCACAATGCCTCCGGAATAAAAGAATAGAAGCTAGATCGTTGGGGAGAAAAAAAACGGCAAAGAAAATGACAATTGCTATGATGATTGAATTTGGAAAGCATCCCTCAGAAGAGGAATTGAATGGAGTTGTTGGAAAATCAGCAAAGAAAAGAATAGACTTTGTTGTGGGCTTATGGAAAACATCTCAAAATTATGAGGTGACAATCCGCCACTAACAGAAACAAGGATTGCTTGGGAGCAAAAAGAGATGAAAAACTTCTTTCACCAATAGGATACAATGAGAACTTGGATCAACGATAATCACCACAATAGCAACAATCCGCAGGAAAAGCTTGAAGTGAAATCCAATCCAAGATAACTTCAGTGAAGAAATCATGAGTTGAAAGTATCTCATGATCAAAGAAATTGGTGGGTTTAAATATCTCATTCTTGAAACAAATCTCTTCTAGACTCCTCGTGAGTCAAGATTGCTATAACACTACCTTAGAAAATAATGGAGGAAGAATTGCACTTTGAAATACAAGATAAGGAATACTTGAGGTCCTCCAACAAAATATTGAAGAACACTTTGAGAAAGAATTACATCCTCAACGAACCACCATGAAGAGCCTCGAGAACAAAAGAATGATGAAAAGAAATGAAGGTTGAAAAGAATACGATTATGACCTTGCCAAGATTTAGATGGAACTTCCCGAAGAGATACTTGAGAAGCCTTGGAACTCCAGAAAATAAAAGATAATCAACTTAAAATCAAGAATTGATATCACAAACAACTCCGGATGAAGGACTGCAATCACCTTGATGAAACAAGAATAATAATTATCTAGTTCCTATCCCTCATCAAGGTAAATTGATGACACGCAACAGATTTGGCATGCTACTTATTCTTCTTGAAAGGATACAAGAGAGCAAGACAGGGCACAAACTTTAAGAAGTCTTGAATGAAACACCGGTAAGAATTAGAACGAATGAATGAGGATACGAATAATGTGTTGGAAATATGCCCTAGAGGCAATAATAAAAGTGGTTATTATTATATTCCCAGTTCATGATAATTTTCTATTATTCATGCTATAATTGTATTGACCGGAAACCGTAATACATGTGTGAATATATAGATCACAATGTGTCCCTAGTGAGTCTCTAGTTGGCTAGATCATTGATCAATAGATGATCATGGTTTCCTGATCATGGACATTGGATGTCATTGATAATGGGATCACATCATTGGGGAATGATGTGGTGGACAAGACCCAATCCTAAGCGTAGCACTAGATCGTGTTGTTCGACTGCTAAAGCTTTTTCTAATGTCAACTATCATTTCCTTAGACCGTGAGATTGCGCAACTCTCGGATACCGTAGGAGTGCTTTGGGTGTACCAAACATCACACCGTAACTGGGTGATTATAAAGGTGCACTACGGGTATCTCCGAAAGTGTGTGTTGAGTTGTACGAATCGAGACCGGGATTTGTCACTCCGTGTGATGAAGAGGTATCTCTGGGCCCACTCGGTAATCCATCATCATAATGAGCTCAGTGTGACTAAGGAGTTAGTCACGGGATGATGCGGTACGAAATGAGTAATGAGACTTGCTGGTAACGAGATTGAACAAGGTATAGGGATACCGACAATCAAATCTCGGGCAATTATCATACTGATAGACAAATGGAATTGCATACGATATTGATTGAATCCTTGACATCGTGGTTCATCCGATGAGATCATCGTGGAACATGTGGGAACCAACATGGATATTCAGATCCCGCTGTTGGTTATTGGCCGGAGGGATGTCTCGGTCATGTCTGGATGTCTCCCGAACCCGTAGGGTCTACACACTTAAGGTTCGATGACGCTAGGGTTATAGGAAAATAGTATACGTGGTTACCGAAGGTTGTTTGGAGTCCTGGATGATATCCCGGAAGTCACGAGGAGCTCCGGAATGGTTCAAAGGTAAAGATTAATATATAGGATGTGAGGTTTTGGACACCGGAAGTGTTTTGGGCATCACCGGTAACGTACCGGGACCACCGGAAGGGTTTCGGGGGTCCACCAGCCCCAAGAGGCTTCATGGGCCAAAAGGTGGAAGGATACCAGCCAAAGTGGGCTGGTGCACCCTCCCCTCTCAGCCCAAGGCGCAAGGAGAGGTGGAGGGGGCAAACCCTAGGCGCAGAGGGGCCCAAGGCCTACCTAGGGCGCCGCCCTCCTCTCCACCTTGGCTGCCAGCCCTCCCTGCCCCATCTAGGGTTTCCTCCACCCCTAGGGAGGGAACCCTAGGGGTGCGCACCCTCTCTCCCTCCCTCCTATATATACCCAAGGTTTGGGGCTGATTTGAGAGACGAAAACTCTCTCTCTCGGTGCAACCCTTCCTCTCTCTATCCTCGTGCTCCGCATAGCTTAGCGAAGTTCTGCCGGAGAATCATGCAGCTCCACCGCCACCACGCCATCATGCTGCCGGAGCTCTCTCCCTCAACCTCTCCTTCCTCCTTGCTGGTTCAAGGTGTTGGAGACGTCATCGGGCTGCACGTGTGTTGAATGCGGAGGTGCCGTAGTTCGGCACATAGATCGGAATCCACCCCAATCCGGATCACAGTGAGTACGACTCCATCAACCGCGTCCATAGTAACACTTCCACTTAGCGATCTTCAAAGGTATGAAGATGCTCTACAACCTCTCTCGTTGCTAGTTTCTCCATAGATAGATCGTTGTATGGCATAGGAAATTTTCGAAATTACTACGATCCCCAACAGTGGCATCTAAGCCAAGGTTCTATGCGTAGATTCTATGCACGAGTAGAACATAAAAGTTGTGGGCGCCGATTTGTCAACTTGATTGCCGTTACTAGTCTTATCTTTTTTCGGTGGCATTGTGGGATGAAGCGGCCCAGACCGATCTTAGACATACGCTTACGTGAGACTGGTTCCACCGACAGCGGGTGTCTGTCTGTCCCACTTTAGTCGAATTGGATTCGATGAAAAGGATCCTTATGAAGGGTAAATAGCATTGGCACATGAACGTTGTGGCTGCCACGTAGGTGAGAAACGTTCTTGCTAGAAACCCTAACCAACCACGTAAAACTTGCAACAACAATTAGAGGACGTCTAACTTGTTTTTGCAGGGTATGCTATGTGATGTGATATGGCCAAAAGGATGTGATGTTACATATGTGATGTATGAGATAGATCATCTTCTTGTAATAGGATTCATGACTTGCATGTCGATGAGTATGACAACTGGAAGGAGCCATAGGAGTTGCCTTAATTTATTGTATGAGATGCAATGCCATGTTGATTACTTTACTTTATCGCTAACATTTAGCTATAGTAGTAGAAGTAATAGTTGGCGTGATGACTCCACGGATACACAATGATGGAGATCATGGTGTCATGCCGGTGACGATGATGATCATGGTGGCCCAAAGAAGATGATCAAAGGAGCAAGATGATATTGGCCATATCATGTCACTATATGATTGCATGTGATGTTTATCATGTTTTACATGTTATTGCTTAGAATGACGGTAGCAAATATAAGATGACCCCTCATTAAAAATTTCAAGATAAGTATTCCCCTAAGTGTGCACCGTTGTGAAGGTTCGTTGTCTCGAAGCACCACATGACGATCGGGTGTGATAGATTCTAACGTTCGCATACAACGGGTGTAAGCCAGTTTACACACACAAAACACTTAGTTTGACTTGACGAGCCTAGCATGTACATACATGGTTCGAATACGGGAGACTGAGAGGTCGAACATGAGTCGTATGGTTGATATGATCAGCATGGAGATGCTCACCATTGATGAGTAGTCCGTCTCACGTGATGATTGGACACAGGCTAGTCGACATGGATCATGTGTCACTTGGATGGCTAGAGGGATGTCGATCTAAGTGGGAGTTCATTAGTAATTTGATTAGATGAACTTAATTATCATGAACTTAGTCTAAAATTGTCTTTACAAATATTGTCGATCCAATGGCCAACGCAAATGTCTCATTCAACTTCAACGTGTTCCTAGAGAAAACCAAGCTGAAAGACGATGCTAGCAATTATGCGGATTGTGCTCGTAACTTGAAGCTCATCCTCATGGCTTCCAAGAAGGCATATGTCCTTGATGCACCGCTAGGTGACCCTCCCATTCCCGCGGTAGACCAAGACGCTACAAATGCATGGCAGTCGTGGAGTGATGACTACTCTCTCGTTCAGTGCGACATGCTTTACAGTTTAGAACCGGGTATCCAAAGGCGTTTTGAGCAACACGGAGCATATGAGATGTTCGAGGAGATGAAACTTGTTTTTCAAGCTCAAGCCCGGGTCGAGAGATATGAAGTCTCTGACAAGTTCTTTAGCTGTAAGATGGAGGATAATAGTTCTGTCAGTGAGCACTGGTACGTCTCCGTCGTATCTACTTTTCCGAACTCTTTTACCCTTGTTTTGGACTCTAATTTGCATGATTTGAGTGGAACTAACCCGGACTGACGTTGTTTTCAGCAGAATTGCCATGGTGTTGTTTTTGTGCAGAAATAAAAGTTCTCGGAACGTCCTGAAAATTTACGGAGATTTTTTCTAGAATAAAATAAAAATACCTGCGCGAAGATGCACGTGAGGGGGTGTGCTAGTGGGCCACAAGGCCACACGGTGCGACCACCCCCCTAGGTCGCGCCATGCAGGCTTGTGGGGCCCACGTGGCACGACCGACCCCAATCTCAGTCCTATATCTTCCATTTCGCCTGGAAAAAATCAGAGAGAAGGTTTCATCGCGTTTTGCGATACGGAGGCGCCGCCACAGCCTGTTCTTCATCTGGAGGGCAGATCTGGAGTCCGTTTTGGGCTCCGGAGAGGGGAAATCGTCGCCATCGTCATCATCAACCTTTCTCCATCGACAATTCCATGATGCTCTTCATCGTTCGTGAGTAATCTCATCGAGGCTTGCTGGATGGTGATGAGTTGGATGAGATCTATCATGTAATCGAGTTAGTTCTTGACGGGGATTGATCCCTAGTATCCACTATGTGCTAGATTGATGTTGCTACTACTTGGCTATGCTTAATGCTTGTCACTAGGGCCCGAGTGCCATGATTTCAGATCTGAACCTATTATGTTGTCGCCAATATATGTGTGTTTTAGATCCTATCTTGCAAGTTTTAGTCACCTACTATGTGTTATGACCTGGCAACCCCGGAGTGACAATAGCTGGAACCACTCCCGGAGATGACCATAGTACGAGGAGTTCATGTATTCACCGCGTGTTAATGCGTTGGTCCGGTTCTTTATTAAAAGGAGAACCTTAATATCCAATAGTTTCCATTAGGACCGCGCTGCCACGGGAGGGATGGACAAAAGATGTCAGGCAAGTTCTTTTCCCTAAGCGCGTATGACTACATACGAAATACATGCCTACATTAGATTGATGAACGGGAGCTAGTTACATATCTCTCCGTTTTATAGCTGTTACATGATGAATCACATCCGTCACACTCATCCATCACCGATCCACTGCCTACGAACTTTTACTACTGGTTCTCGCTACGTTACTTTGCCTAGGCTTGTCCCTTGCTACAAGAGGGATTGGGCCACTTTGCCGCTGTCACTACTGCTGTTACTTTCCTGCTGCTGCTACTGTTGTTACTTGTTACTTTGTTGTTGCTGCTACTACTGTTCCTTGCTACTCCGCCGTTACTTGTTGCAAGACTTTGCTGGCGTTAACATCCCGTCAACAAGGCTTTTTCTGGCGCCGTTGCCGGGGATTGCCAAAGCTTTTTCTAGTGCCGTTGCTATCGTACTACCTTGCTACTGATACTTTGCTTGCAGACACTAATCTTTCAGGTGTGGTTGAATTGACAACTCAGCTGCTAATACTTGAGAATATCCTTTAGCTTCCCCTTGTGAGTGAATCAATAAATTTGGGTTGAATACTCTACCCTCGAAAACTGCTGCGATCCCATACGCTTGTGGGACATCAAGGCTTTTTCTGGCGCCATTGCCGGGGAGGCACAGCTATATTCTCTGAGTCACTTGGGATTGACGTCTGCTGATCACTATGATGAATCCGAAAGATCCAGGAACTAAAATCCTACCTTCCACTATGAGGAGAGGTAAGGAACTGCCATCTAGCTCTGCACTTGATTCACCTTCAGTTTGTGTAAGTTTGCGACATCGCCTCCTGCTAGAAATCTTGATATGTCGCCTGTGCTTGATGGTGCTACTTCTGCTGCCCATGATGCTTATGATGATGCTATGCCTGATGATGCTATGCTTGATACTATGCCTGATGATGCTATGCTTGATACTATGCCTGTTATGCCTGATACGCGCTATGTTATGGAGGGAGAGATAGCTGAGGACTTTCTTGCGTGTAAGGATAGCTATGATGTTGAGAAACTTCTGCGCAAGTGGAAAGAAAAATCTCTGAACGCTAGGATGAAATACGACCCGAAGTTTGCCACTTCACCTATCTTTGTGAACGATAAGGATTATGAATTCTCTGTCGACCCTGAGTTAATCACTCTGGTCGAATCTGATCCTTTTCACGGTTATGAGTCTGAAACGGTTGTAGCCCATCTTACCAAACTGCACGATATAGCCACCCTATTCACTAGTGAGGAAAAAATCCGCCACTACTATATGCTCAAGCTGTTTCCTTTCTCGCTAAAGGATGATGCTAAGACCTGGTTCACTTCTCTTGCTCCTGGATGTGTGCGTAGCCCCCAGGATATGGTCTACTACTTCTCTGAAAAATATTTCCCTACCCATAAGAAGCAAGCTGCCTTGTAGGAAATATACAACTTTGCTCAAGCTGAAGAAGAGAGTCTCCCACAAGATTGGGGGAGGCTCATCTAGCTGCTGAATGCTCTGCCTGATCACCCTCTTGAGAAGAACGAAATACTTGATATCTTCTATAATTGACTTACCGATGCTTCTAAACACCACCTAAATAGTTGTGCCGGTAATGGTTTTAGGGAACGAACCGTTGAACAAGCTGAGATTCTGTTGAATAACATCTTGTGCAATGAGAATGCTTGGACTATTCCCGAACCACCTCCTAAGCCAACCCGAAGAAAAGAGGTATTCTATTCCTCAGTCCCGAAGATATGCAAGAAGCCAAGAAATCTATGCGAGAGAAAGGCATTAAATCTGAAGATGTCAAAAATCTACCACCTATCGAAGAGATCCATGGTCTCGATAACCCGATACAGGTAGTAGAAGTAAATTCTCTGCGTAGGTTTGATGAGAGTGATATTCCTTTTGATAAACCTGCTAGCTTATGCATGGATGAATTTGATAAGTTCGTTGTCAAACAACAGAGTTTCAATGATTATGTTAGCAGACAATTGGAAAAGAACGCTTGTGTGCTTAGTCATTTAAGTGCTTGTGTGGACAGAAATGTCAATGATCTTAAGCTTCTCAGTAAACATGCCTCTATGGTTACTAATCAGGTAGAACAAGTACTTAAAGCTCAAAATGACTTGCTCAATGAGTTGAATGACAATGTCGTCAGAGTCGTCACTAGAGGTGGTAGAATGACCCAGGAACCTGTGTATCCTGAGGGTCATCCGAAGAGAATTGAACAATATTCTCAAGGAATTAGCACTGATGCACCTAGTCATCCTAGAAAGAAGAAGAAAGATGATAGGAACCTACACGCTAGCAACCCTATTGCTGCTACCCCTGAGAGTCTTAACGATGCCTCTGTCTGTGATGCTGAAACACAATCTGGTGATGAACATGAGCCTAATGATAATATCAATAGTGATGTTCATGAAGATGATCAACCTAGCAATGATAATGATGTGGAGATTGAACCTAGTGTTGATCTTGATAACCCACAGCCTAAGACTAAGAGATACGATAAGAATGACTTACTGCTAGGAAGCACGGTAAAGAAAGGGAATAGTGGGTTCAGAAACCTATGCCCTTTCCTCCCAAACCATTCAAGAAAAGGGATGATGAGGATTTTGAGCGATTCGTTGAGATGATCAGACCTGTCTTTCTGCAGATGCGTCTGACGGATATGCTCAAAATGTCTCCGTATGCTAAGTACATGAAAGATATTGTGACTAATAAGAGGAGGATACCTGATCTTGAGATCTCCGCCATGCTTGCTAATTATACCTTCAAGGGTGGAACTCCTAAGAAACTAGGTGATCCCGGTGTGCCCACTATACCTTGCTCCATTAAAGGCAACTACGTTCGAACTGCATTGTGCGACCTTGGAGCCGGTGTTAGTGTTATGCCTCTCTCTCTTTATCATAGACTTGAACTGGATAAGTTGACACCCACTGAAATCTCTCTGCAAATGGCCGACAAAGCAACTACTTTCCCTATCGACATTTGCGAGGATGTGCCTGTTGTGGTTGCTAACACCACTATCTTAACAGACTTTGTTATCTTGGATATTCGCGAGGACGATGCCATGTCGGTCATCCTCGGAAGACCCTTTTTAAACACCGCAGGGGTTGTTATAGATTGCAACAAAGGCAATGTCACTTTCCATGTCAACGGTAATGAGCATACGGTGCATTTTCTGAAGAAACAATATCGAGTACATTGCATCAATGCTATCGAAAAGACTTCATCTATTCTCATTGGGAGCTTTGAATGCCCTATTCCTCGTGTCAAGATGAAGTATGATTTGCTTGTTGGGGAGATACACATCCCCATTGAGGTGACCTAGTGACTATTCAAAAATTCTCCGTTCTCTTTTGTGATTCAAGAAAGTTTTGTCGAGGGGATTTGATCAACCCCATTGATGGATTTCTTTCGATGACCATGAGATGGATGAATCAAGGAGTCACAAAGCTCTGTTCCAAGCTTTCACTTTAGGTTACTTAGAAGAAAAATGACAGTTTAGTTTAGTTTTCCTTGTTTTCTGTTTTAGCGTCCAGTAGAAAAGTACCCCGAAAATAAAAGTTCTCCGAACGCTGTGAAAATCTAGTATGATTTTTTTTGGAATATTTGAAAAATACTGGGACAAAGAGTCTGTCTGGGGCCACACCAGTGGGCCACAAGCCCTAGGGGCGCGGGCACCCCCCTGGCCGCGCCACCCAGGCTTGTGGGGCCACAGGCACCCCTCCACTCATTCTTGCTCCCATCTGCTTCTCCTAGCTCCAGAAAAAATCGTTTCACAGCTCAAACCCGTGTTCTTGCTCCTCTTGCTGGGATTTTTGATCTCTTTGCTCAAATCACCATTCTCCGAACTGTTTTGGGGAAATTACTCCTTGGTAAGTGACTCCTCCATTGGTCCAATTAGTTTTTGCTCTAGTGCCTTATACTCCACGTATTTTTGCTGCCTTGGTGACCATGTTCTTGAGCTTTGTATGCTGATTCTAGCAGGTCCCAAGTAGTTTTGATGCGTAATATGGTCTCTAGGCACTTGTGGGAGTAGTTGCTACGAGTTCCGTTGAGCCTTATTCACTTTTCCTTAGAATCACTAAAAAATTCAGAAATTTTCAGAGATAGAAAGGGGAAAGATGAGGAGATTCTTGAGAGGCTCATCAAGCCGTGACCCCAAGGATGATGGGAGTGAGAAGAAGGCCAAGTATCCGGTCCCTCGAGTCACAGAAGTTCGCGCGTGCGAATGGCCAAGCGACGCATTCTTACGCGCCGCTGGAATTTACGAGGACTTTTATCACTGAGTGGAAAACGCAGGCCTTACCGCCTTCGCTGAAGATAAGTGTTCACAATACCTCCTCCTCACTAACATATTCTTACAAAGCTTTAACTTCTATCCGAGGAAGAATCCTCCTATGGTTGAGTTTAAACTTTATGATGTCCCCCAGCGCATGTCACTCTAGGATTTTTGCAATGTTTGCAAATTACCTTACGTAGGGGATATTCATGAACCTCGTCCACGGGACTTAGAAGCTTTTATCGGTACAATTGTTGTAGGAGAGGAGAGAGGAGTGTCTTGTGCTAGAGCTGCTAGCATTCATTTTCCCGTGCTTCGGTACTTCTCACTATTTGTGGGAAAATGTTTGACTCGTCATGGGAAAGCTGGGTCACTTAGTTCCCAGATCTTGCGGTCTTGCGCGAAGCCCTTTATAACGATAAAACTTATAGCCCGGGTGCTATAGTAGCTCATAGGTTGAACCTTAACTGTTCTAAAGGTGTTGTCTATGGAGGTATCTACGCTACCCGTCTTGCCAGACACTTTGAGATACCGATTAGACTGGAGGAGGAAGAAGAGATGCTTCTTCCCGAGAGATATCTAGATTACGATAGCATGGTTCGCCATGACTTTCTTGATAGAGATATAGGTGGTAGGATGATTTATAACCTAGTATTTAGTTAGGGTACTCGTGAGACTATTACTTTGCCTGCTCCTTTGTTCAATCTTCATGCAGGCATGTACACTATTATGCCCTCGGACATCTACGCATATTGGGGCTTAGCCCAACCACAGGTGCCCGTGCCCGAGCCGCCAGTCGAGTACCATACGCCAGTTTATCAGTGGGAGCCACAGGAGCTCACACAGCAGTGGCATTCTCAGTCCACTCCGGAGTACCCAGGAGCTGGTTATTTCCCTCCTTGGGAGTAGACCAAGTTAGGCCAAAAGCCTAAGCTTGGGGGAGTACGTGTTCTCACCGACTTTACATTCTTGCCTATGCTTTCACTTTGTTAGCCGGTGTTCACACTTTGCCACTGTATCATCCATGCTAGTTCTATTTTCTTTTTCTCGTTTTCTTTTCGTGTGTCTGTCTAGTTTGAGAAAAACCAATTTTTTTTCTTCTTTTTCTTCTTTAGCTTGTTGGGAGCTTTCCCGTGTAGATAGTTTTATTTTTATTTAGATCAAGGTAGAAGATATTGGTTACAATGTTTAGTGGTTCTTGCATGCATACCTGTTTAGCTTTCAAAGAGCCATATTACTTTGTCTTCTCCTTTGTGTTTGTCTGCAGATTCCAGCTTTAGTCCAATGCATGAGCACGCTTATTATTGTTCACATCATTCGATCGTGCAAGTGAAAGGCAATAATGACGATATATGATGAAGTGACTGAGCCTGGAAAAGCTGGTATGAACTCAATCTATTTTGTTTTTGTAAATATGACTAGCTCATCATGCCTGATTCAACTTTGTTGTGAGAGGAACATGTTTGCAATGACAACTTAGAGATCATAGTTGCTTATGCCATGCTTATTTAGCTAGGAGCTTATAATGGTTTCTCTTTGTTGCCCACATGAATGTTGAGATGACTATGATGTAGTGCGATAGGATGGTATCCTCCTTCGAATGTTTCAAGTGGCTTTACTTGGCGCATGTTCACGCATGTAGTTGAAACAAAATCAACATAGCCTCTATGATGTTCATGTTCATGGTGATTTATGTCCTACTCATGCTTGCACTCAATGTTAGTTAATCTCAATGCATTTTGATGACCGTTGTTGCTCTCTAGTTGGTCGCTTCCCAGTCTTTTGCTAGACTTCAATTGTACTAAGCGGGAATACTGCTTGTGCATCCACTCCCGTAAACCCAAAGTTGTGCCAGATGAGTCCACCATACCTACCTATGTGCGGTATCTACATGCCGTTCCAAGTAAATTTTCATGTGCCATTCTCTAAATCTTCAAGAAATAATCTGTTTTGCATGCCCGGACCGCTCATGTGGTGACAGGGGGCTATTGGTATCTTCCATGCTAGGCGTGTTATCCTTGATATGTGTTTATTCACTATCATTCACGAGAAATGGGCCGGTAATTGGAATTCCCAGTTCCATGCTCAAATCAAAAAGATAATTGCAAACAAAACTCCCCCAGGATTGATGTTGGTTTGGACGGTACCCGAGGATTCAGCTAGCCGTGGAGTGTGATTGATTGGTGGTGGGGGAGTCAAAACTTTACTTTTCTGTTTGGGAACCGCCTATAGCAGGTGTAGCGTGGAAGATGTTGAGAACTCCTAGTAATTGCGTTGACAATGAAAGCATGCCACCATAAATTATTATCTTTGTTTTCAAAGCTTGAGCTCTGGCACCTCTGCAAATCAATGCTTCCCTTTGCGAAGGGCCTGTCTATTTATGTTCCTATTGAGTCATCCCCCTCTTACAAAAAGCACCAATTAGAGAGCACCTCTGTCATTTTTATGCTTTGCTTTTAACTGTGTTGAGTATGACTATGACTGGATCTTCATTGCCATGAATTACAATGTTTAGTCAACCCTTGGTCTTTGAAGGTGCTGTGCATTTATGTTTTGCGGTCTCAGAAAGAGCTAGCGAGATACCATCTATTCGTACTGCTTCATGTTGTTTTGATTGAAGTGTTGACATTTGAGGCTTATTATTATTTGCTCGCTAGTTGATTATGCCATTGATATGAGGTTACCGTGAGACCTTGATGTCATTTGCTTATGTGGTTTGCTTGTGATGTTGCTGAAATTCTGGTTGTGAGTTAGACATGGTTGCAACAACAAGATCAAACAGAGTTCGTCAAAGTTTTTCTTTTGTTTCTCTCAGTTTGTCAACTGAGTTGCTTGAGGACGAGCAAGGCTTTAAGCTTGGGGGAGTTGAGACTTCTCCCTCGTATCTACTTTTCCAAACTCTTTTGCCCTTGTTTTGGACTCTAATTTGCATGATTTGAATGGAACTAACCCGTATTGATGCTATTTTCAGCAGAATTGCCATGGTGTTGTTTTTGTGCAGAAATGGAAGTTCTCCGAACGTCCTGAAATTTTACGGAGATTTTTTCTGGAATAAAAGAAAAATACCTGCGCAAAGATCTACGTGAGGGGGTGTGCCAGTGGGCCACAAGCCCACACGGCGTGGCGACCCCCTAGGCCGCGCCATGCAGCCTTGTGGGGCCCACGTGGCACCACCGCCCCCAATCTCAGTCCTATATCTTCCGTTTCGCCTGGAAAAAAACCAGAGAGAAGGTTGCATTGCGTTTTGCGATATGAAGGCGCCGCCACATCCTGTTCTTCATCTGGAGGGCAGATCTGGAGTCCGTTTCGGGCTCCACAGAGGGGAAATCGTCGCCATCGTCATCATCAACCTTTCTCCATTGACAATTCCATGATGCTCTTCATTGTTCGTGAGTAATCTCATCGTAGGCTTGCTGGAAGGTGATGAGTTGGATGAGATCTATCATGTAATCGAGTTAGTTCTTGACGGGGATTGATCCCTAGTATCCACTATGTTCTAGATTGATGTTGCTACTACTTGGCTATGTTTAATGCTTGTCACTAGGGCCCGAGTGCCATGATTTCAGATCTGAACCTATTATGTTGTCGCCAATATATGTGTGTTTTAGATCCTATCTTGCAAGTTGTAGTCACCTACTATGTGTTATGACCCGGCAACCCCGGAGTGACAATAGCTGGAACCACTCCCGGAGGTGACCATAGTATGATGACTTCATGTATTCACCGCATGTTAATGCGGTGGTCCGGTTCTTTATTAAAAGGAGAACCTTAATATCTCGTAGTTTCCATTAGGACCCCGCTGCCACAGGAGGGATGGACAATAGATGTCATGCAAGTTCTTTTCCCTAAGCACGTATGACTACATATGGAATACATGCCTACATTAGATTGATGAACGGGAGCTAGTTACATATCTCTCCATGTTATAGCTGTTACATGATGAATCACATCCGTCACACTCATCCATCACCGATCCACTGCCTACGAGTCTTTTACTACTGGTTCTCGCTACGTTACTTTGCCTAGGCTTGTCCCTTGCTACAAGAGGGATTGTGCCACTTTGCTGCTGTCACTACTGTTGTTACTTTGCTGTTGCTGCTACTGCTGTTACTTGTTACTTTGTTGCTGCTGCTACTTGTGTTCCTTGCTACTCCGCTGTTACTTGTTGCAAGACTTTGTTGGCGTTAACATCCCGTCAACAAGGCTTTTTCTGGCGCCGTTGCCGGGTATTGCCAAAGCTTTTTCTGGTGCCGTTGCTATCGTACTACCTTGCTACTGATACTTTGCTTGCAGACACTAATCTTTCAGGTGTGGTTGAATTGACAACTTAGCTGCTAATACTTGAGAATATCTTTTAGCTTCCCCTTGTGAGCGAATCAATAAATTTGGGTTGAATACTCCACCCTCGAAAACTGTTGTGATCCCATACGCTTGTGGGACATCAAGCACATAATCAGAATGTCTGGGTTGCACAACCGCTTGACTCAGATGGGAGTTGAACTTCCAGATGATCCGGTCATTGACAGAATCCTCCAGTCGCTTCCACCTAGTTACAAAGACTTTGTGATGAATTACAACATGCAAGGGATGGAAAAGACTATTCCCGCTTTGTATTCAATGCTGAAATCTGCGGAGGTAGAAATCAAGAAAGAGCATAAAGTGTTGATGGTGAATAAGACCACCAATTTCAAGAAGGGCAAGGGTAAGAAAAGCTTCAAGAAAGACGACAAAGCTGTTGCCGCGCCCAGTAAGCCATTTGCCGGGAAGAAGTCAAAGAAAGGACCTAAGCCTGAGACTGAGTGCTAATACTGCAAGGGAACCAGTCACTAGAAGCGGAATTGCCCCAAGTACTTAGCGGACAAGAAGGCCGACAATGTCAAAGGTATATGTGATATACTTGTTATTGATGTGTACCTTACCAGCGCTCGTAGTAGCTCCTGGGTATTTGATACTAGTGTTGTTGCTCACATATGCAACTCTAAGCAGGAACTACGGAACAAGCGTAGGCTGGCTAAGGACGAGGTGATGATGCGCGTCAGGAATGGTTCCATGGTCGATGTGATCGCCGTCGGCATGCTACCTCTACATCTACCTTCAGGATTAGTTAAAAACCTTAATAATTGTTATTTAGTACCTGCTTTAAGCATGAATATTGTATTGGTTTCTCGCTTGATGCAAGATGGCTACTCATTTAAATCTGAGAATAATGGTTGTTCTATTTATATGAGTGGTATGTTTTATGGTCATGCCCCGCTGGTTAATGGTTTATTCCTCATGAATCTCAATCGTGATGATACACATATTCATAGTGTGAGTGCTAAAAGATACAAGGTTGATAATAATAGTCCCACATACTTGTTTCACTGCCGCCTTGGTCATATCGGTGTAAAGCGCATGAAGAAACTCCCTATAGATGGACTTTTGGAGTCACTTGATTTTGAATCATTTGACACATGCGAACCATGCCTCATGGGCAAGATGACCAAGACTCCGTTCTCCGGATTAACAACGCGAGCAACTAACTTATTGGAAATAATACATACCGATGTATGCGGTCCAATGAGTGTTAAAGCTCGTGGTGGTTATCGTTATGTTCTCACCCTCACTGATCATTTAAGTAGATATGGGTATGTCTATTTAATGAAACACTAGTCTGAAACCTTTGAAAAGTTCATGGAATTTCAGAGTGAGGTGGAGAATCAACGTGACAAGAAAATAAAGTTTCACGATCTGATCATGGAGGAGAATATTTGAGTCATGAGTTTGGCACACACCTACGGAAATGTGGAGTTGTTTCACAACTCACGCCGCCTGGCACACCGCAGCGTAACGATGTGTCTGAATGTCATAATCACACTTTATTGGATATGGTGCGATCTATGATGTCTCTTACCGATTTATAGCTATCATTTTGGGGATATGCATTGGAAACTGCCGCATTCACTTTAAATAGGCCACCATCTAAATCTGTTGGGACGACACCGTATGAATTATGGTTTGGTAAGAAACCTAAGCTGTCGTTTCTTAAAGTTTGGGGCTGTGATGCTTACGCGAAGAAACTTCAACCAGAGAAGCTCAAACCCAAAGCGGAAAAATGTGTATTCATAGGATACCCTAAGGAAACTATTGGGTACACCTTCTATCTTAGATCCGAAGGCAAGATCTTTGTTGCTAAGAACGGATCCTTTCTAGAGAAAAAGTTTCTCTCGAAAGAAGTAAGTGGGAGGAAAATAGAACTTGATGAGGTAATTGTACCTCCTCTCGAATTGGAGAGTAGCGCAGCGCAAGAAAATGTTTCTCAGGCGCGCGCACCGGCTGGAGATGAAGTTAATGATGATGACCATGACACTTCAGATCAAGTTGCTATTGAACCTCGAAGGTCGACAAGGGTACGTCCCGCACCAGAATGGTACGCCAACCCTGTCATGGAAATCATGTTGTTGGACAACAGTGATCCTTCGAACTATGAAGAAGCGATGGCGGGCCGGATTCCAACAAATGGCTTGAGGCCATGATTTCCGAGTTAGGATCCATGTATGAGAACAAAGTATGGACTTTGGTGGACTTTCCCGATGATCGGCGAGCCATAGAAAATAAATGGATATTCAAGAAGAAGACTGACGTGGATGGTAATGTGACAATCTATAAGGCTCGACTTGTCTCTAAGGGTTATCGAAAAGTTCAAGGGATTGACTACGATGAGACCTTCTCACCCGTAGCAATGCTGAAGTCGGTCCGAATCATGTTAGCAATTGTCGTATTTTATGATTATGAAATCTGGCAAATGGACGTCAAAACAACATTCCTAAACGGCTTTCTTAAAGAAGAATTGTATATGATACAGCCGGAAGGTTTTGTCGATCCTAGCAATGCTAACAAAGTATGCAAGCTCCAGCGCTCCATCTATGGGCTGTTGCAAGCATCTCGGAGTTGGAACATTCGCTTTGATGAGGTGATCAAAGCTATTGGGTTTATACAGACTAATGGAGAAGCCTGTATTTACAAGAAAGTGAGTGGGAGTTGTGTAGCATTTCTCATATTATATGTGCATGACATATTGTCGATGGCAAATGATATATAACTATTTTAAAGCATCAAGGCCTATTTGAATAAGAGTTTTTCAATGAAGGACCTTGGAGAAGCTGCATACATATTAGGCATCAAGATCTATAGAGATAGACTGAGACGCCTCAAGATGAGTACCGTCCCCTATGCTTCAGCCACAGGCTCTATCATGTATACCATGCTGTGTACCAGACCTGATGTGAACCTTGCCATAAGTTTGGTAGGGAGGTACGAGAGTGATCCAGGAGTGGATCACTAGACAGCGATCAAGAACATCCTTAAGTACCTGAAAAGGACTAAAGATATGTTTCTCGTTTATGGAGGTGCCGCAGAGCTCGTCGTTAAGGGTTATGTCGATGCTAGCTTCGACACAGATCCGAATTACTCCAAGTCACAAACTGGATACGTGCATGTTTTGAATAATGGGGCAGTTAGCTGGTGCAGTTGCAAGCAAAGCATCGTGGCGGTATCTACATGTGAAGAGGACTACATAGCTACTTCGGAAGCAGCACAGGAAGGAGTCTGGATGAAGGAGTTCATCACCAACCTTGGAGTGATTCCCAGTGCGTCGGGCCCGATGACTCTGTTCTGTGACAACATTGGAGCTATTGCTATTGCAAAGGAGCGTAGGTTTCACAAGAAGACCAAGCACATCAAGCGCCACTTTAACTCCATTCGTGGATACATCCAGGATGGAGGTATAGATATTTGTAAAGTACATACAGATCTGAATGTTGCAGGCCCGTTGACTAAACCTCTTCCACGGGAAAACAAGATCAACACCAAAACTCTATGGGTGTTCGATTCATCACAATGTAACTAGATTATTGACTCTAGTGCAAGTGGGAGACTGTTGGAAATATGCCCTAGAGGCAATAATAAAAGTGGTTATTCTTATATTTCAAGTTCATGATAATTGTCAAATATTCATGCTATAATTGTATTGACCGAAAATCGTAATACATGTGTGAATATATAGATCAAAATGTGTCCCTAGTGAGCCTCTAGTTGGCTAGCTCGTTGATCAATAGACGATCATGGTTTCCTGGTCATGGACATTGGATGTCATTGATAATGTGATCACATCATTGGAGAATGATGTGATGGACAAGACCCAATCCTAAGTGTAGCACTAGATCGTGTTGTTCAAGTGCTAAAGATTTTCTAATGTCAAGTATCATTTTCTTAGACCGTGATATTGTGCAACTCCCGGATACCATAGGAGTGCTTTGGGTGTACCAAACGTCACAACGTAACTGGATGATTATAAAGGTGCACTACGGGTATCTCCGAAAGTGTCTGTTGAGTTGTACGAATCGAGACCGGGATTTATCACTCTGTGTGACGGAGAGGTATCTCTGGGCCCACTCGGTAATCCATCATCATAATGAGCTCAGTGCGACTAAGGAGTTAGTCACGGGATGATGCATTACGGAATGAGTAAAGAGACTTGCCGGTAATGAGATTAAACAAGGTATAGGGATACCGACGATCGAATCTCGGGCAAGTATCATCACAAAGTGAATTGCATATGGGATTGATTGAATCCTTGACATCGTAGTTCATCTGATGAGATTGAACATGTGGGAACCAACATGGATATCCAGAACCCGCTGTTGGTTATTGGGCGGAGAGATGTCTCGGTCATGTCTGCATGTCTCCCAAACCCGTATGGTCTACACACTTAAGGTTCTATGACACTAGGGTTATAGGCTAATAGTATACGTGGTTACCGAAGGTTGTTAGGAGTCCTGGATGAGATTCCGGACGTCAAGAGGATCTCCAGAATGGTTCGGAGGTAAAGATTAATATATATGATGTGAGGTTTTGGACACCAGAAGTGTTTGAGGCATCACCGGTAACGTACCGGGACCACCGGAAGGGTTCCGGGGGTCCTCCAGCCCCAAGAAGCTTCATGGGCCAAAAGTTGGAAGGGGACCAGCCCAAAGTTGGCTGGTGCGCCCTCCCCTCTCAGCCCAAGGCGCAAGGAGAGGTGAAGGGGGCAAACCCTAGGCACAGAGGGGCCCAAGGCCCACCTAGGGCGCCGCCCTCCTCTCCACCTTGGCTGTCGGCCCTCCCTGCCCCATCTAGGGCTGCCGCCACCCCTAGGGAGGGAACCCTAGGGGTGTGAACCCTCTCTCCCTCCCTCCTATATATACCCAAGGTTTGGGGCTGATTTGAGAGACGAAAACTCTCTCTCTCGGCGCAACCCTTCCTCTCTCTATCCTCGTCCTCCGCATAGCTTAGCGAAGCTCTGCCAGAGAATCACGTAGCTCCACCGCCACCATGCCGTTGTGCTGTCGGAGCTCTCTCCCTTAACCTTCCTTCCTCCTTGCTGGTTCAAGGTGTTGGAGACGTCACCGGGCTGCACGTGTGTTGAACGCGGAGATGCCGTAGTTCGGCACATAGATCGGATTCCACCGCGATCTGAATCACAGCGAGTACGACTCCATCAACCACGTTCATAGTAATGCTTCCGCTTAGCGATCTTGAAAGGTATGAAGATGCTCTAAAACCTCTCTCGTAGCTGGTTTCGGCATGAGAACGGGTCAAGAATTTAAGAGGGGCACTTGTTGGGTCTTCCAAGGTGAGAATGATGAGGAGAACACCACCAAAAGTTACTAGGACACTTCGGAACAATGAATAAGGAAAAGTCGAGCCAACAATGAAAACTCATTCGAATAGATATTGGAGAAGGAATATGACTAATGAAAATCATTCTTACATCATATTTGAAAAGAACTTGAGATCTTCGGAAATGATTAGAAGATCCACGTAAGATCGTGGGAAAACCTATGGGTTATGGGCCCACTCAAAAGAAAACACCGTTGAATGGATTGCTAAGAAAGATTGATTACACCAATACAAATGAAAACTTGATGAGCTGAGACCCTCAAAATAATTCAAAGGATTTGAATGGAAACACAATCTTCTGGGATATCTTCAACGCTCTGGATAAAATAGAGAGATACGAATAAATAAGAGAGCCTTGGATAAGAATTTCCAAGAGAGGAATCATTTAAACGATCAAAAGGATATGATGAACAAAGAAATACTGAATTGATTCCGCCAGAAAAGAAAACAAGAATGATGTATGATGAACTCGAAACTCCTCTGAATGTTCACAATGAATCACCATATACAATACGGAAGAAAAGATAGCGGAAAAATCAATGAAAAGAAAGGCACTTGGATGATAATTTAATCATTCAAGAAAAAGTGCGGGAGGGTGGGGAAAAACTAATACAACTTGGGAGAGATGAGACAACCTCCGGAAGGAAATAAGAGGATTGATCTTGCAAATATTGGAGAGGATTGAACACTGAAGAGAAGCACACCGGATGGAAAGGAATTTCGTGACAACTACGGTTGATCAAAAGGAGTACCATTCCCATAGGAATATGAGAACATTGCTTAGGATAGACATGAAATCACGACTTGACATTGAAGCAACTCGAATTACCATACTCCAAGAAAACAAAGGACGAGGCTTGCAAATTAAGCCAGAAACAATTTCAGGACAGAGATTCCATACGATATTTTCGTGGTAAGGCTCGCACGGGCTCGATCGTACATTGGATTGTCATATTGAAATGACGCTTGAATATGCTATCTATAAGTAGCGAACTACAAGGATTGATGGAGCATATGTGATGAAGCATATCGAGACCGTCCTCTGTATGAAAGACCATGAACAAACGAATCAACTAGATGTCGTACCCCAACCTCACATAATGCATCTGTTGGAAGATAATCCTAGGTAACTACTTGAATTCCCACCTGAGAACTTCCAAAATATTTCTTGGTTATGCTATTAGGTTGCGGGTCCGGGAACCTACACAACATAATCAGCTGCATGACTTTTCCCGCAACTATCAACACATATCCAAGAAGTTCTAGAAACTCATCTACCTCACACCTTCAAAAAACAACGACACCAGACCCGGTAGATCATACGAGCTATCTCCACCAGTACTGGGGAAAAATCCTTGCACTATTTGCCACGAAGCAATGTATTGAAGCATTTTGAGGTCCGCGACCTGAGATACTAAGGAAGCTGAACGATAAGATGTGTAGAAAACCCCTTGGAGCTCTACTCCTCCATAACACGAGGCACCAAGTTAGAACTCTATCACATCGACATCATAGATATTCCAAAATACCCACATGATCCTAATTTTTTTGAGTGAGAATAGGGTAGAATTAAAATTCCTACATCAAGATTCCTCATGAGAGCAACGAAAAGGAGTAAAATGAATCCTACTCTATGATATATAACTAGACTCAAAGTAGTTTTTTACTAGACTCGAATCGGCCAAGTTCGATCAATCAAGGGGGCTCCTTGGTCGGTACTGATCTGGTAGCAACTTGTAATACCCAAGATGCGATCCTATCTTATTTTGGAATGAGGGCCTTGACACGGATAGAAGCGCATCTCGTCGTTTCGCAAGAATGGATAGCCTTACAAGTACATGTGTAGAAGAGATGAGTATATGGAATTGGCTTACACTCACCACAAGCTAATCATGAACATCACAATACATCAATACATTCAGTCACCATGTAGAAGAGCAGGGTCCGACTATGGACGAAATCAAACAATAAAGGCGACTTCCATCCTTGCTATCCGAGGTTATCGGACTGGAAGCCATCGTAGATTGATTAAGAATAAACTCCAAAAAGTATCGCTTTACCTGTACCTAGAACTGCTGTTGTAGTAATATGTGAGCCACAGGGACTGAGCAATCTCATTTTCATAGGTATCAAGACTAGCAAAGCTTAATGGGTGTGGTATGATTGAGTAGTGAGGCTGCAGCTAACACTAAGCATTTATTTGAGTGGCTAACTTATGAGTACAATAATAAGAAGGGGGGTGATCTAAGCATAAATGGATGTGAACTAATAATGATCAAGAAATTATCCTGAACACCTACTTATGAGTCAAACATAACCCCACCGTGTCCTCTCTTGGATTGAGAACTCATGAGAAGAAACAACCATGGTTACGCGCACATTTGGCATATTGTAATTAACTTTACTTAAAGTTTGCTATGACTGGGTGTTAAAGAAAGGTTCCAAGTTGCCACATAACCGCGAGCACGACTCTCAAAAATATTTATCCCTGCACGGGTGCTCCAACTCATCCATCACAAACTAGCCACAAGCTGTGTGGAAAACCTCAACCGCAGAAAACCAGTAGTCTCCTCTAAAATTCCAATGGAAAACCTCAAGCTTGAGATAGCCCAAAGTATCCTCGGAATCCCGCGCACAAGACTTTCGAGAAAGGTAAAACAAATCTAGCAAGGCCGCCCGACGTGTCGACGAACCCAATAGGAGTCGTGTATTTCGCTCTGAGTACATGACCAGACTGTCCAAACTTCCGGTAGGCCAATCACACAGTTGGCCCTGGTGGCCACCTACGGTTGGCATCTTGGACCAACACTCATGAGGAGCACTGGTCTGGGGGTGATTAATTATCCGTGGGTGCCTGCGGGTACCTATGTTTTTATTAGTTATTAGGCAAATGTAGTACCAATGTTGGGCCTTGCCAAAAGAGTTTAATCCCAAAACGAAAATCAAGGGGTCCCCATAACACCCCAAGCATGTTAGGAGCGCTCAATATGGAACATAACATTGGTACACAAGTAACTAGGGCAACAAAGGTGGAATAAAACACCGAGCTAGAATTCCAAGCCTTCCACCTCTTACCAAGTATATACGTGCATTAAATTAAGTAGCAATAATATGGTGATATACAAAAGAATACCCATGTTGTCACATGGGGAACAACTTGCACCTGCCTCTAGCAACGCTATAAGAAGGACCGAGCAAGCGGTAACATAGCCAAACAAATGTTTTTTGGGAGGTGAAGGGGGTTAGAGGCTTTTCATGGCAATGTTGGGATGGTGACATTTAAGTGGTAGGTAACAAAACATAACGATGGAAGCGATACGACTAGCATAGGCATGATAGTTGTGGTATCTAGGGAAACGATCATCTTTCCTTAGATCCCGCTTGGAAGAAGAACGAATCCATGAAGTAGACGAACCACATAGTCGAACGAATCCTCATATTCTAAAGCGATTACGGAACTCTATCAAGAAGAAACAATCAGGAAACACCAATCAACACATGATAAACACGACAACATATGCATGGTATGATGCACAAGCTAATATGATGCATGTCCATTTAATTATGCAAGACATGACAAAGCACAACAATCAACTTCTACACATTAAGCGAAGCTCAATATGCAACAAGTTGCATATTGATGAAACTCCATATTTGATTTATTTAGTTCATTCCCGTTTAGGTACACAACAATGTTAAATGTCATTAACATGGCAAGAGCTGAAGCATAAATAAACTACATTGTCTAAGCATTTTAAATGAGGTCGGAAACAACTTATAGTATTTTCGAAACGACCCCATATGTTAATTTAAAAATGGTCCAAACCTGAACTAATCATATTTATATTTATTAAACAGAAAAATAAAGTACATCATGTGATTCTACACACCATTCCACTCAGTTTTCATATATGGATCATCTAAAGCGGAGTTACGGTCTTGAAGATATGACCAACACAAGATGAATATGTCATGAATGCAAACTGCATGCAAATGACACCCACACCGATTTTAAATCATGGATTCAACATGATATTATGGAACTACATAAAATTGTAGGCAAGTCTAAATGAGGCCGAAAAAACGACTAACAATTTCGCAAAATCCCCATATGCAAACTAAGATTTTGGTACTATTGTGCATATAACACAATTTTAGAGTTGTCACCATGTTATTCTACCCATTTTGCTAGACAATTTACAATTGTGGATCATTTTAATCAAATTTACGATTATTTAGTTATGAAATAAATCATTTTAACATGCAAAATATGCAAATTTAAACAAACAACATGTTTAAATATTTTTAACAAGATTGGAAGTTGGATATTATTAATCTACACAAAATTTTGAATATTATATTTATATAAAGTTTTAACATATGGTGCACGGTTATTTAATTATTAGCATTTGAAAATAATGATATTTTTCTGTAATTAAAAATGCACTAGTCAATTAGGAAATTCGTCGGATAGATTTTTTTTTGCAAAGGGCCGAATCTACATGGGGCGAGATTACAATAAGTCGGCCAGGGCGAAGGATAAGAGTGGGGCGTTCACCACATGGCCTTTGGGCCACCCTGGTGCGGGGCTTGGATCGCGGGGTGAGCGACTAGCACGCGATGCGGCTGGATGTGGCGCTTGGGACAGGTCGCAGCTGGGCTTGGCGATGCCCACACGGCTGTCATACATGGGCGATGGCATGGTTGCGGGGCATGGGCGTCCTCTACGTGTGCCTGATGCAGAGGATGGACCAGCGTGGAGGTTGAAGGTGATGTCAACAGGAAGGTGCACGAGGCCGACGCGTTGAGATCCTCTCGAACCGGTGCAATTTGGAAACGGGAAGGCCAGGATGTCGGATCCGATGGCCGGGCTCCATTGCTGATGTTGGAAGCTCGATCCGGCGGGGGGGGGGGGGGGGGGCATGTGGGCGAGCTCCAATTCATGGCAGTTGCCCTGTTCATGCGATCGTGTGAAGCGGAGTGAGACAGAACTAAGGGAGAGGGACTCGAGGGAGAGAGATCTGCGGGACGAGGGCACGAGGGATGCAGCGCTGCCCTGGTTGTGCCGGTCGGTGACGGCGGCAGCTCACCGGCAGTGGCGAGAGGCGGCGTGGTTGGGGTGTGCTCGGGGCCCCCTCCCGACCATATCGTATTGGGGGGTTGGTGGCTGCTAGCGCTGGGTGGAGCTACGAGGTTGCAGGAGTAGCCGTGGCCGTCAGATTTCAATCTGGACGGTCCTAATTTAAGGGGATGGCTGGCTAGGGTTGGTTGGATTGGTGGTTGGTGGGATCGAGCTGGCTGGTTGGCTCGGCGTTGAAGCAAAGAGAGATGGGTGGCGGCGTTTGCGAGGTGGATGGGACAAATGCCTAAAAATAAGGTTTGGATAGAATTGGCTAGGGGTTGCACTGCTATATATAGGAGGTGGGTAATAGCAGGGGGTTGCATCGTTTCTAGCCGTTCGGTTGTAATCGGATGGCTCTCGTCGCGGGGTAAGCTAGGTGGGTCGTGTAGGTGGTGTTTGAGCTGAGATGAGAGTAAGAATGGTGGCGTGTGACATGTTTATAAAACCTAAAACACCCACGATATCAATCGGCTACTAGTGCCGCTATAGTTGTACATTTAGTATCAAACAATCTCTGATTACGATGAAATTTGGTAGTCGTCCTACCTACACTATAATAAGACCGCATGCCAACTTTCAACCCAATCCAAGAAAGTTTTCTACACACTTCTAAAAACAATATTTTAATGATGATGTGGGCGTGTGCGTGTGTGGTTGGTCTTGAAACGTTCGATGAAAAAAAAAAGAGAACCGACAATTAACTACAGATGCAAGTTTGAAAAAATGACGACAACGAAGTGCCGATGTAATGCACATGATGCACATGATGAGATGATGAATGCGAGAGCCAAATAAATCACATGATAACAATGGAATAAAATGGGAATCTTGCGGAGCGTCACTTTCATGCTGTTATAGACCCCCCTAGGACCGTGTGGATGAAACTCCGACCAAAAGCTATTTATTGAAAATCCGAATACATCTTTCCTCGAGGTGTCGTGGTTCTAACTAGGCTTATTTTCTGTATTGTAGCCTGCTGCGTGACTTCCCCATCGATCAAATTCTGGAGGGGGATTCCCTGCAAGCCAATCTGGTTGAAAGTGAGACCGGCTCGCCCCACACACCTCCTCGTGTAGCCGAGAATACCGGGGAGGTGGTACCCTCGGAGACCCCTCTGCGCCGGAGACTACGGCGGGGGGTGATGGCATTATGGCCGAGGTTAACACTTCAGCCACAAAGAACCAGGAGGATGAACTCCTCCTGGCAAGAAAGGAGGGAGAGTCCGGACCTTTTGGGTCCCCTCTGAATACAACTCAAGAGGGTCCTCCCTTTCCAGCCTTGTCAGTAGTAGTCTCTCCGCGAAGGGAGACTGGTACGGCGCACTCGGATCCATCCACAAAAGAGCAACTTTGAAGTGGATGGCCTAACTTAAGGGAGGAAGGTCTTAGTTATCCTTCCGTTCTTGAAGAATGCCGCAGTCAGTTCTTGAAGAATGATGGACTCATGTGAGTGCGGTATTGCAAAGTATTCAGTCCCTTGACAACGGTCTGAAAGAAGCTTTCGACGCGTTCGTAGGATCGAAAGTATGTCTAGAGGGGGGTGATTAGAATACTTTACAAGATATTTATTTTGCCTTTTCCCAGTTTTACTTGAGAGGCAGCTACGACAGTTATGACAAGTCAAGTACACCCTACACATGTAGTTCAAATAGTATAGGAATGGAAAGTAAACATGCAAGTGTAAATAGAGGAGTAAGGTATGGAGATCAAACGCATGAGGTTAACACGGCGATTTTTGGCATGGTTCCGATAGGTGGCGCTATCGTACGTCCATGTTAGTGGAGACCTCAACCCATGGAGGGTAACGGGTGTGAAAGTCCACGGAGGGATCCACCCATGGAGGGTCCACAAAGAAGCGGCCTTGTCTATCCCACCATGGCTTTCGTCCACGGAGGACTGGCCTTACTCACGGTAGATCTTCACAAAGTAGGCGATCTCCTTGCCCTTACAAACATCTTGGTTGAACAACACAACACAAAGTAGGAGGCTCCCAAGCGACACCTAACCAATCTAGGAGGCAACACCCTCCAAAAGGTAATAGATGGGGTAGATAAATGAACTCCTTGCTCTTGTGCTTATAAAGATAGTCTCCTCAACACAAATCACTCTCTCACAGAATATGCATGGTTAGGAGAGGTTGATTTGGTGGAAAGAAATTTGGGGAGGCTAGAGATCAAGTTTGAAATGATTGGATTGAAATATCTTGGTCTCAACACATGAGTAGGTGGTTCTCTCTCACGAAATGGATCTAGAAATGAAGTGTGTGTTCTGAGTGCTTCTCCCACAAATGAGAGGTGGGTGAAGGGTTATATATAGGCAGCAGCCAAAGTCCAACCGTTACACAGAAAAGTGCAAACTCGGTGGTACGGACTAGCACGAAAGGTGTGAACTTTTGAATCTCGGTGAGACCGATATATGAAACTCGGTGGCACCGAAAAGGTGACTAACGGTCAGATGGCCAAACTCGGTGGCACCGATACACAAACTCGGAAATTCCGATTTTGTGTATCTTGGCAACAGAATGTTGGTCACCTAAACTCGGTATCACCGATGCAGTTTTGGTTGCACCGATTTGGTGGGAATGGCTAGGGTTCTGTCTGAGGTTCAAACTCGGTGGCTCTGATGTGTAAATGTTGGTGACACCTAATTTGTGAATGTGGAACTTGACAGAGTGGAAATGTGGGAAAAATCAGAGAGTGTTTTGGTGGCTAACTTTGACCATTTGAGCAATCAGTTCATGTTACTACCTCACCCCCTTTTAATAGTATTGGCTTTCCTATGGACTCAAAAGTGATTTCTCAGAAATATAAAATGAAGAGTGCTAGTTTGAAGCTTGAGCTAATATTATTGCTTTCTTGCATCAAAGGGCATCTCCACAAAACCCTAAAGCCATATCATCTTTTGAACTTTTCCGAAATATACTTGGTAAACACATTAGTCCAATGATGCATATGTTGTGGTCAATTATCAAAACCACCCTAGGGTGCAATTGTGCTTTCAATCTCTCCCTTTTTGCTAATTTATGAAAACATATAGATCAAAGCTTCGACAAAAGATATAATCAACAATTAGCATCGACGCTTTGAGAAGTATGTGAAAAGAAAGAGCTCCCCCTAAATTTGTGCATTATTTAAAATTTGCTTTTGAATGCAAATGCACAATTGATTAGGATGATGGGTTACTCTTCCATGTCACATACATCTTGGTGGTGCATAAAAAATAATAGAAGTTCACATGACACTAACAAGATAAGTGAGTGATCATCACAAGGATAGCTAAAAGATGACATCGTAGCATCACACAGAATAAAGCGTATGATCAATCACACAGATAGGATAAAGTCATCCAACAACCAAAGTTTTTAAAACCAAATGAGAGCAAATAAAGTCAAAACCTCTCTCTCACACGAAGTCTATGTTCTATGCATTTCTCCCCCTTTGGAAACAAGTTACCAAAAAGTTCAGAAGTATAGAACTACTCGTCTCTCTGGGCAGCTGATGATGGAGTCGATAGAACAAGGTGTGCGAGGTCTTCTGCTGAATGTCCTGGAGCTGGAGGAGTTGATACTGGAGGTGCTTGAGCTGGACCTGGTTCTGAAGGTGCTGAAGCTTGTGCTAAAGATGTCTGACCTATCTCATGAGCTGGAACAACCACTGACCGAGGCATGGTGCTGAACCTAGTAGTAGTGGGAGGAGGAGACTCATCCTCGTCGCCATCATCATCATCAGCATCATCATCTTCATCTTCATCCTGTGAGCGTGGAATCTGCATAGAGTCAACTTCATGTTGAAGCCGTGTGACAATGGTGGTCAACTCACTTACCTCACATCCATGTTGTGAAACTTGGTTTCCACAACTCTCTCAAGGCTCTTCTGGTTTTGCATGATCTCTTGAATGTTCTTCTCCATGCCTTGGACATAGATAACTAGAAATGCCATTTGCTCAACTTGTGTTCTGAGTTATGGAACTGGTGGTGGCCTATTTCTAGCAGCTTCAGCCTCTGCTGCAATTCTTGCTGCAGCTGAGTTGGGATCATTGTCATCCATCACAACCTCATTATCTTCAAATTCAGGCTGAAGAGGTAGATGGGGATGATCAAGTAGATATGCATGCTTTCCTAGCTTGGCATTGATGAGCATCTGAATGTAAGGTGCATATCCACATGATCTCTTCTCATCCGCAACAATTCTATGGATAGTCTCAACTATTAAGTCCATCACTCTGAATCTGGTAGGAGTGTCTAGAAGGTGCAGTAGGTTGATGGAATGTCCTCTATTCATCTTCTCATCTCCTGATTTAGGCATCAAAGTGTATCTCAAGATTGTGTTTGTAGTAGGAATGCCAGCTTGAAGAAAATACATTGATCAAAACTTGTGACTGGCCAAGTACTAATGTGGAATGGTCTCGTACATATTAGCCATGGATTTGTGATTCTGCTTTGCTTCTACGTACACATCTACATCTGAATCTTCCTGCTTGGGGGCACCAATGATAGCAGCCCATTCAACAATTGTAGCTTTCTACTTGTGACCATAAGTCATCAAGACTGAAGAGTCATCAAAGAAATGAACAGTTGCATAGAATTGCATGATCAACTCGTCATTCCACGGGGTCATCTCTTTGCCAACAAACTCTTCTATGTCAACTAGCCTGAAGTTCTCTTGAACATGGGGAAAGAAATTCTCATTTTCCTTGATATATGCCAAGTCAACATACCTCATATCACTAACAGCAGGACTCTTGTCAAACAAGACAGTCTCATAAAAATCTTGTTGTTTCTTGGTGTGGTACCTTGGATCAACAACAACTCTTCTTCTGACATCATATGGATCATTAGCTCTCCACTTTCTTAGTCCATCATCCTTCCTCTTCTTCTTATCTTCTTCTACTCGATGAGCAGCATTATGGAGTGGAAGGGTTTGTCTGAGCTTCCTGAGAATTGGCGTATTCTCATATTCTTCCTCCTCTGCAGCATGGGCACTGGATGCAGGGCCTTTGCTCTTGGCAGCTGCATGTATGTTTTTGGTAGTCTTCCTGGAAGCTGGAGCCTTTTTTGCTTTAGCACCAGGCTTAGGAGCAGACTTCATTGCATTAGCGATCAGTTTCTTCTTCTTGGGAGGAACTGGGATCTCCTGAGGAGCTTCTTCCTCAACATCTTCTAGGTCTTTAAACATGGAAGTCTTTCTGCCAAGAAGATGAACAATTCTCTTTCTGGGCCTCTTCACACCGGCTTTCTTTGCAGGTGCATCCTTGGAAAGTGTTGTGCTTTTCCGGGCATAGTCAGGTGCTCTCAGATCAGCACCACTAGCAGATATCTTCCTCACAACTTTCCTTGGAGGAGCCTTAGGAGGAGCTGAAGTTTCATCTGGCATGAAATCTCAGTCCCCTTCATCAAAAAGTAGCTTCCTTCTCATCCTGGTGGCTGCCTTGGGCAAGCCATGAGAGCTGGGAGAACTTGTGTCTGAAGTAAACTTCTCTGGACTAGTGCCTGAGCCCATCTCAACACTCTGCTCTATGAAGTCATTCTGACTATCATCTGAACCAGATGATACGTCTCCAACGTATCTATAATTTTTGATAGTTCCATGCTATTATCTTGTCAAACTTTGGATGTTTTGTATGCCTTTTATATCTTTTTTGGGACTAACTAATTAACTCAGTGCCAAGTGTCAGTTCTTATTTTTTTCGTGTTTTTGACCCTTTTGAGAGGAGGATTTTAAACGGCGTCCAAACGGAATAAAACTTCTGAAAAGATTTTTTCCGGAACAGAAGATACGCGCCAGACTTGAGAACCAAGGCAGGGGCCAGCAGGGGACCCCACAAGCCCCCTAGGCGCGACCAGGGGGGCCTGCGCCTAGCAGGCTTGTGGGCCCCCTGTGGCACGTCTGCCCTACCTCTTCCGCCTATAAATTCAGAAAAATTCCAAAACTGCGTGAGAGATCCACGAAAATACTTTTCCGCCGCCGCAAGCTTCTTTCTCTGCAAGATCCCATCTGGGGCACGTTCTGGTGCCCTGCCGGAGGGGGGACTCGGGTACGGAGGGCTTCTTCATCAACACCATGACCTCTCCGATGATGCGTGAGTAGTTCACATAGACCTTCGGGTCCATAGCTAGTAGCTAGATGGCTTCTTCTCTCTCTTGGATCTTCAATACAAAGTTCTCCATGATCTTCATGGAGATCTATCCGATGTAATCTTCTTTTGTGGTTTGTTTGTAGAGATCCGATGAATTGTGGATTTATGGTCAGATTATCTATGAATCTGATTTGAGCTTCTTCTGATCTCTTATATTCATGATTTCATATCCTTGTAATTCTCTTTGAGTTGTGGGTTTTGTTTGGCCAACTTGATCTATGATTCTTGCAATGGGATAAGTGCTTGGTTTTGGGTTCATACCGTGCGGTGACCTCACCGAGTGACAGAAGGGGTAGCGAGGCACGCATCGTGTTGTTGCCATCAAGGGTAAAAAGATGGGGTTTTCATCATTGGTTTGAGTTTATCCCTCTACATCATGTCATTTTGCTTAAAGTGTTACTCTATTTGTCATGAACTCAATACACTAGATGCATGCTGGATAGTGGTCGATTCGTGGAGTAATAGTAGTAGATGTAGAAAGTATCAGTCTACTTGTCTCGGTCGTGATGCCTATATGTATGATCATTGCCTTAGATATCGTCATGACTTTGCGCGGTTCTATCAATTGCTCGACAGTAATTTGTTCACCCACTGTATTATTTGCTATTTTGAGAGAAGCCTCTAGTGAACACTATGGCCCCTGGGTCTACTTCACACCATATTTTCAGCCTTACTCTTTTACTTCGTTGCACTTTCCGCCTTTAGATATCACTTTGCAATCAATCTTGAAGGGATTGACAGCCCCTTTATTGCGTTGGGTGCAAGCTCTTCTGTGTTTCGGTAGGTACTCTGGACTTGAGGCGATTCTCCTACTGGATTGATACCTTGGTTCTCAAACTGAGGGAAATACTTACTGCACCTGTGCTGCATCACCCTTTCCTCTTCAAGGGAAAAACCAACGCAAGCTCAAGAGGCAGCACCAGACATACTGACAAGCACGCTCAGTAGCAAACAACGGGACATGTGAAGTGGATATAGGAAAGACAGACTCGATGAGCATCACAAAATTCAGATTTATTTTTGCAAATTTGAAGTTTGAAACTTAGGGTATGATCTTCTATAGGATGTAAATCGGTGGTATCGAGTTGGCAATTTCGGAGTCACCGGGAAAGCTCACTCACTTAACACAGACTTGGCAGTCAGTTTCGGTGGAACCGAAAATAGCTGCTCGGTCTCACTGAGTTGCTTCTCAGGAACCCTAAAAGGAAAAATCAGTGGAACCGATTTTGCAAACTCAATCTCACCGAGTTGCATGCTACGGCAGATCAGATCCAATTTTTGTACTTCTTCAACACTACGAGATTCATCTGGTGGAAGGAAGGGTTTGCATATGGTGGCTCAAAGAAGAAATGTCCCATTGCGTAAGAATCAGACAGGGGAACACATAAGGAGATCGAACCGTACCCTAGCTCGGTGGAAGTTCAGCTACGACGGCGACCATGGAGCAGATTGCGTCGACGGTGGCGAATCCCAGAGGTGGCGGCGCTTGGGGAGACAAAGGCGATGACCAGGGGTCTTGGGGGCAGCGAGGGTTTTGCGAACGAAACGGCTTCGACGAAGTGAAGTCAAAGATTCGGTCCACAGATATATATACCCGTGCGCTGTTAGTGTCACCAAGATGGCAAAATTGGTGTAACCGAGTTCCTCAATTGTTAGTAGAGAGAGAAACTCGGTGTAACCGAGTTGGCGATTTTGGTGGTACCGAGATAGGAAAACCTGATCAACTTTGAAAAACCGGTGGCGCCGAGTTTGTGGAGTTGGTCACACCGAGTTTTTTTTTCAAAGAGGTTTTGGAAGGCAACCTTTGACGATACAGAACTCCGAGTGCACCTTCACACAGAGGGATCGACAAGTGCTTGTTCAAGTTTTGTGATGAAGCAAGAATAGAACTTGAGATGAGATAGCATAGATAGCTAAAGAAGGTTCCTAGGCATTCTTGTCCATCCAATTGGCAAAAGATAAATCAAGAGCTAAATAATAACAATTGGATGTCCTCGAATGATCAAACATATGCAGACCAACATGCTCACACAATAAGAATGATGAATAAAACATGGTGAACATGCACAAACGTCCTAGCAGATATCAAGCACTTGGGCGATAAAAAAGTCATCTATATATGAGTATATTGACATAGGAGCCAAGTAAGAGTACTTGATCATAGGTCATACTCATTGTTAAGAACAAGTGGGGTTTCCACTTTTACATAAGCATTAATGTGTTCATATCCTTAGGAGATGCTTATAATCAAGTCTTAGAGTAAAGCTCCCCCTTGATATGATATCCCCACTAAGAGGGATCAACTAACCTTGGGTTTTGTCGTAGAAGACTTCAAGTAGGTGAAGTAGTGGTGGATGCTCAATGTTGATGAAGATCATCTTGAGTTGGGAGCAATCCTTGTTGTTTTCATACTCCTTTCACCTACATGGGTTAGTCCCAAAGCAAAAGGAACATATGCAAGAATATCTATGGACATGGAGTGAAACACAAATGGGATAATGTGCAAAGATGCATTAATTACCTTGTTCCTTGCTTACCTTCGAGGGAATGTGTGACTCCTTGAACTAATGCATATGGTTGAGGTTGATTGCATATAGTTCTTGCCAAAACGAATAAGAGTGAATTTCATTGGCATAGTCACCCCTCAAGAACTTCTAGTTCTTCCTCTTGGGGATCCACACCAAATTGATGGGAATCCTTGGAGTGGTAGCACTTGTTGAGGTAGAGCTAGTAGTATCCTTAGGAACCCTCTTGACCTTGGCTTGGGGTTCTTCTTCAAATAGGTCAATGTCATCTTGAAGCTTTCCCTTGCCTTTGTGGTCTTGTGGTAGAAGGCCATCTTGTGAGCTCCTTCCTCCGGAAGGAGTGGAACACTTCTCTTCTTGGGGAACAAACTTGGGAGTGGGATATGGACCTTCTTCCCAAACATCTTCGTTGACGTTGAAGTAGCCAACACCTTGTTTCTTCCAATGTCCTCCTTGCTTGCGCACAATTTCCTCAAATTGCTTACTTCCAACAAGACTCTTTAAGACACCTCTCTCTATAATCCCTTGCAATAGATCATTTTCTTGCTCAAGTGTAACTTGGCTAAGAGAATCGTTAGTGGGATCAATAGAGTTACTAGCAACAACATTATTGGATTTAGCTCTAGCATTGTTGTTACTAGATGAAGAAACCTTCTTGCCTTTGTTACTAGTGTTCCTAGGTTTAACTTGTGGAACGAAGTTAGACTAGAGTAATTGTTTGGCTAGATAAGAAGAACTCTTCTTCCGAAGATCATCATTGATTGCTTTTAATAACTCATGCTCTTGCTCCAAGTTGAGCTTCTCGAAGCGGAGCTTCTCATGGGTTCTTGCAAGCTCTCTATGATCTTATAGAGTATTCTCATGAGCTAACTTAAGAGTTTTTATTTCCTGAGTTAGTCGTTCAATTTATTTCTTATCATCATCATTCGATTTATCTTGACTAGCATGATAAATAGCAAGTTTATTTTCAGTGCATTCACTAGTTTTATCTAGAAGCAAGTCATCTTCTCCTAACAAGTCATCCTCATCACTATTGAAATCAAGATACTCAGGATGTGATACCTTGGGGCTTTTAGCCATGAAGAAGTTTCTGACTCCCTCATTTGGTGAATCAAATAAGTCGTAGGAGTTGGTGGAAACAAGCGCAATCCCGACAACACCTTCATCTTAACTATAGTCGGAGTTGGAGTGATAGCTTCTCTCGGAGTGGTGATCAGACTCGGAGCCAGAGACCCATTCACCAACATGAGCTTGATGTTTTCTTCTTGAGCCGCTCTTGGTGTATTTGCCCTTCTTCTCCGATACCTTGCCTCTCCATGAGTGTCTTCGTTCATAATGATCTTCTCTACTCCTTCTCTCTCTACGAGGTGACTCATCTCTTGAGCTTCGCCTTCGAGGTGACTCTCCTCTTCTTTTGTAGGGAGCCGGGCACACATTTGAGTAGTGTCCGGGCTTCCCACAATTGTAGCAGTTTTGGTCACGAATGGATGAACACTTCTTGTCATGTCTTGAATTTGAGATTCTATCTTTGCCTCTACTCTTGTAGAACTTGTTGAATTTCCTGACCATGAGGCTTATCTGTTCATCAGTGAAAAGGTTGTCTTTTGAAGTAGCGGGAGCATCACATGAAGCATTATAAGCACCACTTTACTTGTTGTGCATCTCATCTTTGTCCTTCAGTGACATCTCATGAGCAACAATCCTACCAATGACTTCAATTGGCTTGAGATCTTTGTAATTTGGCATCATTTGGATCAATATGCACACTGTGTCATACTTGCTATCAAGAGCTCTAAGTATCTTCTTGGTGATGAATTTGTCGGTCATGTCTTCGCTTCCTATGCCGGCAATCTCATTGGTGATGAGAGCTAGCCTAGAGTACATCCTAGCGACTCCTTCACCATCCTTCATCTTGAACTTGCCAAGCTGACTTTGAAGCACACCCAACTTAGATTATGTGACAGAATCAGTACCTTCGTGCATATCAACCAAAGTATCCCAAATTTCTTTTGCATTCTCTAGACGACTGATTTTGTTGAATTCTTTGGGGCAAAGGTAGTTGAAGATGATATCGCATGCTTGAGCATTAAGTTGTAACATCTTGAGTTCATTAGCTGTCGTATCACCATCTGGTTCATGCCCATTGATGACCCACAAGTGTACGGATCTGTCATAGCGTTTCTGATAAGTAAGAGTGTCGAACCCAACGAGGAGGAGAAGGTACCGACAAGCTATTTGGAGCAAGGAATTACTGCAAATACTGAAAGGTAAATTTTTATGGGTTTTCTTGTATAAGCAATAAGGAAATAAATCCAGGGAAAGTAAATGGTGCTGAGGTGCAGCAAGTGGCCCATTCCTTTTGAACACAAAGGATAAGACGATGGACTAAACTTATAAAAACTAAGGCATTCCTGAGGACATACGGGAGAGATAGTCAAGTGATTTCACCATATTCCGTCTAGTACTATGTTTTGTATTGATAAGTGTTATGTGGGTGAATCTTAACTAGTGCACCGTCTAGGCTAAGACAAGTACACTCTTATGATTAAAATCCTTGCAAGCATCCGTAAATACAAGAGAGAATTTAAGGCAAAGCCTAACCGTAGCAATAAGATTTAGGATCCAACACTCCCTCGTGCAAAAGCATGCGAACTGGGGTTCAGGTTTCTCTCACTCCAGCAACTCACCATAAGCATTCTTTTTACATGATGCATTCTCCTAGGCCCTTAAAAAGGTGAAGTGTTGTGTAGTCAATGTTCACATAACACCACTAGAAGAATAACACCATAACTTAAATATCAATCAACACATATTACTTCAACATCATATGACTACTATCAACTAGACTTCTCCCATGTCCTCAAGAACTAAAGTAACTACTCACAAGACATAAACGAGATCATGATCAGAGGTGATGAAAACTTGATGAACAATCTGGTCATAATAATAATTCTCCAACAATACTCAATAACATTCACCACAAAAGAGTAATCAACACCGATAGAGTAAAGGGGATGAATAGAGCAAGGTACAACTCCGATTGCAATGGTAAAGTGAGATGGGGTGAAGATGGAGATGGTGCTGGTGTTGAGGGTGATGGTGATGATGATCTAGATGATGCCCTGATGATGGTGATGACGATGAGGACGATCTCCCCTTCTGGGAGGAGTTCTCCCTGGCGGAATCTCCCTGCCGGAAAGGTCTTTTCTTATCTATAGGTTTCCGCCCCGGAGCGGCGGAGGAATTCCGGAAAAACTTTTGTCTCGTAACTTTTAGGTCATGAGGGTCATATAGGCCAAAGGAGAGCACCGGAGGCGGGACCTACCACCGAGACGGCTTGTGGGCGAGGCCTAGGGGTGACCCGCGCCACCAGGTCACCTGGGTGCCCGGTGGCCCCCCCGGCCCTTCGTAGGCCTGTCTTCGTGATTTGTTCGGAAAATCCTTCCCCGTAAATTTCAGCTAAATTGGAGATGTTCTGATTTGGCAACTCTTCATGCTATTTTCTCCGTTGAATCCTGCGTCTGCTGTTTCGGCACCGGAAAGTTAAACTGTGTAAAATAAGCCAAAACACTATAAGAACAATATCATAATGTGAAATATATCAATGAATAGAGACAAATTATGATACAAAATAGTGATGCATTTTGGACGTATCAACTCCCCCAAGCTTAGACCCCGCTTGTCCCCAAGCGAATAGTGAGCTCGGTAAACCTGAGCACAAGTTTAGAGATTGATGTGTCGATAAATAAGAATACAGACAAGAAGCATCATAATTTCTCTACTAAACTCAACCATCCTCAACAACAATCTCAACTCACAAGGCCCATACAAAAGAGTAATATCAATTACAATCAAAAGTAGGGCTAAGGAAACTCATCAAACCATGGCAAACATGTCCTTGGTCAAAGAACAACTAATAACTTTTAACTTTTGCTCTACCTCTTATATTTTGATGAGATCAATTGAAGCTTTTTTGAAAGAACATGTTATTAGTCAAGAAGTGAAAATGGTAACACAAAGGAAGATGTTTGCTTTAGCTAGGCTTAACAAACAACTTACTTATCTTAAGGATAATATCAAAAAAGTTGTGATATGGCAATTCTCAATGAAACAGTATAAATGCATGCATCTTTGTCAACATAAGGTGTCTTCTCTTTTATATGATAGAAAGAAGTAGGTTTACTGACTCAACATAAAAGTAAAAGATTAGCCCTTCGTAGAGGGAAGTATGGAAAACTCATGTGCTAGAGCTTTTAGAGATTTTGAAATCAACAATATTGTAAAACAAGCTTTTGAGAGATGCATAATTCGTCAACGAATGCTAGAAGATAGCCCAATACTTATCATGCTGGACAAGTTTTGAGGAACGACTCCCAAAGTGGGGACGATCACATCCTCTTAGTCTCCTTTGTTTATCACTACCAAAGTTTTCTGATTTCTCATAAAAATAGCGTGAAGGAGGTTTTGTTTGTTGTTATTATCTTTTACGAGCTGGGCGCATTCATGCCAGTTCCTCCTTGTATTAGGGGTTCGCAGATTAGACATGCAAACGCATGATAAAGCTTGTCCAGTATGAGAAGATCATGAATTATCTACTACTTCCTCATGAGCTAAAACAGAGGCACAAAACATGGAGTAATATTTGAAGGTTTAAATATAGCACATGAGTAATATACTTTAGGAGTGGCGGTGAAATACCACATATAGGCAAGGTATGGTGGACTCTTGGGAAGGTTGAGGTTTCAAGGTATGGATGCACAAGCAGTATTCCCGCTTAGTACAAGGGTTGGATATCAAAGGCTTTTGAGAGCATACAAATGATGTTGACTTGGATGCAAAACAATATAAAGTTTAATCATAAATAATTGGCATGAAACATCAAGTTGTCTTCCTTGTTAGCATAACACTTCAAGCATAAGAACATAAAGGTTTTGGCTATGTCGCTACTAGAAAAACTCATGCTTGTTGTTATGACCAATGCTATGTTTGCCAAGATTAAATAAAGTTTTGTAAGCCATACCTGATATATAAGATCAATACTCCCATAAGAATCAACATATATGGTTGATTGCATGAAGAGAATACCAGGTGCAGCAAAGAAACCAATAGACTTCTCATTAATATTCCATCATAGACAACTGCACACTCACGGATACAAGACTCTCCACAAAGGAGTTATATACCTCAATGCAAACACCTATTTGATAAGATACCTTCCCTAGACATGATATGGCACTAAATTTGACCATAAAAGATAATGGATAAAGATAAAGATACCGGGCACTCCCCCAAGCTTGGAACAAGCTAAGGGAATGCCATTACCCAAGAAGATTTCACTCTTCATCCTTGTTCTTGTTCCTTGGGTAATCCTTAGCGAAAAGCTTCCATCTGAAAGGTCCTCCCTCCACACAGGCTTCTTCAGTCTCCAGGATCCTGCTTTCGGCAGAGAAGCCCATGCGCAATTTAGTTCATACAAACAGTTCTGGTTTTGAAGGTCATAGATGTGCCCTTGAAGCTCGAACACTTTGGTTTCCAGTGCGGATATGATTGATTGCACTTCCTTCATATCCTCCTCATGTCACTTCTTCAACTCGGTGATGATATCGAAGTGGGCCTCGACACCATGCTCGATCATCAACTTATACTTGAAGACTTCTTGCTCCACTTCTTCCATCCTGGCCTTGGTGCTCTCCTCCTTGACATGTCCCTTTTGATCTTCTATGTGGAGGACACTATCCTCCACCCAAAGTGTTTGAGGGTGTCTCTTTACCTCTGCGAGGTAAGGGTTGATGACGTTGACGAGGAACTTGTCCTTGAGGGAGTTTGGGGAAGCCATGGCACCTAGGTTTGCTGAAAGTACTCCAGGCACAAACAGATTGAAAAGAAAAAGCACGGAACCGCAAGATACAACACCAGGACGATCCAGGAAAATATATAGCAAAAATTTCTAAATCAAAAGGAAGGTAACAAGCCAAAGTGGGGTCGGAGACGGACTCTGGGTGTGCCTGGCGGCCTCCTGGCACGACCAGGAGGTAGCCCGCGCCACCAGGTTGATTGGAGCCCCCGGAGCTCCTCTCTGGCTCCACTTCGATATGGTACGGTCCTTCCCACTTGGAAAGTAATTTACCTGGAGAAAACCTGAAACGAGATCTATGCAACAAAACTTTATCACCAACATTAAACTCACGTTTCAAAATTCTCTTGTCATGCCATTTCTTTACCTTTTCTTTGAATATTTTTGTACTCTCATAAGCTTAACTTCTCCACTCATCTAGAGAAGTCAAGTTCATGAGGCGCTTTTCACCAGCAAGATTTGGGTCAGCATTAAGCTCTCTAACAACCCAGAAAGCTTTGTGCTCTAACTCTAAAGGTAGATGGCATGCCTTGCCATGGACCATCTTATACAAAGACATTCCCATGGGATTTTTGTAAGCAGTTCTATACGCCCACAAGGCATCTCCTAACTTTTTGGACCAGTCCTTTCTAGAACTGTTCACTATCTTTTGCAAGATCAACTTGATCTCTCTATTTGTGAGCTCAACTTGCCCACTTGTTTGAGGGTGGTAAGGTGAAGCAATTCTATGATTAACATCATATTTGGCTAGAGATTTTCTAAAAGCACCATGTGTAAAATGTGATCCTCCGTCGTTCATGAGGTACCTAGGTACACCAAACCTAGGGAAGATTACATCCTTGAGCATTTTCAAATATGTCTTGTGATCAGCACTTTCAGTGGGGATTGCTTCAACCCACTTGGTCACATAATCAACAACCACTAAGATGTGAGTGTACTTGTGTGAAGGAGGAAAAGGACCCATAAAATCAAAACCCCAACAATCAAAAGGCTGAGTGACTAGAGAATAATTCATAGACATCTCATTTCTCCTACTAATATTACCAACTCTTTGACACTTACCACAAGATAAAACATAATTTCTAGCGTCTTTAAAGAGAGTAGGCCAATAAAAACCTAACTGGAGAACCTTGTGTGCGGTCCTCTCACCGGCATGATGTCCTCCATAAGGACTGCTATGACATTGTCTCAAGATATCCTTCTGCTCATGCTTCGGTATGCATCTCCTCACGATCTCGTCCGCACCTTCTCTAAAAAGATGTGGGTCATCCCAAAAGTAATACCTCAAGTCGTGAAATAATTTCTTCCTTTCATGGAATGTTAAACCTGGAGGCAAAAACTTTATAACAATAAAGTTAGCATAATCTGCATACCGTGGATCGGAATTAGATTGTACTTTCAAAACAGCTAACTGTTCATCAGGAAAACTATCATTGACTGGAATAGGATCATGTGGTATGTCCTCCATCGTGGAAAGGTTGTCTGCTACAGGGTTGTCTGCTTCCTTCCTATCAACAATCTGCAAATCAAATTCTTGAAGAAGAAGGACCCATCTGATAAACCTTGGTTTGGCGTCCTTCTTTTCCATAATATACTTAATAACAACATGATCAGTATGAATGATGACTTTGGAATCAACAATGTAAGGTCTAAACTTATCACAAGCAAATACTACCGCTAAAAACTCTTTATCAGTAGTGGCGTAATTCTTTTGAGCACTATCAAGGGTTTTGCTAGCATAATGTATAACACTCAATTTTTTATCAACCCTTTGTCCTAACACAGCTCAAGCAAAATCACTAGCATCACACATGATTTCAAAAGGCAAATTCCAATCAGGTGGTTGGACTATAGGGGTGGTTATCAAGCCTTTCTAAGAACTTCAAAGGCTTCCTTATAATCTTCATCAAACACAAAAGGAATATCCTTCTGGAGAAGATTAGTGAGAGGTTTCGAAGTCTTAGAAAAGTCTTTAATAAATCTTCTATAGAAACCAGCATGACCGAGGAAACTACGAATACCTCTGATGTCCTTTGGATAAGGCATCCTCTCGATTGCTTTGACCTTTGCCCTGTCCACCTCGATTCCTTTTTCATAAATCTTGTGACCAAGAACAATTCTCTCATTGACGATGAAGTGGTACTTCTCCCAGTTGAGTACCAAGTTCGTCTCCTCACATCTCCGCAAAACTTTATTAAGGTTGTGGAGAAAATTGTCAAAAGAGGTTCCATAGACAGAGAAATCGTCCATGAAGACCTCCACAGTTTCCTCACAAAAACCATGAAGGATAGTAGACATACACCTTTGAAAAGTAGCAGGAGCATTGCATAAACCAAAAGGCATATGTCTATAAGCATAAGTACCAAAGGGACAAGTAAAAGTGGTCTACTCTTGATCGCCAGTGTTAATATGAAATTGAGAGAAGCCATAATACCCATCAAGATAGCAAAAGTGAGTGTTTTTGGATAACCTTTCAAGCATTTGGTCGATGAACGACATCGGGTAGTGGTCCTTCCTGGTTGCTATGTTCATCTTCTTGTAATCAATACACATTCTATATCCAATAATAATTCTTTGAGGTGTTAGTTCATTCTTATCATTAGGAACCACATTCATCCCTCCTTTCTTGGGAACACAATGTGCCAGACTTACCCACTTACTATCAGCTATAGGGTAGATAATACCTGTGGCTAGAAGCTTGAGGATTTCGGTCCTCAGAACATCCTTCATCTTTGGGTTCAACCGTCATTGATGATCAACAACCGGTTTAGCATCAGGTTCAAGATTGTTAGTATGCTGACAAATAGATGGACTAATCCCCTTAAGATCATCAAGGGTATAGCCAATAACGCCTCAGTGTTTACGAAGGACTTCCAATAATCGCTCTTCTTCATATCCTGAAAGGTTAGCATTGATAATAACATGATATACTTTCTTTTCATCTAAATAAGCATACTTGAGAGTATTGGGAAGAAGGTTTAAGATCAAACACCGGGTCTTCTTTTGGTTTCGATAAAATTCCCAAAGGCTCAACCGGAAGGTTGTGCTTTAGGATAACAGGTTGTCTCAAGAATATGTCGTCTAGCTCATTCCTTTCCTGCATATGCATATCATTCTTGTGGTCCTCCATAAATTGCTGCAAAGGATTGTTAGGAGGAATAACAATAGAAGCAAACTCTTCAATAATTTTATCATTACTAGGCAAATCAGTACCACGAGTTTGCTTCAAGAATTTAGAAAAGTTAAATTCATATGGCTCACCATTAAATTCAACAGATACTTTTCCTTTCCTGGAATCTATAATAGCTCCACAAGTTTTGAGAAAAGGCCTACCAAAGATAATAGGGCAAAAACTATCTTGCACTGAACCAAGTACTAGAAAGTCGGTAGGATATTTTACCTTTCCACATAGGACTTCAACATCTCGCACAATACCAATAGGAGAGGTAGTTTCTTTGTTTGCAAGATGAATAGTAACATCAACGTCTTCAATTTCACATGGTAGAATCTCATTCATGATCTATTGATAATGTGAGAAAGGAATAACACTAGCACTGGATCCCAAATCACATAGCCTGTAATAATTATGATCTCCTATTTTAACAGATACAATTGGAGTACCTGAAATTGGGCCTTTATTCTTGGTTGTAACAAGGTTAGTAGAAACAACACAAAAATTTATATTGGAATCCTCAGTATTACTAGTAACAAGATCCTTGAATAATGCAACTTGAGGATTGACCTTAATCAGGTCCTCATGCTCATCAGTCGTTCTTTCACTTTTATTCAGTATGCGTGTGACAAAAGAGTGCTCCCTCATCCTTGTGGGAAAAGGGGGCTTTTCATATAAAACTACAGGCAAGATAGGGTCAACAACATTGATATAAATAGGTAATTCCTTAAAAGGTTTATGGTATTGATCCTCCCTCTTCTTAGAAGAATCAATATGAGAGGCAAAGTCTTTGCAAAAATCAATTAGAAGCTGGGAATCAAGACCAATATTAGCACAAAAGGTATTGAAGTAATCAGTTTTCACATAGCTCTCAATGTAATCATGCTCATAATTTATAACGGATTCAATACCTTTATCAATCTCCCAATCTTCTGTACTCTTCTGGATCCTTTCAATAAGATCCCACCTATCTTCAGTGCTTTTGTTGGAGAATGCCCCACTAGAGGAGCCATCAAGCATCTCTTTATCTTGACGAGAAAGCCTTGCATAGAAATTTGTTAGAATAATTTCCTTGGGGAGCTCATGATTGGGACATTTGAGCATTAGGGACTTCAATCTCCCCCAAGCTTGAGCGATGCTTTCTTCGTCACGAGACCAAAAGTTATAAATATAATTCCTGTCTCGATGTATTTCATGAAGAGGATAAAACTTTGAATAAAAGAGAGGCATAAGATCTTGCCAATTTAGCAAATGAGAGTTATCAAGAAGCCTATACCAATCCAAAGCCTTATCTCTTAACGATAGAGAGAATAGCTTTCTCATAACAAAATCCATCGATATACCTGCAAGCTTAAACAAGGAGCATAGTTGTGAAAGATATAGCAAGTGTTCACCTAGATGCCTATCTCCTGCATATCGATTAGCCAAGACATAATCAATAATACCAGTTGGTATTTTAAAGGGCACGATTTCCATAGGTGGAGGAGGATTATCCACCACAATAGCATTGGGGCGGTTCCCCACAAACAACAAATTAAGAGCAGAGTTGTCCATATGGACAAAAAGCGGAATCAACAAAACAAAAACAGCACGTACAATGTAAATGTTTCCTTACCAATTTCACTTACCAATAGCGCTACACTCCCCAGCAACGGCCCCAGAAAATGGTCTTGATGACCCACAAGTGTAGGGGATCTATAGTAGCCTTTTCGATAAGTAAGAGTGTCGAACCCAACGAGGAGCAGAAGGTACTGACAAGCGATCTTGAGCAAGGAATAACTGCAAGTACGGAAAGGTAACTTTTTATGGGTTTTGTGGTATAAGTAACAAAGAAATAAATGCAGGGAAAGTAAATGGTGCTGAGGTGCAGCAAGTGGCACAATCCTTTTGAACACAAAGGATAAGCCGAGGGACTAAACTTATAAAAAATAAGGCGTTCCTGATGACATACGGGAGAGATAGTCAAGTGATTTCACCATATTCCGTCTAGTACTATGTTTTGTATTGATAAGTGTTATGTGGGTGAATCTTAACTAGTGCACCGTCTAGGCTAAGACAAGTACACTCTTATGATTAAACTCCTTGCAAGCATCCAAAAATACAAGAGATAATTTAAGGCAAAGCCTAACCATAGCAATAAGCTTTAGGATCAAATACTCCCTCGTGCAAAAGCATGCGAACTAGGGTTCAGGTTTCTGCCACTCCGGCAACCCACCATAAGCAGTCTTTATACACTATGTATTCTCCTAGGCCCTTAAAAAGGTGAAGTGTTATGTAGTCGACGTTCACGTAAAACCACTAGAAGAATAACACCATAACTTAAATATCAATCAACACATATTATTTCAACGTCATATGACTACTATCAACTAGACTTCTCCCATGTCCTCAAGAACTAAAGTAACTACTCACAAGACATAAAAGAGATCATGATCAGAGGTGATGAAAATATGAGGAACAATCTAGTCATAGTAATAGTTCTCCAACAATACTCAATAGCATTCACCACAAAAGAGTAATCAACACCGATAGAGTAAAGAAGATGACTAGTGCAAGGTACAACTCCGATTGCAATTGAAAATTGAGATGGGGTGAAGATGGAGATGGTGCTAGTGTTGAGGGTGATGGTGATGATGATCTCGATGATGCCCGTGACGATGATGATGACGATGAGGACGATCTCCCCTTCCGGGATGAGTTCTCCCCGGCGGTATCTGCCCGCCGGAAAGGTCTTTTCTTCTCTTTAGGTTTCCGCCCCAGAGCGGCGGCGGAAATCCAGAAAAACTTTTGTCCCCGTAACTTTTAGGTCACGAAGGTCATATAGGCCAAACGAGAGGATCAGAGGCGGGACCCACCACCCAGGCGGCCTCTGGGCACGGCCTAGGGGTGACCCGCACCACCAGGTCGCCTGGGTGCCTGGTGGACCCCCTCCGGCCCTTCTTCGGCCCGTCTTCATGATATGTTCGGAAACTCCTTCCCCGTAAATTTTAGCTCAATTGGAGATGTTCCGATTTGGCAACTCTTCATGCTATTTTCTCCGGTGAATCCTGCGTCTGTTGTTTCGGCACCGGAAAGTTGTAAACTTTGTAAAATTAGCCAAAACACTATAAGAACAACATCATAATGTGAAATATATCAATGAATAGAGCAAATTATGATACAAAATAGTGATGCATTTTGGACGTATCACCCATCTCCGAAGAAGTTACCTTGCACACCAACACGAAGAACAACCCAGACATGAGGATTAAAGCCAAGTATATGCATGTTCATTTTATGCTTACAACTAGCAAAATTAGTGCCATCAAAGTAAGGACCTCTACAATGATAATTTCCCTCACTAGATGCCATACTCTCCTAGGTTGCTAAACCAATGAAATGGAGACCAAAGCTCTGATACCACTTGTAGGATCGAAAGTATGTCTAGAGGGGGGGAGTGATTAGACTACTTGACAAGATATTTTTTTGCCTTTTCCCAATTTTACTTGAGAGGTAGCTATGACAGTTATGACAAGTCAAGTACACCCTACACATGCAATTCTAATAGTATAGTAGAGGAAAGTAAACATGCAAGTGTAAATAGAGGAGTAAGGTAGGGAGATAAACACATGAGGTTGACACGACAATTTTTGGCATGGTTCCGATAGGTGGCGCTATTGTACGTCCATGTTAGTGGAGACTTCAACCCACGAAGGGTAACGACTGTGAGAGTCCACGGAGGGCTCCATGCCACGGAGGGTCCACAAAGAAGCGGCCTTGTCTATCCCAGCACGGCTTCCGTCCATGGAGGATTAGCCTTACTCACGGTAGATCTTGACGAAGTAGGGGATCTCCTTGACCTTACAAACATCTTGGTTCACCTCGACAACACGAAGTTGGAGGCTCCCAAGCGACACCTAACCAATCTAGGAGGCACCACCCTCCAAAAGGTAATATATGGGGTAGATTAATGAACTCCTTGCTCTTGTGTTTCTAAATATAGTCTCCTCAACACAAATCACTCTCTCATGGAATATGTATGGGCATGAGAGGTTGATTTGGTGGAAACCAGTTTGGGGAGGCTAGAGATCAAGTTTCAAATGATTGGATTGGAATATCTTGGTATCAACACATGAGTAGGTGGTTCTCTCTCAGAAAATGGATCTGGAGTGAAGTGTGTGTTCTGAGTGCTTCTCCCAAGAATGAGAGGTGGGTGAAGGGGTATATATAGGCAGCAACCAAAATCCAACCATTACACACAAAAGAGCAAACTCAGTGACACCGAAGTTGGAAACTCGGTGGTACCGACTAGCACTAAAGGTGTGAACTTCTGAATCTAGGTGAGGCTGATATATGAAACTCGGTGACACCAAAAAGGTGACTAAGGTCAAATGGCCAAACTCGGTGGCACGAACACTCAAACTCGGAAATTCTAATTTTGTGTATCTTGGCAACAGAATGTTGGTCACCCAAACTCGGTAGCACCGATGCTGTTTCGGTTGCACCGATTTGGTGGGAATAGCTAGGGTTCTGTCTAATGTTCAAACTTGGTGGGTCTGATGTGGAAATGTTGGTGACCCCAAATTTGTGAATGTGGAACTTGACAGACTGGAAATGTGGGAAAAATGACTCAGTGTTTTGGTGGCTAACTTTCAGCATTTGAGCAATCAATTCATTTTACGACCTCACCCCCTTTTAATAGTATTGGCCTTCCTATGGACTCAAAAGTGATTTCTCACAAATATAAAATGAAGAATCTTCTAGCTTGAAGCTTGAGCCAATATTATTCCTTTGTTGCATAAAGGGGCATCTCCACAAAAACCTAAAGCCATAGAATATTTTGATTTTTTCGGAAATATACATGGAAAACACATTAGGCCAATGATGCATATGTTGTGATCAATTATTAAAACCACCTTAGGGAGAAATTGTGCTTTTAGCGTTGCTGGGAGGCATCAAGGTAATCCACATAATTTTCCTTTTGTAATTATACATTGTCTAAAAACAATATTTCGGTTAGTAACCCCCGAGCCCTATGTGAGTTTGAAAAACTCATTGAGGGGTTAGAATAGTTCGTAAAATAGTGTGTATATCCCCAAGGCTCTCGCGGGTTGATGAGAAACACCCGGGCAAAGGATTTAAAAAAAAATCTAAAAACTTATAACTTTTCAAAAAATGCTTTTTTGTAGGCTTCTACATTAGTTGCAACCCCCAACACTCTAGAACGGAGATGAATCGGAGACTAAAGGTTTCTGAAGAGGAGCTGGATCGCATAAACAAGCGTTTTGAAGATTCTCAAAGTAAGTGTGAAAGCCTTAACTCTCTTATTGAATTGTTTGCTATCTTTATCTCTAAGTGTATGTTGTCTGAATGACTACCACAACTGTTGCTGCTGACGTTGGTCGGCTGAAAGACGAACTGGTCAAGGCCAAGCAAGAGGCCATTGAACAGAGGGCGATGGCCACACAAGCCCAAAGACGCTAGCGATAAATCTGAGGCCCTGGTCTGTGAAGTTCAGCAAGAGGTGAAGGAGGCCATCACGAAGAATGTGGCACTCGAGCAAAAAAAGAAAGAAAAAACAACCGAACTGACTCCAGTGACCGCCAAACTCCAAGAAGCGCAGAAGAAAGCACACGATCTTCGGAAAGAAGTCCATTGGATCAAGAAGATCACCGATGGAAAGCGATATTTACAATGTACATTTGGCCAATGAAGAGTTGCATTGCTTACTCGAATATGGAGTTCTGTAGGTGCGATTACAGATCTTTCAAAGAGCGCGACAGAACCCGGGAAGTACTATGCTTCTCAGGCGGGCACGATGCGACAAAGGATGTTATGGGAACAATTCCAAAATTCAAAGCACCCCAGCTTGTGTCTGATCAGTTGAAACAACTGATGGAGCTGCACAAGATGACCGAGCCGGCCATGAAAGACTTGTGCATGAGGCTATGGCCGACCGAGCCGCTGCCCAGTAGCTACTTCGACCTGGTGCAAAAGCTGATTGCTGCTTCACCTCAAATTGATGTCATGAAGCGTTCAGTCTGCATCGAGGGAGCTCGGATGGCCTTTGCGAGGACAATGATGCACTAGACGAAGGTAGATCCTTTGAGGATGGCCACTGCAGCTCCGTTGCCTCGGAAGGAGCACGGACGCCCGAAACTGTATTTCTCCACTACCATGGAAGGTGCCCGTGGTGTAGAAGAATGATGCTCCAAAGACTTAGTCTTTGAGTAAAAAACCCTGTTCTGTAAAAGTGGTTGTATAATACAATGCCATTTAATGTTTGCATGGGAGACCATGTATTTTTTAATTGCAACTCTTGTTTTGGTTGTTTTGATATTGATAGTTTCGAGTCGTCGGCTTCAGCCCCCCGCCACATACTAGCGAGGGTGTTTTCGGCTGCCTCATTGTTAGCCTTAACCAACGTCTCAACACCCTAAGGTGGTACTATGGGAGAAAACCAGGCAATCAAACTATTTGGCTTTAATGCTTTCATTTAACCATAAGAGCTTGACTATGCGTGCTAAGTACAACCCTTTTGAAAATTTTGATATTCGGCTTGTGCCATGGTGCAAATACCTATAATGACTTGGTTTGAATGATTTCAAACCTTTCGCAGAATGCGATGAACCCCCAACGGTTCTTTACTTTAACACTTGTCTTCGGATCGCAGACCAGTGCTTGCTTATCATACTGGTCACTTTTCGTCTTTCTTCACTGAGGTACTTAACTAGACTAGCTGGAAATACAATCACAGTGGTTCTCCCTTTACCCTTTTAGATGAACTAGTGGAACGTAAATGGGTAAACACAGGATCAGGGCAACCCAACATTTGACCAAAGACATAATTCAGAACTGATGCAAATAATGCAAATCCAAGACTCCGCACACGTGAAATGCCAAATAGTATTGTAATGGTTTGAAGGGGTGGTCATGACGGCCAAGCCCCCCATCACTTCAGCCAATATCAAAGATGTGCATGAAAACAAGCTTGTATATGTGCTCGAGAAATATTTCAGGAAAAGTAGAAGGCAAGAAGTCATTGCAAAGCTCGTAAATCACAAATAGCATTCCTTACTTCCAATTTTTTTGAATCGTATAATTTGAACTCAAGAAGCATCTATATATATAGAAGAATAAAGTGTACATAGTAGAGGTTTACACATGGATTGGTATAACTAGCTTGATGTTCCTATAAACTCCCTCCTGCACGTGTGTCCCTTCACTCTTGGGAGAACAATCCTTGAAAAGGAGAGAACTTCAATGAACATCTCTTGTGAACAATGGCGGTTTTGAGAGGTCGTCAATGTATGGGTTTGCTTAACCCAGAGATTAGTCCTTGATGGTACCTATATATATCCGAAGATTATATTAGCCATGGTTTAGTTTATCCAAACAATAAGTTGTATATTATTAATCCCCATAGCTACCCATGGTATCTTGAGCACAAAGTTGTGTCTTCGAGGTACATACTTTGCAGGAGGCAAGGTGCTGCTATGGGGAGCTATCCCTATTTAGCTACCGTGATATGTGACTACGAGGGTGCATGAGCCCGTTTATGCTCCTTGACTGATAACTTTGACCTGGGAGTCATATCGCTGGCTTGTAATTTGGTTGCCAAAGCCACAGTGTGTTCCTCAGTCCGGAGGGATTGCTCGGTGTTACCATTGACTGTAATAACACCCTTAGGTCCCATCATCTTCAGCTTCAGGTATGCATATGGGGGACGACATTAAAGTGAGCGAATGATGTATGACCGACGAGTGCATGATATCCACTGCGGAACGGGACATTGTCGAAGATCAAATCTTTGCTGCGAAAGTTGTCAGGTGAGCCGAACACTACCTCTAGGGTTATCATGCCCGAACAGAGGGCCTCGACGCCAGAAATTACTCCTTCGAATGTGGTTTTGCTGGGTTTGATTCTTGATGAGTCAATGCCCATTTTCCGCATTATATCCTCGTAGATGAGATTAAGGATGCTACCTCCATCCATGAGGACTCGTGTGAGATGGTATCCGTCAATGATGGGATCGATTACCAAAGCCGTTCACCCCATGCCGAATACTGGTAGGGTGGTCCGTGCAATCATAGGTGATAGGGCATGCCGACCATGGATTGTACTTCGGGGCTACTGGCTCTATAGCATATATGTCCCGAAGCACACGCTTCCTCTCCTTCTTGGGCAAGTGGGTGACATAGATCATGTGCACTATTTTTTCTTCAGGGGGAAATTGCTTTTGGCCCCCATTGTTCGAGCGACGAGGTTCTTCATCGTCCTTGTTGTTGGGGCCCTCGGGCTAGTCTTCGGCCATGGTTTTGCTCGCTGCCTTGATCACCCAACAGTTATAGTTGGTGTGAGTAGCGGACTTGTTCTGAGTGCCGTGTATCTGATAGGGCCTCTCGAGTATTTTGTGCAATGCGGTCGTCCCATCCCGATTTCCTTTGAAATGTTTCTTATTGGGTTTAGGCCTAGAGTTACTGAATCATGCATTACCCGCTTTGTCATTGGCCTCAGTACTGTTGTGCTCACGCTTATTCTTGTTGCATCTTGACCTTCCATTTCTTCCACGGACTGTAGAAGTGTCGGGGTTTGAGGGAGAGTTACTCCGACGAGCCAGCCAAGTATCCTCACCCGCGCAATGGGGGTCATGAGAGAAGTGAGAGCGGTCATTGTCCTCGGCCTTTCCTGTCCGAGCGTCCATGCTAGCCATTCATCTTGTATGTTGTTGCTGAAGGAAGATAGTGCCTCAACATCCGAACAATCAACAATCTGATTTTTCTTGGTGACGAATTTGTTCTAGAATTGCCGAGATGACTCATCGGGCTACTGGATTATGTGGCTTAAGTCATTGACACCGGTGTGGCCAACCATAAGTGCCTGGAAAGTTGTCTCAAAAAGCATCTTCAAGATCCTCCCAATTCCCGATGGAGTTTTCTAGGAGGTTATTCAGCCAGTGCCTAGCCCACCCTTTGAGCTTAAGTGGTAAGTATGTATGGCATATAGATCATCTCTGCGGGCCATGTGAATGTGGAGGAGGAAATCTTCGATTCATACAGCCAGATCTGTTGTCTCGTCGTACTTCTCGATATTTACGGGTTTAATCCCTTTAGGGAACTGGTGCCGCATCACTTCATTTGTGAAGCACATTGGCTCAGCGGCTCCCCTTATCCGAGATGTGTCATCCTGGAGATCGGATGAGGTCCTACCGCGTTTCTTATCCTGAACTCCATTATTCTGGTTGGGTCGAGCTTGGTATGTGTCTTGTCTCACACGAGTATGACTTCCGGATCCATAAATGGATGTGGTTTGTCCTACTTTAGACTTAATGGCCAGCCGCAGATCATATCAGTCTCCGGGTTGACCCGGTTCCTTTTCCTTGTCCCGTTCTCGTGGCGGAAGGTCTGGTTGATAGTCTTGTGTGAATCTGGGTGGTGCAGGCTCTAAGGCCTCGTCTTCGAATTCTTGCAACAAGCACCGACGCGGGTAACTTTCGATTTCCCATGTCGCTCCTATCACTACCCTTCTTTAGTGTCCAAGACATTTGTCCATCTTTCATTTATGGAGTCTTGTTTGGCTTTGAGCTATCTCTCCTTTAGCTTAAGACACTCAGTAGTGGATATGAGTTGCACCTTGAATACCTCCTGATCCAGTGGGTCTTTGGGGACGATGAAATCCTCGTCTCCCAAGCTCTCCTCCTCCTTGATTGGAGGGACACAATTGATATCTTCGGAATCGCCGAGATCTTCAGGTTCATTTGTATCCATGTATCCTGGTAGGTTGGGGTCTTCAGGTTTTGGAGATTCGGCTGGATTTTCTGTATCCTCGGGTGAAAGGACGTGGATGTCGCCTAGAGGTGGGTGGTGAATAGGCGCTTTAAAATAATTACGGTTTAGGCTTGAACAAATGCGGAATAAAACTAATGTTTAATTTGTCAAGAACAAAACCTAAAATAACTAGGCACACCTATGTGCACCAACAACTTATGCTAAGCAAGATAAACAACTAAGTGATAGCAAGATATATGACAAGAAACAATATGGATATCACAAAGTAAAGTGCATAAGTAAAGGGTTTGGGTAATAGATAACCGAGGCACGTGGAGACGATGATGTATCCCGAATTTCACACCCTTGCGGATGCTAATCTCCGTTTGGAGCGGTGTGGAGGCACAATGCTCCCCAAGATGCCACTATGGCCATCGTAATATCCTCACGCCCTTGCAGAATGCAAGATGCCGTGATTCCACTAACGGCCCTTGAGGGCGGTCACCGAACCCGTACAAACAAGGTTGGGGCAATCTCCAAAACTTAATTGGAGGCTCCCAACAACACCACAAAGCTTCACCACAATGGCATATGGCTTCGAGGTGACCACAAATGCTCGGAGCAATCTCCACAACTTAATTGGAAACCCCGATGCTTGCCCAGAGCTTTACACCACAATGATTGAGCTCTGACGCACCACCAAGCTTCTTGGGGTACCAAGTACCCAAGGTTAATAAGCTTCTCAACTCCTCACTTCCACGTATCACCGTGGAGAACTCAAACCGATGCAACTAATGCAATGGCAAGAACACACGAATTGGTCAAGTCTCTCACACTCAAATCCCTCCACAACAACAAAAGCTATGGATAATTACGAGAGGAAGAACAATGAGCTCACAAGGAACTCCAAAATCAAGATCCAAGGGGTTCCCCTCACATAGAGGATAAAGTTATTGGTGGAGATGTGGATCTAGATCTCCTCTCTCTTTTCCCTCAAGAACTAGCAAGAATCATTGGAGTGATTGAGAGTTAGCAAGCTCTAAGAAGGTCAACAATGGGGGAAGAACACGAGCTCAACGGATAGATTCAATCCAATGGGGAAGAAGACCCCCTTTATATAGTGGGGGAAAGAATCCAACTGTTACCCCCACTCACAGCCCGACCGAAGCGGTACTACCTCTGCTAGGACTGGTACTACCGCTACCAGAATGTCCGAGGGAGCGGTACTACCGCCCGGAGCAGTAGTAAAAAACTACTACCGCTCCAAGAGTGGTACTACTTCTCTAGGAGCGGTACTACCGCTGGATACTGAAACTGCCATAACTTTCACATACCAACTCTGAGTGAGCAAACTAATGCTTGTTGAATTCACGACGACACGAGAAAATCTTAAGAATATGCAGTTATGAGAATGCCAATGATATAGAGATGTGAGACCTCTATGAATGAAGAACCGACAAGAACTTCCAACATCGAAAACATCATAGAAGATGCATATGGACTCCGTTTTCGATGAACTCAAGCTTGTCATGAAGATGACCATAAGCTCTAAAACTCACAAGGAGAAACACCAATCAAGAACCAAGATATGATGCAAGGATGCAAATTGTTTGAGCTCTCAACGAACGATACGATCAAGATACTCACTTGAGAGGCCCCCTTGACAGTAGGACAAACTATCCTACAATAGAAAAAGCTATCAAGGGCAAACCTATACCTTGCACCTAGTCCTCTTCAGCTAGATGATGATGATATTGGCTTCCTAAAGATGGACCACCTTTCTTGATTGCTCCCCCGTACTCATTATGGGTGGGCCACTCTTCAACACATCTTTCACAAGTCCTTTGCCACCAAAATGGATGGCAAGCTTCAAGCATGATATCTTTGTGATTCTCCACTTGAACTTGCACACCACAATCTTGAGGATGATCACCACTTGATGTCATCCTTCATAGGTTGAATCAGATCTTCCTCTTGATGCAAACCCATGGAAACACACCTAACCCCACATTGAACTCTCATGAAGACATGGGTTAGTACACAAAAGCTTATGGACAATGCTTACCGTACCATGGGATCACTTGATCCCTCTGGGTACATCTTGTAAACTTTGTGTGGTGATCATCTTAATGTACTCTCTCCTTAGTCTTAATCAACCTTGTGTCTTTATGACCAATCTTTGGATAATACTTTGAATACCACCTTGGTCATCATATGAACTCCTTGAAACCAACAGATGGACTTCAAGAAGTGCATATGGAAAAATCCTTTCAATATAACTTAAGGCAACCATTAGTCCATAGGGATTGTCATAAATTACCAAAACCACATATGGAGAAATATACTCTAACATCGGGGTTTAAATTATCCCCGGTGCTCGCGTTGCTTTCCTTGCCCTTACGAGCTTTAGGCTTCTTGCACTAGCGATGATGCTTAACGAGCTCGTCGCCGCTGTCTTTTTCGGGGTGTCATCATAGCTTTTGCCTGTGGTGTTCTCGTTCCTAGGGATCTCTACCATGTAGATGTCATTGTTTGGGAACGTTGCATGGGAAACAAAAAATCTCCTACGCACACGCAAGACCTATCATGGTGATGATCATCTATGAGAGGGGAGATCGGATCCACATACCCATGTAGATCGCTAAGCGGGAAGCGTTAAGAAATGCGGTTGATGTAGCCGAACGTCTTTGCGATCCGAACCGCAAGCGTCCCACAAACTCCGTCCTGATCTAGTACCGAACGGATGACACCTCCGCGTTCAGCACACGTACATCTCGATGATGATCTCGGCCTTCTTGATCAAGCAAGAGATACAAAGTGGTAGCTGAATTCTCTGACAACACAATGTTGTAGCGGTGATGGTGGTGGAGCTAATCCGACAGGGCTTCATCGTGCCGTACCAAACTAGCTACGGGGTGTCACAAAGTGGTGGAGGGAGAGAGGGCTGTACTATGGCTTTTGGGTGACAAAAGCCTCTCTCACGTCCACTATATATAGGTGGGAGGGAGGGGTGGTTCCCTAGGGGAAAATCCCTAGGGTTCGATCAGCGCAAGAGGAGAGGGAGGAGTCCTCCTCCAACACAACTTGGAAGGTGGAGTCCTCCTTCCCCAATTCGGGTTTCCCACCTCTCCTTTCCTTTTCTCCTTCTTCGGTCGAAGTGGCCCTCCTTGGGCTGGCCACCAGCCCACTATGGGCTGGTGCGCCACCCTTGGGCCTCTTTGGTTCTCTCCCGGGTGGGTGGCCCTCCCGGCGGAACTCCGTAACCCATTCGTCACTCTCGGGACTTTATCGACAATGCTTGAAAACCTTCCGGAAGCTAAATGAATATTTCCTATATATGAATCTTAATCTCCGGAAAATTACGGGAACCCTTGTGACATCCGGGATCTCATCCGGCACTCCGAAAACATTTGGTTACCAACATCAATAATTTAACTATACCGAAACCTCACCGAACCTTAAGTGTACAAACCTTGTGGGTTCGAGAACTATGTAGACATGACCGAGACACTCTCCGGTCAATATACAATAGCGGGACCTGGATGCCCATATTAAATCCTACATATTCTTCTAAGATCGTATCGGTTGAACCTCTATGTTAAGGATTCAGTAAATCCCGTATATCATTCCATTTGTCCTTCGGTATGTTACTTGCCAGAGATTTGATCGTCGGGATCTCCATACCTATTTCAATCTCGTTACCGACAATTCTCTTTACTCGTTCTGTAATACAAGATTTCGTGGCTAACTCTTTAGTCACATTGCTTGCAAGGCTTGTTTGTGATGTTGTATTACCGACTCGGCCTCGAGATACCTCTCTGTCATACGGAGTGACAAATCCCAGTCTTGATCCATGCTAACTCAACGGACACCTTCGGAGATACCTGTAGAGCACCTTTATAGTCACCCAGTTACGTTGTGACGTTTGATACACATAAGGCATTCCTCCGGTGTCAGTGAGTTACATGATCTCATGGTCATAGGAATGTACAGTCGACATGCAGAAAACAATAGCAACAAAATAACACGACCACATGCTACGTTTATAGTTCGGGTCTTGTCCATCACATCATTCTCCTAATGATGTGATCCCATTATCAAATGACAACGCTTGTGTATGTCTAGGAAACCTTAACCATCTTTGATCAACGAGCTAGTCAACTACAGACTCACTAGGGACATTGTTTTGTCTATATATCCACACATGTATTTCTGTTTCCATTCAATACAATTCTAGCATTGACAATAAACTATTATCTTGAAACAGGAAATATAATAATAACCATTTTATTATTGCCTCGAGGGCATATTTACAAAAATCTCCCACTTGCACTAGAGTCAATAATCTAGCTTCACATCTCTATGTGATTTAAAATATAAGGAATCTAACACCCATACAATTATGGTGTTGATCATGTTTTGCTCGTGGAAGAGGCTTAGTCAGCAGATCTGCAACATTCAGATCCGTGTGCACTTTGCAAATATTTATGTCCTCCTCCTTGATGTAATTGCGGATGGCATTGAAGTGTGACTTTATGTGTCTGGACCTCTTGTGAAACCTTTGTTGCTTGGCTAGAGCAATGGCACCAGTGTTGTCACTAAACATATTTATTGGATCCAGTGCACTTGGCACAACTCCAAGATCTGTCATGAACTGCTTCATCCAGACACCCTCCTTAGCTGCCTCCAAGGCAACGATGTACTCCGCTTCGCATGTAGAATTAGCTATGACGCTTTGCTTGGAATTGCACCAACTTACGCACCCCCATTAAGAATAAATATGTATCTGGTTTGTGACTTAGAGTCATCTGGATGAGTGTCCAAGCTTGCATCGACGTAACCCTTTACGATGAGCTCTTCGTCACCTCCAGAAATAGGAAATATTTCCTTACTCCTTTTGAGGTACTTCAGAATATTCTTGAACGCTGTACAGTGCTCCATTCCTGGATTACTTTGAAACCTGCCTGCCATACTTATGGCAAGGCTGACATCCGGTCTAGTGCAGAACATTGCATAAATGATAGACCCTATGGCTGAAGCATAGGGACGACACTCATTGATTCTCTATCTTCTGCAGTCACCGGGCATTGTGTCTGACTCAACTTTATACCTTGTAACACACGCAAGAACCCCTTCTTGGATTGTTCCATTTTGCACTTCTTCAAAATCTTATCAAGGTATGTGCTTTGTGAAAGTCCTATTAGGCGTCTTGATCTATCTCTATAGATCTTAATGCCTTATATGTAAGCTGCTTCTCCCACGCCTTTAATTGAAAAACTTCTATTCAAGTAATCCTTTACGCTTCCCAAAAGTTCTACATTGTTTCCAATCAGTAATATGTTATCCACATATAATATTAGAAACGCTATAGAGCTCCCACTCACTTGTAAATACAAGCTTCTCCAAAAACTTGTATAAATCCGAACGCCTTGATCACCTCATCAAAGCGCTGATTCCAAATCCGACATACTTGCACCAGTCCATAAATGGATCGCTGGAGCTTGCACACTTTGTTAACATTCTCTGGATGGACAAAACCTTTCGGTTGCATCATATACAACTCTTCCTTAAGAAACCCGTTAAGGAATCTTGTTTTGACATCCATCTGCCAAATTTCACAATCAAAAAATGGACCTATTGCTAACATGATTCTGACAGACTTAAGCATCGCTACTGGTGAGGAAGTCTCAACGTAGTCAACTCCTTGAACTTGTGAAAAACCCTTTGCCACAAGTCAAGATTTATAGACGGTTACATTACCGTCCACGTCCGACTTCTTCTTAAAGATCAATGCGTTCTGAATGGCCATTCGGCCTTCAGGTAATACTTCCAAAGTCCGTACTTTGTTTTCACACATAGATCCTATCTCGGATTTCATGGCCTCTAACCATTTGCTGGAATCCGGGCCCACAATTTGTTCTCCATAGCTCGCAGGTTCATTGTTGTCTAACAACATGATTAATAAGACATGATTCCCATACCACTCAGGAGCAGTACGTGCCCTTGTCGACCTATGAGGTCCGATAGCAACTTGATCTAAAGTCTGATGATCATCTTCATTAGCTTTCTCTTCAACTCGTGTAGCCTCGACAAAAACTTCTTTCTGTCCAGTGCCACCATCTGGTTGAAGCAAAGGTTCTACAACCTCATCAAGTTCTATCTTCCTCCCACTCAATTCTTTCGAGAGAAACTCTTTCTCAAGAAAAGCTCCGTTCTTAGCGACAAACACTTTGCCCTCGGATCTCAGATATAAGGTATACCCAACTGTCTCTTTGGGGTAACCTATGAAGACACACTTTTCTGCTTTGGGTTCCATCTTTTCAGGCTGAAGCTTTTTGACATAAGCATCACATCCCCAAACTTTAAGAAATGACAACTTTGGCTTCTTGCCATACCACAGTTCATATGGTGTTCTCTCAACGGATTTTGATGGTGCCCAATTTAAAGTGAATGCAGCTATCTGTAATGCATACCCCCAAAATGATAACAACAAATAGGTAAGAGACATCATATAATGCACCATATATAATAAAGTACGATTACGACGTTCGGACACACCATTACGCCGTGGTGTTCCAGGCGGTGTCAAGTGTGAAACAATTCCACATTGTCTTAAGTGAGTACCAAAATCGTAACTTAGATACTCACCTCCTCGATCAGATCGTAGGAATTTGATCTTCTTGTTACGATGATTTTCAACTTCACTCTAAAATTGCTTGAACTTTTCAAACTTTTCAGAGTTGTGCTTCATTAAGTAAATATACCCATATCTACACAAATCATCAGTGAAGGTGAGAAAATAACGATATCCACCGCGTGCCTTGATACGTATCCATCGTATCTACTTTTCCAAACTCTTTCGCCCTTGTTTTGGACTCTAATTTGCATGATTTGAATGGAACTAACCTGGACTGACGCTGTTTTCAGCAGAATTGCCTTGGTGTTACCCCCTGGTGGCGATGGGTAGGCTTGTGGGGCCCACACGGCTCTGCCGCCCCTAATTCCAGCTCTATAAGTTGCCTTTCATCCGAGAAAAAATAAAAAAGAGAAGTTTTCGTCGCGTTTTTGATACGGAGGTGCCACCACGTTCTTCGTCTGGAGGGCAGATCTGGAGTCCGTCTTGGGCTCCAAAGAGGGGAAATCGTCACCATCGTCATCATCAACCTTCTTCCCTCTCCAATTCCATGAATCTCTTCGTCGTTCGTGAGTAATCTATTCGTAGGCTCGCTGCGCGGTGATGAGTAAGATGAGATCTATCTTGTAATCGAGTTAGTTTTGATGGGGATTGATCCCTAGTATCCACTATGTTCTGAGATTGATGTTGCTACTACTTTACCATGCTTAATGCTTGTCACTAGGGCCCGAGTGCCATGATTTCAGATCTGAAATTATTATGTTGTCACCAATATATGTGTGTTTTAGATCCGATCTTGCAAGTTGTAGTTACCTACTATGTGTTATGATCCGACAACCCTGGAGTGACAATAACCGGAACCACTCCCGGTGATGACCATAGTTTGAGGAGTTCATGTGTTCACCAAGTGCTAATGCGTTGGTCCGGTTCTTTATTAAAAGGAGAACCTTAATATCTCGTAGTTTCCTTTTGGACCCCGCTGCCACGGGAGGGATGGACAATAGATGTCATGCAAGTTCTTTTCCCTAAGCACGTATGACGACACACGGAATGCATGCCTACATCACATTGACGAACGGGAGCTAGCCACATATCTCTCCGTGTTATAGCTGTTGCATGATGAATATCATCCAAACAAATCACCGACCCATTGCCTACGAGTTTGCTCTGCTGCTGCTACTACTGTTGCTACTGCTGTTACTTGTCTTGCTCTGCTGCTGCTGCTACTGTTGCTACTGCTATTACTTGTCTTGCTCTGCTGCTGCTGGGACTAGTGCTACTGCTGTTACTTGTCTTGCTCTGTTGCTACTGTTGCTACTACTGTCGCTTACTACTGTTGCTACTTGCTACTGCTGTCACTACTGCTGTTCCTTGCCACTGCTGTTACTCGTTACACTTCTGCTACCTGCTACTATACTTTTTCGCTGACCGTTGACGGGAATCGACAACTTCCGTGAACGCGGCAACAGAGGCGCCATTGATACAATCGTTAGGAATAGTCTGCCGTCAACAAATCGTTTCTGACACCATTGTTATCATATTATTTTGTTGTTACTACTGTGCTTGCAGATACTAATCTTTCAGGTGTGGTTGAATCTGACAAATTCAGCTGCTAATACTTGAGAGTATTCTCTCACCTCCCGTTGTGCAAACCAACAAATTGGGCCGAATACTCTACCCTCGGAAACATTCTTCTAGTTTCATTGCCGGGGAGTGCTAGCAGCATTCTTCTGGTGCCGTTGCAGGAGAAGGTTTGTTGTCATCAGCATTCGTCTAGCTATCGCGAGAGATTGCAATAAGCATTTTTCTGGCGCCATTGCCGGGGATTGGGATTTATATTTGCTGATCACTATGAAGAATCTGAAGGATCCGAAGACCAAAGTCTTGCCCTCAACTACGAGGGGAGGTAAGGAATTCCATCTAGCTCTGCACTTGATTCACCTTCAGTTATGAGTAAGTTTGCGACATCACCTCCTGCTAGAAATATTGATATGTCGCATGTGCTTGATGATGCTTGTGATACTACTGCTAGAGATGCTATGCTTGATACTATGCCTGATGATGCTATGATTGATACTGCTAGAGATGCTATGCTTGATACTGCTAGAGATGCTATGCTTGATACTATGCCTAATGATGCTATGCTTGATACTGCTAGAGATACTACTTTGCCTGATGTTCCACTAGGAGTGTTCCTTGATGCTCATATTGCTAGAGTTACTGCCAATGCTCGTGATGCTTCTGAGATAGAACCTGCTTTTGCTCCTGCTAGATCTAGCTCTCCTAGATATGAATTGCCTGATATACCTGAGGGTTACGTTATGGAGGGAGAGATAGCTAAGGATTTTCTTGCGTGTAAGGATGCCTATGACCCTGAGAAATTACTTCTCAAGTGGAAGGAAAAATCTCGGGAAGCTAGGATGAAAAATGACCTGAAGTTTGCCACTTCGCCTATCTTTGTCACCGATAAGGATTATGAATTCTCTGTCGACCCTGAGATAATCTCTCTAGTCGAATCTGATCCTTTTCACGGTTATGAGTCTGAGACGGTCATAGCCCATCTTGCCAAACTATCTGAAATAGCCAACCTTTTCACTAATGAGGAGAATATCCGCCACTACTATAACCTTAAGTTGTTTCGTTTCTCTCTAAAGGATGACGCTAAAGTCTGGTTCACCTCTCTTGCTCCTGAATGTGTGCGTAGTCCCCAAGAGATGGTCTATTACTTCTGTGAGAAATATTTCGCTGCCCATAAGAAGCAAGCTGCCTTGCAGGAAATATACAACTTTTCTCAACTCCAAGAAGAGAGTCTTCCACAAGCTTGGGATAGGCTCGTCCAGCTACAAAATGCTTTGCCTGATCACCCTCTTGAGAAGAACGACATACTTGATATCCTCTATAACGGACTTATCGATGCCTCTAGAGACCACCTAGATAGTTGTGCCGGTTGTGTTTTTAGGGAACGAACTGTAGAACAAGCTGAGACCCTACTGAATAACCTCTTGATCAACGATAATGCTTGGACTATTCTCGAACCACCTCCTAAGTCAACTCCTAAGAAAAGAGGTATTCTATTCCTCGGTCCCAAACATATGCAAGAAGCCAAGAAATCTTTGCAAGAGAAAGGCATTAGATCTGAAGATGTCAAAAATCTACCACCTATCGAAGAGATCCATGATCTCGATAACCCGATACAGGTAGTAGAAGTGAATTCTCTGCGTAGGTTTGATGAGAGTGATATTCCTTTTGATAAACCTGCTAGCCTATGCTTTGATGAATTTGACAACTTCGTTGCCAAACAACAGAGTTTCAATGATTATGTTAGCAAACATTTGGAACAAAGTGCTCGTATGCTTAGCCATTTAAGTGCTTGTGTAGACAGAAATGTCAATGATCTGAAGCTTCTGAGTAAACATGCCTCTATGATTACTACTCAGGTAGAACAAGTACTTAAAGCTCAGAATGACTTGCTCAATGAATTAAATGACAACTTTGTCAGAGTCATTACTAGAGGAGGCAAAATGACTCAGGAACCTTTGTATCCTGAAGGTCATCCTAAGAGAATTGATCAAGATTCTCAAGGAATCAATGCTGATACACCTAGTCATCCTAAGGAGAAGAAGAAGGATGATAGGAGCCTACATGCCAGTTCACCAAATACTGTCACACCTGAAGAACCTAAGGATATCTGTGCGTCTGATGTAGAAACACAATCTGGTGATGAACATGAACCTGGTGACAATATGGACAGTGATGTTCATAATAATGCTCATCCTAGAAATGATGAGGATGTGGAGATTGAACCTACGGTTAATCCTGATAATCCACGACCTAAGAAGTACGATAAAAATGAATTCACTCCTAGGAAGCATGGTAAAGAGACGGAGCCATGGGTTCAGAGACCTATGCCATTTCCTCCTAAGCCATCCAAGAAAAAGGATGATTAGGATTTTGAGCGCTTCATTGAGATGATAAGACCCGTCTTTCTGCAGATGCGGTTAACTGATATGGTCAAGATGTCTCCGTACGCCAAGTACATGAAAGATATCGTGACTAATAAATGGAAGATACCAAATCTTGAGATCTCCACCATGCTTGCCAACTACACTTTCAAAGGTGGAACTCCTAAGAAACTTGGTGATCCCGGAGTGCCCACTATACCTTGCTCCATTAAAGGAAACTACGTAAGAACTGCCTTATGTGACCTTGGAGCCGGTGTTAGTGTTATGCCGCTTTCTCTTTGTCGCAGACTTGAATTGGATAATTTCACACCCACTAAAATTTCTCTGCAAATGGCCGACAAATCAACTGCTTTCCCTATCGGGATTTGCGAGGATGTGCCTGTTGTGGTTGCTAATACCACTATCTTAACAAACTTTGTTACCTTGGATATTCCCGAGGACGATGCCATGGCTATCATCCTCGGAAGACCCTTTTTAAACACAGCAGGGGCTATTACAGATTGCAACGAAGGCAATGTCACTTTCCATGTCAACGGTAACGAGCACACAGTGCACTTTCCAAAGAAACGATATCCAGTACATTGCATCAATGCTATCGAAAAGACTTCATCGATTCTCATTGGGAGCTTTGAATGCCCTATTCCTCGTGTCAAGATGAAGTATGATTTGCTTGTTGGGGAGATACATATCCCCATTTAGGTGACTTAGTGGCTATTCAAAAATTCTCTGTTCTCTCTTGCGAATCGAGAAGGTTTTGTCATAAGGACTTGATCAATCCCATTGACGGATTTCTTTCGATGACCATGAAACGGATGAATCAGAGAGTCACATACCTCTGTTTTGAGTTTTCCTTTTCTGTTGCTTAGAAGAAAAATAATATAATTAGTTTAGTTTTTCCTGTTTCTGTTTTAGTGTCCCGGAGAAAAATATCTCGAAAATAAAAGTTCTCTCATGGTCCTGAAAATTTAGTATGTTTTTTTCTGGATTTTTTGAAAATTTCTGGGCCTGAGAGCTGGCCTGGGGGCCAGACCAGTGGGCCACAAGCCCTTCCATGACCACCTACCCCCTGGTGGCAGGGTGCAAGCTTGTGGGGCCCACAGGCACCCCCTCCACTCATTCCAGCTCCCAGCCTCTTCTTCCACCTCCAGAAAAAATTGTTTCGCAGCTCAAACCTGTGTTCTTGCTCATTTGGCTGTGATTTTCGATCTCCTTGCTCAAAGCACCATTATCCGAACCGTTTTGGGGAAATTACTCCTTGGTAAGTGACTCCTCCATTGGTCCAATTAGTTTTTGCTCTAGTGCTTTATCCTTCGCGTATTCTTGCTACCTTGGTGACCCTATTCTGGAGCTAGAAATGTTGATTTTAGCTGGTCTCAAGTAGTTTTAGCGCGTGATACGGTTTCTAGGCACTAGTAGGAGTAGTTGCTACAAGTTGGGTTAATCCTTATTCACTTTTCTTTCGAAGTCTCTAAAAATTTCAGAATTTTTCAGAGCTAGAAAAGGGAAAAGATGAGGAGGTTCTTGAGAGACTCTTCAAGTCGTAATCCCAAGGAGGATGAGAAGAACCACCCCAAGTACGCACTCCCTCGAGTCACAGAAGTTCGAGCATGCGAGTGGCCAAGTGATGAATTTTTGCACGCCGCCAGACTTTATGAAGACTTTCATTACTTGGTGGAGAATGCAGGTCTTACTGCGTTCGTTGAAGATAAGTGCCCACAATATCTCCTCCTCACCAATATTTTCGTTCAAAGCTTCAACTTTTATCCGAGGAAGAATCCTCCCATGGTTGAGTTCATGATATACGATGTTCCCCAGTGCATGACGCTGCAAGACTTTTGCAATGTATGCAAATTACCTTATGTTGGGGATATCCGTGACCCTCGTCCACGGGACTTGGAGGATTTCATTGGTTCTATTGCTGTTGGAGAGGAGAGAGGAGTGTCTCGTGCTAGAATTGCTAGCATACATTTTCCTGTGCTTCGGTACTTCTCACTATTTGTGGGAAAATGTTTGATTGGCCGTGGGGAGGCTGGATCACTTAGTTCTCCAGACCTTGCGGCTCTGCGCGAAGGCCTTTATAACGATAAGACTTATAGCTTGGGCGCTATAGTAGCTCAAAGGTTGAACCTAAACCGTTCTAAAGGTGTTGTCTATGGAGGTATCTATGCTACCCGTCTTGCCAGACACTTTGAGATACCGATTAGACTGGGAGACGAAGGACACATGCTTCTCCCTGAGAGATATCTGGATTATGACAGCATGCTTTGCCATGATTTTATGGATAGAGATGCTAGTAGACGGATGATTTATAACCTGGTGTTTAGTCAGGGTACTCGAGAGACTATTACTTTGCTTGCTCCTTCTTTGTTTGATCTTCATGCAGGCAGGTACACTATTATGCCCGCGGACATCTACGCATATTGGGGCTTGGCCCAACCACAGGCGCCCGTGCCCGAGCCGCTAGTCGAGTACCAGACGCCAGTTTATCAGTGGGAGCCAAAGGAGCTCACACAACAGTGGCATCCACAGTCTGCTCCAGAGTATCCCGGAGCTGGTTATTTCCCACCTTGGGAGTATACCAATCAAGGCCAAAAGCCTAATCTTGGGGGAGTATGTGTTCTCACCGACTTTACATTCATGCTTATGCTTTCACTTTGTTAGCCGGTGTTTACACTTTGCCACTGTATTATCCATGCTAGTTTATTTTCGTTTTCTTGTTTTCTTGTTTTGTGTCCTTTTGAGAAAACCCAAAATTATTTTTCTTTCTTCTTTTGCTTGTAGGGAGCTTTCCCGTGTAAATAGTTTTCTTTTTCTTTTGGTCAAGGTAGAAGATATTGGTTACAATGTTTAGTGGTTTTTACATTCTTACATGTTTAGCTTTCAAAGAGCCATATTATTTTGTCTTCTCCTTTGTGTTTGCCTGCAGATTCAGCTTAGTCCAATGTGCTTATTATTGTTCACATCGTTCAATCATGCTAATGAAAGGCAACAATGATGATATATGATGAAGTGACTGAGACTGGAAAAGCTGGTATGAACTCTATCTATTTTGTTTTTGTAACTATGACTAGCTTATCAACCTAGATTCAGCTTTGTTGTGAGAGAACCATGTTTGCAATGACAACTTAGAGATCATAGTTTCTAATGCCATGCTTATTTAGCTGAGAGCTTATAATGGTTTGTCTTGAATGCCAATATAGATTTTGAGATGAGTATGATGTAGTATGATAGGATGGTATTCTCCTTTGAATGTTTCAAGTGGCTTGACTTGGCGCATGTTCACGCATGTAGCTGAAACAAAATCAACATAGCCTCTATGATGTTCGTGTTCATGGTGATCTATATCCTGTTCATGCTTGCATTCAATGTTAGTCAAACTCATTGCATCTTGATGACTGTTCTCGCTCTCTAGTTGGTCGCTTCCCAGTCTTTTGCTAGCTTTCACTTGTACTAAGCGGGAATACTGCTTGTGCATCCACTTCCATAAACCCAAAAGTTTTTCCATGAGAGTCCACCATACCTACCTATTTGCGGTATCTACCTGCCGTTCCAAGTAAATTTGCATGTGCCACTCTCTAAACCTTCAAGAAATAATCTGTTTTGCATGCCCGAACCGGTCGTGTGGTGACAGAGGGCTATTGATATCTTCCATGCTAGGAGTGTTATCCTCGACATGTGTTTATTCACAGTCATTCACGAGAAAGGGGCCGGTATTTGGAATGCCCAGTTCCACGCTTAAATCGAAAACATAACTGTAAAACAAGACTCCCCCGGATTGATGTTAGTATGGACGGTACCCGAGGATTCGGCTAGCCGTGGAGTGTGATTGATTGGTGGTGGGGGAGTTAAAACTTTACTTTTCTGTTTGGGAACCGCCTATAGCATGAGTAGCATGGAAGATATTGAGAACTCTTGGTCATTGCGTTGACAATGAAAGCATGCCACCCAAAATTATTATCTCTGTTTTCAAAGCTTGAGCTCTGGCAGCTCTGCAAATCAATGTTTCCCTCTGCGAAGGGCCTGTCTATTTATTTTCCTATTGAGTCATCCTCCTCTTATACAAGCACCAATTAGAGAGCACCTCTATCATTTTTATTCTTTGCTTTTGATTGATATTGAGTATGACTATGACTGGATCTTCGTTGCTATGAATTACAATGTTTAGTCAGCCCTTGATCTTTGAAAGTGCTCTGCATTTATGTTTTGCGGTCTCAGAAAGAGCTAGCGAGATACCACCTATTCATATTGCTTCATGCTTATTTTGATTGAAGTGTTGGTATTAGAAACTCATTATTATTTGCTCGTTAGCTGATTATGCCATTGATATTAGTTTACCGTGAGACCTTTGTGTCATTTGCTTATGTGGTTAACTTGTGATCTCGCTGAAATTCTGGTTATGAGTTAGACATAGTTGCAACAACAAGATCAAATAGAGTTTGTCAAACTTTTTCTTTCTCTCTCAGTTTGTCAACTGAGTTGCTTGAGGACAAGCAATGTTTTAAGCTTGGGGGAGTTGATACGTCTCCATCGTATCTACTTTTCCAAACTCTTTTGCCCTTGATTTGGACTCTAATTTGCATGATTTGAATGAAACTAACCTCGACTGACGTTGTTTTCAGCAGAATTGCCTTGGTGTTATTTTTGTGCAAAAAACAAAGTTCTCCAAACGTCCTAAAAATTTACGGGGAGCACTTTTGGGAAATATCAAAAATATCTGCGCCAAGTTTCACATCAGGGGATGGGCTAGTGGGCCACAAGCCCCTGCTCCACCACCACCCCCTGGTGGCGCTGGGCAGGCTTGTGGGCCCCACACGGCTCTGCCGCCCCCAATTCCAGCTCTATAAGTTGCCTTTCGTCCCAGAAAAAATAAAAAAGAGAAGTTTTCGTCGCGTTTTCGATACGGAGGCGCCGCCACCACCTGTTCTTCATCTGGAGGGCAGATCTGGAGTCCGTCTTGGGCTCCGGAGAGGGGAAATCGTCGCCATCGTCATCATCAACCTTCTTCCCTCTCCAATTCCATGAAGCTCTTCGTCGTTCGTGAGTAATCTATTCATAGGCTTGCTGGGCGGTGATGAGTAGGATGAGATCTATCATGTAGTCGAGTTAGTTTTGATGGGGATTGATCCCTAGTATCCACTATGTTCTGAGGTTGATGTTGCTACTACTTTGCCATGCTTAATGCTTGTCACTAGGGCGAGAGTGCCATGATCTCAGATCTGAAATTATTATGTTGTCACCAATATATGTGTGTTTTAGATCCGATATTGCAAGTTGTAGTTACGTACTATGTGTTATGATCCGGCAACCCCGGAGTGGCAATAACCGGAACCACTCCCGGTGATGACCATAGTTTGAGGAGTTCATGTGTTCACCAAGTGCTAATGCATTGGTCCGGTTCTTTATTAAAAGGAGAACCTTAATATCCTATAGTTTCCTTTTGGACCCCGCTGCCACGGGAGGGATGGACAATATATGCCATGCAAGTTCATTTCCCTAAGCACGTATGACGACACACGGAATGCATTCATACATCACATTGACGAACGGGAGCTAGCCACATATCTCTCCGTGTTATAGCTGTTGCATGATGAATATCATCCAAACAAATCATCGACCCATTGCCTACGAGTTTGCTCTGCTGCTGCTACTACTGTTGCTACTGCTGTTACTTGTCTTGCTCTGCTGCTGCTGCTACTGTTGTTACTTGTCTTGCTCTGCTGCTGCTGCTACTGTTGCGACTGCTGTTACTTGTCTTGCTCTACTGCTACTGTTGCTACTGCTGTTACTTGTCTTGCTCTGCTGCTACTGTTGCTACAACCTACTGCTGTAACCACTGCTGTTCCTTGCCACTGCTGTTACTCGTTACACTGCTGCTACCTACTACTATACTTTTTCGCTGACCGTTGACGGGAATTGACAACTTCCATCAACGCGGCAATGGAGGCACCATTGATACAATCATTAGGAATAGTCTGCCGTCAAAAGATCATTTTGACACCTTTCTTATCATATTACTTTGTTGTTACTACTGTGCTTGCAGATACTAATCTTTCAGGTGTGGTTGAATCTGGCAAATTCAGCTGCTAATACTTGAGAGTATTCTCTTACCTTCCCATTGTGCAAACCAACAAATTGGGTTGAATACTCTACCCTCGAAAACTGCTGCGAACCCACGCGCTGGTGGGCCATCAAAAACATTCTTCTAGTTTCATTGCCGGGGAGTGCTAGCAGCATTCTTCTGGTGCCGTTGCAGGAGAAGGTTTGTTGTCATCAGCATTCGTCTAGCTATCGCCAGATATTGCAATCATGCCCCTATGCTCATCGGTCCACACACATCAGTATATATGATTTCCAACAAGTCACTTGCACGCTCCATTATTTCGGAGAACGGAGTCATAGTCATCTTGCCCATGAGACATGGTTCGCACGTGTCAAGTGATTCAAAATCAAGTGACTCCAAAAGTCCATCAACATGGAGTTTCTTCATGCGGTTTCCACCAATATGACCTAAGCGACAGTGCCACAAGAAAGTGGCACTATTATTATCAACCCTACATCTTTTGGTCTCAATGTTATGTATATGTGTATCATCACTATAGAGATTCAACATGAATAAACCCCTCACATTGGGTGCATGACCATAAAGGATATTACTCACATAAATAGAACAACCATTATTCTATGACTTAAATGAGTAACTGTCTCGCAATAAACAAGATCCAGATATACTGTTCATGCTTAACGCTGGCACTAAATAACATTTATTTAGATTCATCACTAATCCTGATGGTAACTGAAGTGAGATCGTGCCGACGGCGATCACATCAACCTTGGAACCATTTCCCACGCGCATCGTCACTTCACCCTTCGGCAGCCTTTGTTTATTCTACAGTTCCTATTTTGAGTTGCAAATGAGAGCAACAGAACCAGTATCAAATAGCCAGGCACTACTACGAGAGTTGGTGAGGTACACATCAATAACATATATATCAAATATACCTTGTTTGGCTTTGACCGCCTTCTTATCGGCCAGATACTTGGGGCAGTTTTTCTTCTAGTTGAAAGGACGTGGATGTCGCCTAGAGGGGGGGGGGTGAATAGGCGCTTTAAAATAATTAAGGTTTAGGCTAGAACAAATGCGGAATAAAACTAACGTTTAATAGGTCAAGCACAAAACCTACAAACAACTAGGCTCACCTATGTGCACCAACAACTTATGCTAAGCAAGATAAACAACTAAGTGATAGCAAGATATAATACAATAAACAATATGTCTATCACAAAGTAAAGTGCATAAGTAAAGGGTTCGGGTAAGAGATAACCGAGGCACGGGGAGACGATGATGTATCCCGAAGTTCACACCCTTGCGGATGCTAATCTCCGTTAGAGCAGTGTGGAGGCACAATGCTCCCCAAGATGCCACTAAGGCCACCGTAATCTCCTCATGCCCTCGCACAATGCAAGATGCCGTGATTCCACTAAGGGACCCTTGAGGGCGGTCACCGAACCCGTACAAATGGCAAACCTTGGGGGCGGTCACCGAACCCGTACAAATGGCAAACCTTGGGGGCGGTCACCGAACCCGTACACGTGGCAACCCTTGGGGGCGGTTACCGGTACCCGTACAAATTGCTCGAGACAATTTCCACAACCTAATTGGAGACCCCGACGCTTGCCCGGAGCTTCACACCACAATGATTGAGCTCCAAGACACCACCAAGCTTCTAGGACGCCAAAGCATCCACGAAGAACAATATCTAGGGTACTAAGTACCAAAGGTAAGAAGCTTCTCAAACTTCACTTCCACGTATCACCGTGGAGAACTCAAACCGATGCAACCATTGCAATGGCAAGAACACACGAAGTGGTCAAGTCCCTCACAGTCAAATCCCTCCACAACAACAAAAGCTATGGAGAAATATGAGAGGAAGAACAAGGAGCTCACAAAGAACTCCAAGAGCTAGATCCAAGGGGTTCCCCTCACATAGAGGAGAAAGTGATTGGTGGAGATGTGGATCTAGATCTCCTCTCTCTTTTCCCTCAAGAACAAGCAAGAATCATTGGGGGGATTGAGAGTTAGCAAGCTCTAAGAATGTCAACAATGGAGGTAGAACAAGAGCTCAACGAATGGATAAGGCCAAGGGGGAAGAAGACCCCCTTTATATAGTGGGGGAAGGAATCAGACCGTTACCCCCACTCTCTGCCCGAGCTCCAGCGGTACTACCGCTGGCTGCAGCGGTACTACCACTGGCACTCCAGCGGTACTACCGCTGACTGCAGCGGTACTACTGCGAGCTAGCGGTACTACCGCTGGCTGTAGCGGTACTACCGCTGGCACTCTAGCGGTACTACCGCTGGCCCCAGCGGTACTACCGCTGGGCCCGTGGTAGTGCAAAGGCACTACCACCGCCAAGAAAGTCTTCGCAAAAAGGTCCGTCCACGAACAACCGCTAGGCAGGCGGTACTAAGCTCCTGGAGCGCTACTACCGCTGACCAGGGGCGGTACTACCGCCAGCCAGCGGTACTACCGCTAGGGCCAGCGGTACTACCGCCAACTCTAGCGGTACTACCGCTAGGTCCAGCGGTACTACCGCTCGCCACTGAAACAGCCATAACTTTCGCATACGAGCTCCGAATCGAGAAAACCCAAGCTTGTTGGATTCAGGATGACAAGAGCTATCCAAACAGCGATGAAAATGCAGATATGAAAATGCCAATGATATAGAGATGGGAGTCCTCTATGAATGGAGAACCGGCAAAAACTCCTCTATGAATGAAGAACCGACAAAAACTTAAGACCATGCAGACCATGCAGATAAGAAAATGCCAATGATATAGAGATGTGAGTCCTCTATGAATGAAGAACCGGCAAAAACTCCAACATCGAAAACATCATAGTAGATGCATATGGACTCCGTTTTCGATGAACTGGAGCTTGTCACGAAGATGACCATAAGCTCTAAAACTCACAAAGAGAAACACCAAACAAGAACCAAGAAGTATGATGCAAGGATGCAAATGGTTTGAGCTCTCAACGAACGATACGATCAAGCTACTCAGTTGAGAGCCCCCCTTGATAGTACAACAATCTATCCTAAACGGAAAACCTATCAAGGGAAAACCTATACCTTGAACCTCGTCCTCTTGAGCTAGATGATGATGATCTTGGCTTCCTCAAGATGGACCACCTTTCTTGATTGTGTTGGATTGATGAAGACTAGCTGATTGCTCCCCCGTACTCACTATGGGTGAACCACTCTTCAGCATATCTTCACAAGGCCATTGCCACCACAACGGACGGCAAGCTTCAAGCATGATATCTTCGTGCTGATCCGCTTGAACTTGCACATCGCAATCTTGACGACGATCACAACTTAACGTCATACTTCATGGGTTGTATGAGATCTTCCCTTTGACGCAAGCCCATGGAAACACACCTAACCCCCACATAGAACTCTCACGAAGACCATGGGTTAGTACACAAACACGTAATGGACAATGCTTACCATACCATGGGATCACTTGATCCCTCTCGGTACATCTTGTACGCTTTGTGTGTTGATCATCTTGATTTACTCTTTGTCTGAGATCTTGATCAACCATGTGTCTCTATGACCATTCTTTGGATAATTCCTTGAATACCATCTTGGTCATCATATAAACTCCTTGAACCCAACAGATGGACTTCAAGAAGTGCCTATGGACAAATCCTATAAATGAAACTTAAGGCAACCATTACTCCATAGGAATTGTCATCAATTACCAAAACCACATATGGAGATATATGCTCTAACACTAGTGACGAGTCCCCTTGCAATAATAACACTCAATATCCGGCTTGGGTCCAGCCTTGGGTTTCTTCATCGGAGGGGCAACAACATTGCCACTCTTCTTGGAGTTACCCTACTTGCCCTTGCCATTTTTCTTGAAACTAGTGGTCTTATTGACCATCAACACTTGATGTTCTTTCTGGATTTCCGATTCAGCGACTTTAGGCATCGCAAAGAGCTTGGCAAGTGACTTATTCATCCCTTGCATGTTATAGTTAAATATGAAGTTCTTATAGCTAGGTGGCAGTGTCTAAATAACTCTGTCAGTGATAGCCTCTTGCACGAGAGCAATCCCCAGCTCAGCTAGACGGTTAGAGTACCGAGACATTCTGAGTATGTGTTCACTGTCAGACCCGTTCTCCTCCATTTCGCAAGCATAGAACTTATCGTAAGTTTCATACCTCTCGATCCGGGCATTCTTCTCAAAGATAAACTACAATTCCTAGAACATCTCATATGCTCCATGACGTTCAAAACGTCTTTGAAGTCCCGGTTCTAAGCCATACAAAACTGCACATTGAACTAATGAGTAGTCATCCTTACGTGACTGCTAAGCATTATAACGTCTTGGGTCGCCGTTTTGGGTGGTGCATCACCTAGTGCCGCATCAAGGAGATATTGCTTTTGAGCAGCCATGAGGATAAGCATCAGATTACAGGCCTAGTGAACAAAGTTGCTTCCATCATCTTTCACCTTAGCTTTCTCTAGGAAAGTATTAAAATTCACGGTTGCTACTGCGCGAGCCATTGATCTACAACATAAATTTTTTCAAAGATTACTTAGACTATATTCAATATAATTGAGTTTAGCTAATCATATTACTAATAAACTCCCACTCAGATTGACATCCCTCTAGTCATTCGAGTGTCGCATGATCCAAATTCACTAACTCAAGTCCGATCATCACGTGAGTTGAGTTTAGTTTCAATGGTGAACATCTCGATGTTGATCATATCAACTATGTGATTCATGGTTGACCTTTTGGTCTCTTGTGTTCCAAAGGCATGTCTGTACATGCTAGGCTTGTCAAATTCAACCTGACTGTTCCGCGTGCGCAACTGTTTTGCACCCGTTGTATGTGAACGTAGAGTCTATCAAACCTGATCATCACGTGGTGTCTCGAAACGATGAACTGTCGCAATGGTGCACAATCGGGGAGAACACAATTTTATTTAGAACTTTTAGTGAGGGATCACCTTATAATGCTACCGCCGTCCTAAGAAAAATAAGGTGCATAAAAGGATTAACATCACATGCAAATCAGAAGTGACCTGATATGGCCATGAACTTGTGCTTCTTGATCTCCGTCACCAAAGCCCCGACATGATCTCCATCGTCACCGGTGCATCACCATGATATCCATCATCATGATATCCATCATCATGATATCCATCATCATGATCTCCATCATCGTGCTGCCATCGAGGTTGTTGCGCTAACTATGATATTACTACTAAATCACCTACTAGCGATATCATCAACGTACAATTTGATATTTAACTATTACAACATGATCATCTCATACATCTAATATATCATATCATGTCTTTCGCCATATCACATCACATGCATACCCTGCAAAAACAAGTTAGACGTCCTCTAATCTGTTGTTGGAAATTTTACGTGTCTGCTATGGGTATCTAGTATGATCGCTTCTTACTTACGCATAGTCACATCGGTGATATGAAAATTTGCTATTTAACCTTCTCCAAGGACCGCCTCGGTCAAATCCGATTCAACTAAAGTTAAAGAAACGGACACCCACCAATCATCGTTATGCAATAAGTTGCATGTTAGTCGATGAAACCGTTCTCCCGTAAGCATACGAGTAATGTTGGTCCAGGCCGCTTCAATCCAACAATACTATTGAATCAAGAAAAGACTAAGGAGGGCAGCAAATTTAACATCAATACTGTTGAACCTAGCTCATGATGCCACTGTTGGCGAACGTTGCATGGGAAACAAAAATTTTCCTACGCACAAGCAAGACGTATCATGGTGATGATCATCTACGAGAGGGGAGATCTAATCCACATACCCTTGTAGATTGCTAAGCGGGAAACATTAAGAAATGCGGTTGATATAGTCGAACGTCTTCGCGATCCAAATCACAAGCGTACCACGAACTCCGTCTCGATCTAGTACCGAACGGACGGTGCCTCCACATTCAACACACGTATAGCTTGATGACGATCTCCGCCTTCTTGATCCAAAAAGAGAGATGAAGATGTAGCTTAATTCTCCAGCAGCACGAGGACTTGGCAGTGATGGTGGTGGAGCTACTCTGTTACGTCTTTGTCGTGCTGTACCAAACTAGCTACGGGGTGTCAAGAAGTGGTGGAGGGAGAGAGGGCTTGTAATGCCCCAAGAGTGTATCTTTCCCTTTTTGGAACCTACTTCATGTGGGTACAACTTGTCATTGATATGAGAGCTATCCTATGCATATGATTTCATGTGATGTCACTTTGATTACTCTTCCTATGCATGCATGCATGCCATATCATTTCATGTCCTTGTCTTATGTTGGTGCCTTGTGAATATATGTTGTATGTGCATTGATGATTATGTCTTGTGATGATAGTGTGTGTAGAGTTGGAGTGGTGCATTGCTAGTAGTAATGCTATGTGATTGCTCTAGGATTTAAAACTCCCCCCTCTCTTTATCCCAAGCTCTTTTTTTCACTTGTCTCTTCCTTGTTTTTAAAATGCCCAAGGTTTAGCATATTTTTGCGGTGGATTTGAGATGTGGTTTTGCTGTTTTGAGTAGGTGTGCAAATGATGCAAATAGTTACAAAACAGATCCAATAATTCTGTTTTGTAAATATTTAGTTGCTCCAATATTCATATTATAATTTATTCAAATAGGTCATAATTTATCATGACCAGGGGCATTTTTGTTTAGTTTCTAACCTCAACAGTTTTGTCTATGCTTTCTTTTCTTTCTCTGGTCTTTTCTGTAATTGGAAAACCCCCAGGGATTTAATTCCTATCTATCTGGAGCCACTAGTGGGCTTACTCCCACTAACAGGCCCATCTCCCCCCTCCTCTCTTTTCCTTCGCAGCCCAACTGCCCCCTTCTCCTGTAGACGCCGTCCTGTTCCCCCTTCCACCGTCAGTTCTTCTTTAGAGATGCAGGGACAGAGCAACGGCAACAGACGCCGTCACGAACATCGAGGCGCGTCCCTCGCCCCTCCTCCTTCATAAAAAGACCCCCATTGGCGTCCGTGCAGCCTAGAGTTTCTCTCTCGCGCCGCCACCACCATTTCCTCGCCTTCTCCCTCTCTGTCGACGAACTCCGGGTAAGGGCATCAGCTCCTCCGCCATGGCCGAGCAATGAGGAGCTCCTCGCCGTCGCGGCCGTACCTCTTCTTCCCCTCTGACGCCTTGGCGAGCACGCGAGACCCCCCAGGAATCCATTCCCGCGGCTAGGACGTCAAGATCTGCTCTGCTTCCTCTCCTCCACGACGACATCTTTCTTCCCCGATGAGCTTTCTCGAGCGGCTACTTCCTGCTTCTTCCTCTACTTCCTCTCCGGCCGAAGCTTCCACATCGTCCCGTAGGTGAGGTAGAGCCATCTCCCCTTCCTCCCTGTCCCAGATCTCGAGTAGCAGGCCATAGGGTCGTTGGCGTTTCTTCTCTGTCGCCGGAGCCGCCACGTTACGTCGAGCCGTCGTTGCAGAGCCTCTGGGGCAGAGATAGGAGTAGGAATGGAACCGTGGGAACTCGTTTTCCCTTCCATTTAGGAGCCGTAGTTGGATTTGCAGTATATCGTCGACGAGCACGTCCCTTGTTCCGGCCACCGTCGGGTAGAGGGGTTACTGCTATCCCATAGACAACAGTGCCAGAAATTGACACGTTGACAGCGGCTGGGCTTGCGTTGGTTTTTCCCTTGAAGAGGAAAGGGTGATGCAGCACAGGAGCAGTAAGTATTTCCCTCAGTTTGAGAACCAAGGTATCGATCCAGAAGGAGAGTCTCGTCAAGTCCAGAGTACCTGCGCAAACACAAACAAGCTTGCACCCAACGCTTCAAAGGGGTTGTCAATCCCTTCAAGATTGTTTGCAAAGTGAGATCTGAAGGCGGAAAGTGCAACGAAGTAAAAAGTGTAAGGCTGAAAATATGGTGTGGAGTAGACCCTGGGGGCCATAGTGTTCACTAGAGGCTTCTCCCAAAATAACAAATATCATGGTGGGTGAACAAATTACTGTCGAGCAATTGATAGAACCGCGCAAAGTCATGACGATATCTAAGGCAATGATCATGCATATAGGAATCACGTCCGAGACAAGTAGACCGATACTTTCTGCATCTACTACTATTACTCCACACATCAACCGCTATCCAGCATGCATCTAGTGTATTGAGTTCATGACGAACAGAGTAACACTTTAAGCAAGATGACATAATGTAGAGGGATAATCTCAAACAAATGATGAAAACCCCATCTTTTTACCCTTGATGGCAACAACACGATGCGTGCCTCGCTACCCCTTCTGTCACTGGGTGAGGTCACCGCACGGTATGAATCCAAAACCAAGCACTTCTCCCATTGGAAGAATCATAGATCTAGTTGGCGAGACAAAACCCACAACTCAAAGTGAATTACAAGGATATGAAATCATGCATAAGAGAGATCAGAAGAAACTCAAATAATATTCATAGATAATCTGATCATAAATCCACAATTCATCGGATCTCGACAAACACACCGCAAAAGAAGATTACATCGGATAGATCTCCATGAAGATCATGGAGAACTTTGTATTGAAGATCCAAGAGAGAGAAGAAGCCATCTAGTTACTAGCTATGGACCCGTAGGTCTATGGTGAACTACTCACGCATCATCGGAGAGGTCATGGTGTTGATGAAGAAGCCCTCCGTATCCGAATCCCCCTCCGACAGGGCACCAGAACGTGCCCAGATGGGATCTTGTGAAGACAAAAGCTTGCGGCGACGGAAAAGTACTTTCGATGATCTCCTGATTTTTTCTGGAATTTATGGGAATATATCGGCGAAAGACCTAGGGCAAAGGGCGTCCAGGGGGCCCACAAGCCTGGATGGCATGGCCTCCCCCCAAGCCGCGGGGTGGGGGCTTGTGGGGCCCCTGAGGGTCCCCTGCCTTGGCTCCCAAGCTTCCCAATCTTCTTCCGTTCCAGAAAAAATCTTTTTGGGGATTTTATTCCATTTGGACTCCGTTTCAAAATATCCTCTGAAAGGGGTCAAAAACATGGAAAAACAGGAACTGGCACTTGGCACTGAGTTAATAAGTTAGTCCCAAAAAATACATAAAAGGTATACAAAACATCCAAAGTTTGACAAGATAATAGCATTAAACCATCAAAAATTATAGATACGTTGGAGACGTATCAAGCATCCCCAAGCTTAACTCCTGCTCGTCCTCGAGTAGGGAAGTGATAAAGAATGATTTTTGATGTGGAATGCTACCTAGCATAGTTGTCCTTTGCAACTTATTTCATGTGACATGAATGTTCAGATCTGTAAGATTCAAAACAATAGTTTTCTATTGACATGAAAACAGTAATACTTCAAGCAAACTAGCAAAGTCATCATGAACTTTCAAAATAACAAGGCCACTGAAAGTTATCCCTACAAAATCATATAGTCTGGCTATGCTCCACCATCCTCGCACAACTAATGTAAATCATGCACAACCCCGGTATTGGCCAAGTAATTGTTTTCACACTCTTACTTTCTCAAACTTTTTATAACTATCACGCAATACATGAGCGCGAGCCATGGATATAGCACTATAGGTGGAATAGAGTGTGGTGGTGGTTGTGAGACAAAAAGGAGGAGATGGTCACACTGAGTTGACATATCAATAGGCTATGGAGATGCCCATTAATAGGTATCAATGTGAATGAGTAGGGATTGCCATACAAGAGATGCACTTGAGCTATAAGTATGTGCAAGCTCAAAAGGAAAACTAGTGGGTGTGCATCCAACTTGCTTGCTCACAAAGACCTAGGGCAATTTTGAGGAAGCCCTTCATTGGAATATACAAGCCAAGTTATATAATGAAGATTCCCACTAGCATATGGTAGTGACAAAGCAAGAAGCTCTCAATCATGAAGAACATGGTGCTATCATGAAGCACAAGTGTGGAAAAAGATAGTAGCATTATTCCTTCTCTCTTTTTCTCTTTTTTTTCATTTGGGGCTCTTAGGCCTCTTTTTTTCTGGGATCTTTGGCCTTTTCTTTATTTCCTCACATGGGAGAATGCTCTAATAATGATGATCATCACACTTTTATTTACTCACACCTCAAAGATCACAATGATGATGACTCCATAGGAAATGCCTCCGGCAGTGTACCGGGATGTGCAACAATCTAGCAAACGATCATGCAATGGCAATATGAGAGTGACGGCACAAGTCATGAGACGGAACGGTGGGAGTTGCATGGCAATATATCTCGGAATGGCTATGAAAATGCCATAGTAGGTAGGTATGTTGGCTGTTTTGAGGAAGGAATTTGGTGGGTTTGTGCACAGGCGAGAATTGCGCGGCACTAGAGAAGCTAGCAATGGTGGAAGGTGAAAGTGCATCTATACCATGGGCTCACATTAGTCATGAAGAACTCACATACTTGTTGCGAAAGTTTTTATTAGTAATCGAAACAAAGTGATAAACGCATACTCCGAGGGGAAGGGTTGGTAGGTGTAAACCATCGCGCGATCCCGACCTCAACACAAAGGATGCCAATCAATAGATCAATTATGCTCCGACTTCCTAACATAGCGGTTCACCATACGTGCATGCTACGGGAATCACTAACTTCAACACAAGTATTTCTAGATTCACAACACCCTACTAACATGACTCTTAATATTACCAAATCCATGTCTCAAAACTATTTGAGAGGAATCAAGACTTCTCTTTCTATTCAATGTAAATGAAGATGGAGGTTTTTGTATCCTCTTTGGGTACCTATCACATTTTGGACTACTTTCATAGCATAAACCAACTACCAAATCATGCACCGCCGTGCTCTATAGATATAAGTGAAGCACAAGAGCAAAAGTGTCTAGCTCAAAAGATATAAGTGAAGCACAATAGCAAAAGTATCTAGCTCAAAAGATATAAGTGAAGCACTATGAGCATTCTAGCAAAAATCACGATGAGTGCATGTCTCCCTCACTCTAAAAAAGGTGTGCAGAAAGGATGATTGTGACACAACAAAAGGAAAAGACTCCTACGATACAAGATGCTCCAAGGAAAAACACATATCATGTGGCGAATAAAAATATAGCTCCAAGTAATGTTACCGATGGATTGAAGACGAAAGAGGGGATGCCTTCCAGGGGCATCCCCAAGCTTAGGATTTTTGGTGTCCTTGAATTTGGCTTTGGATGCCTTGGGAATCCCCAAGCTTGAGCTCTTTCCACTCCTTATCTTTTTGTCCATGAGAACGTCACCCAAAACTTGAAAACTTCAGAAAACAAAACTTAAATAGAAACTTGTGATAACATTAGTACAAGAAAACAAACTACCACTTCTTTTGGTACTGTAGAAAACTTCAATTCTATATATATTGATGATGGGCTACTGTATTCTCACTTTTCCATGGCTTGTACCCCCCGATACTAACCACAGTTTCATCAAAACAAGGAACCAACTCAACAAAAACAGAATCTGTCAAAAACAGACCAGCCTGTAGCAATCTGTATACTTCGTATACTTTTCGTACCTCAAAAAATCTGAAACATTACGACGACCTGGGATAAAAGCATATCGATCAGCAGAAAAAAGAATCAACTCAAAATCTCTTTCTGAATAAAAATGAAAAATCATCTCGTGAGCGAAAAGTTTCTGTCTTTTTCTAGCAGGATCAAACAACCATTACCAAGATTAGTCATAAAGGCTTTGCTTGGATCAAACACAAAAAAACACAAAAAACACAATCACAACAGAATTATGAAAGTGTGGACGCAGCAAAACAGAAAGAAAAAGATAAATTCATTGGGTTGCCTCCCAACAAGCGCTATTATTTAATGCCCTTACCTAGGCATAGAAGCGATAAAATCACGTATCGTCGTCTTTGGTGCTCAAACCATAAGTGGTGTGATCAATTATCATCTTAAGGGTTTCATCTTTCTTGCTAGAAGATTCACCACTACTTTTAGGGACAAAAACATACTTGGTGATTTTATTGTGGGAAAAATTTGGAGTATTCTGCACAGCGGCAAAAGCGGAACCCAAGTTGGTTATAACATCCTCTAGTTTGCCAATCCTAACGGAATCATGACCTAGCTTTTCATTAACTTTGGGTTCCTTCTCCTTTCTATTTTTCAAAACCATTCTCACCTTGGATCTGTACTGAGTGATATGATTGTGGATCTTTTTATCCAAATCGTAGGAACTTTATTTTCAATAAAGTCCAGCCTACGCATCACATGTTCCAGAGTTAAGGTAGTTCCATTAACCAAGAGTGGGGGTGAGCCTACCAAATTTATCACAGCTCCGTAAGAATCAACGGTATGTCTACCCAAGAAATTTCCACCTACGATGGTGTCAAGAATATACCTATTCCAAGGAGAAACATCCACATAAAAACTGCGAAGCAAGACGGTAGTGGATTGCTTATGAGTAGACCTACTCTGAGCGTTGCAAATCCTATACCAAGCGTCCTTTAAGTTTTCTTCCTCAATTTGTTTGAAATTGACGACTTCGCTCTCGGGAGTATCATTTGAAGTGGTAGATCTAGCCATCAGGATAGACTATTCCACACAGATGAGCAGAAAGCAAGCGAGAGAAAACGGCGGACGAAAAGGCGAACGAAAAAGGCAAATTGGTGAAGTGGGGGAGAGGAAAACGAGAGGCAACTGGCAAAGAAAGTAAATGCAAGAGATGAGTTTGCGACACCTACTTGGATGAGTTCTTGACTTGATCTTCCTGCAAGGCAAAGACACAAGAAATTCTTCTGCTATCCCATAGACAACAACGCCAGAAATTAACACGTTGACAGAGGCTGGGCTTGCGTAGGTTTTTCCCTTGAAGAGGAAAGGGTGATGCAACACAGGAGCAGAAAGTATTTCCCTCAGTTTGAGAACCAAGGTATCGATCCAGAAGGAGGATCTCGTCAAGTCTAGAGTACCTGCGCAAACAGAAACAAGCTTGCACCCAACGCTTCAAAGGGGTTGTCAATCGCTTCAAGATTGTTTGCAAAGTGAGATCTCAAGGCGGAAAGTGCAACAAAGTAAAAAGTGTAATGTTGAAAATATGGTGTGGAGTAGACCCTGGGGGCCATAGTGTTCACTAGAGGCTTCTCTCAAAATAGCAAATATCACGGTGGGTGAACAAATTACTGTCGAGCAATTGATAGAACCACGCAAAGTCATGACGATATCTAGTGCAATGATCATGCATATAGGCATCACGTCCGAGACAAGTAGACCGATACTTTCTACATCTACTACTAATACTCCACACATCGGCCGCTATCCAGCATGCATCTAGTGTATTGAGTTCATGACGAACAGAGTAACACTTTAAGCAAGATGACATGATGTAGAGGGATAATCTCAAACCAATGATGAAAAGCCCATCTTTTTACCCTTGATGGCAACAACACGATGCGTGCCTCGCTACCCCTTCTGTCACTGGGTGAGGTCACCGCATGGTATGAACCCAAAACCAAGCACTTCTCCCATTGCAAGAATCATAGATCTAGTTGGCAGACAAAACCCACAACTCGAAGAGAATTACAAGGATATGAAATCATGCGTAAGAGAGATCAGAAGAAACTCAAATAAGATTCATAGATAATCTGATCATAAATCCACAATTCATCGGATCTCAACAAACACGCCGCAAAAGAAGATTACATTGGATAGATCTCCATGAAGATCATGGAGAACTTTGTATTGAAGATCCAAGAGAGAGAATAAGCCATCTAGTTACTAGCTATGGACCCGTAGGTCTATGGTGAACTACTCACGCATCATCAGAGAGGTCATGGTGTTGATGAAGAAGCCCTCCGTATCCGAATCCCTTTCCGGCAGGGCACCAGAACGTGCCCCAGATGGGATCTTGCGGAGACAGAAGCTTGCGGCGGCGGAAAAGTACTTTCGATGATCTCCTGATTTTTTCTGGAATTTATGGGAATATATAGGCGAAAGACCTTGGGAAAAGTGCGTCCAGGGGGCCCACAAGCCTGGATGGCGCGACCTCTCCCTGGCCGCGGGGTGGGGGCTTGTGGGGCCCCTGAGGCTCCCCAGCCTTGTCTCCCAAGCTTCCCGATCTTCTTCTGTTCCAGAAAAATCTTTTCGAGGATTTTCTTCCGTTTGGACTCCGTTTCAAAATCTCCTCTGAAAGGGGTCCAAAACATGGAAAAAACAGGAACTGGCACTTGGCACGGAGTTAATAAGTTAGTCCCAAAAAATATATAAGAGGCATATAAAACATCCAAAGTTTGACCAGATAATAGCATGAAACCATCAAAAATTATAGATACCTTGGAGACGTATCAGTTACTCAAAAAATTAAACTCCCCTCTCCTATTAAGCTCCGAAGTAGTAGCGTAGTGGTAGGGTGGTTTTGGTGCTAGTTGGAGGTTGTGGGTTCGATTCCCCCTCGGCGCCCTTTTGCATTTTAATTCTATCGGCACAGTAGCTTAGCAGAGAGCACATCCTACTCTCTTCTCTGTATCTGTCAAACCAGAGCATCTCAGCCCAGTGGCATTGTTGCAGTGTTGGATCCAGGAGGTCTAGGCTTCGATTCCTACCCCCTCCCATTTTTTTTTCTTTTGCTTTCTTTTGCACTTTTCCCTTTGGCTTGTTGTAGATTTTGCTGTGGTGTGCTTACACCATGGGGGAATTTTATCTCCCCTCAAAACAACATGTGGTGCCTATAGATTTTCTAGTTTGTGAATACATGATGGTGTAGGCTTGTGTGGGTGTGTAGGTTTACTTGGTAGAAGAGCAAGTGTGTGTTATTTTGCATACATGTAAGTATTGTGTCATGTGTGTGTGTGCACCTTGTGGGCTTTGCACTAGCCTAGTGTTGTGTGTGTGTGGGTACCCCCACATACCTTTTGTGTGTGTCCTATGTAGATGCTTTGGTGTTGTGAGTGTGATGTTGGTGTGTGTGTGTCCACATACATGCCCAAAGCATGTAGGGCCTTGTTGATCTCATGAGCATGCTTCTATAGTAGGGGTGTAGAATATATGGTGTCAAGTAGTGTGTGTGTCCTCAATATCATGTGTAAGTGTTTTTATTATGTTGTGCTTGATACATGTGATGGTGTGGTGGTGTGGCAAGGCACATGGGCATGAGGTATACCCCTCATGTGCCCCATTGATGTTGTGGACATGTGCAAGAGCTTGTGTAGTTGTTGATCTAGTGATTTGCACATGTAATGATGCACTATTCACTATATGTGATTCTATGTTGGTTTTCTTCTCCAGTTTGTGCCCATTTGTTCTATATAAGTGCATAGGTATTATATATATTTTTGGGGTGGAAATATCCCAGGAATCCATTGGTGAAGTCAGTTTTGCCTTTGGAACATTTTCTAGAGATGAAAAAGTTCAGATTTTTTCTATGTTTGGAGCTTGGTCTCATGAGTTGTGGTGAGCCCAAGAGGTTGAATCCTTGTTGTGGCATTAGAGGGTGACCCCCTCTACCACTTGTTGCTTTTGTTTCATGCTGAGGAATTCATATGTGCAAGTGGTGCTTAGTCAAAGTAGGCATGTGGCTGAAATTCCAGTTTAGTGAAAATCTGTGATTTTCACTAAGTCTGGGAATCTCCTTATATTTTCTTCTCCTGTTGTTATGCTTGTAGAGGTCCATGTGTTGTGATTCAGCCTTAGTTATCAACTGGGAAGTTGTAGCTTTTATGTTTGTCTAGCACCCTGTAAATTTTCATTCCATTTGGAGTCCTATAGATATTGTTTTGGGTGCTGTCAAAATGCTTCAGAGCATAAACAGCTAGTGAGAATCTGGAATTTTCACGAAGTCCCTGAAATCTGATATTTTTGTCCAAGTTAGCAGTTGTGTAACTTTGTGTGTGAAACTCCTTTGCATTATATTTTTGCTTGTGCTTCTAGTAATCTTGGATAGCTTCTGCCACATATCCTATTTGGCATGTTTAGGTGGTTGTAGGTGACTTGCATGTCGCTCTCAAAAGGCTATGATGCTGTTTATGGCAGATTGTATAGTTTTGATGTTTTGATGCATGTGAGTGCATAGATGATGGTGTGGTGATATTCCTTGCACCACCCCATCCATGTTGGTTTGTTTTATGTCTTGGAAACCTGGAAATACCAGAAGTATGCCATTGGTGTGTGTTGTGATGTGTTTGGCACGTAGCACTTCATTTCTTGTTTCGTTGTTTCCCGTTGATCCATAGCTCCGTTTATAATGTTCTTTATATGATTTTGCATCGTTTTCTCGTGACGCATATGTTCATGGCATCATTATGCATGTAAAGATAGCTTAGAGTGCAGTTCTGTCCAGGAACATGTATTTACTTCTCATGTTTGTGCTAGTGAGTAGAATAGAGATGCATGTTCATATTCATCTCATGCATCATGTGCTTGTTGCATCTTGAGGTGTTGTTGTTCATTGGATGCTATTTTTATGTTGGGTAGCACCGGGATTGGAGAATGATTACGTGGATCCGGGAGAGTACGTGCAGGATGAACAAGAGCAGTTCCAAGCTGAGGATATCACAGGCAAGATGATATGACCTTGATTCCATCTCTAGAATTTTTACGCTAGTGTACGTTTTCTTCGTCATATGCTCGCTGCCTACCAATGAAATTATTGCCTCCTCAATTGCCATGAAATCCAAACACCTATCCCTTCCTAGCAAATCTTGAATGGCTAAGTAGTCTTTGCTCAACTACTAATGTTAGCGTTGCTAGTTGTAGGTGATTTCTCTCTTGTGATAACATGAGATGATATAATTATGTTAAATCTGTTATTTAATTAATGCACCTATATACTTGGTAAATAACGTAAGGCCGAGCCTTTTGCCGGGTGTTTTGTTCCGTTATTGCCGCCATAGTTACCGGCTACCGGTGTTTGATTCCATAATGATCGCTCCTAACACGTTCGGGGTTGTTATGGGGACCCCCTTGATAAATCGTGCAGTGTTAAGAATTGTCCAGCAGGGCTCTTCTTTGGTGTTAATTTGCTAATCACTTAATAATAACCTGCATTCAGAATAGCTACCTCGAGGAATTTAATCAACAATCCGGGCCAGTGCTCCTCATGAGTGTTGGTCCAACCCAGAGCAGCTTATTACGCTCCCCGGGGCAACTCGGTGTTTTGGCGTGGTAACCATCGCTCATCTGGCGTGTCCTGAGACTGAGATACGTGGCTCTTATCAGGGTCGTCGACACGTCGGGAGGTCCTGCTAGTCTTGTCTTACCTTGGCGATATATCTTGCGTATAAGAATCCCGGTGAAGCTTTGGTTCTCCCAGAGTTGAGGTTTTCCACCTAAGGAATCCGACGAGATCACGAGATTCGTGATAGAGGATTACTTTGTGGCCCGTGTACGTTTGTGATGGACTAGTTGGAGAACCCCTGCAGGGTTTTATCTTTCGGAAAGCCGTGCCCGCGGTTATGTGGCAACTTGGAATATTTGTTAAAATCTGGTTATAGACAACTTAAACATAAGCTAATAAAATTGCCAACTGTGTGCGTAACCGTGACTGTCCCCTTCGAAGATCTCTGTTTGATCGGGAACACGGTGGGGTCATGATTGACGTAAGTAGGTGTTCGGGATCACTTAGTGATCAGTTAATCATCGACCGCTAGAATAGACCACCTTCATACAAGTTCTACGTAAGTTAGCCACCATAAGATGCTTAGGTTGCTGCAACCTAAATACTCCACGTTTCCAACCTAATAACTTGACTAGTTCTCGCACCGAGGTCATAGATTGCCGAGTCCCCGTGGCTCACAGATTCCTTCACAACATCAACAGGTTTAGGTACCCCGAGACAGGTGATCCCGACAGCATGCAGCTGGCATGGCAGTACGATAGGAGAACGACCGCCTGTACGTGAACTATCCAGAAGACTGAGGCGTGGTCGTGATCGTGGGCAAGCATGCAGGGTAGCATAGTCATTTCTCATGTTTTGTAGTCCGTAGCGAAAATACCTTGTTTGGATGCGTGATGTACTCTTATATATTTATGAGATGGCACTTGAATCCCTTATTGTCATTCTTCTATTATTATGTATGTGCTATGTTACCGTGCTTGCGAAACGTTTAGATGCGCTTCTTTCCAATTCGGGGCCTCGTTCCCCAAATCGGAAAGGATCGCATCTTAGTCGTTACAGGGCTGCACCATGGATTGGGGTGGCAAAAGCTTCTCTCACCTCCACTATATATAGGTGGGAGGGAGGGGTTGTGCCCTAGGGAAAAATCCCTAGGGTTCGGCCGGCGCAAGAGGAGAGGAAGGAGTCCTCCTCCAATACAACTTGGAAGGTGGAGTCCTCCTTCCCTAATTCGGTTTGCCCACCTCTCCATTCATTTTCTCCTTCTTTGGCTGAAATATCCCTCCTTAGGCTGGCCACCAGCCCACTAAGGGCTGGTGTGCCACCCTTGGGCCTCTTTGGTTCTCTCCCGAGTGGGTGGCCCCTCCCGGTGGAACTCCAGAACCCATTCGTCACTCCCGGTACTTTAGCGGTAATGCACGAAAACCTTCCGGAAGCCAAATGGATACTTCCTATATATAAATGTTTGTCTCCGGACCATTTCGGAAACACTCGTGATGTCTGGGATCTCATCCGGGACTCCGAACAACATTCAATTACTATCATGAATAATTCAACTATACTGAGACGTCACCGAACCTTAAGTGTGCATACCCTGTGGGTTCGAGAACTTTGCAGACATGACCGAGACACTCTCCGGTCAATATCCAATAGCGGGACCTAGATGCCCATATTGAATCCTACATATTCTACGAAGGTCTTATCGGTTGAACCTCTATGTCAAGGATTCAGTTAATCTCGTATATCATCCCCTTTGTCCTTTAGTGTGTTCCTTTCCCGAGAATCGATCATTGATATCTCCATACCTATTTCAATCTCATTATTGGCAAGTCTCTGTACTCATTCCATAATACAAGATCCCATGCTTAACTCTTTAGTCACATTGCTTGCAAGGCTTGTTAATGATGTTGTATTACCGAGTGGGCCCCGAGATACCTCTCCGTCATACGGAGTGACAAATCCCAGTCTTGATCCATGCTAACTCAACGGACAACCTCAAAGATACCTGTAGAGCACCTTTATAGGAATGTATACTTGACATGCAGAAAATAATAGCAACAAAATAACACGATCACATGCTACGTTTATAGTTGGGTCTTGTCCAACACATCGTTCTCCTAATGATGTGATCCCGTTATCAAGTGACCACACTTGTCTATGGCTAGGAAACCTTGACCATCTTTGATCAACGAGCTAGTCAACTAGAGGTTCACTAGGGACATTGTTTTGTTTATATATCCACACATGTATTTGTGTTTCCATTCAATATAATTGTAGCATGGATAATAAACTATCATCTTGAAACAGGAAATATAATAATAACTATTTTATTATTGCCTCTAGGGCATATTTCCAACAGTCAAATGTTGAGGTGATTGTCCATCATCTTGTTACGGGAGGACCCGGTGATTGAATGGCCGTGTTCATATCTTCGGCTTCTTCAGAGGATAAGTCTAACAGATCGGTTAGATCTTTGATAGTGGCGATGAAGTGGGTGATGGGTGGGGAATAAAGTTTCCTGCACCTAGTTCCAGGGCTAGGAGGGTCCTAGATCGGGGTTAGCTCGTGCGAACAGTCAACTGTTTGGGCTCGAGTCATCGTATCATTTGACCATGAGGGATTTGCCGGACTAATCCTGAGAGCCCTAGCAGAGGTGCATTTGAGAGCTTCAGCATAGGACGTGCGTTCACGCGGAATGACCCTCATGCCTCCGAACACCATGGTCAGATCCTGGCTCGAGGCTGAATTAACATTATAATCTATTATGGACTCAAGTTCGAGGATAGGACCCAAAGTAAAAGCTTCAGAATTTTTGAGCTCTTCGGCCAAGGATGAGACGTCGAAGAGGATCAACTCGCCTCAGGCGTTGGCAACAAATTCCAACTCACCAAACTTAAATTCTTGACTCGGGGTGAGCCCGTCAATCTGGCGATGAACCGCCTTGACGTGTGGCTGGCACTACCAAAAGCAGGGTATTTGTCGGAGATGAAGATATCCCCGGCCTTGACGTTGTCGCTGGTGACCAAGCGAGCCATCGATCCTTTTTGCGATTTCATAGCGGTGCTCTCAATGAAGGCACCAATGTTGGTGTTAAAACCAGCTGATCTCGAGTAGGTGGTACGAACTGTGGATCTAGGGTTGATGGGTAACATAAGACGAAGAAGACGGTGTTTTACCTAGGTTTGGGCCCTCTTGATGGAGCTAAAATGCTACGTCATGCTCTTGTTGTTATTGATGGAATAGTACAGAGTACAAAGTTGATCTACTGCGAGATCGGATGTTGTGGTCTAAATCCTAATCGTAATGAGCTTAATGTGTGCTATGAACTATGGTCCTCTGGCTTATATAGATGCCACAGGTACTAGGGTTACACAAGGTTGGTTACAATGAAGAAGGAATATGCCGATTACTGTATCTCTTTGGATTTTTGATACTTCCAAAATGTATCTATAATTTCTACTTGTTCCATGAACTTTTGGGTTATATTGTTATACATTTTGCTACACTTTTATATCTTTTTACACATATTTGGACTAACCTACTAACTCAGTGCACCCAGTGCCAGTTTCTGCCTGCTGATGTCTATTTTGCACGGGCTTTTACCCAATTTACCGAAGCCCGAAAAATCCCGAGAAAAATATATAAAAAATCAGCATACCGGAAGCTTCCAGATCACCGCAGATGGGCCAGAGGGGGGCCACGAGTAATCTAGGTGACCTCCTAGCGCGGCCTACCCCCTGTCCGCGGCCACAGGCCTCCTGGGTGGGTCCCACCTCCTCCGGCGCCCTCCTTCGGCCTATATTTACCTCTCCGAGAGGAAACCCTTCCAGAATATCCAAAATCACAATTTTCTCCATCGTTCCGCCGCCAGAGCATTTCCGAGATCGGGAGCGTTAGTAGACCTCTTCCCGGCACCCTGCCGGAGGGAGGATTGACCTCCGGGAGCTTCTCCACCGCCATGGACGCTTCCCGGACCTACCGTGAATCCTCCTCCTTGGACCATGGGTCCATGACCAGTAGCTATGTGATGTCTTCTCTCGAATCTTGTGCTTCAATGGTTAGTACTTGTGAGCTGCCCTACATGATAAAGGCATCTATGTAATTCTCTTGTTGTTGCTATGCTCGGTTTGTTGGGATCCGATGGATTATGAGATTATGTTCAGATTGTTAAGAGTTATATATTAGATTATGCTTTTATATTATGTTCCTTAGTGATTCATGCATGTTCTCCGTTGCTATTTATTGCTTTGGCCGAGCAGTAGATTGTAACTCCAAGAGGGAGCGTTATGCAGGATTGTGGGTTCATGCCCCTCGATGTCTATCTTGAGTGACACAAACATGAGACTAGGGGATGTGTTGTTGCCACCAGTGAGAAAACAATGGTGCTTGTGACCGCAGTTGCAAGGATTGTTTACCGTATGCATAGTTCATTAATGCAGTTGTCCGTTGCTTTGAGTTTACCCTTTGGGTGGGGCTCGCAACTTAATACCGATCACATGTTCTGGATAGATAATCTCAAGGTGGAAGATTAGTAAGTAGATGCTGATGAATAAACAGTCTACTTGTCTTGGCGTACTGCCATTACTATTGAACCTCTAACTATCAAGTAGCATAATTAGCATTGCGGTGCGTTCATAATTCTATCAATTGCCCAACTGTAATTTGTTTACCCAAGCAAAGTAGTTTATCATCTTTTGGGAGAGAGACATCACTAGTGAACATCATGTGACTCTGGTCGATATCACCATCATTGTTTACACCTCCATCATTTACTGCTTTCATTTACTTTTCCATTGCAATCACTATAAGTATTCCCGCTTGTGTTTTGATCCTTTGCAAACTACAAGGGCGGAGAGACTGACAACCTCTCTGTACTCGTTGGGAGCAAAGTTATCTGTTGTGTGTGCAAGTCCACGTCTTGTGCTAGCGCCAGGGTGGCAGACACCTAGTTGTTGATCCTAGGAGTCCTCCTGGTTCGATAAACCTTAAAGTCTCCATGTAAGGGAAATCTTGCTGCTGACTACATCTCAACCTTCCACTTTGGGTAACCAACGAGGAGCGAGAAGTATATAAATCATCTCGTGATCAAGCAAAGTTTTCTAGCGCCGTTGCCGGGGACTCCAGTCTTCAAGATAGGGGAGTTGCACACTATCTTTTACCTTTGCTTTTTAGTCTTGTTAGTTTTCTTTTTAGTTTTTGCTTTAGAGTCTTATACCAAAAACCACAAAAAAATTAGTTACTTTGCTTTTAGTTGTCAAGCATGTTAGGATTTGCTGCTTTGAGGGAATCTGAGGTCCTAGATTTCCATCAAAGGGTTGGAGAAGGTGTGAAGAAAGCTTGGGATAGAATTTCTGAAGCACATAAAGAAATTATTCCTTGGATCCCTATCAAAATTGTTCTTAGAAATTTTTATCATGGTCTTTTTAAGTGGTGTCAACACTCTCTTGATATTAAAGCTGAAGGAAATTTTTTAGAGTGTGATGAGGCTAGAGCTCTTGATATTATACATGGTCTAACTAATTACTTTGTTTATGATCATGGATTTGACACTATTATATATAAACTTGCAATCATTGAAAGAAGAATAGATGCTCTAGACTTAAGAGAAGGAGAGAAACCCATGGTTGATAAGAAACGGATTTTGAAAATAGATGATGACTCGGAGCCTTTTGTTAGAATTAGCATATCTAACCAAGACTTCCTTGCTTATTGTGATATTGGATCCATGGTTTCTACAATGCCAAAAGTTGTTTATGATTCTCTCTAGTTAGACATGGACAATTTTTCATCTTATCACGAACATGCTAATGGGGATATTACTGAAATCCAAGGAAAGGTAAAAAGATGTCCAGGTTACATTCTCTAAAAGGAATGCAATGGTTGATTTCTTCATCATGAAGCCAAGCCAAGGGAACATAGTGCTTCGAAGGGACTTCCTCCGAGCCATGAGAGGCTTCATTGATATCGGTAAAGGACACACACGCTTACGTGGGAAAGAGAAACGTATGTACCCATTCCCTAGGAAAAATAAGGATGAACTTGTTGAGGATCCGTTTAAAGGTTTTTATGATTCCGATTACCTCGGAAAATTTTGATCCTCCTTTTTGCATTATGCCTAGCTCAAAGGGATAAAAGAAAGCGCTTGTTGGGAGGAAACCCAATTTGTTTTTACTTTCAGTTTTAGTGGTCTTGATGCTTGTTACTACTGTAGCAATATCATTGTATCTTTATTTTTAAGCTTTGTGCCAAGTTATAGCATCCGATTGCAAGAAAGTTCAAAAATTGTGACATGCTGTCGAGAAACAGATTCTGTGTGCCTGACGAAAAAATTAGCCAAAACTCACCAAATCATCTTTTTGATCTGAATTGTTGCAACATCATGCTCTATATAATTGCCTTTCTTGCATCTGTTCTGAGTTTTTTGATTTGAGTTGCAGAAGTGCCCCGAATAAATTATTTACTACCTGTTGTTCTGTTTTTCATAGATTCTGCCACGTTTTGCGTTTTCATCATTTTGCAAATCCTAAGATTACTTTTTATTTGCAAAAACCTTTTGGTAATCATGAAAAACAGTAGCTATTCATGAAAATCTTTATTCCAGCAGGGAATGAATTATTTATTAAGGGTACTAACCACTCTAATCAGCTTATGATGAATTTCGTACGAATAGAGTTTTCATGTATGCAACGGGAGATGATGAAAGAAGATACATGAGTGTCAAGCGCTCAAGCTTGGGGATGCCCCCATGCACCCCAAATTTTTTTCAAGGAGACTCAAGCATCTAAGCTTGGGGATGCCCCCGTGCATCCCTTTCTCTATCAACAATCATCAGTTCGTCCATCTCCATGCTATATTTTTATCACTTCATATGTTATGTGCTATGCTGGGAGCATCCTGCTCTTTACTTTTTAGTTTGTTTAGTTTTGCTTGCTGTTCATAACAAGTAGGAACCTAGCCTACCTTGTTTGGGAGAGAAACACGCTCCATTCCACTCTAAAACACAACATAGGTTTTCATGCTTATCCTTTTTGTGTGTTCTTTATCTTTACATAGCTATTGTCATGCTTAGCTCTTAGTTTTCATGCTATATCTTTTTAAGAGCTATTATTTAGGTTGCTTTTGGAACACTCTTGAGTTATCATGCTTATCTTGTCTAGAGAGTTGGCATGTTGCACTGAGTTGTGTGTCTTGCATGAGTAGGTAATTAAGATTGCTATTTAAGTATAGTAGTAACTTGCAATAGGTTTGAGTTATTGATTTGGGTAATGTTTGGACTATTAGTGCCAAGAGATTGAGCCTATTAGTGATACGTGTCGTATTTTGGGAAATCTGTGTGTTTTCCAAAAACTAAAAATTTGTTGAGTACTCTAGCTACTAAATTGATCGCTAACCTCTCGAGGGGTTGGAATATATAGAGTACCCTCATGTTACCATGGGTCGAGGATGCACAAGGATAACCAAACCCCCAAACACTCCTCCTCGGGGTACTTGTCTCTCTGTGAATTTCCTAACTAGATAGAGAGTTACCGATAATAAGTGTATGAGTTCTGCGGACTAATGTGAGTATTCGATTGTTGGCACTTCCACCATCCATATTTTGCTAGCCTCTTCGTACCGTGCATTGCCCGTTTCTCACATTGAGAGTTGGTGCAAACTTCGTCGGTGCATCCGAACCCATGGCATGATACGCTCTATCGTACATAAGCCTCATTATATCATTCCTCAAAACAACCACCATACCTACCTATTAAGGCATTTCCATAGCCTTTCCAAGATACATTGTCGTGCAACATCCACCATCTCATGACTTGATCTTCATTTCAGACATGCTTTTGCTTGATCATAGAGCCGCATGACAGTTGGGCCTTGCCCAAATTATTGCTACATGATGCGCTAGTATCATTGCATATCTTGCTACACTGGCAGAGGCATACATTTGCATACATCATGATAGTTTTCACTTGTCTTTATGTTGAGTACTTCTTATAAAGTGTGATGATCTTCTTTTTATTCATGTAAAACATAGAGCCTTTGTAATGCCCCAAGTGTGTAGTTGCCATATTTGGAACCTATCTTATGTGGGTCCACCTTGTCATGAACATGTTTGATCTTAATGCATGTATGATTTCATGTGGCACTTGATCTTCTTAGGTTGTGTGGCTATATTTTTTTGCTTGTCTTGTCATTGTGATTGAGTTGATGTGGGGTTGGCCTTGTGATCACATGTGATGATGGTGTGTGGAGTGTAGGAGTGGTTGCTATGTATTTTCAAAGCTCCTTGCAATTCAAACCCTTTTCCTTTCCTTTTAATCTCATGTTCAAAATTCCATCTTCCCAAAGCTGATTTAAAAATGTCTTGTGTTTAGAGTATATTGTGGAGATGATGATGTAATAGTTTGGAGTCTTGGTTTTGGATTTGGGGGAGCATATAAATCACAAAACAGGTTATTTAAATGTTGTTTTGGATCTATTAAAGTAGCCCCATAAATGCTTGTTGTATGTTATTGAAATAGGTAGTTCATTTTCAGGTCCGGGGCAATTTTTGCTTTGATTTTATCTTTTATAATTTGCCCTGTGCCTATTTTTCTTTTACCTATTTTATTTTAAATAGAAATAGCCAGGGTGCTTCTCTTTCTCTATCTGGCACACTAAGTGGGCTCCCTCCCACTTAGCAGCCCATCTCTCCTTTCCCTCGCAGCCCGTCGCGCGTCTGTCGTCTTCCCCCTCCTTTCCACCGAGGCAGTGGGTCCCTCCCGTCAGCCTCTCTATTCCATTCCCCTCTGTTCCACAGGAGAGAGCACGCGCACATGGAGCCCGTCGCGCGTCCCTCGCTTCTCCCCTCGCCCTATAAAGGAGCCTTGGCATCCGTGCATTCGTTAGGCTTCCTCCCTGCCGCCGCTCCATCCAGATCTCGATCCCTCTCTCTCTCTCTCTCGTCGCTGCAAGGTAAGGAATCTTCGGCTCCGCCATGGCCGACGGATGAAGCTGGTCGTCGCCGTCATCCTCCTTCGTCTTCTTCCTCGTCGAAGGGTCCAGAAGCTCGAGGGCATCTCCAGGAGTCCGTTCCTGCCGCTGGATCTCCTTCCCCGACTATGCTTCGTCTTCTTCCCAGAGGCGCCTCTTCTCCGACGAGTTCTGCCGCTCCGCTGTTCTGCTTCCACTACTTCCTCTACGTGCACTCCTTCCTCGACCCGTACTTGAGGTAGTGATCTTCCTTCCTCCTCCCTGCCTTAGATCTGTTGTCGTAGCTGCTTGATTGCTGAGCTCGTCATGTTTGTCACCGGAGCGCCGCTCACCGTGGATCCGTAGCTGTAGAGCCCCTCGGGCCTTGGTTAGGATAGGAATGGAACCGTGGATGCACCAGCATCCTTCCATAGAGCGCGATTAGTCCAATTGCCAACAGAACGCCGACGAGGTACCACCCCCGTTCCGGCCAGCCGTCGGTAGCAGAAGTAGCAGTAGGGGTACTACTTTTGTTTTGCTTCCTCTATGTAGTTAAGATCCGAACCGTAGCCTAGTGGTTGCAGTGTGTTGTTGCCTGATGAGAGGGCGTGGGTTCGATCCCCCCTCGGCACATCTTTTTTTTTCGTTTATTCTGCACAGTAGTCAACAGGAACATGTTATCCTGTATGTGCCGTCTTCCCTGTCGATACGATGCAAGTGGCAGAGTGGCATGACTTTGTTGGTGCTATACAGTGGGTTCTGGGTTCGAAGCCCAGGTGCCCTGTTGTATTTTTGTCATTTCCTTTAATTTCTATTTCTTTTGCTTGTCCTACCATATTTGTGCCTAACCCATAGGCATTAAAGTGGACCATTTTGATTTCTTCTCCTGCTATGCATAGATAGAGGCAGGATCTTTGGTTGTGTGTGTGTGTGTGCACACACTTGTGATAGTGCAAGTGATGTGTGTATGTGTGTATGTGGCTTAAGTGATAAGTGGCTCATGTGATCTTGCTAGTGTGTGTGGGTGTGTAGTTCTTGCAAAGTATGTGCGTTGTGGAGTAGGTGAGATGTGTGTGTGTTGAGGTGATGTGTGTGTAAGTAGTGCACACATATGTGGTACCTAGTAGGAGTGTATGTATGTCATGCTCCATGTTTACTTGCATAGTAGTTTTTCCTTCATGCTGTTCTTGGGATTAAGTGCTTGTGATGAGGTTGTTGTGATGATATGTGTGTGGTGAAAACAACCCCATTTGCAACACTTGTGCACCTCCTCATGTTCATATGAGAGAGGTCATGATGTGTGTGTGTGTGGGTGATCTAGTGAAAGTAGTGCTTGCGATGTTGTTGTGCATGACACAAACATGGGGTTCAAACCCTCATGTCGCTATTGTCTTTGTGCACATGAGCATAACTATGTAGTAGTCGTTCTAGTGATAGTCACATGAAATGTTGCACTATTCACTATAAATGATTTGGAGTAGCTTCTTCCTTCTTAATTTGTGGTCACTTGTTCCAAGTAAGTGCCCACATATTATATATGATTTTGGGGTAGAATCTCCCAGGGAATCCAGTGGTGAGGTTAGTTTTTCCATTGGGACAATTTATGGAGTTGACATATTCAGATTTGTTCCAAGTTTGCTCTTTGTTTCCATGGAATAGGTTGAGCCCAAGGGCATGGTTTCTTGTGTGGTAGTAGTAGGTGATCTCCTCTAGAACATGTTGGTGTCAAATATTTTAGTGTTACTTCTGTGCAAGTTGTGCCTAGACAAACCGGGCATGTGGCTGTAAATTGCAGATTAGTGGGAATCTGAGATTTTCACTAAGTCTGAGAATCTGTATATATTTTCTTCTCCTGTTGATGTGGTTGTGCAGGTCAATGTGTTGTGATCTAGCCTTAGGTTTCAACTGGAAAGTTGGACCTGGTATGTTTGCCTAGCTCTCTGTAAACTTTCATGTCATTTGGAGTCGTGTAGTTATTGTTTTGTCTGCTGTCAAAATGCTTCAGAGCATAGTCAGAAAGTGAGAATCTGGAATTTTCACTAAGTCCCTGAAAACTGATAATTTGGGCAAGTTTGCAGCCTTGTAACTTTCAGTGTTTAATTCCTTTTTGTGTGATTCTTGCTTGTGCTTTTAGTATTCTCGGATAGCTACAGCCACATATATTATTTTTCATATTTGGGTGGCTGTAGGTGCTTTGCATGTAGCTCACAAAGTGCTATGATGCAGTTTATGGCAGATTGTATAGTTTTGTCATTTTGATGTTTGTGAGTGCTTAGTTGAGGATGTGGTGTTCTTCCTTTCTCCACCCCATCCATGATGGTTTGTTTTATGTCTTGGCAACCTGAAAATAGCAGAGTTGTGCCATTTGAGTGTGTGGTGATGATTTTGTCACGTAGGGCTTCATATCTTGTTTCGTTGTTTCTCGTTGATCCATAGCTCCGATTGTAATGTTCTTTATATGGTTTTGCATCGTTTTCACGAGACGCGTCTGATTATGTCATTCTCATGCATGTCAAAATAGCTTAGGATACAGTTCTGTCCAGGAACATGTATTCACTCCTTATGCTTGTGTTAGTGATAGAGATAGTGATGCATGCTCATATTCAGCTCATGCATCATGTGTTTGTTGCATCTTGAGGTGCTGTTGTTCATTGGATGTTATTCTTATGTTGGGTAGCACCGGGATCGGAGAACGAATACGTGGATTCAGGAGAGTACGTGCAGGACAAACAAGAACCTTGATTCTATCTCTAGACTTGTTATGCTAGATTACGTTTCTGTTGTTATATGCTGCTGCCTACCACTGAAATATTTGCCTCTTGATATGCCATGAAACCAAACACTTACCCCTTCCTAGCAAACTTGAATGGCTAAGTAGGCTTTGCTCAGCTACTAATGTTAGCGTTGCTAGTTGCAGGTGCTTTGCCTCATGTGATAACATGAGATTGATATCAGTATCTTAAATTCTGTTATTTAATTAATGCACCTGTATACTTGGTAAATAACGGAAGGCCTACCTTTTGCTGGGTGCTTTGTTCCGTTATTGCCGCCATAGTTACCGGCTACCGGTGTTTGATTCCATATTGATCGCTCCTAACACGTTCGGGGTTGTTATGGGGACCCCCTCGATAAATCTCGTAGTGCGAAGACTTGTCCGGCAGGACCCAACATTGGTGTTAATTTTCTAATCACTTAATAATAATCTGCATAGGGAATGGCCTACCCAAGGAATTTAATCAACAACCCGGCCAAGTGCTCCTCATGAGTGTTGGTCCAAACTAGAGCACCGTGCGGGGCCATCCCGGGGCAACTCGGGAGATTTCTTTGGCCATTGTACGCTTCGCTTATCCGGCGTATCCTGAGACTGAGATACGCGGCTCTTATCTGGTTCGACGACACGTCGGGAGGTCCTGCTAGTCTTGTCTTACCTTAGCGATATATCTTGCGTATAGGAATCCCGGTGAAGCTTTGGAACTCCCCAGAGTTGAGGTTTTCCTCTAAGGAATCCGACGAGATCACGAGATTCGTGATAGAGGATTACTTTGCGGCCTGTGTACGTTTGTGATGGACTAGTTGGAGCACCCCTGCAGGGTTAAATCTTTCGGAAAGCCGTGCCCACGGTTATGTGGCAACTTGGAATATTTTGTTAATATCCGGTATTAGATAACTTAAAATAAGCTAATAATATTGCCAACTGAGTGCGTAACCGTGATTATCCCCTCGAAGATCTCTCTTCCGTCGGGAACACGGTGGGGTTATGAATGACGTAAGTAGGTGTTCAGGATCACCTAGTGATCAATTATCATCGTCCGCTAGTCTAGCCCACCTTCATAAATGTTCTACGTAAGTTAGCCACCATATCAAGCTTAGGACGTTGCAACCTTAAACACTCTGCCCTATACAACCTAATAACTTGACTAGTGCTGGCACCGAGGTCTTAGATTGCTCACAGATTCCTTCACAACACCAACAGGTTCAGGTACCCTAGAGACAGGTGATCCCGACGGCACGCAGCTGGCGTGGCAGTATGACGAGGAGACCGACCGCCTGTACGTGAACTATCCAGAAGATTGAGGCATGGTCGTGATCGTGGGCCAGCAGGCAGGGTAGCATAGCCATTTTCCTTGTTTTGTAGTCCCTAGCGGAACTACTTTGATTGTATGCATGATGTATTCTGATATATTTATGAGAAGACAATTGAGCCCCTGATTGTCTATCTGTTATTATTATGTATGTGCTGTGATACCTTGTTTGCGAGACGCTTAGATGCGCTCCTTTCCAATTCGGGGTCTCGATCCCCAGATCGGAAAGGACCGCATCTTAGTCGTTACAGTCTTGCCCTTAAGTGAGGGAAATATCCCAAATAGGACAGAACAAAAGATCCCAAAGAGGACAAATGAGAGATAAAAATAAAGAGACAAAGATGCCACAAAAAAAGAGAAAAAGAAAAAGAAAAAGAAAAGAAATAAAAAGAGAGAAGGGGGCAACACTACTATTCCATTTGAAGATCCACACTCGTACCCCATTGCTATATTTGTACTACATAAAGATTATCCTTCACGCATAACAATGTGGGGACCCTTACACTATAGAACTTGGTTTGCATATTCCAATGATGATCCTCCTAAAATGAGCTCTAGGTATTCATGAGAAAACAAGTTGGATGCACCCCCACTAGTTCCATTGAAGAGATTACCTTAGCTCATATGTGCATCCATTACATGGCAATCCCTACTCCTCACATCATATCTATCATTTGGCTTTCTCTCGCCTATGGTTGTCCTCATTGATGTGAGCCTTTTCACACATTTTTTTGTTCCTTACCCATCATTATTCTATTTGCCATCCTAAGTGCCAACATATCTTTCTTACGCTCATCCATTGCATGAGTGCTCAAAGTCGAAAGGGAGAGGATCATTTTGACTTGTGCGTGACTAGTGGTCTGGGGATGAGTCAGAATAAGATTCCGATGGAGACCAAGTGTGAGGTTTAGTCGATTGAGTTCTGAATTAAAAATATATATTTTATGATCTCAACCCATCTCCCATTTCTTGCATGCAAACACCATTTGGAGACATTCGAGTCACGGACAGCGAGAGCTCTTGCACCTTTATGTTCTTACTTTTCTAATTTCAATACTAAATATAGACTCTTGCTTGTTATTGTCTTGACTTGAATTTCATATCTTACTTGCTTTACTTTGAAGTTCTTATATGTGTCTTAGCATGTCACCACAGAAATTATTGTGTTATCATTTATCTACTCGAGGACGAGCAGAAATTAAGCTTGGGGATGTTGATACGTCCAAAACGTATCTATAATTTCTGCTTCTTCCATGATCTTTTGGGTGAAATTTTTATATGTTTTGCTACACTTCTATATCTTTTTACACATATTTGTACTAACCTACTAACTCAGTGCACCGAGTGCCAGTTTCTATATGTTGATGTCTATTTTGCAGGGGCTTTTACCCAATTTTCCGAAACCCAAAAAATCCCAAGAAAAATATATAAAAAATCAACATACTGGAAGCTTCCAAATCAACGAAGATGGGCCAGAGGGGGGCGAGGGGCCGTCAATGTGACCTCCTGGCGGGGCCTACCCCCTAGCCGCGCCCACAGGCTGCCTGGGTGGGTCCCACCTCCTCCGGTGCCCTCCTTCGGCCTATATTTACCTCTTCGAGAGGAAACCCTTCCAGAATATCCAGAATCGTGAATTTCTCCATCGTTTCGCCACCGCAGCACTTCCGAGATAGGGAGTGTCAGGAGACCTCTTCCCGGCACCGTGCCGGAGGGAGGATTGATCTCCAGGAGCTTATCCACCGCCATGGACAATTCCCGGACCTGTCGTGAGTAGTCCTCCTTGGACCATGGGTCCATGACCAGTAGCTATGTGATGTCTTCTCTCCAATCTAGTGCTTCAGTGGTTAGTCCTTTTGAGCTGCCCTACATGATCAAGGCATCTATGCAATTCCTCTTGCTATTGCTATCCTGGGTTTGTTGGGATCCGATGGATTATGAGATTATGTTCAGATTGTGACGAGTTATATATTTGATTATCCTTCTATACTATGTTCCTTAGTGATTCATGCATGTTCTCCGTTGCTATTTATTGCTATGACGGAAACATGAGACTAGGGGATGTGCTGTTGCCACCAGGGAGAAAACAACGGTGCTTGTGACCGCGGTTGCAAGGATTGTTTACCTTACACATAGTTCGTTAATGCAGTTGTCCGTTGCTTTGAGTTTACACTTTGGGTGGGGCTCACAACTTAATACGACGAGATGTTCTGGATAGATATCTCAAGGTGGATGATTAGTAAGTAGATGCTGATGAATAATAGGTCTACTTGTCTTGGCATACTGCCCATTACTATTGGACCTCTAACTATCAAGTAGCATAATTAGCATTGAGTGCGTTCATAATTCTGTCAATTTCCCAACTATAATTTGTTTACCCAAGCATAGTTGTTTATCATCTTTTAGGAGAGAGACGCCACGAGTGAACATCATGTGACTCCGGTCCATGTCACCATTATTGTTTACACCTCCATCATTTACTGCTTTCATTTACTTTTCCGTTGCAATCACTATTACTATTCCCGCTTGTGTTCTTTGAAAACTACAAGGCCAGAGAGATTGACAACCTCTCTGTACTCGTTGGGAGCAAAGTTATTTGTTGTGTGTGCAGGTCCACGTCTTCTGCTAGCGCTAGGGTGGGCGACACCTACTTGTTCATCCTAGGAGTCCTCCTGGTTCGATAAACCTTACATTCTCCTTGTAAGGGAAAACTTGTTGATGACTACATCTCAACCTTCCACTTGAAGTAACCAATGAGGAGCGAGAAGTATATACATCTTCTCGTCATCAATTGTGCGCCAAGTCTTCAGAAGAGTCCATCTTGAGTTCGATACTTCTACTAATGGTCGAACAGGCGTGGGATTCTAGCCCATGAGAATAAGCAGATGTCCCAAGGAGCCCCTAATCCCGGACACCCTCACCCACCACTGGAGAATGGGCAGCCACGTCCACCAACGATGTCTATATGGTGGACACTACTGGTGATAAGGGCGACTACACCATAGGGAAGAGCGACAACAACACCCCAATACAAAATGGTGGCAATGAGCCACCCAAGTGCCGATGTTAGCGCAAAAAATCCAAGAGGCACAAGGGCACATGAAGCGACACGGGAACCGCAGACAATGACATCCTGGACAATCCGGAAGACCTCATCGACCCTGCTGCCCCCGAAAAATGGCTTGACAATTCAGAGGGTTGCGAGGATTAGGATAATTCAGAGGACATCAATTACTCCAAGTACATCAACTACTTTACCCTATCAGAAGAGGAGAATAGTCTTGGATACGAGGATTTCATCGTCCTCGAAGACCTACTAGATCAAGAGCGGTTTAAGTAGTAGCTTATAGCCACCGCCCGAAGCTTGAAGATGTAACAGAAGCAGATCAAAGCCGATTAAGACACCCTTAATGAAAAATGGATGAAAGTCTTAGACGCCGAGGAAGGGTACGTCAATGATTGATGGGATCAAAACACAAGTAATTTGCATCGACATCTGCTGCCAGAATTTGACGACGAGGCCTTTGATCCCGCACCCCCGAGACACACTCAGGGCGACCAGCCAGACCGCGCCCCTCGACGATGGGACAAGATGGTTGGATAAGCCGGAGATTGACCCGAATACCCTAACAGGAGAAGGAAAGAGCCAATACAACCCGAGGACTCGCACAATCTATGACACAATTCTAACACTAGAGGAAGCGAGACAAGGTCCTTCTATGGATCTAAAGGGTACACTCCCACTAGATGGAACGAGTAGCAATACTGGCTCTACCAAAGCGACATATCTTGGGAACAACACCGGGATTAGATGACATCTGACCTCGAGCGTGATGTAGCTCAAGTCTAGGGTGTCGCTCACCCAATGTGCTTTACAAACGAGGTGACGCGGCATCAATCCCCCGAAGGGTTCAAACCCGTAAACATAGAATAGTAGGATGGGACAACGGACCTGACCATGTGGATTGAAGGCTTCCTTCTCCACATCCATATGGCTCGAGGAGACGATATACATGCCATAAAATACTTGCCTTTAAAGTTTAAAGGGCTAGCACGCCATTGGTTGAACAGACTCCCCAAAAACTCCATTGAGAACTGGTAAGAGCTAGAGGATGCCTTCCTTGCTAACTGTCAAGGCACTTATGTCTGACCTATGGATGTTGATGACTTGACCCACATCGTTCAACGGTCCGACGAATCAGTTTGGTAATTTTGGAACCAAATCTTGACCAATAAGAACCAAATCATTGACTGTTTGGACGTCGAGGCAATAACCTCTTTCAGAAACAATGTTCAGGACCTATGGCTAGCTTGAGAGCTCGGCAAAGACAAGCCGAGGACAATGTTAGCTTTGTCTCACTTATGACCCTCTTGCTCGGGTGAGGACAGTTGGTTAGCTCATCGCAACAAACTCTCGGAGACCATCACACTTCTGAAGTTCGGGATGGCAATGGGAAACCACGGCGCAACAAGAACAAGCATCAGCACAATGGCAACGATGTCGAGAAAATGACTGTAAATGCCGAATTCAGCAATTCAAAGCCAGGACCGCGGAAGAAACCTTCTAAAGGAAATCGGGATAAACCTACCGTGCTAGACAAAATCGTGGATAGGCCCTATCAGATCCATGTCACCCAAGCCAAGCCCGCCACCCACACCAACCATAATTGTTAGGTGATTAAATCGGCACGCAAACTCGCAACCGAGAAACAAAGCAAGGACCCCCGTAGCGAGGACGATGACGAGCCTCGCAGGCCATGCAATGGAGGCGAGAAGAAATTCCCTCCCGAGGTAAAGAATATGAACATGATCTATGCCACACACATACCAAAGAGGGAGAGGAAGCGTGCACTTCGGGACATCTATGCCATAGGGCATGTAGCCTTGAAGTTCAACCCATGGCCAGCATGCCTGATCACCTTAGACCGCAAAGACCACCCAACCAGTATTCGTCATGGAGGGTCGGCGACCCTGGTACTTGACACCATTATCTATGGGTACCATCTAACCAGAGTCCTCATGGACGGAGGGATCAGCCTCAATCCAATTTACAAAAATACAATGAGGAAAATGGGACGGTTCGTCAAGGATCAAACCAAACAACACCACCTTTAAGCGAATAATTCCAGGTGTCGAGGCCCACTAATCGGGCACTATGATTTTGTACGCAGTGTTCGGTTTGCCCGACAACTTCCACAGCGAGGATTTGATCTTCGACATTGTCCCTTTTCACAGCGGCTACCACGCACTTCTCCATCGTACATTGTTTGGTCGCTTTAACGGTGTGCCCCATTACGCGTATATGAAGCTCAAGATGCCGAGACCCAAGGGTGTCATCATTGTCAATGGCAACAGCGAGCGCTATCTCCAGATTGAGGAACATCCAGCGGCTATGGCACCTGAAGTCCAGATCGGCAACGAGGCTCTGAAGTCCCACGCTTCCGTCAAGGCATGAGAGGCGAAAAAACGAGCCTTAGGCCTACCACTGTTCCCGTAGTCCTCCCACGCTCAACATAAATAGGGATACACTCCCAATAGCATGGCCTCGTTAGCCACTAAGTAGTTGTCTCGACAACACAACTTCCTCTACAAGAAATATGTCAATTTGCGACCATCCATATTGGTCCTAAAAAGGTTGTTATTTTTCATTTGTGATCTTTTTATGACCAAAAATAGTTGGTCAAAAGCTGGCCGTCTTTAATGGAACTTAGCAACCTTTCTTGTGAAATGGTTGTAGGCGGTTACGACCAAAATAAAAGGTCGTAGATTCTATGACCAATTGTTTTGTTCAGTGGAAGTCTACACAAACCACGTCAGATCCAACGTGGCAAGCTACCATGAAAAAATATCTCCAAATGAATAGGTCGCTGATTAGAACCTGCCCGATCGAGTTCACCAGTTTATATGGGCCAAGCCCAGTAATTCAGCCTAGTTATTAATATTTTTCTATTAATTTTGGTCAGCTACATGCGCGAAGCCCAACAATTTGATTTTCCAGGCTAGCCTCTTTTGCTGTAAATCTCTTTTTTTGGGCCTAGATCATATTTTCTAGGCCTCGGCCTTTTCAAGGTCCACTTTTTATAGTTTTCAGCCTTTGTTGCTACCAATATATTTTTGGCCTCTTTTCAAAGCCCAAACATATTTGGTCCAACTAACATTTCATCCATCTTTCATTTGGGTCGTGCATCTTCATGTGCAATATATACATACACAATCGGCCCAAATTCAATAGAATATGTTTATGTTTCCATCTACTTTTAGTCCAGGAATGTATTGCAAGTAAACCAAAAAATAATACTCTAAGTATATGTAGATAAGAACTTCAGTAATCAAAGATACACCAAATTCACAGCATGTTCAACTCTACAAAAAAAAATTCTCAAGAAATTTAGCATTAGAAATTCAGTAACATATAAAGCAAGTTGTTGATTCGGGCTTCTAGCTTCTTTGAATTTCTTCAGCCTAGAACTCTTGTAAATGAGAGGAATAATCACATGTTTAGAGCCTCAATATAGGCAAAAAATTTACAATTGAAATAGTAGGGGAGAGACCCTGCTTCATGTATATTAAACGAGTGGACCAGTCACAAGTTACATGATACATGTTACATATATACAATTAAGACATCATTCCAAGTGAAGGGTAAAAAAACAAAGGAACTAAGAGAGCACACTCGCTGGTGTACGGGTAGACTGATTAGATGGGGTGCAAGCTGGCAAGGAAGGCAGATAAGAACTGGTTTTTGCTCTTAGAGATTCTATATTGCAAATCTGATAGGTCCTTCTGCCAGGATGCGACGGTGGGTGTGATTCTTCTAAAGTGATTATTGTTCCATTCCTTCCACAAACTTCATGCAGCCACAAGGAACATATCCCCAAACGTGGGGAGTGTCCAGTCAGCCCGTGCTTTGGATAACAAGGGTAATCTACGCGTAGAGGTATCCCATCTCACCCCTATCACCTGCCAGCAAGCAGCACCGAAGTAACACTTAAAAACAAGTGCTCAACCGTTTCTTCTATTGTGCTATCACACATCAAGCAGCCCAAGTTCTCCCCAATGTTGTAGTGTCTTCTTTTCAGCATATTTCGTGTATTCAATATGTCTAATAGCCAAAGACAACTAAAGACTTTGTTTTTTGGGACACTTTTGACTTCCCATAGCCACTTGAATGCTTCATGTATTTGTAAATTCCTGAAGTAGAACTGATAGTAGTGTCTAGCTTTGAAGTCAGAAGCACCCCAAATTTAAGTGTAGGTATCATTGCGGTGGCTTAAGCCTGCCATGGCTCTGGTCTCCTATTGTAGCTGGCGTACCTCATCGCGGGCGTGCACTAAGAGTGGTACGAAGAATAGCTCCTGAAGATCATCCATGATCAAGAACTGTGTGACAAATATATCCTCATTACAAGCATAAGAGAAGGCCCTAGGAAATGATTCGAGAGCAACTTCATCGAGCCATAGATCCTTCCAGAAGAGCGCTATTGAGCTACCTTGTATCTACACCTTGGAGACACCTCTAAAGATAGGATTGAGATTTCACACGTTATGCTACCAGAAGGATCCACACTACTCCAAGGCTTGAGGTACACAGTCTTGATAGTAAGTATTCTAGAGCAACTTTACCCAAGGTGTGTCGTGCTTGTTGTAGAATTTATAGGAATTTTAGCATGAGAGCTTCATTTTGGATTTACAAATTGATCACTCCCAATCCACCACGGTTCTTGGGCTTTCACACCATCTCCCAAGCAGTGAGATAATTGCATCTGGTCACATTATTTGTTTTCTTATTCCAAAGGCAATGTGTTCTTATTTTATCTAGTTTCTCGAGTATCTTTGGATTGATCTTGGGAGTGCACATCGCATAGATTATCACGGAGGTGACAATGGAGTTTACCAAAGATAGTTTTCCATCATAGGACATCATAAACATGGTGCTGTAACTCGTCTTTCCGCTCGACAGACTAGAGGCATAAGGTCGTGAGTAGTTGGTCGTTCAATCCCAAGGGGTAGGACTAGGTACGCGAAGGGCATACTGGTCGTCATGCATTCGAAGATGTCCACAATCACACCACACAAATCAAGGGGGGTGTTGATTGGGACGAGTGTTGATTTGTGAAAATTAACTCGAAGTCCAATGGATGCAGCATAATCCTTGAGATTTTTTTTCATTGTAATAGCTAGTTGTTCATTGGTAGACATAACAATGATAGTAGTACATGCATACTAGATCACCACGTAATCATCACTGCCACGGGGAGGAATTGGTGAGATATCAGTCTTCAGATAGCAGCATCATTGATGGCCGTGAGTAACAGATCAACGGCAAGAACGAATATGAGCGGTGATAAGGGATCCCCTTGTCGAGCACAACATCAGCAGTGAAATTGGCGCCCTAGAACCCCATTTAGTAGAAGAAACGATTTACCACAGGAAAAGATACTACTCATCCAGCTGATCCATTTGTCATTAAAACCCAAGCAAATCATGATTTGAATCATAACCTCGTGTTCAATAGTGTCGAACGCCTGGGCAAAATCTAGCTTAAGGAGGACAATCTCCCTTTCGGAGTCCTGGTACTGGTGAATGTATCCAAAATCCCATGCCGCACAATCTTGCATCGATCGCTTTTTTAGGAATCCATATTGATTTCTATGAACCACTGTCAAGATTACTTTCAGAAGTCTATTGGCAAGTAGCTTTGTAATTAGCTTCACACAACAATTAAGAAATTCGTTGGTCTATAATCATTCACAGTTTCAGGTGAGCTTGTTTTTGGGATGAGAGTGATGTATCCATAGATGAGACTCTCGAGATTTAGAGTGCCGCTGTGGAATTGCGGGCATAGGTTGTAAAACTTGGTTTTGATGATATGCCAGCAAGCTTTGAGAAATGCGTCATTGAAGCCATCAGGTCCAAGAGCTATATTCGATGGCATGTCTTCAATTGCGGTGTCAATTTCTTTCTCCGTGAATGGTTCAGTCAAAGTGTGGAGATTATCTCTTGGTTTTATGAGTGCAGCGAGGTTATATCACATGTCTGTCATCGACGATTGTCCCAACCGTTGTGTAAAGGCGGTGAAAAGGATATATTCTTTTCCAGCATGGTCATCGATGATGGATCCATCCTTAGTTTGCAAAGTGGCAATACAGTTCCTACAAAAACGATCAGTGGCAGGATCTTGGAAGAATTTAGTGTTGTCATCTCCAAAGAGAAGCCATCTATTATGCAACGATTCTTAGAGTATTGTTTTTGGTGATCTACAGTCGCATCAGGTGAGCTTTAATAATTCTTCTGTAGCTGGCCTGAGGGATAGTTAGTTGTCGCTTTTCCTCCATGGTATCTAGCTTCAGAAGAGCTTTATTTGTCTTTTTATTGCAATAGATATGTGTGATATGCCATTGCTCCATCGTGATAGGTCTTGGCAGACCATCTTTAATTTCTGACATAGTACGGAGGCAACATTTTTATCTTTCCCATGCTTCATTGGTTTTTGCCACGCAGTAGAGACTACTTCCATAAACCCACGGTGAGCCTGCTAGTAGTTTTCAAAACATGATAGTTTACTTCTAGGGATGTTTTTTTCGATAACCATTGTGCAATAAATATGATCAGAGATTGGGTGACCAAGTTTTTTAACCATTGTGTTTGGAAAAGAGGATGTCCAGTTCAGTGATGTGAAAAACCAGTCGACCTGTTCAAGAAGAGGATGTGTTTGCATGTTACTCTAAGTGCACTTGCGACCGTTAATAGGTATCTCAACAAGTTGTTGGTCTCCAATAAAGTCACTGAAGGTGAACATGTCCTACAGATTGCCTCCGAGCTTGTTTCGGTTGTCTCGAGCATGGATATAGTTAAAATCTCCTAGTAATAACCAATCTTTTTGGGCAGGAATGACCAATTCAAAAAGCCATTTAGTGAAGCGTTCTCTATGCTCACCACGACATGGCCCATAGATATTGATCAAAGTCTTGAAGTGGGCAAAAAATTTAGACGTGAAAGTGATACCCAATGTAAAGGTTTCAGAAATGATAATTGTGCATGAAAACAGAGATATTCCCAAATGGTCAAGATACCCCAGGAGACCCCTTCATAAGGTATATACACAAAATGATCAAAATGTTCGGCGAAGATCTTTTTGGGAGAGTCGAGATCAATTTCATGCATTTTAGTTTCCCGGGGACAAATAATTGAACAATCACTAGAGTTTATAGCATTCGATAAGGCAAGATGTTTATGAGGGGAGCTGAGACTATACACATTCCAACACAGGACGTTCCAATTACACAGAAGTACGATAAAATAAGGATATTGTGTGGAAGAAGAAGGAGAGGCCTCTGCCCCTTCATTCAGAGCTTCAGGAGTTCTTCTTCAGGAATGGCACATAGTTGGACTCCTTCAAACTGCATATCTGGGACAGGGGTGTGCGGTGGCAGGTCTTCCTTAGTAGGCGCATTCTGGGTAGCAAAAGAGCTAGAGTCTGGGTCTGATGGGGTGATTCTCAGTTGCACTTCGGACCTAGAGCTGTGACTATCAGAAGGTTGTGGAACACGAAATCCAGCATATTTGTTATTCTTGGTGCTGCGTCAGAGGTTGGTGGTGTCAATTGGTGATCTAGGACGATGGCTCGAAGCAATGGGTACCGGTCTTTCCTCCAAACTGGCAGGAGCAACATCAAGCAGAGAATCAGGCTATGTTTCAACTCGCGTTTTAGCGTTGTGAGAAGCATCCAGGTTGGTGGGAGCAACATGAAAGGTTTGAGGGACCAGGGTCACCGACTTTTGACTAACATATGTAGTAGTGTCCATGTGTAACTCTTCAATCACCACAGAAGAAGCAAACTGGCCAGGATGTGTTTATGGTAACTTGTCAAAGTGCACACTACCTTCTCAGGCACATATATGAACAATAGTGAGAATAGAAGGGGGTTTAGGGCCGAAACCATTGTTCCAAGGGCCCAGAGTCTCCATCCATGGCCTTAAAGCATATAAGAGCACATTATCAAGTTGTTGCCTTGTAATGGGGTCAACAAATAATAACGAGAGGAAAATCTCTCCTTGGGCAGACAAGCTGAATTGCAGACTATCATTATGCCACCCCCACATAGACATTGAGGGTATCTCGAGGGTCCTGTTGTGGTGTTGTAGCGCTGTCAGAAGTGTCGACATGGATATTTTCATCATGATCTTTTAGAGATGCATTCAAAGTTGTTTGAGAACAATTTCTATCTCCATTTGAGACAGTAATAGAATCATTCCAGGCTTGGGTAGGACTATGAGAGATGTTGTCTTCCGGAGCAACCCCATGCTAAACTGTCAAACCCCGTGACGCGAGCCAAGCTTGGAAGTTCATTAGTGTGTTGGCATAGGGTGTGCAGCAGGCCAAACACCATAGCTGCTTTCCTCAACCATCTCAACTTGAATGTCATCATCTTGCCCATCATTGTTTGCATCAGGAGGAGCCGGTGCAACATTTTGAACTAGACAGTTATGAACTTGTTGCTGATAGAGTTGCTCTGCTGTAAGGTGACTCCTCGTGAGTGCGTTGGTTTCCCTCCAAGCTTAAAGGGTGATGTAGAACAGTGATGGAAAGTATTTCCCTCAGTTAAGAAACCAAGGTATCAACCCCATAGGAAGCTCCACAAGGCTATGTAAGTAGCACCTACACACAAATAGCAAATCCTTGCAACCCAACTCGTGAAGTGGTTATCAATCCCTCATGTGTATAGTAAGGACAGATTGATAGATGCAAATAAGAGTGATAGCAAATATAACGCAACAAGGTATTTTCGAGTTTTTGGATAATATATATCTGAAAACAAAAGAGCAAATAAAGTAGAAAAGCAGATAGCAAAGTGGAGATTGCAAATAGATGATGTGAAGTAGACCCGGGGGCCATAGGTTTCACTAGTGGCTTATCTCGAGAAATTAGCAAGAGGTGGGTAGAGAAATTACTGTTGGGCAATTGATAGAAAAGCAAATAATTATGACAATATTCATGACAATGCTCATGTATATAGGCATCACATCCAAGATAAGTAGACGTACTTATGCATGCATCGACTTCAATTACTCCACACATCGTCCACTATCCAACATGCATCTAATGTATTGAGTTCATGGAGAAACGGAGTAATGCATTAAGAATTATGACATGATGTAGACAAGATCTATTCATGTAGTAATAGACCCCATCGTTTTATTCCTAATGGCAATGATACATGTGTGTCGTGTCTCTTTCTATCACTAAGATTGAGCACCGCAAGATCGAACCCATTCACAAAGCACCTCTTCCCATTGTAAGATGAAATATCAAGTTGGCCAGTCAAAAAACTAAATATCACAGAAGAAATACGAGGCTATAATAATCAAGCATGAATATGTTTTTATAGATCTGATCATAAACTCGTAATTCATCGGATCCCAACAAACACACCGCGGAAGAAAGATTTACATCATATGGATCCCCAAGACACCATTGTATTGAGAAACAAAATGAGAGATAAAGCCATCTAGCTACTGCCTACGTACCCGTAGGTCTGATATGAACTACTCACGCATCATGGGAGGAGCACCAATGAAGATGGTGAACCCATCCATGACCGTGTTCTTCTCTAGAAAAGGCTCAAGATTGGTTTTCATGGCTCTAGAACTTGCGGCGGCTCAAACAATTTTTCATCGACTCCCCTACGGTTTTCGAAATATTGGGGTATTTATAGAGGTGAGAGGCAGTGCAGAAGCTTCCCGATGGCCCCACTAGACACCAGGCCGTGCGAGGGGCCTCTGGCGCGCCTTGGTGTCTAGTGGTCCCCTGGGCCTTTGCTGCTGCTTATTCTTGGCCCCCAAGTCTCCTTCTAGTCCAAAATAAATCTCCAATATTTTTTATGACAATTGAACCTCATATGATATGGATTTGCTGCGAAGGAAAAACAACAACTAGCACTAGGCACTATGTCAATATGTTAGTCCCAAAAAATGATATAAAATTGATATAAAATGATTATAAAACATCCAAGAATGATAACATAACAACATAGAACAATAAAAAATTATAGATACATTGGAGACGTATCATATGGTCATGGCCAAACTTTGGATGGGGGTTACCATTGGGTGGTGGGACTTTCTCCCGTGCTGGAGGAACTTCAAGGAGCATGGCATTCCACTGATTGTGACGAAGCATGGTGATTTGCACAGTCCAGCAATCCCTAGGTTCAACAATTTTGCGCACAAGAAAAACTCTTGGGAACTAGGCGCAAGTGTATGACTCGAGCACGAAACAGAATAAATCGCCTTTCTAGCCTAGGGTTGTACCAAGTGATAAGAGAACCAAAACCTCCCAATGACTTGTTGATATAGTAATCAGTCTGATAATCATACGTGAATCCAAAATACATTAGCTAAATCTATGGCCCAAAGGTGGTGGCACGATGGTTCAGTGTTCCGTTATGAGGAATAAAAGTAATCTGCACGTCCTCATATTCCAGCTCAAATGGTGTGGCTACAACAATATCTCTAATGAAGGAGTCGGCAAAGCCAAAGATTCCAATGCCAAGCGGGTGGTCACTTACTTCGGTGGTGAAGATGTGAGCTTCATGCAACATTCCTTCCATCGTGTAAAGAATGGCTACGTGACGATGAAGTGGAACATTATGGCTTGCCTCTGCAACCGCAAGGAAATCATGGACGAATACATGAAATATTTGCTAACAACAAAGGAGAACAATTACTCAGAGAAAAATGCAAAAATCTAGGATTTACTGTCATTTTGACACATAGAGTGACATCCGAGCTTATCTCCATTTGACAAATTATTCTAGCAACAACTAACTTAGAAGCATTCCTCGTTGTTCCATTTAAACCTCACTACGAGATAGTAGAGGAATCATTGTTCGTTAGTCACATCATAACAAATCGAGCAATAGGTACAAGAGGCACATCATAGTAGCCATTTTCATTTCAACAATTTAGAAAAAGGGGCAATGGGGCATAGAACCTTGAGGAACTGTTGTGGGGTTGCGTGTGATGAAGGTTGCCCTTTGGGGCATCACCGCCAGCTCCGCCAGATGCTACAACAGCACCACCGACCAACACAGCAACAATGGCAGCACCAATGATCACCTGCATGACATTTCAGATCATAATTACAGATTTTTTTTATTTAAGACAAAAGCAATTTTTTATTTAAGACACAAGCATATATTTTAACCCTTTTCCATGACGGCATTTGAAACCGTCACCTAGTGAGTGTGGGCGATAGGGGGGGGGGGGTCCTTCCCACACGACCCATAAACCATCGGGGATAGGCCCTTCGGTCACACACGTTGCGCAAAATGAGCTCGTGTGCAATCGGGCTAGCCATCACATACAATCATAGATGCACAATCATTTTCGTTCGTAAGTACATCTGCCACACCCTCTTTTCACCTCACTTTGTCTTTCTTTTAAAATTTGGTATAAATCAAAACTTTTTAAGTGAATGCCATGAGTGCCTTGATTGTCATTCTTGTATCTATGCTTGTGAGTAGATCTCTAAAAACAGTTTTTATAAAATATTATTTCCATAAAAATCCTTCTTAATTATTTTGGTAAACCAAAACCTTGCTTTGGGGTTTGCACTGCAAGTCCCTGAATTTAAGGGAGTGCCTTCACCCAAAGATTGTATTTTGATTCTAATATTAATATAACTCTTCAAAAACATAAAATGATTATTCTTAAAGTCATTTTGCTATTTTATTTATATGTCTTTTTCTAAGGCCAAAAGTGGTATTTCTGTGTGAAAAATTATTTTTCTACCTCAAAAAAATCTGGGAAAATTTGGGAATACTCAGAGCACATATATTTTCCATACATAAGAGTTTGAACCCCTAGTCATGTTCAAAATATTTGAGAAACCTTTGAAAACCAGTTCTATGTGTTTTGACCTTTTGAAATATTTCCAAAGGAAATATTCTCAATAAATTCCCAGAAAATTCTAGCATGTCACACATGCCATATTTGGTAATCATCCCAAGTTTCTCCTCCATCGAAGGTGATTTGATTCACCAAATAATTCAGAAACCCTTTCTGTCCCGAATCAAGTTGGAGCAACTCTACATTGCCAAGTTTGTCCATTTGGTCTCAAACTTTGCAGGAGTGCTCAATACCCCAGATAGGAGATCAAGCCAAGATTTGGATTTGTGGGAATTGATTTGCTCACATCTTCTCACAAGAATGCAGATCTCCCTATTTGTGGGTATTTTCAAGTTTACATTGTCAAACTATCCAATGGAGCTCAAATTTGGTAGAGCCTCCTAATTATATCCAAAACCAAATCATGTTAACTCTCAATGCATTTGGAGTAGGTTAACTTCCCAAACATGCATTAAACACCTTCTACCAGATTTGAAAACAACATATAGCACCCACCACACTTACTCACTTCACTCCAAACTCAGTTCACAGATTGCTTGTGCCCCTCCACAATTGCAGACGAGAGGCCCAACACTGGTTCAATGAGAGGGAGCCAAAATCTCCATTTTATCTCCTGAATCAAGGCTGACAGCACCACTTTACCTCTCTCCCCTTGGCTAGCTTGATTCGTCTCGATTCCTAGCACCCAAGGAGCATCTACAACATCTCTCAAACACCCAGAAAAGAACAAGGTGCGCCAGAGCATGTCGGCATGCCGTGGCATGCCAAAGCTGCGCTCTGTATGCATTACAGGGTGCACACGAGCCCAACGGGACCAGCGTCGGCTAGTTCTCGCCTCCACCTGTTGCCCCTCTTTGACCACACCAACGATCGAGTCCAGGGCAGTGTCGAGCCCCACTTCTTCCCCTCTGCTCTGCCCCTGGCGACGCGTGATCACACGTGGCCAAAGTGTTCGGAAGAACCCCGCCACCTCGACGCGCCAAGAGACTGGCCCCGATCCTCCTGAAGATGCTGCACGGTCCTAAACTGTGTCCGCAATTCCACAGTTTCGCTCTCGAGCTCTCTTTCCTTCTCCTGCCGCCGCAACAAAACCACCGGTGCACCACCGTTTGGTGACTCCTCACCCGCCTATTTAAACGCTCCCCCGCACTCCCCCGCACCACAAGAACCTCCCTCTCCTATCCAGTCGACCACCCGAGCACCCCCTTGAGCGAAGAGATCCCCGGTTCTCTAGATCGATCGAGCCGCCACCACGTCGGGGCTCCATCGATCTCAGGATGCATGCACGCTCCCGAGCTCCTTTCACTCCCCCCGTGACAGCAAAGACCTCCCGAGCCTTCTCCACCACTCCTCCGACCTGCTCCCTGCTCGGAGCACCATTCTGAGAACCTTCTCGTAAGGTCTCCGTTGTGGCTTCGTCGTTGCCGACGAGTCAAGCCATCTCCTTCGACCCCTCGACCCTTATCTAGTAGGCGGAAGTACCACGAGTCCATTCCCGTCCTCACCTGGCCTCGAGAACCCTATAGCTGCCGCTGGTGAGCCCCCCTCTCCTTTGTGTGGAGGAAGAAGTCGACCCCGAAAGGAGGACCCCACTTGTCGGCAGCCTCTCCCCCTCTCTCCTCTCCATCACTGGCCGTAGGGGGCCGTGCATCAGGTTTGAACCTAACAGCGCGCGCGCTTGGGCTGGCTGGCTCGCTGGTTGGCCTGTTGGCCAGCTGGGTCGGCCGAGCTAGGCCAGTGAGCTGGCCCATTTCCTTTATTTTTAATTCTGTTTTTAAAAATAAATCCACAGGATTAATTTATTATCCAAACTTAAATAATTTTCCACCATAATTCTTGTAAAAGTGGGTAGTATTTAATAGTACAGCTTGCGGAATTTTTAGGAGAACTTTCATGCACAAGTTTATTTTGATACCTAGTTCAAGTATTTTTAACTCGTGTTAAAAAGACTTTAAAAAGACTTTTTTATTCCAAAACCAGAAACAAATATTTTGATAAATAATAATAGGATTGTACAGAATAGGGTAACATTTTTTATGTGAGTTTGTACTCTGTTTTTGGTTGTGATCCATATTATTATTATTGCTATTACATCGATAGATCACGCGTTTGATGAAGCACTTGCACCCGAAGACCTCGAAGACCCCGGATACCTAGCTTATCAAGGCAAGGAGCCCTTTGAACATGTCTCAGAAAATATTTTATGCATGCCATGTTGATTACTTTATTCCGATGCATATGCGATTAAATTGGTAACCCCTCGGTATGGTGTTTCCCAGGGCTCCTCTGGAGCACTTGCATTCGAGCATGACCTTGCCACCTATGAGGGTCGTGCAGATGAAAATAGATAGGTTGACAGTAGAGATAAGCATATGATGAGTATATGCATGGTGATGGTAACATAGAGGTGATTACAAAGATTTTCCGAAAACCCCGTCGGGTGCCACTAATGCCGAGGGTGATGGCGTTGAGACGGTGACCACTTGAGAAAGAATTGGTGTATCGGAAAAGGTTTTGTGTGTGTGGTTCTGGAAATGGGATAAGATTTAAGATTTGTTGTCCATCCCAACCTTACATGTGCGACCGCGATACCTTAATATGGGAACAGGGATTTGGTTATTACTCTGGTCGGTGCTAGCAAAGAGCCCCCATTACTAGTGGTGGGAGTGGCATTGTCATTGTTGTGTCGGGGTCGTGCGAGGTAGGGTGACTATGCTATTTTTACACGTGATGGGCACACCGTTGGTCCCTGCATGGATGATTCAATCTAGAGTTGTTGCTCGTGAGATGTTCATCTTGTGGGCTGGTTACCAATCGAGTGGACTCTTTGTCTAGTGTCACTAGTGGAAGACAATGTTCAGGTACTAATCTCTGGTATGTTATATATCGCAAGCTGTGGATGACACAGAAGTTTCCCGAATCTCGTGGGTACAACGCACAACCTCTATAGAGTGTAAAACTATTCGAATAGTCGTGTCCATGGTCAAGGACAGTTGGGCAATCCCGCTTAAACTACGTCCATTCGTTTCCGCATAAACCAAGTGTGCGTGTGTATAAAGGTGTTACATGAGAAAAGTGAATACCTGGGTCAAGTGTGGTGACTTGACATGGAGGGTGAACACGAGGTGTTTAGCCCTCGGAATTATTATGTTGATATCCGTAACCTGTTCTTATGGTTGCTATTTACCTAGTGATGCATGACCATCTAAACACTTGACCATGTTTATGCATTTCTAAAACTTGCTTTCCGCAAAGGCTGCACTATACTTCATATTACACTCAATTGCATAATCCTCATCATGTGTTGTTTGCGAGTACATTCAAAGTACTCATTGGCTTGCCACTGGTTATTTTATTGACCAGACATGGAGGAACCAGAATATGGAGAAGAATTCGTCATCGGAGATGGACACGCGAACTAGGACGCTTCCTAGTCAGAATGCTTGTTGGTCAAGGCTAATGGCATGGGTTCATGTTTACTACCAATATTTCCGCTAGTAGTTGAGTTGGTGTGATTCACCTTCATGGCCCTATCTATGTAAGACTTGACCATAATGGTCATTATTTGTATCAGACGTTAATCACGGATGTAAGAATCTTCTTATTTAGTATCTATGTGTTCAATGAGCATTGATCTCTGGGATCACTATACACGTTCACTCGGTGGTCTCGACTCGTAAGTCGGGGTCCCCGAAGAGCTGGTATTAGAGCCACCCTGACTGTAGGATGCCTTAGGTAGCATGGACGTTAGCCGGGATGTATAGCACACTCAGTCCTTACACTTGAGATTTTATACACCCTTACAGCCTTTCTACACCATTCTCAACTTTTTGACCCCTCTTCTAAAACCTTGTAGGTGGCTGTCGTACCTAAGACACTCGTGGAAACTAGATTTCTCCTACTTCTGGGGGACAGCTTGGAGAAGTGTCAAGTACGCCGAACGCCCGTTTAACTCTACCACGAGCACTGGGTCAATGCCAACACAAAATAATTCCACGTGGACGTGATTGTGAAGGCAAATGACTCTCCAACTAGTCGGTTCTTTGAAGGGCCTCAGATGGAGACTCGGGTATTGGCAGTTGAGACGGCAGCAAGAGAAGCGCTCGTTCACATTCGCGACTTCCTCCGAGAGATGGCCGATGAGCCGGCTACCCGCCATTTGCCTTTTGTTAAGGATGAGGCTAACAGGAGTTGGACGCTAAACCCATTCCCGGAGGAAGGGACGCCACTCAGGTTTCAGACCTAGTTCAACCTCTGTGCCGACAGCATAGTTCACAACCTGATCAAGGAGTCAGTAATGCTTCGCCAAGAACTCCATCATGTCAAAGAGCTACTCCGCTCAGAAAAGATGAAGACAAGCAAGATCAAGAAAGAAGTAGCACTCGGAGGACAGCCTGGTGTCGCATTAAGAGGAGGAATACCACCACATATGGTCACCCCTATTCGGAGTCACCGCATGATCGGTGAGGACTATACAAATCTCTTCACCGCTTCTTCGACGAAGCGCCGTCGTGATGGACTTCTTCCTTCCCCCACACCCTTGACGGGAGGTGATGCCCGCACAAACGATGAAGAGGAGGAAGACCCCGAGGAGTGTGAGTATGAGACCGAGCAATCGACCACTTAGGATGGACATCTTAGGGCAAGATAGGAGTTCCCATGCGAAGTGGAGTCCGTGTAATTGTTCCTACGAAACCATGTATGCTTGTAGTGTGTGCTTTCTGCTTGTGTCTCGATGCAACTGTGCTTTTGCCCTAGGCAACATGTAAGCGGCTACATCGCTTATATTAATTGATGTATTTGCATAGGGTTCTTCGCACCTTCTTGTTTGACACACTTGCTACATACCAAAACCCCTTTATGTAGGGACATTTCTCCCTTATGCTTTCCTCTCGATCATTTTGGGATATTTACCTGACTGCTCCAAACAGGATGGTGATTGCTACTAGCACCAGTACCTTCAGCCACCCCAGCGCCGGCGAATCTAGCTAGCAGCCAGGACTAGGTGGGTCTGCACAAGCTGGAGTTCACCTGGAGCAGCCGCATGGTGACATTCCCCCGCCACCACGTCCTCCGGAGAACCTGACTGTGGCTTAATTCCTCTATGCTCTCCGAGAGGAACGCCAAGCCAACAATGCCGCTATCCAGGAGATAGCTCAGGCCTTAATGAACAACCCGTCATAGGGTGGAAATGGCAATGGTCGCTCCACTCGGTCGGAGTTCATGAGGACTATGCCTCCAATATGCACTGAAATAACTGAGCCCCTTGATGCTGATGACCGGATCCAAACCATTGAAGACCTCCTCGCGCTGGTTAAGTGCACCGACGACCGTGAAAAGGATCTCTATGGCTCTCACTGTCTTGGAGGCACTGCCAGGGCTTGGTGGGACGGGTTCCAAATCATGCAAGGCGCACAGGTTATCACTTGGGCTGTCTTCAAGGATGGGTTCTACGCTGCTCAAATTCCCCCAAGAATGATGACTATCAAGAAGCGGGAGTTACGTGAACTCAAGCAAGGCAGCGGTACACTGAAGGAGTACCTGCAAAAGTTTAACCTCTTGTCAAGGTATGCACCTGATGATGTCAGCACTGAAGCCGCCAAGGTGGAACGCTTCATGGAAAGGCCTCAGCAGTCGCTACAATATCAGCTTGTTGTCTCTAACTGCAGGACCTTTGGTGATTTGGTGAACAAGGATCTCATGCTTGAAGACAAGCGCCGTGCTATGGATGATACTTGCAAACGCAACCTGATGGGCAATGGTGGTTCCAGGAACCAGAAGGCTCATCCGTGGCAGACGGCCCCGACAAGGCCTAACTATGAGCAACAACTGTGCAAGACTCCTGCACCTCGCCCAAGCTTTTAGCCTCAGCAGTATGCCAACCCCAAGACGACATTCAACCCGCCCAACAATAGTGGGGGCAAGCCCAACAACCCTGGGCAGATTACTTGCTTTGGGTGTGGACAGCCTGGACACTACTCTAGGCAATGCCCCAACAAGAAGCCTGATGCATCGCGCCCCAGTGCGCTGAATCAAGGACAAGGTCATGGAGCACCAATCAAGAATCAGCTTCCCGCAGCAAGCAATATCATAGCAGGGGACACGTGAACCACATCTCCGCAGAGGAAGACCAGGAATACCTGGACTACATACTGGCTATGTTCCTCGTCAACTCCACTCCAACAACAATATTGTTTGATTGTGGTGCTTCACATTCTTTTGTCACCGAAAAGTTTGCTACGAAGACTGGTTTCAAACCTACATTCCTAAATGGTCAAATGGCGGTACAAACCCCCGGTGCAGTATTGAGAACCAACATAGGATGTAGGGGAGTTGGGATCAACATTAACGGAGTACAGTTCTGTGACATCCGGAGACCGACGCTCCAGAAGATTTCCCTTTTATTCCGTTGCTGCCGTGCCATTAGTTTTTTTTGCCGCATTCATCATCGCATCATGCGCATCATCTGCATCGCATCCGCACTCTGTTGCGCCTGTTTTCAAAACTTGCATCCATTATTAGTTGTTGGTTCTCTCCGTGTTCGTCGTTGACCGTTTTGATCCCGACCACACACGCACGCGCCTGCGACATCGATAAAATCTTCTTTTTAAAAGTGCATAGAAAATATTCGGATTGTGTTGACACTTGGCGTGCGGTCTTATTTTTATGTAGGGAGACCGCCTGCCGAATTTCATCGCAATTGGAGTTCGTTTGATACCCGAACGGTCGACCGTAGCGGCACCGTCATCAGTTTATCCTCAGAGGAATTTTTTTGGTGTTTTAAAATCTTGTTGCCTGGCCGTAAACTTACTTTTCTTCCCCACCTAGCCTCTCTAACACAACCACCTAACTCTAGGGCGCAGCCGAGACTATTCTTACGGTCGAAATCGGGACTAAAAACACTAACCCTAGCCCCTAGTCTATAAATAGGCAGCCAACCCTAATCCCCTCAGTTCCCATGCCACCCCTAAATCTAGCGGCCACCGATCCAGCCACGCATCTCCTCCTCCCCACAGTCGCCGCCGGCCCGTCGAGCCCATCGAAAACCCACCCCGGGCCCTAACGGAGCCACCCTCGCTCATGCAATCCTGGATGAGCCCGATCCCTCGCTCTCCACGTGCTCCTCCTTGACTCCGCGCCGTTGCCTCGCGCCGCGCTTGATTGCGTCAACAGCGACCTGCCGGAGCTGCCGGAGAAGCCCTGGTCCTGCGCCATCACACCGAAGACCCCTGCTCCTGCACATGGTCACCGTGCTGCCCGCTTCTGCCTCATGGTCATGGTCGCCGACGCCGCCCATTCTGCGTCTCCCCCGCATGGATCTGGTGCACGCAGACCAGATCCGGCGAGCCAGCGCCCATTTCGGCCGTCCCCGCATGCCCTCATCACCGCATGCCGGAGCTGCCAGATGCTGCCTCAACTGAAGGAAGCAGACGAGCACGTCATGCTCGTTGACCCGTCCGCCTAGCCCCTGGAGCGCCAGGTGGATCAGCCCAAGCCCCACGCTGGCCCCGAGGCCCACCTGCAGCACCCCTACCTACCATGCACCTCCTCGCCGAACAGGGCCTCGGCCTGCCAAGGTGAGCCTTCCTCGAGCACTATCCATCGCCCTGGGCGCAGTGTAGTTATTCTGCGCCCATGCACTATTAGGCCATTAGGACATTCGGCCCGAGTAATTTTTTTCCTCTTTTAATCTGCGATTTTATTTAATTTCAGAAAAACGCATATTTTTAAACCTTGCGTCGGATCGCGACAAGTTATATATGTAAAACGTGTAGAATTTCACGTAGAATAATATTTTCCGACTCTCATGCTTATTAAAAACTGTTAGCTATGCTCTTTGAATTGGTTTGTGTGTCGACGTGATAGAAACGGTTCATAGTTAATTAATCGTAGCTTCGTTGGAGATGAGCCATGTATGTAAATTGAATAGAAGGACAAGTAGAATCACGTGAACCACTTTGTTTTTCCGTTTACCAAACATAAAATGTGATTAGGACAGATATGGATAGATTACAAAGTTCACACATGGCGTTAGTTCGGAGATGCTATATGTCGTTTCCGACCTAATTTAAAATGCCTAGATAGGTAGTTTAATTGGTGCTTCATGCCTTTCCATGTTTAACAAAATTTAATATTTCCATGTAAATAAATGGGAGTGAACTAAATAATTAAATGTGGAGTTCCGTCAAAATGCAACTCGTTGCATATTGAGCTTCACTTAATGTGTATTGTTTGACTGTGTTAATTATCATGCCCTACCTTGTATATTTGAAACTGATCATGCATCATATGTGATTGCATCATGTCGTGCATGTGTGTGGTGAATATTTTATGTTGATGCTTGTTTCCGGTTTGCTTCGTCTCAATAGAGTTCCGCAAGCGTGTCAGAATGTGAGGACCCGTTCCACTACGTCGGTTCGTCTCCTTCACGGATTCGTTCTTCTTCCAAGCGGGATCTCAGGCAAGATGACCATTTCCCTCGATACCACTACTATCATGGCCATGCTAGATGTTTCGTTCTATCGCTATGTCTCCATTCCTACCACCTGTTTAAATAAGCCTCTCAACATTGCCATGAAAACCTTCAACCTTTCTACAACCTAGCGAACCAATGATTGGCTATGTTACCGCTTGCTTAACCATGTGTTAGAATTGCTAGTTGCAGGTGCATTTGCTTCCATGTAATGACATGGGTTCCTTGTTATATCACCATATTATTGCTAATTATTTAAATGCACCTATATACTTGCTAAAAGGTGGAAGGCTTGGCCTTCTAGCCTGGTGTTTTGTTCCACCTTTGCCGCCTTAGTTTCGCCTACTAGTGTTATGTTCCATAAATGAGCGCTCCTAACATGCTTGGGGTTATTATGGGGACCCCTTTCACTTTCGTTTTGGGATAAAGCTCGTCTCGCAAGGCCCAACATTGGTACTATATGCTTAATAACAAACTAAAATATGCATAGGATTTGATCACCCCGTGGGTAATTAATCAACCCCTGGGCAAGTGCTCCGCATGTGTGTTGGTCCAACCTGTCAACCCCTGGTGGAAACGAGGGGCAACTCTGTAATTGTCCTACCGGAAGTTTGGACAATCTGTCGTGTCCTGAGAACAAGATACACGTCTCCTATTGGGATCGTCGACACGTCGGGTGGCCTTGCTGGACTTGTTTTACCTTTCTCGAGCGTCTTGTGCGTGGGATTCCGAGGATGCTTTGGGCTATCTCGGGGTTTATGTTTTCCAATAGGACCCCGAGGAGTTCACTGGTTTCTCTGATCGAGGTCATTCCATCGCATCGTGTGGTAGTTTGTGATGGACTAGTTGGAGCACCCTTGCAGGGTTAAATCTTTTGAAAAGCTGTGCCCGCACTTATGTGGCAACATGGAAACTTTGTTTAACATTTGGTTCTAGATAACTCAAAGTAAACTTAAATAAAACTTGCCAACTAAGTGCATAACCGCGACTGTCTCTTTCGTGAGCTCCTTCTCCGATCGAGGACACGGTGGGGTTATGTCTGATGTAAGTAAGTGTTCAGGATCATTCATTTGATCATCAGTAGTTCACGTCCGTATGGGTAGATCATGCCCCTCATTTATTCTTGTACGCGTAAGTTAGCCACCTCAAATAAATGCTTAGTCGCTTGCTGCAGCCTCATCACTTAACCATACCTCACCCATTAAACTTTGCTAGTCTTGATACCTTTGGAAATGAGATTGTTGAGTCCGTGTGGCTCAGAGATTACCACAACACGAGTTGTAGGTACAGGTAAAGAGTTACTTTGACATGAGCACGCTGGTTGTGCTATTTGGAGTTTCTTCTTCTTCTTCGTTGATCTAGGATGGGTTCCAGGCCGGCAGCTTGGGATAGCAAGGATGGACGTCATTCTTTTATCGTTTGTTTTCATCCGTAGTCAGAACCTGCTCTTCTTTATGATGACTGAGTATGTTGTTGTATTGATGTGATTCTCATGCAGCTTGTGGCGAGTGTAAGACAATTCCATATACTCATCTATTTTGTACATGTACGTGTAACGATTTCCATTCTTGCGAAATGATGAGATGCGCTTCTATCCCTGTCGAGGCCCTCGTGCCAAAATAAGGATAGGATCGCATCTTGGGCGTTACAACTTGGTAGCAGATCTCATCCTTCTTAAGTCGCAAGGCTTGGACGTGATCCTTGGCATGGACTGGTTGGCCAAGCACCAAAGCATACTGGACTGCGCCAATAGGGCCATCACCATGACCAGTGACCAAGAAATCAAAGTCAAATATGTTCCTGAGCCTACTTGCGCTGAAGTCCCTCAAGTTAACTGCCTTTTGGGAAATGAGTTGGATCAAGTGCCAGTGGTATGTGAATATCTGTATGTCTTTCCCGATGAACTGCATGGGATGCCTCCTAACCGAGACATTGAGTTCATCATTGAGCTCATGCCCGGATCAAGGCCTATCTATAAGAAGCCCTATAGGATGGGATCCGAGGAATTGGTAGAGTTGAAGAAACAACTAGTCGAGCAGCTCAGGATGTGATTCATTCATCCTAGTGCCTCTCATTGGGGATCACCTGTTCTATTTGTGTCCAAGAAGGATTGAACTATTAGGCTCTGCGTTGATTACCGTTCCCTCAATGAAGTCATGATAAAGAACAAGTATCCACTCCCCAAGACTAAAGGCCTATTCGACTAGTTAAATGGTGCCAAGGTATTCTCCAAGATCGATCTCAGATCTGGGTACTACCAGCTAAAGATTCGGACCTAAGACATACCCAAGACGGCCTTGGTGACGAGGTATGGCTTGTACGAGTTCACGATCATGTCATTTGGGTTGACCAATGCCCGAGCCTACTTCATGTACCTCATGAACAAAGTCTTCATGGAATACCTGGACAAGTTTGTTGTTGTCTTCATCGACAACATACTCATCTTCTCCAAGTCCAAAGAAGAGCACGACCAACACTTGAGGATGGTGTTGGAAAAACTTCGAGAGCATCAACTTTATGTCAAATTCAGCAAGTCCGAATTTTGGCTATGCGAAGTTAGATTCCTGGGTCATACCATGATGACAGATGGATTGGCAGTTGATCCCGCCAAGATTACTACGGTAACAAACTGGGAGTCGCCAAACGATGTGAAGGAAGTCATATTCTTCCTCGGGCTCATGGGATATTACCACAAGTTCGTGGAAAGATTCTCTCCCATAGCCCGATAAATGACTTAGCTCCTGAGGAAGGGCAAGACATTTGAATGGACGCCGGAGTGTGAAGAAAGCTACCAAGAACTGAAAAAGAGGCTAACCACCGCCCCAATACCGGCCACTCTAGATATCAACAAAGAGTTTGTGATATACTGCGATGCATCAAGGATCGGGCTCAGTGGCGGTTTGATGCAAGATGGCAAGGTTGCGGCTTATCTCGCACGACAACTACACCTTCATGAGGAGAACTACACCACTCATGACCTCGAGTTGGAGGCCGTAGTTCATGCCTTGAAGACATGGCGGCATTACCTTTTGGGGAAGCGATGCAAAATATACACCAACCACAAGAGTCTGATGTATATTTTTACCCATAAGGAACTAAATATAAGACAACGAATATCGTTGGAGTTTATTAAAGACTACGATCTCAGCATTCAATACCATCCAGGTAAGGCTAACGTGGTAGCAGACATCTTGAGCCGAAAGGCTTGCACCTTGAATGCTATGATCAAGGAAATGCTACCCGCTCTATATGAGGAGCTGGAATGCTTCGGGTTGGAGCTAGTTGAACAAGGATTCCTCGCGAAACTCGATGTCAAACGCACACTGATGGACGACATTAAAGAGTCCCCAAAGGGACACAAGAGCATCGAAGGCATTAAGTGGAAGATCAAAGAAGGCAAGGCCCCAGGATTATCACACGATGAACAGGGAGTTGTGTGGTTTGGGAATCGCATATGCGTACCCAACAAGGCTGAACTTAAGAACCTAATCTTGCAAGAAGCCCACGTGTGGGTGCACTAAAGACTGGGGTATCCAGTGCCCCAAACTAGTGGGCGGACACCGACAACCCCTCCGCAGCGGCAAGGCGTGTCGTTGGGGCCTAAGGCGAAAGCAAGACTCAAAAACCATCAAGTGCAGATTGCAAGCCCCGACAAGCACTCGCTTGTTGGGAAGGAAGAAGAGACCCCGACAGGAGTTCCCTCCCGGGGAGATAGACAATGCCACGTCAAGACCCTCCCGCCGAGGTAGAAGGACTGAGCCCCGGCAAGCCACCGTTACCGGGAAGGCTGACAAGGCCTCAACAGGCCATCACCTCCCTACCGAGAGGAACAAGAAGAGCCTCGGCAAGGTAACCCTGCTGGGAAGAAAGAGAAGGCCCAAGAAGAGGCGCGGGCCCAGGGAGCCCTCGCGACCTGCGAACGCCTCCACCGACGAGCACGCCACCGACAATGCATGAGCCACGCGTCCGCCCGCACGCCTGCGCAACGCCCCGGAGTAGCTACGTGTGGGTACGTGTCCAACCCCCCTGATGAGGTCAGGGAAGTCTGTCGAAGCATTTATTGCACCCCTGACAAGGCAGTAACACTGTAACTGTCGGTCAGCGCTGTTTCACCCGTGAACCCACCGTTCACCCACTGAGCCACTTTGGTGACCCCTTTGCTTATAAAAGGAGCCCCGAGGCTCAGTAGTAGGGGATTTTGGATTTTTGGCAAATTGAAATGCTAAAAAGGGACAGATCTAGAGTAACCCAAAACGAATAAATAAACGCATGCATGAGTAGGGTTTTACGCATCACGCGGACCGAACGTGGGTAAAAAGATCTTGTCGGGCCCAGACTGTTGGTTCTGCTCTTGCTGCGACCCCTATCTCCGCCAAACCAGCAAAAAGGGGACCGTTGAGTCCCCATAGGTGGATCCTTTAACGACATCTTTGGCGCTCCAGGTAGGGGGATCGCCGGAAGCAGGCCGGCGTTGGCGCCACCCCGATCCGACGAGCCGCTCGTCGGCTCCATGGATCCCAGTTCGCCACTGCATCTCCCCTGAGTGGGAGCAAGCAGTGGCTGCTCTGCCCGTGCGAGAGCTTATAGCGCCTCCATAGGTGATGTGCGAGCGCGGGTGGAAGGAGCGGAAGCCCCGAGCTCTGCATCGCCGGCCAACACACCTCCTTGGAACGCCACACTACTATCAAGGGCGTGACAGGGGGCTTCAGCCAGGCCTCCAACGCTTAATCCGGCCACGCACCTCTCTGGAGTGCTGCATTTTCATCTACGCCCCTTCACGCGCCCTCCGGCTCGCATTTCTCCTTGGAGCGCTATGACGCCATAAAGATGCGTTCGGGGGCTCCGCCAGCAATACTCTTGCAAAAGAGATAAGAAAGCGTTACGCCCAAGCGTGCCTCTTTCCTCCAGAGTGGCCAAGCGCCACCGGCGAAAACCTCGTCGGCAAGGAGGCCGCTGGAGCTTGCTGGGGGTACGAATATTCCTCCTCGGTAGCACCTTCAGACGCTGCGGCTAGGAATGCCGCGACGCGCGAGATAAGTACAGAGGCAAACTTCTTGCCACACTCTTGGTAGATTAGTTGTATCCTTTTGAAGCATCAACTTTTGTATGAGAACCCCGCGCGCAGATGGACCTTTCTAGGATCAGTGCACTCCGACTCCGTTTGGAGCCCGTTCAACGACTTGAGCGGCCATGGAGCGCCCTTATCTCGTTTCGAACTTGCTCAACGTTTTGGACGGCTACGTAGCACCTTGTTTCGGACGATTTACATGGTTGCACTGAGTGCGGCAAGGAGTCTTGCCGGTGATGACCTCCTCTGCCGAGTTTTCTAAGGATACGCTCCTCTAAGGGCTCGCGGTAGGATAAGTCGAGCCGGCAAGCATCCAGAAAGTGCAAAGAAATAACCATACAAAATGAGAGTCGAATAAAGGATGCAACTATTCATTCATTTGGGTGGATACATTTGATACCACTTACTAAGCATTGTAGTCCTAACTTAAAGACTCTGCCTTTTGACGAGGAACACCCTATGCAAAGGGAGTGAAGTTCAAGAAGACAAAAAGAAAAGTGACAAGACCTCCGCTACGCAACCCAGGCTAGTTCCTACTAGACCAACATTGCGCAGAGGCAGCGTCGGTTCTTCCGGCGGGCAGGTCTCGGCTCAGGACGAGATGGGCTGCGAGCTGACGATGATGGTGCGGCCGACAGTCAGTCCGAGGTCAGATCCTCATACCCACGCTTAACCTGTCGAGGATCTAACCCGTTCCCGCTGTCTCTATCGTCCGACCTTTCCTCGTCGCCCCTAGACGAGGAGAGGCTGTCAGTCCTGCTCGAGCTCTCTTCGCAGATGCCGAGACACGCACCTGAGCTCCCATATAGCTTGACGGAGAGCTGGTTGTCTGCCATCATCTTGAAGCGGAGAACATGCCAATCCCAGAGATTGTGGGCACGAGCGAAGCTCTTCCACCCATGGCCAAGGAACAGGAGACGAGGCCCTGGATGCTCTATGGCCACCGGTACGACGCCATTGCCGCAACCGTGTACCCGTAGGCATAGCATCAGGGGCTTCTCTTCCTCCATCGCCTTGGCAAAGGCGCTGGGAGCTATAGCCGGGTCCTGATGCCTCCTCGTAATTGGACAAGGAACTCCAATGGGGTCCTTTCGACGTGAGTTCCCACCGAAACAAGCTCAGGAAAATGTAGAGACGCTGGAGTAGCACTCCGCCTCCCTCGGCCACGGTCCCAGCGTCCTCGGCCCCTCGAGCCTATCTCGCCACGGATGACGGGGCTGCCGCTGGCTGCGGCCCCTGAAGCTGTGGCATGATCCAAGTGGGATCCCCTTGCCGCCCTGGCGGCCAACGGAGGTCGGCCCCGTCCCCTGACTATGGTTAGGGGCGGGCGGCACCGGCAAAGCTGAAATAAACAAGAGAAGGCAAGGCGATAGGCGCGGAAGGCTTCGAGAGTGAGATCGATGGGCAAAACCTCCGCGCAAACACCGTGATTTATAGGGCAAAGCTTCTATCTAGTAACAGGAAATAAAACTGTGTTGTGGGTAGAGAGGATAGCTTTGCAAGATATTGGTGAAATAAAATACAAAACTAGTTGCTGCACTAAATAGAGTTATAATATATTACAAATCGCGAGTGTGGAATAATGATGTTATGGTGTGCGGAATCATCCTAGGCAATTGATAACAAGATCAATAATCATTCTTGCAAATTTTATATGAGGGAGACGCATGAGCTAACATACTTTCCATACTTGGATCATATGAACTTATGATTGGATCTCCAGCAAGCATCCACAACTAGTAGAAATTATTAAGGTAAACCCAACCATAGCATTAAACATCAATTCCCCTTTAGTCCCATACGTAAACAACCCCCTTACTCGGGTGTAAGTTTCTATCACTCTAACCATCCACTATAAGTGAATCATGAACATATTGCAACACCATCCAGTGTGAAACCTTCATGTGTGCACCTCATGGAAGGCAGCTTAGGAGAACACCAAAATAAAACATACACTCAAACCAATCAAGATCATCAATCAACCCAAAGGACAACATAGATCTACTCAAACATCGTATGATGGCAACACATCATTGATTAATAATATGTGGCATGAAACATCATGTTCAAGTAGGGGATTACAACGGGGTGCGGGGCAGTGGACCGCTGAAAAGAGATGGGGGAGGTGATAAAGACGATGATGTTGACGAAGACGATCACTGCGACGATGGCTCCCCCGGCGGCACTCCAGTGCCGCCGGATGAGAGGGGGAGAGAGTCTCCCCTTAGGCTTCCTTCTGCATGGCTTCTCCTCATCTAGGGAGAGGTTCTCCCTCTAGTCCTCGGCCTGCATGGCTCCTGAAGGGGTGAGATCCCCTCTCAGATTGGATCTCTCTCTCTCTCTCCCTCTCTCTCTCTCTGTTTCTCTCCTGTTTTTGTTGTTGTTTTCTGGACCTTCATAGTTTCTGAATTATCTGGAGGTCCGTACCTCTGATCGGGCTGAAATTTTGAGTGGTTTTTCGGGAAAATATATTTCTTGTAGCAAAAGAAGGGCCCCAACCGACTTAAGGGGTGGCCACAATCCATCAGGGTGCGGCCACCCCCTGGTTGCGCCCTATTGGCTTGTGAGAGCCTCAGGCATCGTGCGGTGTTGATTCTTCTTCCCAAAATTCACATATATTCGAGAAAAAATCTCCATTATTTTTTATCGCGTTTGAAGTTTGTCTGATAGGATTTCCTGTGAAACAAAACACACACACAAAATAGGAACCGGCACTGAACACTGGATAAGTAAGTTAGTCCGAGAAAATAATATAAGTTGTTGCCAAAAGTATATGAAAGTTGTCTAGTATTGGCATGAATACTTCATAAATTAACGATAAGTTAAAGATGTATCAACATCCCCAAGCTTAATTCTTGCTCGTCCTCCACGTAGATAAATGGTAAAAGAAATAATGTATAAAGTGTCAATGCTAGCATAGTATATAAGTTTGGGCAATCTTACTCCCAATCACTTTTTCTAGCATCATAAAACAACAACCCTTTTCTCATAGAACTTCTCTTGATCAACTAACAAGCTAATCAAATGTTAAAGTATAGACACTAAACTTTCTTGAAAACTAGCAAACTATGTTTGCAGTCATCAAACAGTTACAATTCATCTTATTTTTAGGAAGGATCTATATAAGATCTTAGATTTAGCAAATTCCACATACTCAGCTAGCATTTACTCTTCCATGATTGCTGACACTCAAGGCATAATTTTAGAACAAGAAATTTCAATTGAACACATAGGAATATAGGGCTTAATGTTCCGCCTCCCAACTTATTTATCTCAGGAATAATGTCAACAATAATGAATCATGATCACTTATATCCAACTGGATATATGTGCGTCAATCTGTCCCCACCACATGATGCTTGCCAACTAAAGAATTAATAGATTGGAATAGGGATGAACATTATTGACTCTTGCATAAAAGTAAAAGATAGAAAAGTAAAAGATAAGCCCTTCGCAGAGGGAAGCATACATGGTCATGCGCTTTCTATTTTCCGGATGTGCAATCTCTTAATGATAAGGAACATCATTTTATATTGCCCCTTGTGATAGCAAACTTTGTTATGCAGTATGTCTCTTTTATTTCTTTGCCATCACAAGATCGTACAAAGCTTACTTTCCCTTAGAATAAAATATCATACATGTTTAGTTCTATTTTTTATTGCCTTGTTGATAACCCACAAGTATAGGGGATTGCAACCGTTTTCGAGGGTAGAGTATTCAACCCAAATTTATTGATTCGACTCAAGGGGAAGCGAAAGAATATTCTCAAGTATTAGAAGTTGAGTTGTCAATTCAACCACACCTGAAAGATTTGTATCTGCCGCAAAGTATCAGTAGCAAGGTAGTATGATAGCAGCAGCAGCAACAGTAACCAGTAGCAACAGAGTAACACTAGCAGAAGTGACAGCAGTAGCGGCAAAGTAACGTAGCAACGACCAGTAGGAAAAGACTCGTAAGCATTGGATCGGTGATGGATGATTATGCCGGATGCTATTCATCATGTAACAGTTATAACACGGAGAGATAAGTAACTATCTCCGTTCGTCAATCTAACGTAGGCATGTATTCCGTATGTAGTCATACGTGCTTAGGGAAAAGAACTTGCATGACATCTATTGTCCATCCCTCCCTTGGCAGCGGGGTCCTAATGGAAACTACGGGAAATTAAGGTTCTCCTTTTTATAAAGAACCGGACCAACGCATTAACACTTGGTGAATACATGAACTCCTCATACTATAGTCATCTCCGGGAGTGGTTCCGGCTATTGTCACTCCGCGGTTGCCGGGACATAACACATAGTAGGTGACTACAACTTGCAATATAGGATCTAAAACACACATATATTGGCGACAACATAATAGGTTCAGATCTGAAATCATGGCAATCGGGTCCTAGTGACAAGAATTAAGCATGGCAAAGTAGTAGCAACATCATTCTCAGAACATAGTGGATACTAGGGATCAATCCCCGTCAAAACTAACTCGATTACATGATAGATCTCATCCAACCCATCACCGTCCAGCTAGCCTACGATGAGATTACTCACGAACGGTGAAGAGCATCATGGAATTAGCGACGAAGGAAGGTTGATGATGACGATGGCGATGATCTCCCCTCTCCGGAACCCAGAATGGACTTCAGAAATGCCCTCCAGGGGAAGAACAGGAGGTGGCGGCGCCTCCGTATCGTAAAACGCGATGAACTCTTCTCCTTGATTTTTTCCTGGGCGAGACGGACTAAATAGAGCTGGATTTGGAGGCGGTGGAGCTTTGTGGGCCCCACAAGCCTGCCAATTGTGCCCAGGGGGGCCCCACGCCTGGTGGGCATGTGGGCTCACGGCTCCACTTCCTCCGCTGATTCTTGCGCCAGTATTTTTCATAAATTCCAGAAAAATTCTCCGTAAATTTGCAGGTCATTCCGAGAAGTTTTATTTCTGCGCAAAAACAACACCATGGCAATTCTGCTGAAAACAACGTTAGTCTGGGTTAGTTCCATTCAAATCAGGCAAATAAGAGTCCAAAACAAGGGCAAAAGAGTTTGGAAAAGTAGATACGACGGAGACGTATCACTTGTGCACCGATGGCAACTTACTTGAAGGATCTTATTCAATCCATAGGTAAGTATGATGGACTCTCATGGGAAGAAACTGGGTTTAAGGGTTGCAGATGCACAAGTAGTATCTCTACTTAGTGCGATTTTTTGGGCTAGCAAAGGATCCGAAGCAAGCACCACATGTTAGAGGATCCATGACAATATAACTACTATGTGAATATAAGCAAACATAACCATTACGATGTCTTCCTTGTCCAACTTAAACTACTTGATCAAGTTTGAAAATAATTAATGGAGGCTCACAATCATAGAAGATGTCCAAGATAGTATATTTATATGTGAAATATATCTTCCTTCAATATTACTTTATGAATTGTTAAAGTGACCTATGCTATGTTTTCTAACCTCCAATAAATTTTATTGCTTATACTCTTAGTACGTGAAGTCACTACTCCCCATGGGACAAGCATATGAAGCATATGTAATTTCACATTTTATGACATTCAGTTCATTCAATTTTTTTCTCTTAGGATATAAGTGAACCACAAGAGTGATCATCAAACTATTCTCGAAAATATATAAGTGAAGCTCATAGAGCATTTCTCAGTGAAAATAAAGAGATAAATATACATGCTCAAAATATATAAGTGAAGCACACGAAACATTCTATAAAGCCATACTCATAAGATTTAAGTGAAGCACATGAAGCATTCTATAAATTAACCAAGGATTAACTCATACCAGCATGGTGCATAAAATAAAAGGGAATATTAAACACAAAATACCAAGCTTGAGATTTTTTATCCTGTTCAATCCACTCATGTCCCGGTCTCACCTAAGTCTCAAAAACTTCGTCCACACAAAACTTGAAAAGAACTCGCGAGATTGGTTAGTGCACGTAAGAATAAATATACACTTCATGTACTTTCAAGACAAGTTGCATAATAATTTCCAAAGATTAGGTAATGTATACTATCATTTCCAAAAATTATATCTACCAATATAAGCCATGAGTACTCTAGGATAAGTAGATAACAAAACTATGATAGCAGTCTGTCCAAACAGAAGAGTATGTAGCAATTCTTTTAAACAATGTACTTATGTATCTCCAAAACTTCAGAAAATTTAGGACAAGCTAAATAATTTGTATTAAATTACTGTATAGAAATGTGAGAAACTTTACACATTTAATTAAAATACGATATTTCGAATACTACAACACAAATTTCTGTTTTTATACAGCACACCCCACACATGCAATTCATGCATTCTAAAGGCAATCCTTGGAACTTTCTATTGATAAACAAGATTGTCAATAACATCTAACAGATAAAAATAAAATTATACTCCAAGCGAAACACATGTTCTGTGATGGATACAAATATAGCTCCAAGTAATATATAACAATAGTGTTGAAGACGAAAGAGGGGATGCCTTCCGGGGCACCCCCAAGCTTAGACGCTTGAGTCTTCCGTGGATATAACCTTGAGGGTGCCTTGGGCATCCCCAAGCTTAGGTTCTTTCTGCTCCTTATTCTCCTCATATCGATATCTGACACAAAACTTGAAAACTTCAATCACATAAAACTTAATAGAAACCTCGGGAGATCCGTTTGTATAATAGGGTAATCATAAACTTTAAGAATTGTTATAAAATTAATTCATATTTTATTATTACATAAGGTACCATATTATAACTTCTCCATGTCTTATACCCCCCGATACAATCCATAGAATCATCAAAACAAGCAAACTCTGCAAGCAAAAATAGAACATGTCTAAAAGAAAACAATCTATAATGATCAGCGCAAATACCAAACTTCTGTAACTCAAAAAATTCTAAAAAATTAGGAAGTCCTAGGTAATTTATATATTAATACTTTGTAAAAAATTAAATAAAAAAACGTTCCAGTAAAATCATATAAATTCTGCACTGGACGTAAAAGTTTCAGTTTTTGCACACGATCAAATCAACTATCATCCAAATAATCCCAAAGGCTTAACTTGGCACATTATTAAAATAAAGGACACAAAACATGATTACTACAATATCTTTGTAATGCCCCAAGAGTGTAACTTGCCTTATTTGGAACCTTCTGTATGTGGGTCCATCTTGTCATTGCCATGAGAGATCAGTGCATGTGTTATTTCATGTGATGCTTACCTTGTCATGTTTCCCTTTGCATGCATGCATCCTTATCATTCCATGTCTTTTGTGTTTGTTGCCATTTGTGATCCATGCATGTGGTGTGATTTTTGATGGCATGTGATGATATGTGGTTCTATGTGACGTGTTGTGGGGGTGTTGTTTGAAAGTAGGGTGCAACTTGTTAAATTTCAAATAGGATTCAAAACTTCTTTCTCTCTATTTATCACAAGCTCAAGATTCACTTGCTCCATCCCTGTTTCAAAAATGCCCATGCTTTAGTATCAATTGTGGTGGATGTGATGCTATGTTTTTAGGGTTTGAAAAATTTGTTTGAGAGGTGCAAATATTCACAAAATAGTGGATTTAATTCTGTTTTGTAAATATTTAGATGCTCCAATAATTCCTTTTCCATTTTATTTAAATAGGTCATAATTACTTATGACCAGGGGCATTTTTGTTTTACTTTTATCTTCAACATTTTTGCCTATGTTTTATTTCTTGTCTCTGTTTGTTTTAAATAGAAAACCCAAGTGGGTTTTCTTTTTCTTATCTGGCGCCTTCGAGTGGGCTTCTCCATCTAGCTGGCCAACTCTTCCTCGCGCGCAACCCTTTCCCTGTAGATGGCGTCTCCTTCCTTTGTCACCCTTCCGTCAATTTCGTCAGTGAGGAGCCGAGACAGAGAGCGAAGCTGTCACAGACGTCGAGCCCGCACATCCCTTGCCTCCTCCCCCTCCTATAAAGAACCTTGGCATTTGTGCAAGGCCTAGGGTTCCTCCCTAGCCGCCGCCACTTCTTTCCCCATCTACTCCTCCCTCTCCGTCGTCGACAGCAGGTAAGTGAGCGGCCCCTCCGCCATGGCCGCAGCTAGGAGAAGCTCATCGCCGTCGTAGCCGTGCTTCTCCGCCCTCTCCAACACTTCTGCGAGCACGCGGGACCTCAAGGGGACTCGTTCCCGCAGCTAGGAGGAGCAGATCTGCACTGCTACCCCTACCTCAACGACGACCTGCTTCCTCTCCGTCGATCCCCTCCGCCGCGGATTCTACCACTCCTTCCTCTTTTTCCTCTCCAATAGGCACGACGTCCTCGTCCAGTGGGTGAGCCCAAGTCTTCCTTCCCCCTTCCTATCGGTAGATCCAGCACATAGGGCGTAGCTTCGCCTCCGAGCATGTCTCTGTCGCCGGTGCCACCGCGTGTCGTCGAGCCGTAGGTATAGGCCTCCTCGTGGAGAGCTAGCTAGTGGAATGGAACCGTGGGAGCCTCTTCTCCCTTCCATCGACGAGCCGCAGTTCAATTTGGTGTACATCGCCTGTGTTGTGCCTCCCCAGTTCCGGCCACCGTCGGGCAGAGGAAGGACCAGAGGGGTTGCTCAATAGAGTTTGCTCCTCTACTCTGTTAAGACCCGAGCGCGTAGCAGAGTGGTAGGTGGGTTTTGGTGCTGTTGATGGTTGTGGGTTTCAGTCCCGTAGAACGCACCTTTTGTATTTTTGTTTCGGGCACAGTAGCTTCAGGGAAGAGCATACCATGCTCCCTTCCTTGTTTCTGTCGAGCCAGTGCAGGCTAGACTAGTGGTGTTAGTTGCTGGTGTGAACCAGGGGGTCTTGAGTTCGATTCCCCCCCCAAGCCTTTTATTCTTTTGCCTATTTTTTTCCTTTTGTTGTTTCATTTGTATGCTATGATAGTTGATGTGGTGTGCTAGTGAAGCTTGTGTGGTATTTTCTTTACCTCACAACCAGTAGGTAGCCCCTTGATTATGTTGCTAGAGATCACGTGTAAGTATATTTATGCATGTGTGTGAGTAGGAGTTAGTGTCTGGGGAGTGTATGAGTAGGTGATGCTAGTGTTGGTGTGAGCAAGCATCATGTGCATGTTTGCTTGTGTGGTACAAGCACCCCTTGGAATGTGTAGATGTATATCACCATGTATATGTGTGTGTGTGACTCATGTGCATGGGTGTTGAGCTCATGCACTAGCTTGTGCAAGTGTGTGTGGGTGTGGGTTCCCCCCCCCCACATACTTGTGTGTAGTTGTAGGTGTTCATGTCATATATGGTGGTGTGCATGTGTCTGTGTGTCACACATGCCCAATGCATGGTGTGCCTTGATAAGCACTTATGTGCAAGCTTGTATGTGTAGGTGTAGGAATGCATGTTGTGAGTGTAAGTTAGTGGTGTGTTTTAACTAGCATGTGTAGGTGCTTGATATATGTGTGCTTGATGTATGTGTGTGTGGTGGTGTGCTAAGGCACATGAACATGAGGTCTACCCCTCATGTGGACCATTGGATATGTGAGTGTGTGCAAGTGCATGTGAGGTGATGAGCTAGTGGGGACACATGTGATATAGCACTATTTACCCCTATGTGATTCCATGTAGATTTTCCTTTCAAGTTTGTGCCGATTTGTTCTATGCAAGTACCTATGTATTATATATGTTTTTGGGGTAGAATCATCCTAGGAATCCAATGGTGGAACCAGATTCCACTTTGGAACACTTTTTGGGAATGTCATATTTCCGTTTTTTTCAATGTTTAGAGCTTGGTTCCATGTGATGTGATGAGCCCAAGGTGATGATTCCTTGTTGTGGCAATAGAGGGTGAACCCCTCTACAGAATGGTGGTGTTGTTTCATGCTTAGGAGTTTATATGTGCAAGTTGTGCCTAGTCAAAGTAGGCATATGGCTGAAAATTTCAACTTAGTGAAAATCTGAGAAACTGCTGTTATTATCTTCCCTTGTAGTTGTGCTTGCAAAAGTTCATGTGTTGGGAATCAGCCCTTGCAATCAACTGGAAAGTTGCACTTTTGTGTTTGTCTAGCTCTCTGTCAATTTTCATCCCATTTGGCTTCCTGTAGATATTGTTTAGGGTGATGTCAAAATGCTTCAGAGCATAAACAACTAGTGAGAATCTGAGAATTTCACTAAGTCCCTGAAAACTGATATTTTTGTCCAAGTTAGCAGCTATAGAACTTTCTGTGTGATACTCCTTTGTATTATCTTTTTGCTCATGCTTGTAGGGATTTTGAATAGCTTCTGCCACATATCCTATTTGGCACATTTGGGTGGCTGTAGGTGCTTTGCATGTAGCTCTCAAACGGCTATTTTGCTGTTTAGGACAGAATGTGTAGTTTTGATGTTTTGATGCTTGTGAGTGCATAGTTGATGGTGTGGTGAGTTTCTTTGCACCACCCCATCCATACTTGGTTGTTTTGTGATTTGGCAACCTGAGAATACCAGTGGTATGCCATTGGAGTGTGTTGTGATGGATTTGATCCGTAGAACTCCATTTCTTATTTTGTTGTTTCCGGTTGATCCGTAGCTCCGTTCGTAACGTTCTTTATAAGTTTTTGCATCGTTTTCACGTGATGCATCTGTTCATGTCATCTTCATTCATGTCAAGATAGCTTAGAGTGCAGTTCTGTCCAGAAGTTTGTAGTTTCTTCACATGCATGTGCAAGTGACTAGAATAGATATGCATGTTCATTCTCATCGCATGCATCATGTGTTTTTTGCATCATGTGGTGCTGTTGTTCATTGGATGCTATTTTTATGTTGGGTAGAACCGGGATCAGAGAGCGATTACGTGGATTCGGGAGAGTACGTGCAGGATGAACAAGAGCAGTTCCAAGCTGAAGACATCACACGAAAGATGACATGACCTTGATACCATCTCTAGACTTGTTATGCTAGATTCACGTTTCCTTCGTCATATGCTCGCTGCCTACCACTGAAATAATTGCCTTGTGATATTGCAATGAAACCCAAACAATATCCCCTCCTAGAAAATATTGAATGGCTAAGTAGGCTTGCTCAGCTTCTAATGTTCGCGTTGCTAGTTGCAGGTGCATTTGTCTCATGTGATAACATGAGTTTGATATCATTATATTAAATCTGTTATTTAATTAATGTACCTATATACTTGGTAAATAGCGGAAGGCCTAGCCTTTTGCCGGGTGTTTTGTTCCGTTATTGCCGCCATAGTTTGATATCATTATATTAAATCGGTTTGATTCCTTAACTAATCGCTCCTAACACATTCGGGGTTGTTATGGGGACCCCCTTGATAAATTGTGTAGTGTTAAGACTTGTCAGGTAGGACCCAACATTAGTGTTAATTTGCTAATCACTTAATAATAATCTGCATAGGGAATAGCTACCCCGAGGAATTAATCAACAACCCGGGCCAGTGCTCCTAATGAATGTTGGCCCTAACTAGAGCACCGTGCGGTGCCATCCCGGGGAAACTCGGGAGATTTCTCTGGCCACTGTACGCTTCACTTATCCGGCGTGTCCTGAGACTGAGATACGCGGCTCTTATCAGGGTCATCGACACGTCGGGAGGTCCTGCTAGTCTTGTTTTACGTTAACGATATATCTTGCGTATAGGAATCCCGGTGAAGCTTTGGTTCTCCCCAGAGTTGAGGTTTTCGTCTAAGGAATCCTACGAGATCACGAGATTCATGATAGAGGATTACTTTGCGGCCCGTGACCGTTTGTGATGGACTAGTTTGAGCACCCCTGCAGGGTTTAATCTTTCGGAAAGCCGTGCCCGCGGTTATGTGGCAACTTGGAATATTTGTTAACATCCGGTTCTAGATAACTTGAACTAATCTAATAAAATTGCCAACAGTGTGCGTAACCGTGACAGTCCCCATCAAAGACCTCTCTTCGATCGGGAACACGGTGGGGTTATGTTTGACGTAAGTAGGTGTTCAGGATCACTTAGTGATCAGCTAGTCTTCGCCCGCTAGCATAGACCACATATATAACTTTTTCTACATAAGATAGCCACCATATATGCTTAGGATGCTGAAACCTAAAGACTGAACCTTTCCTTACCTAATAACTTGACTAGTTCTAGCACCGAGGTCATAGATTGTTGAGTCCCCGTGGCTCACAGATTGCTTAAACACACCAATAGGTACAGGTGCGCCTGACAGAGGTGATCCCGATGGCACACAGCTGGCGTGGCAGTACGATAAGGAGAACGACCGCCTGTACGTGAACTATCCAGAAGACTGAGGCATGGTCGTGATCGTGGGCAGGCATGCAGGGTAGCATAGCCTTTTCTCATGTTATGTAGTCCCTAGCAGAACTACCTTGTCTGAATAATTGTGTGATGTAAACTCTGATATTATCTATGAGAAGGCAAACGATTCCCTATTTTTCATTCTATTATTATGTATGTGCTATGTTATCGTGCTTGCGAAACGCTTAGATGCGCTTCTTTCCATTTTTGGCCCTGTCCCCTAAATCGGAAAGGACCGCATCTTAGTCGTTACAATCTTAATCATGTAAAAACACAAAAAATAGAAAGTGCAAGTCTTGGCTTGTCTCCCAACAAGCGCTTTTCTTTAAAGCCTTTTAGCTAGGCATGATAATTTTAATGATCCTCACATAAGGATAGTAGATGAAACATGTAAAAGAGCATCATGAATATTATGAAAAGCACATTATTTATTTGGTAAAGTGGGATATAAAAGGGGATAATTATTCTTATGAGAAACTTCCATGAAAAGTTCTACATTGTTTCCGTGAGCATAAACAGAAGTGTTGAAAGTTGACCCTCACTTCTTCATTGCATAACTTTCCAATCGCTTCTCTTTTAAGAGGCAAGTAAAATTTTCTATTTTCAGTTTTTTTGTTTGGTTCGCCCACAACTAAAGAAAGTAAACAATAAAAAAGATCTGCTTAGTGATAGAAGCAAACAATCATACACGAAAATATTAATCCCACGCTATTGCTCCCCGACAACGGCGCCAGAAAAGAACTTGATAATCCCCAAGTGCAAGGAATCATCGTAGCACTTTCTAAAGATGGAAGAGGTAAGTATGAAGTGTCTAACCCACAAGGAGCTAAAGATAAGATCAATATTTTCTAGTCCTATCTGTCACCGATAGGACTCTACATACACCGGACGTTTGTTTCTACCTACTAACGAGAAATAAAACTGTGTTGTGGGTATGGAGAGGATAGATTTGCAAGATGTTGGAGAATTAAAATATAAAAATAGTTGCTGCACTAGTTAAAGTTAGAATATAGTACAATATATTACAAATAGGAAGTCTGGAATAATTATGGTATGGTGTGCGGAATCATCCTAGGCAATTGATAACAAGATTGGCAAATCATTCTTGTAAATTTTATATGAGGGAGAGGCATGAGCTAACATAATTTCCGTACTTGGATCATACGAACTGGTGATTGGATCTCTAGAAAGCATTCGCAACTATTAGAAATCATTAAGGTAAATCCAACCATAACATTAAACATCAAGTCCCCTTTACTCCCATACGTAAACAAACCCTTACTCGGATGTAAGCTTCCGTCACTCTAGCCACCCACTATAAGTGAACCATGAAGATATTATAACACCGTCCAGCGTGAATCCTTCACGTGTGCGCCTCATGAAAGGCACCTTAGGACATCACCAAAAGAGAACCTACACTCAAAGCAATCAAGATCCTCAATCAACCCAAAGGAGAACATAGATCTACTCAAACATCATAGGGTGGCAACATGTCATTGATTAATAATATGTGGCATGAAACACCATGTTCAAGTAGGGGATTACAGCAGGGTGCGGGAGAGTAGACTGCCAAAACGAGATAAGGAAGGTGATCAAGACGGCGATGTTGTTGAAGACGATCACCGTGGCGATGGCTCCCCCGACGGTGATGGGGAACGTTGCATGGGAAAAAAAAGTTTCCTACCCGCTCCCAAGATCTATCTATGGATATCAAAAACTATGACAGGGGAGTCCATCTACATACCCTTGTAGATTGCTAAGTGAAAGCATACATAACGCGGTTGATGTAGTCGCACTCTTCACGATCCAACCACGATCCGATCTGATCTAGCGCCGAACGGACGACACCTCTGCGTTCATCACAGGTGCGGCTCGATGACTTCTCCTCCTTCTTGATCCAGCAAGAGAGGAAGGAGAAATAGATGGGATCTCAACCAATAGGATAGCATGGTGGATATGGTGGTGGAGCAATCCCAGCAGGGCTTCACGAAGCGCCTCCAGAACTACGAAGGAGGAAGAATGGGAGAGAGGGGAGGTCGCAGGGTGTGGGAATTGTTGTGTACAACCCTCCCCTATCCTATACTATATAGGAGGCAAGGGGCAGGTTCAGATCGGAGCCCATGACCCCTCCTCCAAGGAGGGCCGCCAGCTAGTGTGGAGTTCTCCCCCCACAAGGAAGGGAGGAGTCTCCTTCCTCCAAGGCACCTCCCGGGTGCCTTGTCACTTTCGGAATCTTTCCCCCAAGACATTTTGCCGCTATGGGATTGTGACCCTGGCCTAGGGTGGCTAGGGCGCCACCCCTACAGTACATGTCGGCACAGGGGATAGTTGGACCCCCGGTGGACCCCTAGAACCCTTTCGGCACCCTCGTACACTACGAGTAATGCTCGAAACTTTTCCGGTAGGCAAAATAGGACTTCCCATATATAAATCTTTACCTCCGGACCATTCTGGAACTCCTCGTGATGTCCAGGATCTTATGCGAGACTCCAAACAATATTTGGTCACCAATGTACATATCCTGATACTACTCTAGTGTCAACCGAGCGTTAAGCGCGCGGATCGTACAGGTTCAAGAATCATCTGTACATGACCGAGACACTCTCCGGTAAATAACCAATAGCGGGACCTGGATGCCCATATTGGTTCTCACATATTCCATGAAGAACGTTATCGGTCGAACCACGATGCCAAGGATTCAGTTAATGTTGTATGCAGTTCCGTTTATCCACTGGTATGTTACTTGCCCGAGATCCGACCGTCGGTATCTCCATACCTAGCTAGTTTAATCTCGTTACTGGCAAGTCTCTTTACTCATTCCGTAATACAATATCCCGTGACTAACTCCTTAATCACATTGCTTGCAAGATTCTTGCCATGTTGTGTTACCAAGTGGGCCCAGAGATACCTCTCTATCATACAGAGTGACAAATCCCAGTCTCGATCCATGCCAACCCAACATATACCCTCGTAGATACCTACAGAGCATATTTATAATCACCTAGATACATTTTGATGTTTGATACCCACAAGGCATTCCTCTGGTGGGAGCAAGTTGCATGATCTCATGGTCTTAGGAATCAATACTTGACGTGCCGAAAGCAATACCAATAAACTTAGTCATACGATAAAATGCTATTATTAAGGTTGGGTCTTGTCCATCACGTCATTATCCTAATGATATGATCCAATTATCCAATGACAACTCATGTCTATGGTTAGGAAACCTTAACCATCTTTGATCAAGAGCTAGTCTAGTAGAAGCATTATTAGGGACTCTGTGTTGCCTATGTATCCACAGATGTATCTGAGTTTCCAATCAATACAATTATAGCAAGGGTAATAAATGATTATCATGAACAAGTAAATATGATAATAACTAATTGATTATTGCCTATATGGCATATTTGCAACAGGTGGCACCCCGACCCCGCTGAAAGAGAGGGGGAGAGAGTCTCCCCCCTTAGGCTTCCTCCTCCATGGCCTCACACCATCTAGGGAGAGGTTCTCCGTGTGGTCCTTTGTCACAACCCTAGTTTAGCTATGCTTGCTAATGCATTTATGCATGCATTTTTAATCGCTTTTAAAAATTACATGCGGAATAATCAACCTATGAATCCAATTTTTTGTCAAATAAGCAATATATAATTTGCTTCAAATATTTCTGAGCAAATGTCCATGGTATTCTAATAAAATATTGGCATGATGTGAAAATGTCAACCGATATTTTGGGATCACAGAAACATTTTATTTTGGGGTTTTATATATACTAACAATTATTTGCCTTGGATTTATATATACTATATATATAATATAAGTCCAGTAGTTCTAAAAATTATTATGTGGCACTGGTTATATCCATATTGTCCACATATATTTTTCTCATGTTTTTATAAAATGGATTGCTATTTATTTCTAAACCAAAACAAATGTCAGAAAATAGAAAATAAAACAATATATATACAAAAAGCACATTCTTACCTGGTTTACTAGCCTAGGAGGCAACCGGCCTACCCCACCTAAGCGAGGCGGTCGTCCTCAATCTCTGCCAGTAGGCAGAGGCAAAGCCGCGCATGCCCGAGCCGGGAGGCCTTCACCTCCTCCTTCGTGCTGGAGGACGCCCCCCTCCCTTATCCTCGTGCCCTGGATCGCTCGCAGCCACCTCCGCCATTCCCGCCTACCTGTTGCTCTCTCCCTCCTCTCGGGTGCTCCCTCCCGCACCGGACCCGAGAACGCCGTCACCGCTGCTCGCTAAACCCCGCGGCCATCGTAGCTGTATCGCACCCCTTGAGCTGCTCATAGTCTCCGCCACCTCGAGTTTCTCCTCCTCGACAAACTAATCGGACCATAAAGCCCGTAGACGACGAGCGTGAGCTCCTTCTCCGTCCACGGCCGTCGGCCACCGTCACCGAGTTCGTCGTCGAGAGAGCTCCTTCGACCTCGCTGTCACCTCCATCGAAACCGATGTGAAGCTGACTTCCTCTTCCCCTTACTTCCATGAGCCACTCGGACCCTAGCTCTAGCACCGCCATGGAAGAATCTACGCTGCCGCCATGAGCTCAACTCCGGTGAGCTCAGGCCACCCCAGTTTGGTACGCTTCCTTCTCAAGATGCACGGGAGCGAGGCCGTTCGAATGATCCTATCCACGCGTCGTTTCGTCGCCACACAGCGAGTTCCGACGTGCCACTGTCGCGGTTTTGCATCGCCGGTGTTGAGGCGCCAATTAGCTGACATGGCAGTCTTGCTTAGCCACTAACTACCCCTCTCAGCCGCTGACATTGGGCCACGTTCCTAATTAATCAGTCATTTGTTTTAATCTAACTAATAATTAACCCTGTCTCAATGACACACGGGACCCGGAGGTCAGGTTTGACCTATACCCACTACGGTTGACCTGCTGACGCTAGCATGATGAAGTGGTGACGCAGTTATTGATTTTCTGAAATAAAAATAACTCGGGAAATTCTAGGAAATGCCTAACACTTCTAAAAATCATAGAAATTCGACCATAGATCCAAATTAAGTAATTTATATATGAAAAATTATCAGAAACATCCATGGAATCTGATGGTATCATTTTCATGCATGTCTGAACAACTTATAACCAGTGGTTACGACAATTTCACTAAGGCATCTAAATGATTATATACGGAGTTGGAGTTGATCTATATCAATCAAACAACCTCCATTTAACTGGTGGTCACTTGCATCAGATAAAACCAGCAACATGTTAACATGCCATGCGCATGCATCATTGTGAAGCACTTGTCGTGCTTAAATTGTTCTGTGTTTGATTTTGTTGATAAGCTTGCGAGACGTAGTTATCAACGACATCAAAGAATAACCGAGTTCTTCTGATCTTTCAGGCAAGCAACCCCCTTGAACATATTGATACAATCCCACTCTCTCGCTCTTGGTCTCATTTCAATGCATTAGGACAGGTCGTTTCAACTGTTACATGCGCTATGGTAGATAAACCCATTCCTCTACATGACCTGTCATTGTCATAGTAAATAGGTAAACCAAGCAACCTAGAATACATGGTAGATACGTGAGCCATGTTGTGCCATTACCCTGCTTTGCTTTCTAGGCTTAGAGTTGAGTTGCTCTGACCATCTGGTTGATGAGTTGGACTGAAATGTCCTACTGACAAGAGTTAAGCGTGTGAACCTGTTTTGGTAAAGGTAGCGATGAGAGGCCATGTAGGAGTACATGGTGGGTTATATCATTGACGCTATACTTAGGACCTCAGAGCTTATGTTGGTGTTCCAAGACTAGCTATTACCGCACATTGCTCCCAAAACCGATGGACCCTCTCGGCCTATTAAGTTCCATGTTATCAGTCGAGCAGTCGCAGTAGTTCAAAACATTTATAGGTTATGGCATGGCCTGCAAAGTGGATGAATGGCCCCGTCAGGACCGGCTTGGGGCCCTGCTCACATTGTTTGAGGCCGCATTGGAAACCTCAGTCAGACTTCCATTATGGGTTACAACTCCGATAGGCAACTACCTTGGATGTGAGACATTGTAAATTAACGTCTGAGGCCGACTCCCTAGCTGGGCTTCCGCTTGAAGGTTGCCGAGGTGCCTGTTTTACATGCACAAGGCGATAAGTGGTGGGAGCATGTGTGACAAAGTACACCCCTACAGGCATGTGTGACGAAGTGGTCGGAGCATATATTCCTACGAGAGAGGATCCAGAGTGGTGTACTGTTTGGTGACGAGCTAGATGGACTCGTGTGCGCTCTCTCATAGAGAGATGAGAGAGAAATGATACATTGTCGTAGTATAGATAAGCCAAATGTCAAATCTGGCATTTCATCAGTAATCCTCACAATCATGTGCATTGATACATGATGCATAAGTAGTTAGTTCTAATGTAAGTCTTGTTGAGTACTTTCGTACTCACTGTTGCTTATTTACAATTTTGTAGAGATAGACGTTGCTCTCTTTTTGTTTTCCTCTTGACATTGTTATCGACAGATTAGCTTGGGAACCGAGATTGTGGTATGGCTCCTTTGGTAGGGTCGTTATAGCTTTTATGGCACTTCCAACCATTTTTACTAGATGTGTGTACTCAAACGTGTAACTTCCACGCGTTGTTTGTATGCTCTGAATGTTCGATCATGTAACCCCCTGCTTGTAACATTATACTATGTTGGCTCTTTGGAGCCTTCTTAATCAATGTTGTGTTGTAGAGTTCTGTTTTGATGTCATGTTGTATCTACACATATCGTGCATATTGTGTTTATGTTTGAAATGCATTAGTATGTGTGGGATTCGACACCTAGTTGTGTGCCTATGGTAGCCTGCTCTACAGGAAAATGCCTCTTTGTGCTTCCACTAAGCCCAGCTAGCTTGCTACTGCTCCAGACACATTGATTGACTAACATGTATCCTTATTTTTTGTTGTGTCTGTCCCTATGGGGAATTGTTACGCGATGCAATGGAGTCCATGTAGCTTGCGACGACTCATCTACGCACGTTGATGACCGACACCTGCATTGTTGGGTTATGAATGCATGTTCTTTTATGGTTGTGCCACTTAGGTCTATACCTAGTCATGTCGACCCAGGTTCCCTGGCATACGATTGCTCTCGACATATTCATATACGTGAGCCAAAAGGCGCAAACTATCCCGATGAAGGTAAGGTTGCAACCATGGGGATAACCATGCGTGAGGCTGCAGAGTGATATGATGTGTTACATGGTAGATTGGTATGGCCTAGGATCGGGGTCCTGACATCCTTGGCTGCCATGGATACCTTAGATCCGTGTGTAATTTACAAATCTCTATGTCATCCTGTAAATGCTGCTAGCACGCTCCACTTAGAACTACTCCAAATCAGGGCTCTATTATACGAATCCGGTTTGCTACTCAGGTTCATCCACATTGGTGTCAAAGCTTGCATCAACGTAACCCTTTATGATGAACTCTTTTATCACCACCTTAACCGAGAAAAAATTCCTTTGTCCTCTATTTACTAAGGATAATTTTTACCGTTGTACAGTGATCCACTCCTAGATCACTCTTGTACCCCTTGACAGACTCATTGCAAGGCACACAACATGTCATACTGTAGATCCTATGACTAAGGCATAGGGGACGACCTTTGACCTTTCTTTTTGTTATGCCGTGGTCGAGCTTTGAGTCTTACTCAAATTCACACCTTACAATACGACCAAGACCTCCTTATTTGACTTGATCCATTTTGAACTCCTACAAAATCTTGTGAAGGTATGTGTTCCTTGAAATTTTATAAAGCGTCTTGATCTATCTCTATAGATTTTGAGTAGCTTTAGCCAGGTTTTCGTTTGAAAAACTCCTTTCAAACAAACATTTATACTTTCCAGAAATTCTACATCATTTCTGATCAACAATATGTCAATCACATATACTTATTAGAAATTCTAGAGTGCCCCCACTCACTTTCTTGTAAATACAAGTTTCTTCATAAACTCTATATAAACCAAAAGCTTTGATTACTCATCAAAGGGCTTATACTAACTCCGAGATGCTTGCCCCTGTCCATAAATTGATTGCTGGAGCTCACATGCCTTTTAGAATCCTTGGGATTGACAAACCATCTAGTTGTATCACATACAATCTTTCCTCAAGTAAACCGTTAAGGAAATGATGTTTTGACTTCCATGTGCCATCTTTCGTAATTGAAAAACGCAGCAACTACTAACATAATTCCAACAAACTTTAGCATAGCTATGGGTGAGAATATCTCATCGTAGTCAACTCCTTGAACTTGTCGGAAACCTCTTTGCGACAAGTCGAGCTTTATAAATGGTGACATTTACCATCACCGTATGTGTTCATCTTAAAAATCCATTAGTACTTAATAGCCTTATGACCATCAGGTAATTCTTCCAAAGTCCACACATTGTTTTTGTACATGCATCCTATCTTGGATTTCATGGCCTCTAGTCATTTGTTGGAATTCAGGCCCACCATAGCTTCTCCATAGCTCATAGGTTCACTGTTGTCTAACAACATGACCTCGAAGGTAGGATTACTGTACTACTCAGGAGCAACATGTGTGCTTGTCAACCTACGAGGTTCAGTAACTTGATATGAAGCTTCATGATCACCAGCATCAGCTTCCTTTTCAATTGGTGTAGGTGCCACACAAACATCTTCCTATGCCATGCTACTCTCTGGTTGAAGTAACGGTCCAGTAACCTCATCAAGTTCCACTATTCTACCAATCAAATCTCTTGAAATAAACTCTTTGTCTAGAAAGGATCCGATCTTAGAAACAAACACTTTGCCTTCGGATTTGAGATAGAAGATGTACCCAACTATTTCCTTTGGGTATCGTATGAAGACACACTTATTTGCCTTGGGTTCGAGCGTCACAACCCCAAACTTTAAGAAACGACAGCTTAGGCTTCTTGCCAAACCATAGTTCATACGGTGTCATCTCAACGGATTTGGATGGTTCCATATTTAAGGTGAATGTGGTTATCTCTAATGCATAAACCCCAAAATGATAGTGGTAAATCGGTAAGAGACATCATAATACGCACCATATCCAATAGAGCATGACTATGACGCATGGACACACCATCACGCTATGGTGTTCCAGGTGGCATGAGTTGTGAAACAATTTCCACACTATCTTAAATGTACATCAAGCTCGTAACTCAGATATTCACCTCCAGCGATCACATCGTAGACATTTTATCCTCTTGCCACGATGATCTTCAACTTCATTCTAAAATTGCTTGGACTTTTAAACATTTCAGACTTGTGATTCATCAAGTAAATATACCAATATCTACTCAAATCATCTGTGAAGTAAGAAAATAACGATATCCACTTTGTCGTGACCCCGATCCTAAGTCATAGGAATCCAGCCTGTAACACATCGCATCTCTTTGCGGTCTCACGCACGGTTAACTCCACGGCTGCAACTTTACCTTAGTCGGGACCGTTTGCGTCTTTTGACTCACGTATGCAATAGTGTCGCTAGCATTCCAATGTCAAAGAACCCGGATCGACAAGTCTAGTCACAAACCAAAGTGGCAGTACCGCACAAGGACAGGCATACATGACCCAACAAAGCAGGTGTCGGTCACCAGCGAGTGTAGACGAGTCGTAGCAAGCTACAAGGACTCCATTACATCGCGTGACATTTCCCCAAAGGGGACAGACACAGCAGCTAAGAAGGACACATGCCGGTCGACCAATGTGTCCAGAGCAGTAGCGAACTACCAAGGCTCGTTGGATCACAAAGGGGCATTTCCTTGTAAGGAGTGCTACTAAAGTTCACGACTAGGTAATCGAACCCCATACATATCAAGTACGACACACGTACGCATGGCATACCGATTTGTATAGAGACATCGATGGCATCACAACATAACCATAAACATACAAGATTTATTAAGAGGCTCGGAAGAGCCACACACATAACATTACACATTAAGGGTCTCACGACCCATAATAGCAGTCATTCAGTTACAAGCCAGCGGAAGAGTTTAAACTGTCTGAGTACAGACAGGTGCAACTAAAGGGGCACATGGCCTGACTATACTACAGATCCAACGTAGGGACAGATCGTAGCTGGGACACCAGCTACTCGTCGTCGTCGATGTCTACGAAGAACCCTCCATTAGGGTCATTAGCAACCTCTGCAACATTTATTAAGCAAACATGAGTACGAAGGTACTCAGCAAGACTTTAGGATATCTAACTACTCATGCAAGGTATCAAAAGAGTATTGTGGGGTTTCATGCGGAAAGCCAGCATCTCACTCGTGGCTAAACAACTTGCATTTTTAAATAATTTTGACAACTTGATTTCTCGCACACGACTCCACTAACACCATAACAATACACTATCGTGGAATCATTCCGTCTCCATACACGCTTATCTTGACAATTTTATGAGTCCAAGTAGTCCATATCCGCGGACGCGGTTATTCGAATAGATCATAACCCTGCAGGGGTGTACTTCGTCACACACGCTCTCGCCACTTATCGCCATGTGCGCGTCATGCACCTCGGCAACCTTCAAGCGGAAGCCCAGCGAGGGAGTCGGCCACGACCGTTAACCACACTAGTACCTAGTCCAGGTTTATCGCCTACCTGAGAGTAACCCGTACGGAAGTCCGGCCGAGGTTTCCGCCACAGCCTCAAATGATGTGCGCAGGGTCCCCAAGCCCACCATCCGGGTGCCACTTGGTACACCATGCCACTGCCTACCACATCACGGCCCACCTCTCAGGTCAGCACCATCACGGCCTCCAGCATTACTATAAACACCAAAAACTACTTGCAACTCCTAGACAGAGTACTAAGCGATTAATAGGCCGAGCGGGGTCATATTTGAGGGCCCAACATGTGGTAGTATCTAGTCTTGGATTACATACACGGAACTCAGTTCCTAAGGACGGTTCCAATGAAACAACCCGCCATGTACTCCTACACAGCCTTTCACCGGTACCTTTACCAAATCAGGTTCAACACACAACCTTTGCTTACCGAACACATTCTCACAATTCTGTTCATCTCCCAGATGACAGACCATACACAACTCTAAGCATAGCATGCATAGCAGGATAAGGCACAACATGGCTCAAGCAACTACCAGGTATGCTAGGTTGCAAGGTTCGGCTATTTACTGTGACAAGGTTAGGTCATGCAAAGGAAGTGGGTTCAACTAACGTGGCAAAAGCATTTGAAGCATTTGATCCTAATGCAACAAATAAGTGCAGGAGCAAGAACATGGGATTTATCGGGATGATCAAAATGGTTGCTTGCCTTGTTGCTCAGAGGAGGGACAATATTCTCGATATTCGGTGGAATCCGGGGGTGCGGAGCCTACCTAGATGAAGGGCAACAATCAATAACAATCATAGGCAACAAGATGATGCATGAGCATGGCATGAGAATGCAAGGTGGTAAACTAATAAAATAAACATGTATTAGGTTTGACGTTGATTTGAATCACATTCAAATATCAATTCAAACGAGGTATTCTCGGATACCGATTTAATTGATTCGACCTGATGCTCAGATCAACTTGATGTTACCATGCATGAGATGTCATGTTAAGGTACTGGTTTGTTATTAGAACATTGTTTGAACGTTTCATTCATAATGAAATTTGAATATTTTCCAAATTCCATTTATAAAATATTTATAAGAATTGACTTATTCATTAATCTACATGTTTGGGTTCTGTAACTTTTTCAAACATGAATGAAAATAGCATATTCAGATTCCTTGAATTTTTCTGATACTTTTTCATATATAAATTATTTTCATTGGAGTTACAGATTAATTTCTATGAATTTTTGAAGTTTTAAACATTTCTGGAATTATTTTTATACTGGAAAATACTTTTACCGCATCAGCATGACATCAGCAGGTCCATCTGGCCGTTGAAAGTCAAACCTGACCAGTGGGACCCACTGGTAAGTGTCTCTGGTCAGTTTTAGATTAAGATTAAACTTAATTAGCTGATTAATCTTACTGGACCCACATGTCAGTGTCTTATTAATTTATCTGATTTATTTTTATTATTTCTAAATATCCACAGGCTAGCCCCACCCGTCAGTGACTCAGGCCAGTTGAGATCCACCGGCGGCGAGGTCGTCCTCGCCGGCGGGGAGCCTCCGACGAGCACCAGAACGTCGGGGGGCATCGGAAATGGCGCACGGAGGGCCAAACTCGGCGCGGAGAGCACCAAAGGAACGGCCACTCGATGGCGCGCACGATGGGACAAGCCCCAGGGGCTGGGGTGGACGGAATCAACGCCGGCGACGAGCTTGGCGGCGACCAAGTTCGGCCATCGTCGAAGCCATCGAATACGGGGCCAAAACGCGCGGGGCTGGGCACCTAGCGCATCTACATGATGTCCTGAGGCTGTTGGTGGCCTCAGGCGGACCAACCCGTCACCGGAGGGCTACCGGCGACGAGCCGCAGCGGCGGTCCTCGTCGGGCTCCAATGGAACTAAGCCTAGAGGAGGGGATCGACGGGGAGAGCTTAGGGGAAATGACTGCATGCTCACGGGGAGTGCAGTGGTGGCGCTAGTTTGCTCGGGGACGGCCTGGAGAGGGAGAACGTCGGCGGCGATCTTCGGTGACCCGAGGAAGAAGACGACAGCTGCTCGTCGTTGCACTGCACCTCAGCATCGGGCTCGGGGCTAGGAAGCTTCAGAGAGGTGCGGCGGACCTACTGCTTGGCTCAGGAGGGAGAAGGGTCGGCTAGATTGACGGCGAGCTTGAGCTCTCCTCGGGCTCCAATGGCGGCAGAACGAGGGAGGAGAGATCCGAGACGAGGGGGGGATCTGGCGCTGGGAATGGATAGCCACAGGCTCGGGGAGCTTATCCCCGGGCTTGCTAGCGTGAGACGGCGGCCAGGCAGGCGCACAGGTGCATGGCCGCGCCGGAGTACGCGGCGGCCACCTCCTGCTGCCCACTGGCGGGGGAGGAAGACGACAGGAATTGCTGGGCCGGGCCAGGTTAGGCGACAGGTAAGGATTTTTCATTTTTTTTCTTTTCTGTTTTGCTATTTCACAGATTTTCTATTTATTTCAACTCCCAAAATGGTTTGTGAAAACTATTTTAAACACACCTGAATATTTGTTGGAATATTCCCAAACATTTCCATAGTTTTCAACATTTTTGAAAATTTAAAGTTTCTGATTTCAAATTAAAAACTTGAAACTAGTAGCTTTTGCATTTATTTAAAATGCTTAAGATGTTAAGAAAATGGTTTTCTTCATTGCTCATTTACTTTCATGATTTATCAGAAAGTTTGAACTTTTCTTGAGGCCATTTTGGGTTCATTGATTTTAACTAGTTTTGAGATTTCCTTTATTTGAAGAAGTGGCTAGGGTTTGAGTTTTTCCTTCACCTCTTTCTTTGTTCTTGTTGACAATTTCTTAGATGCAATGCAAAGAAGACATGAGCACAAGACTAACTTGCTTAAGGGGTCAGGGATGTGACAACTCACCCCCACTCAAAGGAATCTCGTCCCGAGATTTAGAAGTCGTCGGGAATAACGCAGGATACTCAAGTCGGAGACGATCCTCTCTTTCCCAAGTTGCCTCCTTTTCAGAATGATTTGACCATTGAACTTTAAGAAACTTGAGGTTTCGACGTCGAGTGGTACGCTCAGCTTGATCAAGAATACGCACGGGGTATTCTCGGTATGAAAGGTTATCTTGTAGATCAAGCGTTTCGTGGTCCACTTCACGGATAGGATCCGAAAAGCAACGCCTGAGTTGCGAGACGTGGAAAACATCATGAACCTTGGAAAGATGCGGAGGAAGTTCCAACTGGTAGGCAACTTCTCCTCGTTTGGCAAGAATGCGAAAAGGACCAATGTAACGAGGAGCCAATTTGCCCTTGATACCGAATCGATGGGTACCCTTCAAAGGTGTAACCCGAAGGTAAGACTTCTCGTCAACTTCAAAGGTCACAGCCTTATGATGACGATCATATTGGCTCTTTTGACGAGACTGGGCTGTTTTCAACTTTTCACGAGTAATGCGAACCTGCTCTTCTGCATCCTGGATCATGTCCGGGCCAAAGAGTTGCCTCTCTCCGGTTTCTGACCAATTAAGAGGTGTTCGACATCTTCGTCCATAGAGAACTTCAAAAGGGGCTTTGCCCAAGCTTGATTGATAACTATTGTTATAAGCGAATTCGGCGAATGGAAGGCACTTCTCCCAATTCATACCGAGCGATATAACACAAGCTCGAAGCATATCTTCTAGGATTTGATTCACTCTTTCTACTTGACCACTTGATTGGGGATGGAAAGCAGTACTAAAAGATAAGTGAGTCCCCATGGCATTCTGAAAACTTTCCCAGAAGCGAGAAGTAAAGATACTCCCACGGTCCGAGTTAATCTCCAGGGGAACACCATGAAGAGACACTATTCGGGAGATATATAACTCTGCTAGCTGGCTAGCTGTTATACTCTCACGAACGGGAAGAAAATGAGCCACTTTGGAAAGTAGGTCAATGACCACAAAGATAGCATTATTTCCTTTCTTGGTCTTGGGAAATCCGGTAATGAAATCCATGGTAACTTTATCCCATTTCCATTCAGGAATAGCTAGAGGTTGAAGGGTGCCAGCAGGCCTTTGATGTTCTGCCTTAACTCGACGACAAACGTCGCAGTTAGCAACGAACTCAGCAATTTGTCTCTTCATCCTAGTCCACCAGAACCTCTGGCGTTGGTCCTGATACATCTTAGTACTACCGGGATGAATGGTGAGAGAAGAATCATGAGCTTCCTTAAGGATTAACTGCCTTAGATGTGGGTTCTTAGGAACCTTGATCGTTCATGGAAAATTCTTTAGCATTTCCGCTAAAAATATTCTCCTTGATCCGTGATATACCCTTGTCACGCTTTTGGCCAGCTATAATTTGATCCTTAAGAGTAGGCTTCGCCACCAGGGTAGAAAGGAATCCTTGAGGAACAATATGAAGATTCAACTTCCGAAAGTCCTCATGGAGATGTGGTTGACCTTGTTGTAGCATCAAATTGTTACAATAAGATTGACGACTTAGTGCATCGGCCATAACATTGGCCTTCCCCGGGGTGTAAGTTATCCCTAAGTCGTAATCCGAGATCAACTCAACCCACCGTCTTTGCCTGAGATTCAAATCCGGTTGGGTGAAGATATATTTCAGACTTTGGTGATGAGGGAATATTTCGCAACGATTACCCAAAAGGTAATGTCGCCAGGTTTTTAGTGCATGGACCACAGCTGCAAGCTCAAGGTCATGTGTGGGATAATTATCCTCATGTGGAGGCAACTGTCGAGATGCGTATGCGATCACATGATGATCTTGCATGAGAATGCAACCTAATCCTTGTCGCGAGGCGTCGCAATAGATAACAAAGTCCTTAGAAAAATCTGGTGGTAGCAACACAGGTGCCGAAGTCAGGCGTCTTTTCAGTTCCTCAAAACTATGCTCACACTGTGGTGTCCACTCGAACTTTTAATCCTTCTTGAGGAGTTCAGTTAGAGGCTTTGCAACCTTGGAGAAATTCTCGACAAAGCGGCAACAATAGCTCGCTAGACCAAGAAAACTCCTAACTTTCTTAACCGATTCAGGTTGAGTCCAATCAAGGACAGCTTGAACTCTCTCAGGATTGACAGCAATACCCTTACCAGAGATTACGTGACCTAGATAGGTCACTTCTGGTAACCAGAATTCACATTTTGAAAACTTGGCATAAAGGCGATGCTCTCAAAGTTTCATCAATACCAGCCTTAGATGCTCGGCATGTTCTTGTTCGTTCTTCGAGTAAATGAGAATATCATCGAGGTATACCACGACGAATTTATCCAAATACTCCATGAAGATTGAATTCATCAGACGAGAGAAAGTGGTTGGGGCATTGGTTAAACCGAAGGACATGACGGTGTACTCGTATTGGCCATAACGAGTAACAAAAGCCGTTTTTGGAATGTCCCCGTTCTTAATCTTGATTTGATGGTATCCCAACCTCAAATCCATTTTGGAGAAGACTGAGGATCCAGCGAGCTGATCGTACAGATCGTTGATCCTGGGGAGCGGATACTTGTTCTTTATGGTGACCAGATTAACTGGTCGGTAATCTACAACCATCCGATCCGTTCCGTCTTTCTTCTTGACGAAGAGGACGGGACAAGCCCAAGGAGAAGAGCTAGGACGAATGAAACCTTTGTTCAAGGCCTCATCTAGTTGCTTCTTAAGTTCGGCTAGCTCCAGGGGTGCCATCTTATAAGGTCTTCTGGCTATTGGGACAGTTCCCGGAACAAGATCTATCACAAACTCCACATCTCTGTCAGGTGGAATTCCTGGCAGTTCCTCTGGAAAGACATCCGGGAAGTCACGGACCACCGGAATGTCTTCAAGTTCCGGAAGAGGGTTGGCATTTAGGGAATAAACTTGGCATTTGGCAACTCGAGTAGAGACATTTACTATCTCACCCAAGGGATGGTAAGATGGACATTTCTAGAATGGGTATCAATCTTGGCATAGTGAGCTGACATCCAGTCCATGCCCAAGATGATATTGATATCCGAAGATTTCAATGCTATCAATGAGGCTAGAAAAACTAGCCTGTCTACTAGAATTTCATTGTCATAGGTTATCCTAGAGGTTTGCCATTTACTACCAGGAGTTTGGACAACCAATGGGATTGGCATATCACAAAATGACATGTTATGCAACTGTGCATAACTTTCTGAAATGAAGGAATGAGAAGACCCAGTGTCAAAGAGAACGGACGTTGGGTGATGATTAACAAGAAGCATACCCAGCATGACGTCGGGATCCTCTGCAGCTTCTTCTGTCGACACATAGTTCACACGGCCACGTGCAGGAGTTGGCTTCACATAGTAAGCTTTGCCCGACTTGGCTTGCCCGACGGACTTTCCGGGTTGCTTGGCACCCACATTCTGAGGACACTCACGGGAATAGTGCCCTGGTTCTCCACACTTGTAGCATATCACTTGATTGGCACGTGGTGCAGCATTGCTAGCTAGACCACCATAAGCTTTTGCTGGAGGGTTATCCTGATTCGTCTGAGGCGCCACGTAGGATGGCCTCGGAGTGTATCTTGGCGGCAGAGAACTGTTTGGAACCCACAGCCTGCGTTTTGGAAACGCGGAACCAGAAGACGAGCCGAAGTCACGGGAGTGCTTCCTTGTGGCTTCGAAGTCAGTATGACCAGTCTCGGCACTGATCGCTTTGTTGACCAGGGCTTGAAAGCTTGCACACTCATGGAGGCGCAGATCACGACGAAGCTCAGGGCTCAGACCCTTACAGAACCTTGCTTGCTTCTTGGCGTTAGTAGACACCTCCTCTGTTGCATAGCGGGCGAGGTTACCGAACTCGCGGCTATAGGCATCCACAGACAACTTGCCCTGAGTGAAGGCACATAACTCCTCTCTCTTTCTGTCCATCAGGCCCTTTGGAATATGGTGCACACGAAAAGCTGCACTGAAGTCTGCCCATGTGGCTACTGGTTCAGCGGGACGCATAGCTTCAAAGTTCTCCCACCACAGATTGGCGGGTCCTTCTAGGAAATACGCCGCAAAGGTTACCTTGTCGGCCTCAGACACATTCGCAGAGCGAATCTTGCGTGAGATGCTGCACAGCCAGTCATCAGCGTCGAGGGGATCGACGGAATGATGAAACTTTGGAGTATTCAGCTTCACAAAGTCATTGAGGGACACTGCAGCATTCCTAGGCTGTCGAGCAGTATTCTGCTCAATATGCTCTAACAGTGGGTTGGTCTCCCTTTTGTTTCTCTCTGCCTCAAGCATCACTTCCGCTAGGGAAGGCGGGTGAGGCAGGTCTTCCTGCGACGCTTGACTACCCTCGCCTTGCTCATGAGCAGGGGCACGGTTCAACCTGGTGAACACCATCCTGACAAACAAACTCACAGCTTAGACCAATATCATATCAATACTAGCTATGGATTAAGAATGTACTGAACACACGGCATGCGGAAATGAATATCCGAACAGCATGGTAACAAGCAACTGCTATATATACACCATGGTTCATACACACCCTTACATAGTTCAGTACAACCTTAACCGAAGAGCAAACTACTGAAATTATGAAACTACTCATCACAGGATTACAAGCTTCCTATACATTATTTATCTAGGCCTCCGGAATTCATTTCACATTACATGCATACTTCACAAGTCATGCAGGACTGTGAACGTACGGCTACTACCATACTATCCTTCCGCTCACAGCTCAGGCATCCGCATAGAACATCTCATAGAGATTACCTCCATGACCTAGAAGCTCAACCTGCGGATCAGGAAACACTCTAGCCTGAGATCCCTGGGATCCATAAGGACACGGATGTGGCCTTGCTCCCCTGACTGGTGGTAAGAGGGGTCCCCGAAGAGGTGTGACTCCTCCTATAGCTGGCCAGTCAACGTGAGCCGAAAGATGGGTCCTAACAGGGTTCAGCATCTCCATCTCTCCGTACCCTGTCTGGACTACCGGTGCCAGCTGCGTCAAAGCCGTCCACAGACGGGCACGGGTAGCATAAAGCTCCATGCGGAGAGCACGAGCATCCCTGTCTCTGTTCTCTAGCATCTCAATAGTGGACTGCAATAGTGGATCCTCCATAGAAGAATCAAAATAGACTCCACTGAGGTATCCCTCTTCACCAGTCTGAGAGGCCGGAACATAGCAGAACTCTGAATTCTGCAGCAGTGCATGTCTCACTCTCATAATGGTCAGCATTGAATAGGCAGCATCTTGTACTGCCATGTCAACAGTGACTCCCAACCCATAGGACCAATGGATTGGATTCTCAGCTCCAGGGTAGTCTGGAAATACCCTAACAGTGCAGATGTACTGGCTCTGGTTGAAGTCTCGGTACTGTTCCTGCACTGTGTACTCGGGGTACCAGCGGTAACCGCACACCGACATCACCCTGACCAGCATGGCCGTATGACCCGGCACATCAATGCACCTGGTCAGACGTACCACCTGACGAGAAGGACGGCCACGCATCTGTAAATAGAGAGTAATGCAAAAAGCATTAGAGCTCCGAATGCAAAATTGGGCAACATAACGGCTATAAATGCTCAAAAACAAATTTTGAGACAACCCAAAATGGAATAGCGTAACCACTCAACTATCAAGTTCAACTCTCTGATCATCAAACTTACTTCCTTTTTCCTAGGAATGAAAAAAACCCAATTATCTCTTGACCCGTAGTCATATAATCTACCGCTCAGAAACACGAGCCTAGAGGAAGATGAGAAACCTAGTCCTTAATTCCCGCAGAAAAGACGAGGATGACCAGAATAGAATAAATTGAGAAGAGAACAAGAGTCTTACGTTCCCTTCCACAAACAATTCCCTTATATATAATAAACCAATTCTAGACTCAACTTCGACCAGTTTGGCTTAGTAATCCTACAGTCAGTCAGGCTCTGATACCAACACTGTCGGGACCCCGATCCTAAGTCATAGGAATCCAGCCTGTAACACATCGCATCTCTTTGCGGTCTCACGCACGGTTAACTCCACGGCTGTAGCCTTACCTTAGCCGGGACCGTTTGCGTATTTTGACTCACGTATGCAATAGTGTCGCTAGCATTCCAATGTCAAAGAACCCGGATCGACAAGTCTAGTCACAAACCAAAGTGGCAGTACCGCACAAGGACAGGCATACATGACCCAACAAAGCAGGTGTCGGTCACCAGCGAGTGTAGATGAGTCGTAGCAAGCTACAAGGACTCCATTACATCGCGTGACATTTCCCCAAAGGGGACAGACATAGCAGCTAAGAAGGACACATGCCGGTCAACCAATGTGTCCGGAGCAGTAGCGAACTACCAAGGCTCGTTGGATCACAAAGGGGCATTTCCTTGTAAGGAGTGCTACTAAAGTTCACGACTAGGTAATCGAACCCCATACATATCAAGTACGACACACGTACGCATGGCATACCGATATGTATAGATACATCGATGGCGTCACAACATAACCATAAACATACAAGCTTTATTTAAGAGGCTCGGAAGAGCCACAGACATAATATTACACATTAAGGGTCTCACGACCCATAATAGCAGTCATTCAGTTACAAGCCAGCGGAAGAGTTTAAACTGTCTGAGTACAGACAGGTGCAACTAAAGGGGCACATGGCCTGACTATACTACAGATCCAACGTAGGGACAGATCGTAGCTGGGACACCAGCTACTCGTCCTCGTCGATGTCTACGAAGAACCCTCCATTAGGGTCATTAGCAACCTCTACAACATTTATTAAGCAAACATGAGTACGAAGGTACTCGGCAAGACTTTAGGATATCTAACTACTCATGCAAGGTATCAAAAGAGTATTGTGGGGTTTCATGCGGAAAGCCAGCATCTGACTCGTGGCTAAACAACTTGCATTTTAAAATAATTTTGACAACTTGATTTCTCGCACACGAGTCCACTAACACCACAACAATACACTATCGTGGAATCATTCCATCTCCATATGGAATTGCCGTCCACGACACTCACGCTTATCTTGACAATTTTATGAGTAGCCATTGAAGTTATCTATGAACAACATATGTCTCCAAGTAGTGCATATCCACGGACACGGCTGTTCGAATAGATCATAACCCTGCAGGGGTGTAATTTGTCACACACGCTCTCGCCACTTATCGCCATGTGCGCGTCTTGCACCTCGGCAACCTTCAAGCGGAAGCCCAGCGAGGGAGTCGGCCACGACCGTTAACCACACTAGTACCTAGTCCAGGTTTATCGCCTATCTGAGAGTAACCCGTACGGAAGTCCGGCCGAGGTTTTCGCGACGGCCTCAAACGATGCGCGCAGGGTCCCCAAGCCCACCATCCGGGTGCCACTTGGTAGACCGTGCCACTGCCTACCGCATCACGGCCCACCTGTCAGGTCAGCACCATGCACGGCCTCCAGCATTACTATAAACACCAAAAACTACTTGCAACTCCTAGACAGAGTACTAAGCGAGTAATAGGCCGAGCGGGGTCATATTTCAGGGCCCAGCATGTGGTAGTATCTAGTCTTGGATTACATACACGGAACTCAGTTCCTAAGGACGGTTCCAATGAAACAACCCGCCATGTACTCCTACACAGCCTTTCACCGGTACCTTTACCAAATCAGGTTCAACACACAACCTTTGCTTACCGGACACATTCTCACAACATCTCCGAGATGACAGACCATACACAACTCTAAGCATAGCATGCATAGCAGGATAACAACACAACATGGCTCAAGCAACTACCAGGTATGCTAGGTTGCAAGGTTCGGCTATTTACTGTGAAAAGGTTAGGTCATGCAAAGGAAGTGGGTTCAACTAACGTGGCAAAAGCATTTGAAGCATTTGATCCTAATGCAATAAATAAGTGCAGGAGCAAGAACATGGGATTTATCGGGATGATCAAAATGGTTGCTTGCCTTGTTGCTTAGAGGAGGGACAATATCCGTCAGACGGATATTCGGTGCAATCCGGGGGTGCGGAGCCTACCGAGATGAAGGGCAACAATCAATAACAATCATATGCAACAAGATGATGCATGAGCATGGCATGAGAATGCAAGGTGGTAAACTAATAAAATCAACATGTATTAGGTTTGAAGTTGATTTGAATCACATTCAAATATCAATTCAAGCGAGGTATTCTCGGATACCGATTTAATTGATTCGACCTGATGCTCAGATCAACTTGATGTTAGCATGCATGACATGTCATGTTAAGGTACTGGTTTGTTATTAGAACAATGTTTGATCATGTCATTCATAATGAAATTTGAATATTTTCCAAATTCCATTTATAAAATATTTATAAGAATTGACTTATTCATTAATCTACATGTTTGGGTTCTATAACTTTTTCAAACATGAATGAAAATAGCATATTCAGATTCCTTGAATTTTTTTGATACTTTTTCATATATAAATTATTTTCATTGGAGTTACAGATTAATTTCTATGAATTTTTGAAGTTTTAAACATTTCTGGAATTATTTTTATACTGGAAAATACTTTTACTGCATCAGCATGACATTAGCAGGTCCATCTGGGCGTTGAAAGTCAAACCTGACCAGTGGACCCACTGGTCAGTGTCTGTGGTCAGTTTTAGATTAAGATTAAACTTAATTAGCTGATTAATATTACTGGACCCACAGGTCAGTGTCTTATTAATTTATATGATTTATTTTTATTATTTCTAAACTATCCAGAGGCTGGCCCCACCCGTCAGTGGCTCAGGCCAGCTGAGATCCACCGGCGGCGAGGTCGTCCTCGCCGGCGGGGAGCCTCCGGCGAGCACGAGAACGTCGGGGGGCATTGAAAATGGCGCACAGAGGGCCAAACTCGGCGCGGAGAGCACCAGAGGAACAGCCACTCGATGGCGTGCACGATGGGACAAGCCCCAGGGCTGGGGTGGACGGAATCAACGCCGGCGACGAGCTTGGCGGCGACCAAGTTCAGCCATCGTCGAAGCCATCGAATACGGGGCCCAAACGTGCGGGGCTGGGTACCTAGCGCATCTAGATGATGTCCTGAGGCTGTTGGTGGCCTCAGGCGGACCAACCCGTCACCGGAGGGCTACCGGCGATGAGCCACAGCGGCGGTCCTCGTCGGGCTCCGATGGAACTAAGCCTAGAGGAGGGGATCGACGGGGAGAGCTTAGGGGAAATGACCGCATGCTCACGGGGAGTGCAGTGGTGGCGCTAGTTTGCTCGGGGACGGCCTGGAGAGGGAGAACGTCGGTGGCGATCTTCGGTGACCCGAGGATGAAGACGACAGCTTCTCGTCGTTTCACTGCACCTCAGCGTCGGGCTCGGGGCTAGGAAGCTTCAGAGAGGTGCGGCAGACCTACTGCATGGCTCAGGAGGGAGAAGGGTCGGCTAGATCGACGGCGAGCTCGAGCTTTGCTCGGGCTCCAATGGCGGCAGAAGGAGGGAGGAGAGATCCGAGAGGATGGGGATCTGGCGCTGGGAATGGATAGCCACGGGCTCGGGGAGCTTATTCCCGGGCATGCCAGCGCGAGACGGTGGCCAGGCAGGCGCACAGGTGCGTGGCCGCGCCGGAGTACGCGGCGGCCACCTCCTGCTGCCCGCTGGCGGGGGAGGAAGACGACAGGAATTGCTGGGCCGGGCCAGGTTAGGCGACAGGTAAGGATTTTTCATTTTTTCTGTTTTGCTATTTCACTGATTTTCTATTTATTTCAACTCCCAAAATGGTTTGTAAAAACTATTTTAAACACACCTGAATATTTGTTGGAATATTCCCAAACATTTCCAAAGTTTTCAACATTTTTGAAAAATTAAAGTTTCTGATTTCAAATTAAAAACTTGAAACCAGTAGCTTTTGCATTTATTTAAAATGCTTAAGATGTTAAGAAAATGGTTTTCTTCATTGCTCATTTACTTTCATGATTTATCAGAAAGTTTGAACTTTTCTTGAGGCCATTTTGGGTTCATTGATTTTAACTAGTTTTGAGATTTCCTTTATCTGAAGAAGTGGCTAGGGTTTGAGTTTTTCCTTCACCTCTTTCTTTGTTATTGTTGACAATTTCTTAGATGCAATGCAAAGAAGACATGAGCACAAGACTAACTTGCTTAAGGGGTCAGGGATGTGACACACTTCGTGCTTCAGCACTCATTGGCCTGCATACATCAAAATGTATTATTTGCAACAAGTCACTTGCCCGTTCCATCTCTCTTGAAAACGAGGTCTTAACTCATATTGCCCATGAGGCATGATTCGCATGTCTCAAGCGATTCAAAATTGAGTGAGTCCAAAGATCCATCAGTATCGAGTTTCTTCATGGTTTTACACCAATAGGCATGGTTCGCATGTCTCAAGCGATTCTCGAGTGAGTCCAAAGATCCATCATCATGGAGTTTCTTCATGCATTTTACACCAATATGACCTAAATGGCAGTGCTACAAGTAAGTGGTACTATTACTAATAAATTTACATATTTTTGACATTAGTACTATGAACATGTGTATCACTACGATCAAGATTCAGTAAACCATTCATCTTGGGTGCATGATCATATAAGATATTATTCATGTAAACACAATAACCCATTGTCTCTAACATACATCAATAATCGTCTCGCAATAAAGAAAATCAATATAATGTTCATGCTCAATGCAAACTCCAAATAACATTTATTTAGCTTTACCACTAACCCTGAAGGTACATGGAGCATGTGGTGGTGATCACATTGACCTTGGTCACACTTCCAACACACATCGACACCTCATCCTTAGCGAGTCACCGTTTATCCTGCAACTCCTGTTTTGAGTTACTAGTATTGGAAACTGAACCGGTATCAAATACCCAGGGGCTACAACAAGCACTAGTAAGGCATACATCAATGACATGTATATAAAATATACTTGTGTTGACATTGCCAGCCTTCTTATCTGCCAAGTATCTGGGGCAGTTCCACTTTCAGTTACTATTTCCCTCACAACAGGAGCACTCTGTCTCGGGTTTGGTTCCAACCTTGGATTTTTTTCATTGGAAAGACAACTAGCTTACCATTCTTAAAGTTTCCCTTCTTTCCCTTGACCTTCTTGAAACTAGTGTTTTACAAACTACCAACACTTGATGCTCCTTGATTTCTACCTTCATGGTGTAAGACATCGCGAATAGCTCAGGGATCATCTTGTCCATCCATGGAATGTTATATTTCATCACGAAGCTCCAGTAGCTGGTTGGTAGTGACTTGGAGAATTATATCAATCACTATCTTATCCGGAAGATCCACTCCCACTTGATTCAAGAAATTGTAGCACCCAGACAATCTGAGCACATGCTCACCGATTGAGCTATTCGCGTTCATCTTGCAGGCAAATAACTCGTCGGAGGTCTCATACCTCTCAACACGGGCATGAGCCGTAAATACCAATTACAGCTCTTGGAACATCTCATATGCTCCGTGACTTACAAAATGTCTTTGGATCCTCAATTCTAAGCCATAAAGCATGACACACTCAACTATCAAGTAGCCATCAAAACGTGCTTATCTGATGTTCTCAACACCCACAGATGACGCTTGAGGGAGTGCCACACCCACGAGTGAATCATGGACATAAGCCTTTTGTGCAGCAACTAAGGTTGATCCTCAGATGATGGACCTAGTGTGCATAATTGTTACCATCATATTTCAACTTAGTATTCTCTAGGAACGTATCAAATACACGGGAGCTACAACACGAGCTATGGATCTACAACATAATTTGCAAAGACATTTTGACCATGTTCATGATAATTAGTTCCATTAATCATATTACTAAAGAACTTCCACTCAAATTAACATCCCTCAGGTTCTCCGAGTGTAACATGATCCAAATCCACCAACTCAAGTCCGATCATCACGTGAGATGAGGTGGTTTCAATGGTGAACATCTCCATGTTGATCATATCTACTATATTACTCATGTTCGACCTTTAGTTCTCCTGTGTTTCAAGTCAATGTCTGTACATTCTAGGCTCAGCAAGTTTAACCCAAATGTTATGCATGTGCAAAACTGGTTTACACCCGTTGTATGCGAACGTAGAGTCTCTCACACCTGATCATCACATGGTGCTTCGAAACGACGAACCTTCGCAATGGTGCACACTTGGGGACAACACAATCTTATCTTGAAATTATATTGAGGGATCATATTATAATGCTACCGTCGTCCTAAGCAAAATAAGATGCATAAAAGGATTAACCTCACATGAAAATCATATAAGTGACATGATATGGTCATCATGCTTTTGATCTGCATCTCCAAAGGAACGACATGATCTCCATCATCACCGACATGACACCATGATCTCCATAATCATGTCGGCATTGGGTTGCTATGCCAACTATGCTTCTACAACTATTGCCAACTCATAGCAATAAAGTAAAGCAAAAAGGTACAAATTAATTAAAGACAACCGTATGTCTCCTGCTGGTAGTTGTACTCAGCGACAAGAAAGTCGTGATAATCTATATAAAACATGATCATCTCATACATCACAGATATATCATCATGTCATTGGCCATATGATATCACAACATACCCTGCAGAAACAAGTTAGACATCTTCTACTTTGCCATTGCATGTTTTACGTGGCTCCTATGGGTGACTAGCAAGAATCATACCTACGCAAAGCCACAATGGTGATATTCAAGTTGATATTTAATCTTCTACAAGGACTGTCTCGGTCAAATCCGATTCAACTAAAGTGGGAGAGACAGACACCCGCCAGCCATCTTTATGCAACAAGTTGCATGTCAGCCAATGGAATTGGTCTCTCATACATGGACGAGTAAGGTTGGTGCGGGCCGCTTCATCCCACAATACCGCCGAATCAAAATAAGACTAAGGAAGTAAGCAATCTGAACATCAACACCAACAAACACTTTGTGTTCTGCTCGTGCATGTTATCTATGCATAGACCTAGTTCATGATGCCACTAATGGGGAACGGTGCATGGAAAAAATCCTACGCACACCCAAGATCTATCTATGTAGATCAACAACTATGAGAGGGAGAGTGCATCTACATACCCTTTTAGATTGCTAAGCGGAAGCGTATATAACATGGTTGCTAAGTAGTCATACTTTTCACGATCCAATCGCCATCCGATCCGATCTAGCACTGAACAAACGAAACCTCTGGGTTCAGCACATGTGTAGATCGATGACGTCTCCTTCTTCTTGATCCAGCAAGAGAGGAAGGAGAAATAGATAGGATCTCAACTAGCAGGACAACATGATGGAGATGGTGGTGGAGCAATACGACCATGGGTTCACCAAGCGCCTCCGGAACTGTGAACGAGGAAGAACAAGAGAGAGCGGAGGACACAGGGCGTGGGAATTGTTGTGTACAGCCCCCTCATCTACTATATATATAGACGGAAAGGGGCACGTTCAGGTCGCAGCCCTTGCCCCCTCCTCCAAGGAGGGCTTGCGGCTAGGGTGGAGTCCTTCCTCCACAAGGAAGGGAGGAGTCTCCCTCCTCAAAGGCATCTCTGGGGTGCCTTGTTCCTTTGGGACTCTTTCCCCCAAGCCAATTTAGCCTTTAGAAGCTGGTGCCGCTCGCCTAGGGTGGCTAGGGCGCCACCCCTATAGCCCATGTGGTCCCACGGGATAGGTGGACCCCATGGTGGACCCCCAGAACCCTTTCGGCAAAATAGGACTTCCCAAATATAAATCTTTACCTTCGGACCATTTCGGAACTTGTTATGACATTCAGGATCTCATCCGGGTCTCCGAACAACATTTGGTCACTGATGTACATATCCCAATACTACTCTAGCATCAATCGAGCGGTAAGCGTGCGGACCCTACGGGTTCGAGAATCATGTGTACATGACCAAGACGCCTCTCCGGTCAATAACTAATAGGGGGACCAGGATGCCCATATTGGTTCCCACATATTCCACGAAGATCATTATTTGTTGAACCATGATGTCAATGATTCAGCCAAACCCGTATGCAGTTCCCTTTGTCAAGTGGTATGTTACTTTCCCGAGATTCGATCGTCAATATCTCCATACCTAGTTCAATTTCGTTTCTCGCAAGTCTCTTTACTCGTTCCATAATACAAGATCCCGTGACTAACTCCTTAGTCACACTGCTTGCAAGCTTCTTGTGATGTTGTATTACCAAGTGGGCCCAGAGATACCTCTCCATCTTACGGAGTGACAAATCCAAGTATCGATCCATGCCAACCCAACATACACCCTCAGAGATACCTGTAGAGCATCTTTATGATCACCGAGTTACTTGTGACTTTTGATACGGGGGAGATAGTATCCCACATTAGGATTCCTCCTCGATGGCCTCTCCCCATCTAGGGAGAGGTTCTCCCTATGGTCCTTGGCCGCCATGGCTCTCGGAGGGGCGAGAGTCCCTCCAAGAATGGATATATCTCTCAATATCTCTCTTGTTTTCGTTGCTGCTTTCTGGCCCATCATCGTTTATTAAATATTCGGAGATCCATAACTCCGACCAGGCTGAAATTTTGAGGGGATTTCTATTGGGAAAATATCTTTCTTGTGGAAAAAGAAGGGCCCCAACCAACCTAAGTGCTGACCACAAACCCTGAGGGCACGACCACCCCCTGGTCGCACCCTGTTGGCTTGTGAGAGCCTCGGGCATCGTGCGACATTGATTCTTCTTCCTGAAATTCACGTATATTCAATCAAAAACTCCGTAAATTACTATTGCATTTGGAGCCCGTTTGTTATGGATATTCTGTGAAACAAAAAACACACAAAAACAGGAACTGGCACCGGGCACTGGATTAGTAAGTTAGTCCCAAAAATAATATAAAAAGGAGGTGAAAGTTGTAGAATATTGGCATGAATACTTCATAAATTATCGGTACGTTAAAGATGTATCAGGGCATTCGATACCCTCACTTCCCATGATGACTCGGCAACCGCTAATGTCTACTACATTATTTTATTCTTGTAGACTATGTTGGGCCTCCAAGCGCAGATTTTTGTAGCACAATAGCAATGTGCCGTCAAGTGGATGAACTAAGGTTTACCAATCTGTGGGAGGTGTAGGATGATGACGGTCTCTCTCAAACAAACCTGTAATCAAATACAAGAAATATCTTGTGTCCCCAACACACCCAATACAATGGCAAATTGTATAGGTGCACTAGCTCAGCGAAGAGATGGTGATACAGGTGCAATATGGATAGTAGATATAGGTTTTCTAATCTGAAAATATGAAAACAGCAAGGTAGCAAGTGTAAAACAGAGATCAAAAAGTTTTATACATGCTTGGTAATAAGGCATAGGGTTCATACTTTCATTAGTGCAATCTCTCAACAGTGCTAACATAATAGAATCATATGATCATCCTCAACATGCAACAAAGAATCACTCCAAAGTTCCTATGTAGTGGAGAACAATAAGATGAAATTGGTGTAGGTAGTAGAACCACCTCAAAGTCATCATATAGTCTTCTATGATTGCTAATACTCAAAACACATTTTTAGAATAAATAACAACCATCGAACACAGAGAAAGATATGGGCTTAATGTTTCGCCTCCCAACATATTTATCATAAATATAATTGTCAACAATAATGAATCATGATCAAATATATTTGAGTGGATATATATGTTTGGATATTTCCCCACAACATGGTGCTTGCCAACTAATAGACTGAAGTTGGAATAAGAAGTTGACTAAACATGAAAAGTAAGTAACATGAAAGTAAATAGATTGTCCCTTCGCAGAGGGGAGTAGGGATTTGCAGAGGTGTGAGAGCTCATTGTTTTAAATTAGAGATGAATATGTAATTATGGGTGGTGTCCCTTTCATGTGAACATCACAACAGATTTTTTTAATATCTTCCATGCTAATGACATTATTGGTGGTTCCCAAATAGAATTAAAAATTTCGTCCCCCTCAACCATTCAATCACATTCCACGGCTAGCCGTATCCATGGGTGCCCTTCAAACAATTAACTTTCTAGGGGGAGCTCTTGTTTATTTATTTTTGTATTATGCAGGGTTGGGAATCCTTTTTACGAGCCTCTCTCGTTCAATGACAAGTGAATAAACACTCATCATGAGAATAACTCCCTTAGCATGGAAGATAATGACCGCCACGTCCCTTCATGAGCGGTACGAGCACACAAAGCAAATGTTTATTAGAGGTGGCACATGCAAATTTGCGAGGAATGGCCATGAAATACCATATATAGGTAGGCATGGTAAACTCTCATGAAAAAAACTTGGCTCAAGGGTTTGGATTCACAGTTAGTATTTCTACTTAGTACAAAGTTTTGGCTAGCAAAAGGTTCTAAACAAGCACCACATGTTGGAGGATCCATAACAATATAACTTCTATGCAAATATACCCAAACATAACCATCGAATTGTATTCCTTGTCCAAGATAAACTATTTGATCAAGTATCCAAATAATTAATGGGTATTCACAATCATAAAATATGTCCAAGATAATATATTTGTATGTGAAAGTTCTCTTTCTTATACTAATCATTCATGAAATGCTTGCATGACCAATATTGTGATTTTCAAACTTCAATAGGTTTTAATTTCTAGAACGAAATGTTAAATTACTGCTAGGAATATAGGGGATTGATAATTTCATATTTATGATATTTATTCATTAAAAATTTACTCTTAGGATATATGGGAAGCACAAGAGTAAACATCAAACTACTCTCAAAAGATACATGTGAAGACCAATGAGTAGTGAAACAATTAAGTAGATATGTGAGGACTCTCTCTCAATAAAGGTTTTCATATGTGAGTATTTTATTCAAACAACAAAGAAAACAAAAATACACTCAAAGAATAGAAAATATCATGTGGACAAATAAATATTTAGCCTTAACATAGGCTAACCGATATTTGTTGACGAAGAGAAGTGGGATGTGTAGCATCCCCAAGCTTAGATGCTTGAGGCTTCTTCTAATATTTACTTGGATTGCCTTGGGAATCCCCAATCTTGAGGTTTGATATCTCGTTCGATCCTCTCATACACCTAAATCTAAAAAACTTCATCGACACAAAACTTGAAAAGAACTCGTGAGATAGGTTAGTATACATAAGAATAAATCAACACTTCATGTACTCCGAATAAAAGTCGCATGATAATTTTCAAACATTATGTACTGTATAATTTCATTTCCAAAATTTATATGCACTAATATAAGCCATGAAAACTCTAGGATAAGTAGATAACAAAACTATGATGGCAAGCTATTTAAATAGAATAATCTGTAGCAATCTATTTAAAAAGTGTACTTATGTTACTCCAAAACTTCTGAACATTTAGGAAGTGATAAAGAATTTTATGAAAATACTGTGTAATTTTTTTAGAAAGTTTCCGCATTCGAGTAAAATCTGATAATTCAAATACTACAGAAAAAGTTTGTGCTTTTGTACAACACACATCAAACATGCAATTCAAGCATTCTAAAGCAATTCTTGGAACTTTTTATTGAATTATTTTTATAAATATGATATAATAGAGAACAACAAAACAAAATAATGATCCAAGAAAAACACATATCATGTGACCAATGAAAATATAGCTCCAAGTAAGATATATCGATAATGTTGGAGACGTAAGAGGGAATGCCTTGCGGAGCATCCCCAAGCTTGGACGCTTAAGTATTACTTTGATATTACCTTGGGGGTGCCTTGGGCATCCTCAAGATTAGGTTGTTGATGATCCTTATTCACCTCATATCGGTGTCTCACCCCAAACATGAATACTTCAATCCAACAAAACTTAACGAAACTTCGTGAGATGTGTTTGTGTAATAAAGATAAATCATTCACTTAGGTACTGTTAGGACAAGATTCATAATTGTTTTCACATGATACCTACTGTATTATATCATTCCTATAACTTATATCACCAAATATAAGCTATGAAAACATTAAAATAAGCAAACTATGCAGGCAAAACATAATTTGTCAAAACTAGAACAACCTATGAAGATCTGAATGGACACCATAATTCCCAGACTCTAAAAATTCTCAAAAATTAGGAAAGTGAAGATACTTTGAATTTCAATTTGGGTAAGAAGTTCAGTTTTTTTGACTCACTACTAAAATAAGAGAATTTCTGCACTCGACGTAAAAGTTTTTGTTTTTGCACATTATCCCAAAGGCTTTACTTGGTATTTTATTGAAATAAAAGTTGTAAAACATGATAACCACAATATCTTAATCATCTGAACACACAAAAACATAAAGCAAAAGTGTTGGGTTGTCTCCCTACAAGCGCTTTTCTTTAATGCCTTTTAGTAAGGCACGATGATTTCGATGATGCTCGTATAAAAAGTAGTAACTAGGGCATGCAAGAGAGCACCATGAATCGCATGACAAGAACATTTAAGTCTAACTCACTTAATATGCATAGGGATTTTGAAAGCAAACAATCTGTTTTAGCTATAGTCAAGTTGTATAGGAAGACAAAAGAAGTATGACTTCAAAACTTTGAACACATAGGGAGGAAACTTGATATTATTGCACTTCCTACAAGCATATGTTCCTCCCTCATAATAATTTTCAGTAGCATCAGAAAGGAATTCAACAATATAACCATAACATAATGCATTATTTTCATGATGCACACACATAGAAGTTTTATCACTACCCACACAAGCAAAATTCTTATCATTCATAGTAGTGGGAGCAAACTCAACAAAATAACTATCATGAGATACTTGATTGATAAAATCCATGTGAAAATTAATATCATGATGACAAGTTTCATGGCTATACTTATTCTTTTTAGCATAAATGTCGGTGATGCAAGGTCGACACCTATGGGAATCCAAGTGAAACCCTTGTGATCGTAGGGCGGGGATAGGTTACGTCAAGAGCTGAGCTAACGATCAACACCTGGCAAGCCTTTTTACCCAGGTTCGGGCTACAAAACCCTACGTCCTGCTTGTGTGGTTGTATTAAGCGTTTAGTTGTTGATTGTTACAGTGACCGTTGATAACCTTCTTCTGAGTCAATGTACAAAGAGTCTAACTCCTTTATGAATGAGCTAAGGGCCTCCTTTTATAGGCAAAGGGCCCACCTACAGTGCTTGGTGGTAGGTTCACGACAAATTACAGTGAACATAGGGCGGTGCTTATCCATCTACCGCTGTCAGGTGCATTAAATCAACGTCTTGTCCTTGTTAGCGATGTGCTGGTGAAGACACGTATCCAGGTGTTTCGACACCTGGACGCTGCGCTGGCGCATGCGAAATGCGCTGGAACTTGGGGGCGACGACACTATTGCAAGGGCGGTCGCCCTCCTGTGCCTAGCCCCTTCATCCTGGCAAGGGAGCTTGCCGGGGCCTTGGGTCCTCGTCCCGGCAAGGGAGCTTGCCGGGGGCTTCGGTCATCATCCCGGCAAGGGAGGCTTGTCGAGGTCTTGTACTTGGTGAGTTCATCACGCCCACCAAATGGGCATGGCCTTGGTTATCTTCCCGGCAAGGCAAGCTTGCCGAGGCCTTGGTAATCTTTGGGATTGTATTTTCTCTGGGTCTTGCCATGCCCTGCCGGCAGGGGCTCTTTGCACCCGTGTACAAGTCTGTGGCACTAGGGACCCCAGTCTTTAGTGCACCGACAGGAGCCCCCGGGACTGAGCTACACACGCGTGCGAAGCGTTGTTGGGCCAGGCCCAAAGAGGTGCACGGGCGTTCGTGGCTGGATCTTGCTGGCGGTTGCTTTTCCCCACATCGTGCATCCGATGCGCGAAGTGGGAGGTCGTACGTGAAGTGGCCTTTCCACCTCCTGAAACGCCTCTACCATGCGCGTGGCATGCACAGTTATGGATGGACAGGTGACAGACGTGGCCTTAAAAGGCGGAGTAGTGGCTAGGCCCACCCGTGCATGCATTGGTGCAGCAGGCGGTTCTCTGTTCACCCGTGAGCTTGAGCGATATGGTGAGAGGGTGGTGGTTTTTGGACAAGGGAGGCTAGCCCCCGCGCCCCATCCTATAAATTGGGAGGGTTTGCAAGGGGTTTTTCTCACCTGACTCCTCCTGAATCCACCAACTCCTCAGTCTTGGTCTTCAGAATCTTCTTCTATCTATAGGTGGCGCTCGCCCCTAACCATGGTTAGGGGACGGGGTCGGCCACCGTCGGCCGCCAGGGCGGCGAGAGGATCCCGTTCGGATCATGCCACAGCTTCTGGGGGCGCCGCAGCAGAAGACGGCCGGAGCGGCCGTGGTGGAGGAAGGGCAAGGGGTCGCGGTCGCCATGGACGTGGACTTCGGGGGAGGCGGAGCGCAACTCCAGCGCCTCCGCCTTCTCCGAGGCTTTCTCTGGTGGAGGTCCTCCATGTTGCTTTAGGGGCGCCCACGTGTGCTTCTCGGCTGCTGCGAAGGTCGCTTGAGCGACATTGGGCGCTCCGCTTAGAGCGACAGTGACGAGGGGTACGGCGGCGGCAACGGTGCCGGGCCTAGCCTCAAGCCCTGGGGAATTGAATCGGATGGTGATTCCCCCGGCTGGGACTGAGTGCTTCATGCACTGATGCGGCCCGGTCACGCCTTTGCCTCGCCTCGGGGGGGGGGGGGATCTCAACCGGATCCGTTGCCCCCTTCATCTTTTCCGACGCTACTCTCCAGTGTGAAATGTTGATCGAGGAGGGGCCAGCCTAGGTTCTATAGTGGGCCGGCCCGCTTTTTGTCTTTTTGAACTTCACTCCTCAACGTAGGTCGATCCTCGTTAAAAGATGGAGTCTTTAGGTTAGGATAACGACGCTTTGTAAGTGAAGCCAAATGTATCCGTTCAAATGAATGAAAATACTATTTTCCCCTTTTCTCAATTCTGTTCTTTGTATGATTCGTCTTTACATAATCTGGGAACTTGACGGCAACTACCGGCAAGGCTCCTTGTCGCGTTCAGTGCAACCATGGAAATCGCCAAGCGCAGCTTGAGACGAAATCGGGTGTTGCGTAGCCGCTTGCTCTGTTGATCAGGTTCACAACTGTTTGAAGGCGCTCTATGGCCGTTCAAGTCGTTTGAACGATTTCAAACAAAGACAAGGTGCACTGATCTTTGGAAAGGTCCCAGTATGAGCAAACTCCACACACAAAGATTGGAAACTTTCGAGGGGAAAAACAGAGAATCTATCTACTTCAGATCTGAATCTCAAACTTAAAAACTTATCTGCTCATGCCGTGGTTGCATGGCGCTTGAATCTTTCGTCAGGGCTTCGGAGTCCCCGACAAGCAGGAAATTACCGCTGCCGGTGGCTTATTCTCCAGCAAAGACTTCTTGCCGACAGACCACGACCGTCGTTTGGAGAAAAAAGTCGGCCAGGGTGTAACCCCTTTACTTCTCTCTGGCTAGGCTATGCTGGCGGAGCTCCCGCGCGCATCTTGGGCGATGATGCCACGCTCTCGGGGCCACAACACTCACGTTGGAGTGCGCACCAGGGCTTCAGGACCGTGTGGCACATCCTCAACGACTATGCATCACTCCGTAGAGGTGCGTCCGCCGGAGTATGCACCGAGGCCTCTGTGAAGCGCCGAGGCACGCCCTCGACAGTCGCGCTTTGGCCCCGAGCGACGCATCGGCCTGACGACGCCGCCTTTGGAGCCTCCGCCTCCCTGCCCCGCGCTCGTGTAGCAACGCGCTCGCACAAGCCTTGGGAAGCCGTAGCAGAACAGAGCGTCCACGGCGGTACCCCGTTTCCGGGGAACGCGGCGTAGCACCCAAACTTCAAAGAATCCGGTGCTGATCTTGCTCTAATTCACGCACCACTCCACACCTCCTACCTAGCGTGCCAAAGATGTCGGTGGTGCAAGGTCGACACCTATGGGAATCCACATGAAACCCTTGTGATTGTAGGGCGGGGATAGGTGACGTCAAGAGCAGAGCTAACGATCAACACCCGGCAAGCCTTTTTACCCAGGTTCGGGTAGCTTACGCGTAAAAACCTACGTCCTGCTTGTCTAGTTGTATTAAGCATTTAGTTGTTGATTGTTACAGTTGAAAATGCGTTATATCGACTAGAGGGGGGTGAATAGGATATTTTTAGAATTTCATCACTGAGGAAATTCCTTTTGAGGAAATTCCTCACTGATGACTAACTTACAGCGGAAACAGTAAAGGATCAGAAGTGCAAAGTTTCACAACAGCAGTTTTTCAGAGTGAAGAATGTGAAAACAGATTGCACTGTGAGCAGGCACGCAGAATACAGATGAGGATTAACTGACGTGAAGAATTTGGGGTTGAGGAAATTCAGAGAAAGTCTTCCGCAAATTCTTCAAACAGTCGCAGTGAAAGTCATCAACACATAATACGAGGAAAGTAAGGAGTTGAGGAATTAGAACCCGTTTCTCAGTGAAGACAGTCGTTGATGACCCAGTTCCAACTGCTGTGACAGTCGTACATCTGGTTTGGAGCGGCTTGGTATTGAAACCAAAGGACACACAGTCCCGGGACACACAGTCCCTAGCGTATTCTCCTTGAGCTAAGGACACACAGTCCTCGCCCAACACTCGTGGTAAGTCTTCAGGGCAGACTTCCAAACCCTCACAAACTTGGTCACCCGGCGATCCACAATTGACTGCTGGAAAGCTCTAGACCATGACGCCTAACCGTCTGGAGGATGCACAGTCCTCAAAGGTAAAATCCTTCAGTCCCACACAGGAATAACTTCTTCAGTGATGCTCAATCACTAGGTTTGGTTTGTGGTTTCGGTGTATGGTGTATTTCCTCACTGATGAATTACTCTCGAAGACTCTGAGGAATTGGGTTGCTCTTATGACAAATGTCAGTTTCTAACGGAGCAGCCAACCAGCTAATGGTTGTGGGGGGTGGCTATTATAGCCTGGGAGCATCCCGACATGATTTGACACTAATGCCCTTAAATAATATGACCGTTGGAGTGGATAAGACCAATGACTTGGCGTGGCTATCATGAGGAAATTCATTCCAAAGTGTAACTTCGAACCCCTTTAACAGTACGGTGTTCCTATTACTCAATTGCGAAGAAAATAAAACAGAAAGTGTAAATCTTCATGCTTCAAATTCTTCAGAGTGATTTTCTTCAGGACACACCGGATTCCTCAATATCAGTATCTTCATGAGGAATATCAATTTCATCGCAGATTCCTCGCGATTCAGTTCTTCAGCTTCAGACCAATTTCTTCAACTGAAGACATATATTTTTAGGGGTCGATATTCTTCAAATATCTCAAACTCCTCAATGACTTATAGATCCTGTGTAGACTCACAAACACATTAGATACTTAACCTATAAGTCTTCAAACCACCAAAATCACTAAGGGGCACTAGATGCACTTACAACAGTGACTGTTGACAACCTTCGTCTGAGTCAATGTCCAAAGAGTCTAACTCCTTTATGAATGAGCTAAGGGCCTCCTTTTATAGGCAAAGGGGCCTCCTATAGTGCTCGGCAGTAGGTTCACGAGAAGTTGAAGTGAACCTAGGGCGGTGCTTATCTATCTACCGTTGTCTGGTGCATTAAATGCATGTCTTGTCCTTGACAGCGATGTGCTGGTGAAGACACGCATCCAGTTGTTTCGACACCTAGATGCTGCGCTGGAGCATGCGGAATGCGCTGGAACTTGGGGGCGGTGGCACTGTGGCAAGGGCGGTCGCCCTCCAGTGCCTAGTCCCATCATCCCGGCAAGGGAGCTTGCCGGGGCCTTGGGTCCTGTCGAGACCTCGATCCTAAGCCATAGGAATCCAACCTGTAACACATTGCATCCCTTTCCGGTCTCACGCACGGTTAACCCCATGGCTGCCACCTTACCTTAGCCAGGACCGTTTGCGCCTTTTGACTCACGTATGCATTAGTGTCGCTAGCATTCCAATGTCAAAGAACCCGGGTGGACATATCTAGTCATGAACTGCAGTGGCTCGACTGTACAGAGACAGACATACATAACCTAGCAAAGCAGGTGTCGACCATCAGCGAGTGTAGAGGAGTCGTAGCAAGCTACAAGGACTCCATTACACCGCATGACATTTCCCCCATAGGGATAGACACAACAAGTAACAAGGATACATGCCGGTCAACCAATGTGTCCGGAGCAGTAGCGAACTACCAAGGCTCATGGGAAGCACAAAGGGGCAATTCTCTGTATAGAGATCTACTAAGGGCATACGACTAGGTGTCAAATCCCATACATATCACAGTGCATCACAGGTACGCATGATATACTCGATATGCATAGATACAACAATGGCATCATAATATAACCATACAACAACACAACATTTATTTAGAAGACTCAGAGGAGTCTTGCATAATATGTTCATACAGGCAGGGGTCACATGATCCGACACTCAAGTCATACAAGCAGAGTTATACAAACCAACGGAAGCATAAAAGCTGTCTGAGTACAGACAGATGAAAGGGAAAAGGCATAAGATCTAACTATGTACAGATCCCTTCTGAAAGGGGCCAGGTCGTAGCTGGGACACCAGCTACTCGTCATCATCGATGTCTATAAAGAACCCACCTGTTGGCTCGTGGGTATCCTCTACAACAATTATTAAGCAAACATGAGTACAAGTGTACTCAGCAAGAATTTACAACAGATCTATCTACTCATGCTCAGGTATCAATAAAGGGGGTTGTGGTGTTTCATGCAGCAAGCCAGCTTTGACTCTTGGCTAGACTAAACCACAATTTTAAATAGTTTTAAGAACTTTGTTAAGTCGTGCACGAGTCCACTACCACAACAGCAATACACTATCATGAACTCCTTTCCGTCTCCCTATGGAAATGCCAGACATGATACTCACGCTTATCTTGATACTTTTATGAGTAGCCATTAAAGTTGTCTATGATCAACATATGTCTCCAAGTAGTCCACATCCGCGGACGCGGCTATTCGAATAGATCATAACCCTGCAGGAGTCTTTTTCTTCACACACGCTCTCGCCACTTATCGCCATGTCATTACTAGGAAAAGGGCTATAGATGATATATACACTAATGGCGCACCAGACAAGTAGTGCGCCACTACTATATAGGAGTGGCGCACCATGTGCAGGTGTGCCATTAGTGTGACGGACACAAATGGCGCACCACACACTCGGTGCGCCACTACTATATTTTTTTTTGTTTCCAAAACTACTAATGGCGCACCACCAGCTGGTGCGCCATTAGTAACCAGGGTTACTAATGGCGCATTTGTAGGTGGTGCGCCACTACTATATTTTTTATTTACAAAACTACTAATGGCGCACCACCAGCTGGTGCGCCATTAGTAACCAGGGTTACTAATGGCGCATTTGTAGGTGGTGCGCCACTACTATAATTTTTTTTGCAAAACTACTAATGGCGCACCACCACCCTCGCTGCCGAGCACCCCCCGCACCCTCCCCCGCTCCACCGCCGCCGATGACCCCCCGCACCCTCCCCCGCACCACCGCCGCCAAGCACCCACCGCATCCTCCCGCGCTCCACCGCCGCCGACGACCCCCTGCACCCTCCCCGGCCCGCTCCACCGCTGCCGACGACCCCCCGCACCCTCCCTCGCTCCACCGCGGCCAATGACCCCCCGCATCCTCCCCCGCTCCACCGCCGCCGACGACCCCCGCACCCTCCCCGACCCGCTCCACCGCCGCCGACGACCCCCTGCGCCCTCCCCCGCTCCACCGCCGCCGCGGACCCCCCGCACCCTCCCCCGCTCCACTGCCGCCGACGACCCCCCGCACCCTCCCCCGCTCCACCGCCGCCGACGACCCCCCGCACCCTCCCCTGTCTCCTCGCTCGGTTCCCCCGAACGGAATCGACCGAGTGCACCACCCACCCCCTCCCTCCCCCCCCCCCGAGCGCCATTGCTATCCAAAAAAAATATTACTAATGGCGCACCTCTCTCGGGTGCGCCATTGCTATCCGAAAAAAAGATTACTAATGGCGCACCTCTCTTGGATGTGCCATTGCTATATAAAAAAAAGATGGACATGACTACGCAGCGGCGCCGCATATTAGCGTCCCGTGCAGCGGCTGTAGAACCGTTGATTAATGCTAAGAGTCTGCGATCTAGACTCAAATGACCTGCTAGGCCCAAATCGCCGCATGCATCGGAAAAAGCAAGTGTTGCTTTCAACTGCCCAGACCATCCATGCGGTACGTGGATTCCAGAATAAAATATCACGAGATTCGGGTCGTACCAATTTACACCCATACTAGCAACAGTATTGCATTGGTAGTGCTAAAATAGGTTGTCTATACACATATGATGCACTTGTGCTTACATGTAACCAGATTACAAAAACAAACTTGTCAGATTACAAAGTATTTGGCTATCAAATTAAAATGATTAGTTGTGTCCTTTGTTGCGAGATTTTAAACATGTTTAGTTGTCATATTATAATTACTTAGTAGTCAAAATTAAACATGTATAATTGCCAAAATTATAAGTGCTTAATTGTCTAGTTTAAAATAGCTTAATTAGTTGCATACTTTGTTGCCACATTATAAATATGTTTAGTTGTCATATCATAATTACCTAGTTGTCAGAATTAAACATGTTCAGTTGCCAAAACTACAAGTACTTGATTGTCTATTCTAAAATAACTTAGTTGCATATTACTTTGTTGCCACATTTTAAACATGTCTAGTTTTCATATTATAATTAACTAGTTGTTAGAATTAAACTTGTTTAGTTGCCAAAATTACAAGTACTTGGTTGTCTATTTAAAAAAAACATACTTTCCAGATTTCTAATGTGTTTAGTTGTTATATTACAAAATGTCAGGATTGATTTATTGTGCTTGGCGTTCAAGCAAGTTTTAAAATAACTAGTCATGTTAATTAAGTCGCATGTAGACTGGATTTCTATCAAGTGACCTTATATTTTGAAGATATGTACAACACCATGTACTTATGGAGAGAAAGGTACGATAGGAGGGTACATTCAGTGCAAGACACAGCTCATTGTAGTGAACAGTTAACTATAGTGATGAGTGACGTTACCGTGTAGCAAACAGTACCCATGTAGTGAATAGTGCGGCACCATACTGTAAGAAGCCGAGGGCACCGGCCGCTGCACGGGAACCCTACGGTGCGTCGTGTGTAATATAGATTTTCCCAAAAAATATTACTAATGGCGCAATGTACGGGGATGCGCCATTGCTAAAAAAAATCTAATGGCGCACCGCTCGGGGGTGCGCCATTGCTAACCCTCTCTCCCTCTGTCCTCGCCTCTCCTCTCCCAAATCCAACCGGCCGGGATCTCGCCTCTCCACTCTCTCTCCACCCCCACCCCCTCCCCCGTGCACCAAGGTCGTCCGCCACCCATCCCTTCCGCCACCCATCCCATGTCGTCGTTGGAGGCCCTCGTCAGCGCCGCCGAGCTCTGGCGCCCCGCGCCCCGCGGGGCCGGCGGCTGGGCCACCGCCGCGCTCCTCCTGCTCCTCGTGGCCCACCTTTCCGTCCTCCTCGTCCGCCGCCGCCATCTCTCCACGGGGCGCAACCGCCGCTGCACTCCTCCTGCTCCTCGTGGCTCACTTCTCCACGGGGCGCAACCGTCGTGGCCTAGACGAAGAACTCGGTACCTGCAGCTGTAAGCGGCCTTGTGGTTCTCTCGAGTCCCTTAGGTTGTCCAAGTTCTATGCTAGTGGATGAACTGTAGGTTTGTTGTTCTAGTCCCTTAGGTCAATTTATTACTGTTGCTCTTGGTTCGAATGGACTGTAGATTTGTCCCTCGCGCATCGCAAAAACTGATTACCGGCGGATCTCATGGCCACCGCGTATGAGACGATGCCACAGCGACCCGCCCCGCCGTCGCCGTCCTACATGGCCTCACTCACGACTCATGTCCAGTAGGCGACGGCGGTGTACATTGCACAGTCCTCTTACAATTATTATTAATGCTAAGGGTGCCCTCTGTTCTCACTTCTGGGGTCTAGAGATGGTGGCGTACACTACCGAGTTATCTTACGATTCTATAGATTTATCAGTGATTTGAAAGAACAAGTACATTAGTGGCATGCTTAGCCTGTTAGCCTATTAGCCCTCTGTTCTGATTAGGTGCCGGTGTTTGGTTAGTGCCTCCAGAAACACTTCTGAGATGTGGTAGTATATCGTAACTATTATCTCTGCTATGGTGCAGAAGCCGTACGAACTGGTGATAATATTTCCTTCTTGTTTTTCTATCTTGGAGGATTATCGTTTATGCAGATGATGAGACACAAGTTTTATGGGTAATTTGCGTCTGAAGCATTTCAGTGATGTCACAACCTTTTCACCTTGGAGATCTGATGCATGCTTGACAATATCCTTCGTTATTTCGTTTTGTTGCTGTTTTTGATTCGCTTGGGGTGAGATGGGGGAAAAAGGCGCGCTCTTTCTGCACTTTCCACAGATTCATACTACTATTACAACAACATCGCATTCGCTGGACTGGGAGCTATCTCTGCTCACCACATTCACTGGACCTAACCTAGTGGTTCAGCCTGATTTTGAGATATTGTCCCCTTGAGCACTTCTGCTCACCATAATCCTCAGTACTAATGTTTTTGCACCTGTAACCGGGGGACTTGATTTGCTCTTGATCTATGGCGCTGTGTTCTCGCCTCGCCACAAAAAGGGAATGAACGAACCACACGGCATGACAACAATGGCCTCCTTTCTAGTTCCAGAGAGCAATGTGTTTGTTTGCTGATACTATAACCTTTCTTTTCCTGCAGAAGCTGGATTTCAAGTTCCCCCTGGCGGTGTCCTGCGTCCACTTCATATGCTCCTCCATTGGGGCATACGTCGCGATCCACGTGCTCAAGGCGAAGCCGTTGATTCAGGTCTAGCCTGAGGACCGTTGGAAGAGGATCTTCCCCCATGTCCTTCGTGTTCTACATGAACATTGTGCTCGGGAACGTCAGCATGCGGTACATCCCGGTCTCCTTCATGCAGACTATCAAATCCTTCAGGCCAAGTTTGGACCTGATTATTTCCAACCTAAGCGATATTTGCAGTTCATGCCTAAAACATGCTTGTTAAGGCATACAAGACAAAACAATTTTGTATTGCCTACATGTTACTATCGCAGTGGATATTACCATAGAAAACTTTTGCATCAGAAGCATCATCTACTTCCTTGTATTCAAAATATCTCACTGTAATCTTTCCATTCTTAATCATCAGCGCATCGACAGACAAGCCAACCAAGCGTTTGGCTAGATTTCCCAAATCAGCATCTTCAGAACAAAGACCTTGCTCAATCTTGTGAGGGGCACTCCCAAGAAATGCTTCTAAATCTTCCATTGAAGAGAATGCTGAAGTGTCCTCGTCCACTTGTTGGTCCACTTTGTTGCAATCTGCTTCATCCACTGGTGTGTCAACTTTGTTACAATCTGCTCCATCCACCGAATAGTTGACCTGAGGAGTCACATACTCCTGTGAGACTTGAAGGTTTGCTTCTCCTTCAGCCAGCAATTCAAAAACCGCAGCTTCTTGGATGCAGTGCCATACCTGCTGAAATGCAGGTTTTCCAACTCCACCACTGGCATGAAGTACCGCACTGTCTATTCTTGTTCACAAAGAAGAAGTAGAGTTGTGGTGTTGCTGCCTATTAACAACTTTTCTGACGATTCCGTGTCATGCAGTTATTCTGCAGTGCTTGGTTTGGAGCAAGCACTTTGAGTGGCGCATATGGGCTTCGCTGGTCCCAATAGTCAGGGGGATCCTCCTGACCTCAATGACAGAGCTTAGTTTCAACATTTTTGGTTTCTGTGCTACCATGATAGGCTTCTTGGCCACATCTACAAAGACCATCTTGGCAGAGTCCCTGCTCCACGGGTACAAATTTGACAGGTACATGCTCATCTCATTGTGTAATTTCTGATGCTTTAGCGACTGGTGTTGTAACTTGTATGGCATTCTCAATTGTAAAACATTTTATCTTCTTTCTTACTAAAATGATACTAGATCAAAAGATTTAGTTCTTACTGTAGTTCTACTGTCAGGTTCAGTCCTGTAACTTCTTGCCTCGGTCAAATGATTTATTAAGTATTCTCAGTTTCTACAGCATTAACACAGTATACTACATGGCACCTTTTGCCACCATGATACTGGCTCTTCCAGCAATGTTGCTTGAAGGAGGTGGCGTAATTGACTGGTTCTACACACACGACGTCTTTTCTTCGCTGATTATCATCCTAGGCTCAGGGGTGCTTGCATTTTGCCTGAACTTCTCCATCTTCTATGTGATCCATTCGACCATCGCAGTGACTTTCAATGTTGCTGGCAACCTTAAAGTAAGACCATCCTGGACTATCTATGTTTTCTTCCCATAAGCTTCTCCTCTATTTCTAAAACATGCACATTGTGCTGTAGATTGCCATTGCCGTGTTGGTTTCATGGCTGATCTTCTGGAACCCGATCTCCCCAATGAATGCAATCGGATGCGCAATCACGCTCGTCGGTTGTACTTTCTATGGGTATGTGAGGCATCTCATCTCCCAATAGAAGGCTGCTGCCCCTCTTGGGAACCAAGGAACGAACTAGCCGAGAAGTCGGGTGGAGATGCTCCCCCTTGTAGGTGACAAGGAAGATAAGGTCTAGCAAGGCAGTACTCCCATACCCAGGACCCGTTCATTTCAGTGGTTGATGGTACATTACGGTTTGGCACACAGATGCTGAGTGAGTTGAGGGACGCCAGTAAATTGGTATGGGGGCAACACTTTTGTGAAGCTGCATATGTTGTACTCAGGCGAACTGTGAGGGTTTGTTCAACCCCAGGACGATTCATGCGATTAGGATGGTGCTTCTGTTTTCTTGTTTTGCTGCCATATGTTTAGACCCTGAACTGCTGGTAGGAAAATTAATGGCATTATGATGCGAGTCATCTCCGCATTGAAATTCGGTTGCACATTATCTTTCTGTTGCACAATGACCCTTTGCCCATGTGAAGTCAGATTGATCTTTTCTCTCAATGTAGGAACTGCATCCATGCCTCCAGAATGGCCGCAGGGCTATCATCAGCATCGTCGATCTAACAACCGATTCTTCTGAGAAAGGACTTAAGGTATTTCTTCTCCGAGTGGATCTATATTTTATGAAGTAGAATCAGTGGCCCAATTCCTAATATTTCGTCATGATGAATACGTATATAGTTACTTAGTTTGACATGTTTAAGTAATTAGAAGGGTGCGAGGTGGCATGGTAACCATAGTGCAGCTAAAGTAATTGTTAAGAATGATCTTTTTTCGTAAAAAAAATACCCATAGTTTATGTTGGAATTTTGGCAAAAGACTAAGTAGATCATTTAGGGTTCCTCGAAAAATCCTAATACCTGGGTCAGAGTGTATATGATATCACTTTTAAGATTGTTTAATATAAAGTGACAAAACTTCTGCTATAACAAGTGGGTAACTTTTATCGAAACTATATTGTTAACTATGATATCATGATAATCTTTTGATCGAATATTTTTAATACGCATATGAGATTTTCACAACTTGATTTGGTTCCACTTTCTTGACAAATTTGTGCAAAATGTTTTCAGGTACTCAACCTATTGATGCACATGGACATGATGACTCTCTAGCGTTTATGGACCAACCAACCTGTAATCATGGACCTTATTGTCTTGTAGACCATTTGGTGTTTCGAGTGTTTTGGAGCTTGCACTTTGTGCATGTAGATACAAACTTATGTGTTCTGGACCATCTGAAGTCTCTCATAGTAACCAATAGTCCTTATCTTTTTGTGACTTGTGTTAGATGATTGTTAAGATGGTCAAAACTATCCTTCCTCTAGGTTAATTTATTTGTCAACTTGCGTTCAATGTATGTGCATGTTTATAAACATATTTTCATTGTGGTGTAATATGTGTTTATCTTGAACCTTCTTGTGGGTGTGAGGATAATAATTGAATATTTTTAGAGCTGGTAGTATAACCTGTGGCACACCATGAGCTATACTAATGGGACACCTGGGAAGCATACTAATGGCGCACTTGGGAGGCATACTAATGGCGCACCTGGGAGGCATACTAATGGCGCACCTGGGAGGCATACTAATGGCGAACCTGGGAGGCATACTAATGGCGCACCTGGGAGGCATACTAATGGCGCACTGCTTGGTGCGCCATTAGTATATCAGATACTAATGGCGCACCTGTGGTGCGCCATTAGTAAAAAATTCTAATGGCGTGATGCTAGTGGCGCACCTATAGTACGCCAATAGTAGCCAAAACAGGTGCGCCACTAGCAGGACTTTTCCTAGTAGTGTGTGCACGTCATGCACCTCGGCAACCTTCAAGCGGAAGCCCAGCGAGGGAGTCGGCCACGACCGTTAACCATGCTAACACCTAGTCCAGGTTTATCGCCTATTTGAGAGTAACCCGCACGGAAGTCCGGCCATGGTTTTCGCCACGGCCCCAAATGATATGCGCAGGGTTCCCAAGCCCACCATTTGGGTGCCACTAGGTACACCGTGCCACTGCCTACCACATCATAGCCCACCACTAAGGTCAGCACTATGCACGACCTCCAGCATGACTATAAACACCAGAAACTACTTGCAACTCCTGGACCGAGTACTAGGTGATTAATAAGCCGAGAGGGTCAATTAAGTATCCCAACGTGTGTAGTATCTAGTCTTGGATTACACACACAGAACTCAGTTCCTAATGACGGTTCCAATGAAACAACCCGCCATGTACTCCTACATAGCATTTCATCGTTACCTTTACCAAATCAGGTTCGACACTTATCCTTTGTCACTAGAACACATTCATCCATTCCAGTTCATCACCCAGATGAAACAGACCTTACACTACTCTAGGCATAGCAAGCATAGCAGGAAATAACACAACATGGCTCAAGCAACTACCAGGTATGCTATGTTGCAAGGTTTGGCTATTTACTGTGACAATGACAGGTCATGCAAACGAATAGGTTCAGCTACCGAAGTAAAACATTTGAAATATTTTTTCCTAATGCAATAAGTGGGAGCAGGAGCAAGAACATGGGATTATATCGGGATGATCAAAACGGTGCTTGCCTTGTTGCTCAGCGGAGGGATTAAATCCGTCAGACGGATATTCAGACGTATCCGGAAGGGCAGAGCCTACCGAAACAATAACAACCAATTAATAACAATCATATGCAACAGCATGATGCATGATCATGGCATGAAATGAATTGTAGCATAAGTTAATGTGGCTATCAAACTTTTAAAATCATGCTGATTTGAATTCAAATTCAAATATTACTTTAAGTAATATATTCATCAAATTTATTTAATTGATTTGACCTGATGATGTTTCATAACTTTGTTTTTCATGCATGAAAGTGGCACCATTGTGTTCATTGATTTTTCTGATCAATTTGCATATATTATTGTCAAATTTGGAGATATAATCAATTTTCTATGATTTTCCAAAGTTTTGCACTTATTCTGGAACTAATATAAATCAGAAATATAGTTACTACATCAGCATGACATCAGCAGCTCCAACTGGCCGTTGAAAGTCAAACTCGACCAGTGGTACCCACTAGTCAGTGACTGTGGCCAGATTTTAATTGAACTTTAACTTGATTAGTTCATTAACAGGGGTTGGCCCAGATGTCAGTGTTGGTTTAGCAATTAAATTAACTAATTATTTTTATTAGCTTAACTTTAAATAGTCAGGGGCTGGTCCCACTTGCCAATGACTCTGGGGAGTCAACCCACCGGCACTGGGGTCAAACCCACTGGCGACGAGCCGCCGGTGTCTCCACGGACGGCGGAGGGATTTGGGATTGTTCCTCCAGCGACCAAAGGACGGCGGAGGGTACCAGGGGAATGACACTTCACCCACGGTTCCACTTTTGCAACTTACAGGGGGTGAAATGGCCGGAGATGACGCCGGCAAGGAGCTCGGCAGCTGCCGAAGCTCGGGCATGATCGGGATCACTGCTACGGGGCTCATCATGCGCGGTACTAGGCTCCTACACCACCTACGCAATCACTGAAGCTAACGGTGTCGTGGGCTCACGGGGAGTGTAGAGGCGTCGAAAGCGTGCTCGGGGACGACCTGGAGAGGGAGAACGACGGCGGCGATCAACGCGGCCCGAGGAAGAAGACGACGGTGATCCGGTGACTCATGGGCTCTCGGCGTTGTACGACTTGCTGGGAAGCTTCAGGACATCACTGCGGTTCTTCCACGCGGCTCGGAGGGGAAAGAGGGAGGCTGGAGCGGCTTGTCGACGGCGAGCTCAAGCCTTGGCCATGGCGGACAAAGAGGGGGAAGCACATGGGGCGAATAGGGAGAGGGAGAGAGCTGGGAACGAGTGCGGGGAGGCTTATCCCTCCATGCCAGCGTGACGGGGAGCTCCAGGCAGGCACAACGGTGCGTGGCCGCACCAGAGGGAGCGGCGGCAACCTCCTGCTGCCGACTGGCGCGAGGAAGACGACAGGGGAGAGAAGCTGGGCTGGGCCTGAGCGACGGGTAAGGTTTTCCATCTTTTTTTCATTTCTATTTCTGTTTTAAACTTTCTGGCATTTGTTTCATTTAAATTTTGGCTCCAAACTATTTCTAAGATAGTGAAAATAATGTTGGGTGTTATTTGGAATATTTCCAACCCCATATAAAAGATTAAACATTTTATGAATTTCTGAAATATTTGAAATCAAATATATAGTTGATTTCAGTGGCTTTTGTGTTTAAAATAAAATACCAAAAGTATTTTATTAAAAAGAAATCCACCCCTCAATTGTTGTTTCCAATATTTATCAAAAATGATAGACTTTTATGAAGGCCATTTTGGGATCATTGATTTGTCACAGCTTTGAATTGTTTTGAATATAGGGTTGCTAGAGTTTTTCTCTTTGATTTCCATTTTCACTTTTAAATGCAAGAATAAAATATGAGCATAAACTTGCTAAGCATCAAAGGTAGCTAGGGATGTGAGAGGTCCTCGTCTCGGCATGGGAGCTTGCCGGGGCCTTCGGTCGTCATCTCGGCAAGGCAGGCTTGCCGAGGTCTTGTACTTGGTGAGTTCATCACGCCCACCAAATGGGCGTGGCCTTGGTTATCTTCCCGGCAAGGCAGGCTTATCAAGGCCTTGGTAATCTTGGGGGTTGTATCTTGTCTGGGTCCTGCCATGCCCTGCCGGCAGGGGCTCTTTGCGCCCGTGCACAAGTCTGGGGCACTAGGGACCCCAATCTTTAGTGTACCGACAATAAATGTCATCACAATAATCATCATAGATAGGAGGCATGATTTCATCATAATAAATTTTCTCATCAAAACTTGGGGAACAAAAAATATCATCTTCATCAAACATAGCATCCCCAAGCTTGTGGTTTTGCATATCATTAACATCATGGATATTCATAGAAGTATACACACAATATTTCTATCATGCTCATCATTCAAGGATTTCACATTAAGCATTTTTATAAATTCCTCCTCTAAAAATTGAGCACAATTTTTTGAACCATCATTTTCACGAAAGACATTGTAAAGGCGAAGCAAATGAGGCAACCTAAACTCCATTTTTTTCGTTTTACTTTATATAACCAAACTAGTGGAAAACAAGGTACTAAAAGATTTAATTGCAAGATCTAAAAATGTACCTTCAAGCACTCAACTCCCTAGCAAAGACACGAGAATTTTTTTTGTCTACTGCACAATTTTATTTTTCTAGACTATGTTGGGCCTCCAAGCGCAGAGTTTTGTAGGATAGTAGAAATTATCTCAAGTGGATGACCTAAGGTTTATCAGTCCATGGGAGGTGTAGGGTAAAGATGGTCTCTCTCGAACAAAACTGCAATCAAATACAAGAAATCACTTGTGTCCCCAACACACCCAATACAATGGCAAATTGTATAGGTGCACTAGTTTAGTGAAGAGATGGTGATACAAGTGCAATATGGATAGTAGATATAGGTTTTTGTAATATGAAAATATAAAAATAGCAAGGTAGCAAGTGTAAAACGGCACAAAACATTGTATAAATGCTTGGTAATAAGGCCTAGGATTCATACTTTCACTAGTGCTATCTCTCAACATTGCTAACATAGTAGAATCATATGATCATCCCTCAACGTGCAACAAAGAATCAGTCCAAAGTTCCTATCTAGCGGAGAACAATAAGATGAAATCGGTGTAGGTAGTTGAACCACGACAAAGTTATTCTTTCTGATCAGTGATTTGAGATATTTCTATAAGTGTCACAAACAACCCTAGAGTTCATACTAGAATAACACCCATGATACATATCAATCAACCCTAATGTCACCTCAAGTATTTGTGGGTAAATTGTGTGACATACATAAAAAAATTCAGATCTCTCATGTTCAATCCAACAAAAAAACTTAAAGGAGCACCTCAAGATTTCTATCGGAGAACATAGTATGAAAACGTGCAATCAACCACTATGCATAGATCACCAAGGTCACCGGAATGACAAGTTGATGCCACAACATATATCAACTGAATCACTTGAATAACCCAATGCCACTAGGAGTATATGCATGCAATACATACATCAAGTGTTCTCAAACCAAAATATTCAATCCAATATAATGACATCTTAAAAGGAAAGATTCAATTCATCACAACATGGTAGCAAGGGAATAACATCACATGATCCAACTAGATTAACAAGGACCGTGATACATAAAAATCATGCCATCTCAATAACACGAGAGAGAGAGAGAGAGATGGAACACATAGCTACTGGTACATACCCCCATCTCCGAGGTTGAACTACTCCCTCCTCGTCATGGCCTCCGCCATGACGACGAAGATGGCCACCATAGATAATTTCCCCTCTCCGACAGGGTACTATAAAAGCTCTAGATGGGTTTTTATCAATACAGAGAGTTGCGGCAGCGGAGTAGAAGTTCTCTCTTTATTTCTGGTTTTTCTGGTATATATAAGATTTTTCAGCGTTGGAACCACGCCAAAAAAATCCATGTGTTCCCCACAAGCCATGAGGGCCAGGCCTAGGGGGTGCTCTCTTGGCTTGTGGCCCACAAGTGGCTCCGCTCCGGTGGTTCGTCACTCCAATATTGCGTATTTCCTCTACAAAAAATATATATAAGTTTGGGCAATTCCGAGAACTTCCATTTTGTACACAAAAACAACACCATGGTAATTCTGCTGAAAGCAACGTCAGTCCAGGTTAGTTCTAAATAAATCATATAAAGTGCATCAAAACCACAGAAAATTATTGTAAACATAGGCAAACATAGCATGAATACTTCATAAATTATCGATACATTAGAGATGTATTAACCGCCTAGGCTAACATAAAGCATGTTTGCGGCACATTGCCATCATTGTGCCCCCCTTTTACGTGCCTGGCTCATATCGATCCAATATCGAGCACGGCAAATTTCCTCACCCATCTGAGACCATATTGTGCTGATGGCGCCGGTTAGCAAGAAAGCGAAGGCCGCGACGCCAGCCACATACCCTCCCGACGCCGGGCCGGCTCTCTAGCATTCCTCCGTCACCAAGAGCGAGGAATTGGGCCCGATGCTCCTGATGGTTGTCACGACCAGAACGAGTGGCAGGCGATGAGGATCTCGCTAGGCTTGGTGACAAAGAGCAGCCTAGGAGAGTCCACATACCCCTTCTTCCTCCACAACATTTACGCTGGGTTGGTTCCACCATTTTTCAAGTTTTTCTATGCTATCCTCTCCCACTATGGTATCGAGGCCTTCACCTTCATCCCAACTCCATCCTCGTCCTTGCCATCTTCACCTTTTACTGCGAGGCTTTCTTGGGGGTGAGGCCCTCAGTGGCGCTGCCACTTCTTTAGCCCACGGTTCACCTCCCCAGACCGGCGTTTTGTGTATGTCTCCTTTGTCGACATCAAGTGGAAGACCATCCTCATGAAGGCCGGGAAAAAGTAAAGGGCTACCGGCAGTGTTGGGTCTTCGTGGATGCAGACCATGTCAACCCTTTCCTGGCTGACCCCATGGCCGTGCCGAGTAAGACCATCGGGTGGATCCATGAGAAGCTCACCGATCGGAGAGCCACACCAGTCCTGGAGCAAATCGCCACCCACGGGGACACCCTACTAACATGGGCAATGATCGTCAAGGAATTCCCGGGGCATCACATCACCCCTCTCCAGGCGCTTTTGCAACCTGTGTGGGACTACACCGGTGAGGAGGATGTGATGAGGCTTCACGCCGCTAACCTGACACGCGGCAAGATGAGCGGGGCCCTGTCGGCCCTCCTCAACCTCGACCCAGAAGATCCTGCCAAGGCTACGCCCCCGCTATATTACCAAGATAACAAGGCTGAGCTTGTCGTCGACGTGCCCACCTTCAATGAATGGGTCTCGGGCCAAGTAGCCTCGCTGGGCCGCTAGACAGTGCCCCCATCATGGTGATGTTCTATAGCAACGAGGGAAGCAATGAGGAAATCTAAAGTGATGGAGGATGAGGAGGAAGAGGAGTATTTCGGCCGCACGCCACCGTCGAACCTTCGCAAGTCCCTGTTGGACCTTGTACAGGACAGTGACGGCTCGGTCAGGCTGCCCCGAACGACGCCTCGAATGCTCGGTGGCGCAATGGGAGGAGCGGTGCCCACCGTCGTGGCCGACCAAACGCTGGCAGCCGAGGGCCACATCGGTGTGGTCGGGACTATTCCCGTGGCGGACACGCCCCCTTAGGGGTCTCCCCCAAGCTGTCAGGGAGGGGAGAGACTAGGCCAGATGCGTCATGGAGCACACCAAGCATTCTCATAGCGGCACCAAGGTGGCGCACGAGAGCATTGGCGCTACACTATCCACAGCCGAGAGGAAGAGGAAGTGGGACACCAAAGACGAGTAAGTGCCCTAGCCCGCTCTTCTACGTATCTAAGATTTCTCTACCGATGCTAACCTCGTGACTTCGCAGGCACCAATACAACATTCAGGATAAGAGGAAGAAAGGGATCACCGGTGCGAAGGCGACCCCCATCCCGAGGTCTGCACCGACACCTGGACACGACACCGGCGGGGATGGGGGCAACCCGCACCGGTCCAGATGCTCAGGCACGTGGGTGCCGCTTCAACCGAAGACTCTAGTGCTTTAGAAGTGCCTAGAGCCTCCCCCATGCGACGAGGGGAAGCGATTGCTGAGATCACAATGACCCAGACCCTACACCACCTGCCAAGGCTGCGGTGCCCCTACCCTCGGAGGAGGGGGTAGCAGCCGAGCTTCCGCAGGTTATCACCACCCCCGCTGATGGGCACGGTACGGATTGTGCCCAGGGGCCGCCTCAAGCAGCACGTGCTTCCGGGTCCCAAGGGGCCCTCACGGAAATTTCTTCATATGTGTTGCATGAATTGGGTGCGAAGGTGGGGCCGCAAGGCCCCGCTCCACAGGGAGAGGATGTCGTGGCCTCTTTGGTGGTGGTGCCAACGAGCGCAGAGATGCCTCCCCTGCTCGGTTCTTGACCTCGAGAGCGGCAGCGCCTCGCTCAAGCATGGGGCCTTGACCAATGTTTGAGCCGCGCTCGATCGGCTCGAGGAGGACTTCCGAGACATGGAGGCGTGCCTTGACGAGGAGGGCATGAAGATTGCCACCGGATAGCGCCTACTCAACGCTGATGCGGAAGAGGCCTAGAGTCGGGCCTATGCAGCCATCACGGAGAGCAAGCAGGAGGCCACTGAGGCAAGGCGGCTCGCAAGAGCGTGTTTGCCGTGCCAAGCACGTTCGCCCAGCGCCGAGAGGAGGCAGAGGGAAACTTGAAGGCGCTCCAAGATGAACAAGCCGCACGCGCGCGATAGCTCCACCTGTTGGACGATGACCTCAAGGCCCGGGAGGCGCAGCTCGTAGCTCGCGACTCATAGCACGAAAAGTTAGCGGTCGAACTTGTTGGTTTCTGATCCATAGATCAAAACACTGAGCTACCCGTACGTAGGTACGTGCAAGCAAGCTATCTTTCTAAGCTAATAAGCAGGCATGTGGATGTATTTCCACTGTACGCGCAACCTCCCCGTACGTATTCGGCGACGGTCGACGGAACTCGCAAACTAAATTGATGGATAGACTTTTTGTTGATTGCCGCAGGGGTGTGTCGCTCCTGAGCTTTTTTAATGCTTTGCTCGTTTCTGATCTGGTGTTACAATCAACACCCCTTGGGTGCCTTTTATACACGTCCACAAGGGACTATGGAAACAGACTAGGACTAGGTATCCTAATACTACTAGGATAAGGCTTGGCTTTCTTTCCTAATCCAACGTGTACAGGACAACGTGATTAACTCACATTCACCCCTTCATCACGATGTCCTTACTTTCGACCTGGGTCCCAAAAACGATTGCTGCTTCACAAAACTGTTATCATCGGCATGGCCTTTGCCGTCCCTTGCAGCATTTCTTGGACCGTCTATACTGTCGTCGGCTCGTCCGTAGCTTGATGACAACACTCATTTTTGGTCGTGTATTCAATCATCACCTCTTCTTTGGTGCTTTGTAAACTGTCCTTCATATCATCGAGGCCACATCTTTTGAACCTGAGTGTGACCATACTTTGGTCTAACTTTGAATTCCAAGCTCTTGGCGCTTGCATCAGCCCGTAAAGTGCCTTCTTGAGCTTGTCAACTTCCGCTTGTTCGTCTTACTTCTCGTAGCTGAGGTGTTGTTCTACGTACACTTCTTCTGTGAGATCGCCATTGAGGAAAGCGGATTTAACATCCATATGATGAACCTTCCAATCCTCTTGTGATGCCCAAGCTAGGAGCACTCTCACTGTCTCGAGTCGAGCAACTGGTGCAAACACCTCATCATAGTCAACTCCTTGACGTTGTACGTAGCCCTTTGCAACGAGTCTTGCTTTGTACTTCACAGTGGCACCATCCTTGTCCTTCTTTAACTTGTAAACCCACTTCAAACCAATCGCCTTTTGGTTCGGAGGTCGGGTTACCAAAGTCCATGTGCCATTGCTCTCAATCGCCTTCATCTCCTCATCCATGGCATGCGTCCAGCGAGGAATTTTGCTTGCCTCTACGAAGTTCGCCGGCTCCTCAACTCCAAACAGACATAGTCCGGAGTACTCGAGCGTAACTGGCTTCGTGTACTTGTATACTTTCTTGAGGGTCTTGTAGCGATGAGGCCCTGAGGAGTCCGTTGTGGCTTGTGAAGGAGGCAACACAAATTGTGTCGGTGTTGATGCACTTGAGGAAGACGGCTGAGACCCGGGCATATCATCGACATCCGCGTCATCAGCGTAGTCGTCGTGATCGTGACCATCATCTTGATTGTCGTCGTCACTATGCGCCTCGTTGTCGATGTTGTCGTCGATATCTCCGCCCGTATCGTGCGCTTCGTTGTCGCTATCTCCTTGCGATCTATGCACGCCGTCGTCGGTGTCGGCACCATGATGATCACTACCATTGTGGTCACTTTGGTTGGGCGTCTTACCAACCACATGGACATCCTCCCCTCCATCATCATCAGTTGGAAATTCAACCGTGAAGATGTTACTATTTGGAGCATCGTCGGCTATGGCTCTCCAATTCCACTCTTGGTAATCTTCAAACACGATGTCGCGTGAAATTCGTAGACGCTTGGTTTGTGTATCGTATAAGAGGTATGCCTTGGTGCCGGAACTCCTCTCGTATTCGATAAACACCATCTTGGTGCTACGATTGTCAAGCTTTGAGGGATGCGGCTCCGGCGTCTTCACATGTGCCACACACCCGAACGTCCTTAGATGAGATACATTCGGCTTACATCCATAAATTGCTTCATACGGAGTCTTGCCGATCACCGCCTTCGTTGGAGCCCAGTTGAGAAGATAGACTGCCGTCGAGACACCTTCTCCCCAAAAGGTCCCCGACAGGTTCTTGTTCTTGAGTAAACTCCTTGCCATGTCAACAACGGTTTGATTGCGCCTTTCAGCGACCCCGTTCTGCTGCGGCGTGTAAGGTGTCGTGAGGAACCTCTTTATGCCAATCTTCTCGCAGTAGTCGTTGAACTCATTCGACGTAAACTCTCCGCCGCGATTTGTCCGTAGAGCGCGAACCTTCAACTTCTTTCCGTCTCCGTTGCAGCCTTTAGCTTCTTGAACGCTTCAAAAGCCTCATCTTTAGATCGTAGGAGAATGACCCACATATATCTTGAGTAGTCGTCTACCACAAGGAAGAAATACTTCTTTCCCGCGTGAGTTGCCGGGGTGATAGGGCCACATAGATCACCATGGTGCAGCTCGAGTGCATCACTTGCACAGTAGGTAGACCGAGCAGGGAACGGCCTGCGGTGCTGTTTTCCAACCAAGCACCCGTCACATACTGGATCAACATGGTCGATAACTGGCATCCCGGATACAATCTCCATCTTTGACATCTTCTTCAAGGCGTAGAATTTAACATGTCCAAATCTAGTATGCCATAACCATGAATCATCATCACTCTTGGTGAGCCAACACTCCGGTTGAGATTGATCAAGGTTGAGGATATAGAGCCGGTTTCGTGTGCGAGTAACACGAGCTAGCACATTTCGAAGGTTGTCGAAGATCGTCATCACTCCGTTCTCGATACCCACCTTGCATCCATTCTCGTCAAGCTTCCCAATAGAGATGATGTTGTTGCAAAGTCGTGGGGTGTAGTACACTCCGTTGAGTATGCGATGTTCGCCTGTGAAACCCTCGAAAGGGACAGATCCTTGCCCACAAATCTCCACATTTGAACCATCACCAAACTTGACCGATCCTTCAACATCATATTCCAGCTCGAGAAATTTCTCCTTGCATCCCGTCATGTGGTTAGTGGCACCCGTGTCGAGATACCACCACACGTTGTGATCCCCGGATAACTTAGGTGTCACATTCTTCTCATGAAGTAGCACCTTCCGGCTTGGTTTCACAACCACTGTTTCAGCAAGATCACAAACTTTGGCCATCAGAAGACCTGGACCTTCGTCTTCCTGCTTTGCCAAATTTCCCTTGATCTCCCGCTTGTCAGGCTCCGGAAAATCCTTTGCAAAGTGACCCATCTCGTTGCAGTTACAGCACTTGACCTCGGACATATCGAAGTTCCGTTGCTTCCTCCCTTTAGATCGATCTGCCTTACCGTGACCTTGTGGCTTGCCTTTTCCTTTGCCTTCTCCGGTTTATCCGCCGTGCGTTCCGTTGCTTGAGGCTTCGTTGCCATCATGCCTTCCTTTGCTACTTGGGGACTCCCAATCTGCGCGCGAGTACATGAGTTTGTCACTACCTCCTCTGTTGCCTTTCCAACAGTCATGAGCATTCTCTTCCCATGTACGCAAGCGTTCGATCGCCTCCGTTATGGTCATGTCGTCGATGTCGTAAAGCTGCTCGAGTGTGCCGATGATGTACGTGAATTTCTCAGTCACCGAACTGAAAAATTTCTCCACAATCTCGTTCTCCTCGAGCTTTGCACCAAGCGCGCGGGTCTCTCCCACCAAAGTAGTAAGATGCATGACATAGTCGTTCACCGATTCAGTTTCCTCCATCTGCAACTTGTGAAATTGGCGCATCAGCACTTGTGCCCGAGCCTTGGTGACGCGATATTCTTCGATCCTCATCTCCTTGAGTGTGTTCCACGCCTCTCTTGCCGTCTCGAACTCCGCCAATGTCATCAGCACGGAATCCGGCACGGACTAGGCTATGGCGGCCATGGCACCTTTGTCGGACTCGTCATCGACGTCGTCGTCCATGATTGCCTGCCACACGCGGAGGGTTCGGAGAATAATCTTCATCTTCACCGCCCACATGCCATAGTTGGTGTCGGTGAGCATCGGGTACTGGATGGGAATGTCGCGATGCGCCTGGACGTTGGCGCCACTCGTTCCCCCACCACTGGTCGCTGACTTGTCGCCCTTCTTCACCTTGTCGCTGTTCTTGTTTCCCTTGGGACCGCCTTTGCCGGACTTGACCGACTCAGCGTCGCCGTCTGTCATCGTAGATCGTAGAACGTCGAGGCTCTGATACCAATTATTGGTTTCTGATCCGTAGATCAAAACACTGAGCCACCCGTACGTAGGTACGTGCAAGCTAGCTATCTTTCTAAGCTAACAAGGAGGCATGTGGATGGATTTCCACTGTACGCACAGCCTCCCCGTACGTATTCGGCGACGGTCGACGGAACTCGCAAACTAAATCAATGGATAGACTTTTCGTTGATTGCCGCAGGGGCGTGTCGCTCCTGAGATTTTTTATTGCTTTGCTCATTTCTGATCTGGTGTTACAATCAATACCCCTAGGGTGACTTTTATACACGTCCACAAGGGACTATGGAAATAGACTAGGACTAGGTATCCTAATACTACTAGGATTCGGTTTGGCTTTCTTTCCTAATCCTACGTGTACAGGACAACGTGATTAAGTCACAGAGCTGGTTGCTGAGCGCAGGCGCCTGGAGGCGCTGCACCACGATATAGCCGACGCCCAAGAAGCTCATGCCAAGCATGTCTCCGAGGTCAATGCCAAGGTGGATGCCTGGGCCAAGGAGATTCAGGAAGAGGCCGACGCGAAGGGGGTGGCGTCCCACGCCATTTTCTCTTCCCTCAAGCTTAGGGCTCGTGTGGCCTTGAGCTCCATATGCCGAGAGCCTCCCGAAACCCTCCTGACAGCACCCATCGCCAGCTATGTCGAGATTTCATCCAAGCTTATGGAGGAGCTCGAGGTCGCAGCACTGAAGGTAGATGGCATCCTAGAGGACGAATTCTCAGGCCTCTTCTTTGTGGCAGCTACTCACGTCTTCAGCTACCTCCGTCTACACGAGCCTGACTTCAACCTTGATGAGGTAATATGTCCTATCCCTGAAGAGTATCATGAAGACTTAGCGAAGGCTGTGGAAAGCCACATAGAGGTACTTCTTGGGAGGTTCTCTGCAGAAGCAAAGACAAAAGTCGCGACGACCCTTCATCTTGAAGCTCCCCTTTGTCATCTTACAATAGACGGATCCTGCCTCGCAAGGGCGTAAGACAACTGTTTTAATTTGTGGAACCTTTAAAGCTTGTAATAAATGTCCTGATATATGAGTTTCCTTTTCGCGCTTGGACTTTCCTGTACTTGCCTTCGCACTCCATGCCGGCTGGGCCCAACTTCGTGCCCACTCCAGCCGCGGGAGCACACTTCGTAACGTCAGTAGTTTGCCATTCTCGGGGTGCACCCCGTACAACCCCTCAGGCGGTCTACCCTGAAGGGGAGTTCCGCACGCGTGAGATCCATCTTGGCCGTGGAGCTTGATGACCCACGAGTATTGGGGATCGATCTTAGCCCTTTCGAGAAGTAAGAGTGTCGATCCCAACGAGCAGCAGAAGGAAATGACATGCGGTTTTCAGCAAGGTAATTTCTGCAAGCACTAAAATAGCGGTAACAAGTCGTTTGATAGCTATATAATTGTAACATGTGACGAGTAGCAATAGTAGCAATAGTTGCAGCAAGGTAGCCCAATCCTTTGTGGCAAAGAACAGGACTGAAAAGTTTCTTATAATAGGCAAAGCGTTCTTGAGGGCACGCGGGAATTTCATCTAGTCACTTTTGTCATGTCGGGTTAATTCACGTTCGGTACTTTGATAATTTTATATGTGGGTGGACCGGTGTGTGGGTGTTGTTCTTACTTGAACAAGCCTCCAACTTATAATTAACCCTCTCGAAGAACTTGTCTTTGGAGGAGCTTGATGAAGCCATGGTGATCTAGATCTGTCAGAAAAATAGCACGAAACAAGAACAGAGGATTTCTCCATGGTACTGGGGTCAAATCATCGTGAGATATATACAAATAATTTTTATACAAGGAAATATGTGTCCCACAAGAAAACGGAGCCAGGAAGGTGCCCGAGGGGGCCACTAGCCACCAGGCCGTGCTAGGGGGCTAGCGCGCCCTGGTGCCTAGTTGGCACCTGGGTTGCCTTCCCGTCTGTTTATAAATTTCCTATTTTTTCTAAAATTCCAAAACTGAGAGAAAATACATTTGCGGATTTTTCTGAGTCCGTTTACTTACCATACTCCATACCTCTTACTTTTAAGGGTTCTGGAGTGTTCTAGAAGTTCTCCTTAATGTGCTCCTCCAGTGTCATGGTTTGGATAATATTTGTTTCAACATTAAGTGGTGTACCAGAAATATCGTGCTTTATTCTTTGTCTATTGACCACCTTTGGGTTAGTTCCTTCGGTATTACTGATCTTAATAGCTCTAGACTGATAAAAAATTTCGATGATATATGGTCCTTCCAATTTGGAGAGAAGTTTTCCTGCAAAAAAATCTAAGACGAGAATTGTACAATAAAACATATTAACCAACTTTGAATTCTCGCTTTTGGATTCTTTTTTCATGCCACCTTTTAACTTTTTCTTTGAATAGTTTGGCATCTTGATAGGCTTGGGTTCTCCATTCATCTAATGAGCTAATATCAAATAACCTCTTTTCACCAGCAAGTTTGAAATCATAGTGGAGTTCTTTAATTGCCCAATAAGCTTTATGTTCTAACTCAAGAGGTAAATGACATGCTTTCCCATAAACCATTTTATAAGGAGACACACCCATAGGATTTTTATGAGTTGTTTTGTAGGCCCACAATGCATCATTTAATTTCTTTTGCAATATTAATTTTATTTCTCTATTGATTTATTCTACTTGATCACTAGATTCAGGATGATAGGGTGATGCAATTCTTTGGTTAACATCATATCTAGCAAGCAACTTACAAAAAGCACCATGAATAAAATGTGAACCACCATGAGTCATTAAGTATCTAGTGACTCCAAAACGTGGGAAAATTACTTACGTAAGCATTTTAATAGAGATGTTATGATCAACACTATTGGTTGGAATAGCTTCTACCCATTTAGTGACATAATCAACAACAACCAAAATGTGTGAATGCCCATTAGAAAAAGGAAAAGGTCCCATATAATCAAATCCCTGAACATCAAATGGTTCAATAACAAGTGAATAATTCATAGTCAATTCCCTACATCTACTAGTATTACAAATTCTTTGACATTCGTCACAATAGAGGACAAACTTACGAGCAGCTTTGAAAAGAGTAGGCCAATAAAAGCCATACTAAAGTACATTGCGTGCAGTTCTATCTCCCGCATGGTGTCCTCCATAAGCCTCGGAGTGACAGTTCTGAAGGATTTGTCCCTGTTCATGCTCACGTATACAACGTCTAATAATACCATCTACTCCCTCTTTATAAATATGTGGGTCATCCCAAAAGTAATGTCTCAAATCAAAGAAGAATTATTTTTCTTTTGCTGATAGGTGAAACTAGGTGGTATATATTTAGCAATAGTGTAATTAGCATAATTAGCAAACCACAATGTGTTATGAAAAACATTGACCATAGCTAGTTGTTCATTATGAAAACTCTCATCAATAGGTAGTGAGTCATGAAGAACATTTTCTAACCTAGACAAGTTATCGGCTACGGGGTTCTCAGCTCCTTTCCTATCAATGATATGCAAATCAAATTCTTGTAGAAAAAGAACCCACCTAATAAGTCTAGGCTTAGCATGTTTCATTTCCATAAGATATTTAATAGGAGGATGATCAGTGTGAACAATTACTTTAGAATCAACTACATAAGATCTAAATTTATCACAAGCAAATACAACTGCTAAGAATTCCTTTTTAGTGGTAGCGTAATTTCTCTTGGAATTGTCTAGAGTTTTACTAGCATAATGGATACCATTTAATTTCTTAGAAGCTCATTGTCCTAGAACAACACCAACAACATAATCGCTAGCATCACACTTAATTTCAAAAGGCAAGTTCCAATCAGGTGATTGAACAATAGGTGCAGAAGTTAAGGCTTACTTAAATGTTTCAAAGGCTTATACACAATCATCATCAAAAACGAAAGGAACATACTTTTGTAATAAATTAGTAAGAAGCCTAGAAATTTTAGAAAAGTCTTTAATAAACCTCCCATAGAAATGGCATGACTAATGAAACTATGGATAGCTTAACTATCTTTAGGACATGTCATCTTCTCAATTGCATCAACTTTAGCCTTATCCACCTCAATACATCATTCGTAAATTTTATGACCCAATACAATACCTTCATTTACAATAAAGTGTCACTTCTCCCAATTAAAGACAAGGTTAGCCTTCTCTCATGTCTGCAAAACACGATCAAGGTTCCTTAAGTAGTCATTAAAAGAAGTACCATAAACAGAAAAATCATCCATAAAAACCTCAACAATCTTTTCACAAAAATCAGAGAATATAGGAGTCCCACATCTTTGAAAGGTAGTAGGTGCATTGCATAATCCAAAAGGCATACATCTATAAGCATAGGTTCCAAAAGTACAAGTAAAGGTGCTTTTATCTTCATTACGTTGTGACACACGTATTTGAGAGAAACTATAATAACCATCTAGAAAGCAAAAACGTGTGTGCTTTGATAATCTTTCTACCATTTGGTCTATGAGAGGTAAAGGATAATGATCTTTTCTAGTAGGTTTGTTTAATTTTCTAAAATCAATTACCATTCTATGGCCGATCACAATTCTTTGTGGAATGAGTTCATTTTTATCATTAGGAACAACAATAATACCTCCTTCCTTTGGAACACAATGAACGAGACTTTCCCATCTAGTATCAGCTTTGGGATAAATTATACCTCTTCCAGAAGCTTTAACATTTCATTTCTTACCACTTCTTTCATTTTGGGATTCAGGCTTCGTTGGTGATCAATAACGGGTTTAGCATGTAATTCCATATTAATCTTGTGGTTACGTAGAGTGTGACTAATGCCCATAAGATCGTCAAGAGTATACCCAATAGCAGCTTCTCTCTTCCTTCAAAATTTTAACAATATTTCTTCTTCATCCTCTGTAAGGTTAGCATTGATAGTAACATGATATATCTTCTTTTCATCAAGATAAGCACATTTCAAAGTGTTAGGTAATTGCTTTAATTGAAACACAGGATCACGCTTGGGTGGAGGAGGACCTCCGAGAGTTTCAACAAGCAAGTTGTGTTTAAGGATAGGCTTTTTCTCAAAGAACATATTATCTAGTTCACTCACTTCACGCATATGCATATCATTTTCATGGTCTAGCAACTATCATTGTAATGGTTCAGTAGGAGGAATGGCAATAGAAGCAAGACCAATTACTTCATCTTTACGAGGTAATTCTTTATCATGGAAAAAGTAACTACTCACAACTGATAATCATGCTACATGGCAACTCCCACCTCCCACCTCCTACACCGGCGACTCCATGGCGATCTGGATTTCTAGCCGGCGTGCATCTCTCTCCCCGCTCATCATCTCAGGTGAACTCCCATGTTCCTCTACGTGTTATCTATCATGGCCTGCATGGGTGGCTCCACGCTAGATCTGGATTTTCACCTGGTGCGGCTTTTGCGGATGATGTGTTCTATCGCTCTTGTTTATCTGTGCACCCGATGGATCATCGTCGACCTTCCATCATGGTGGTCTCTTTTAGTCGACACGTTTTCCGTTTATCTAAGGATTCTCCAGCTGCAGCACTTGAGGCTACCATTGGGGGTTCGGCCATTGATCTTATGGTCACACAAGTCACAGACTCGGTTTTCTCGTTCAGGGTTTCTTGCAAGCAAGTTGGTTTTCATATTCTCGCCTTGCGATCTTATAAATGCTCCAGTTTTAAATGTTTCTTTCATCTCTAGGGCAATGGTGGTCCGAATTGGCATCGTGAATTTACCCTATGGAGAAAACAGTGTGATGTTGAATGGATTTTAGTTAGCCCATCTAAGAGGAGGGCGGCATGAGGTGTGATGGCAATGCATTCCAGCCATCTCAAGTGCTCTTTTAAATCTGGATCATCTACACGCAAGAAACTATCTTTGGAGCTCTCCAACAATATGGGGTTTGCAATGGTTACAGGTGTCCTGTCACCTAAGATGAAGTTACTACACTTCAGAATGCTGGCTATTCTATTCCTCAGCAAGAGCGCGTTATTATCAGTGCACCACCGCCGGCTGAACTTTGGCGGACGATGACGACACCTCACATTACTTTCGGACGGCTTCACAACCGGTGTCACCTTCCGCTTTGTCCGGCATTCAAAATCATTTTAGCGGAATGAACGGGATTTCTCCCTCTCTTGGTGCAGATACTGTTCCTCCCTCCCCTTCGGGCGGGATTTCTGGTTCTTTCAAACTGGCGCCATCCGATAGATTAGTCAGTGGGACTTCCTATGATCAGTTCCCAACTCATGGGACGGCAGTAGGTTCATCTTCAAATGGGCCGGATATTCCGTCCTTGCAAGAGGCCCGTCAGCTCTTCGCTGATTTAATTCATGGCATGTTTCAGGAGATATTTTCTTGCACAATCTGTTTGAATCGTGGGCATCTAGCTCCCAACTGCACGACTTCGCCGATATGCTCTTCCTGCGGCAGGGCGGGCCATACAAAATCTAATTGTGCTTCTTTTATGCGTGATAATTGTCTTATTTGGAAACGTAAGAGCCCCACCACCTCCCCTGACGCCGATTTCTCGGGAACTTCTGCTGATCTTGGGGAGACTGCGCAACCTGCCCGATAGTTCTCCCCTGTCTCATCGCACTCATCATCTCCCAGGACTCCATCTGAGCCATCGCCATTGACACCACATCCTCCAGTTACGCTCCCTGACATGGCCAACTTCGAGCTCGACCATGAGAGGTTTGTTCCTCCGGGCCATCACATCATCGACGGTGGCCCCAACCGCCTGCCAAGGTCATTCATCACTCCAGCCATACCCATTGCCCACAAACATGAACAATTCATCATCGCGGAGGTTATGCCTTCCATGCCCCTCCGACCTTATTGGTCAGGTACGACATGAAGTTGTTGATCTTCTGCACAATCGGGGTTTCCATGTTCGGTCTTGTAGTGCCCCAAGTGTAAACCTTCCATATTTGGAACCTATTGCATGTGGGTCCACCTTGTCATGGATATGATGATGTCATTTTGTGTCTATGATTTCATGTGTCACCTTGTGTTCTTATTCTCCTTTTGCGTGCATGCATCCATGACATACCATCCTTGCCTTACCTTGTGATGCATGTGATCTTGTTAGGAGTGATGTCGTGGTCATTGTGATCTCCTGAGGTCGTGTTATGATTTCATGTGGTTGTGATGGTAGTACTAAGGGTAGTGGTGCTTGTCATATTTTCAAACCCCCTCTATTTATTTGCAAACCCCTTTCTCTCTTTTAATCTCATGTTAAAAAATCCATCTTCCCCATAGCTGGTTTAAAAATGTCTTGTGTTTGGAGTTAATTGTGGAGATGTTGGGGTGCCAGATTTGGTGATTTGTAGAGTGTCCTAAAGGTGCAAGAAATCACAAAACAGATAACACAATTGCTGTTTTGTAATTATTTTAGTTGCTCCAAAAATACCATTTGTATTTTATTTAAATAGGTTATTTATTTTGATGACCAGGGCCATTTTTAGTTTGATTTTTTCCACCACATATAGCCATGTGCTTATTTTCTATCCTTGTTTTATTTTGTCAAAAGAAGAGGCAGGGTGGCCTTTCTTCTATATGGCGCCACCTGTGGGCTCTCTCCCACAGGCTGGCCCATCCCACTCCTTCCCGCTCACGCCAGGAGCCCACCCCCGCTCCCCCTTCTCCCATCTGACACCGTCCGCGACCTGCACCATTCCGTCAGAAGCTGAGAGAGGGCGAGTTGCCGCCGTGTGCACCACGTCGAGGGGGCCCCCTTTATATTCGTTGGCGTCCGTGCCTCCCCCCTCCTCCTAGGGTTCCTCCTCTCCCCTTATATGCCGCCGCCACCTCTCTCCTTCCCCATCTGTCTTCTCTGTCAGGTGAGTCTGTAGGTTCAGGCAGAGAGAGCATAACTCCATCGCCGCAGATTGCCGTGCTTCCGTCGTCGTCCGCCGCCACCGCTATGTCCGTGAGCACGGGAGAGCACCCCGCGTCCCATTTGCATCCTCGAAGAGGCCGGGGAGCGACCTCACCAGCGGCCAGCTCGACGTCAGCGCCTCGGTCCCGGTGCACTTCGTCACTGCTTCCGTCTACGGAAGGATCTCCCTCGGCGCGTCTTCTTCCCCTCTGGTCCGGCTTCCTCCCCTTCAGATCGGAGCCCCTCTTCCTTCCCTAGGTGAACTATCGCTCCTCCTCCTTTCCCCTCGGTTGGATCCGTCGGAGTGGTCGTCGTGCTCCTCTGTTCAGGGGAGAGAACGGCAGGTGCATGCCATGATGATGTGTGTAGTGTGTAGTGTGCTCGGTGTGAGTAGATGTAGAGAAGAGACTCTCCTCGGAGAGTACGTGTGTCTTCCCCTTCCCTGCGGGCGTGGTAGAGGTTGTGGTAGAGGATACCATCTCCGGTGATCTCTCTGTCACCGGCTCGCAGGTGCAGGCCAGTGAATAGAATCGTGGTAGTATACCTTGTGTTAGATCCCTACTCTGTCAGACATCGAAGCGTAGCGTAGTGGTAGTAGTGCGTGTGCCTGATGAGAAGGGCGTGGGTTCGAATCCCCCCTTCGGCACCCTTTTAATTGTTTTACATTGCTCTGCACAGTAGATAAACAGAGACAAGTTTCCTTGTCTAGGCATCCCTCTCTATCGAGCAAGCAGGCTGTAGCGCAGTGGTGTTGTGGTGTGCAGTGCACCAGGGGCAAAGGGGTTCGAATCCCAGACTGCCCGACTTTCTTTTTCCCTTGTTTCTATTTATTTTCCCTTTGCTTTTGCTTGCTACACCTGTGCCTAAAACAATAGATGACAATGGCAATTATGTTTTTCCCTTTGCTGCTATAGAAGTGCCAGATGATGTGATGCATGTGTGTGTTCATGTGAGATGTGTATGTGTGTGTGTGCATACACATGGTGTTAGCCACATGTGTATGTGTGTGGGTGTGATGCCTCCCTTGTAGATGATGTAAGTGTAGGTGGCTTGTGTTCTTTTGCTTGTGTCTAGTTAGATGGCAGTAGGTATGTGCATGTGTGTGTGAGTGTTGCACACACATGAGGTGTTGCTAGTGTATGTATGCATGTATGTGTAGCTTTCATATCACTTTCTTGATAGCTTTCCCTTATGTTGTACTTGGGGTCTTAGAGCTTATGATGAGTTTGTGGTATGATATGTATGTGGTAAAACAGCCCCATATGCAAGTTGTGCACCTCCTCATGTTTAATATGAGAGAGAGCATGATGTGTGTGTGTGTGGGTGGGTGACTTAGTGAGAAGTATCTGTGTTGTTGATGTGCTTGACACCAACATGGGGTCCAAACCCTCATGTCCATATTGTCTTTGTGCACATGAGCATAGATATGTGACAGTTGTTCTAGTGGGAGTTGCATGAAATGTTGCACTATTCACTATGTTGGATTCTATATAGTTTTTCCTTCCTAGTTTGAGCTCACTTGCTCCAAGCAAGTGCATGTGTTTTATATATGGTTTTGGGGTAGAAAGATCCCAGGATTACATTGGTGAAATCATTTTTACCATTGGAACATTTTCTGGAAAAGTCATATTTACATTTTCTTCTAAGTTTAGAGCTTGGTTCCATGGATTATGATGTGCTCTTGTATTTGTTTCTTGATTGTGGTAGTAGAGGGTGACCGCCTCTACCACCTGTTGGTTTCAATTCATGATTTGGAATCCATGTGTGCAAGTTGTGCCCATCCAAAGTAGGCATGTGACTGAAATTCCAGATTAGTGAAAATCTGAGATTTTCACTAAGTCTGAGAATCTGTTTATATTTTCTTCTCCTGTAGATGAGGTTGTGCTGGTCATTGTGTTGTGATCTAGCCCTAGCTTTCAACTAGGACGTTGGACCTGATACGTTTGTCTAGATCTCTGTAAAATTTCCTGTCATTTGGAGCCCTGTAGGTATTGATTTGGCTGCTGTCAAAATGCTTCAGAGCAAAGACAGAAAGTTAGGTGTAGGAATTTTCACAAAGTCCCTGTGATCTGATGGTTTTAGGAAAGTTTGCAGCGTTGTATCTTCCTCTGTTTAATTCCTTTTTGTGTGATTCTTGCTTGCGCTGGTAGTATTCTTGGCTAGCTACAACCACATATATTATTTGTCATAGTTGGGTGGTTGTAGGTGCTTTGCATGTAGCTCACAAAGTGCTATGATGCAGTTTATGACAGATTGTGTAGTTTTGTCATTTTGATGATTGTGATTGCTTAGTTGATGTTGTGGTGTTCTTCTTTGCTCCACCCTATCCATGATGGGTTGTTTTATGTCTTGGCAACCTGGGAATACCAGATTTTAGCCATTTGAGTGTGTGGTGATGATTTTGACACGTAGGGTGTCATATCTTGTTTCGTTGATTCCCGTTGATCCGTAGCTCCGATTGTATTGTTCTTTATATGGTTTTGCATCATTTTCACGAGACGCATCTGATCATGTCATTCTCATGCATGTAAAAATAGGTTAGCATGCAGTTCTGTCCAGGAACATGTTTTAGCTTCTTTTGCTTGTGCTAGTGATAGAAATAGTGATGCAAGCTCATATTCATCTCATGCATCATTTGCTTGTTGCATCTTGAGGTGCTGTTGTTCATTGATGTTATTCTTATGTTGGGTAGCACCAGGATCGGAGAACGAATACGTGGATTCAGGAGAGTATGTGCAGGACGAACAAGATCCATTCCAAGCTGAGGATATCACAGGCAAGATGATATGACCTTGATTCCATCTCTAGACTTGTTATGCTAGTTTGCATTTCCATGTCATATTGCTTGCTGCCTACCACTGAATTAAATTGCCTCCTGATATGCCATGAAACCAAACACCATCCCTACCTAGCAAAACTTGAATGGTTAAGTAGGCTTTGCTCAGCTACTAATGTTAGCGTTGCTAGATGCAGGTGCTTTGTCTCATGTGACAACATGAGCTTGATATCATTATCTTAAATTCTGTTATTTAATTAATGCACCTATATACTTGGTAAATAACGGAAGGACTAGCCTTTTGCCGGGTGTTTTGTTCCGTTATTGCCGCCATAGTTACCGGCTACCGGTGTTTGATTCCATATTGATCGCTCCTAACACGTTCGGGGTTGTTATGGGGACCCCCTCGATAAATCACGTAGTGCTAAGGCTTGTCCGGCAGGACCCAACATTGGTGTTAATTTGCTAATCACTTAATAATAATCTGCATAGGGAATAGCTATCCCGAGGAATTTAATCAACAACCCGGACCAGTGCTCCTCATGAGTGTTGGTCCAAACTAGAGTCATGTGCGGGGCCAACCCGGGGAATTCGGGAGATGTCTATCAGGCCACTGTACGCTGTGCTCATCTGGCGTGTCCTGAGACTGAGATACGCGGCTCTTATCAGGGTCATCGACACGTCGGGAGGTCCTGCTAGGCTTGCCTTACCTTAGCGATATATCTTGCGTATAGGAATCCCAGTGAAGCTTTGGTTCTCCCCAGAGTTTAGGTTTTCCTCTAAGGAATCCGACGAGATCACGAGATTCGTCATAGAGGATTACTTTGCGGCATGTGTACGTTTGTGATGGACTAGTTGGAGCACCCCTGCAGGGTTTAATCTTTCGGAAAGCCGTGCCCGTGGTTATGTGGCAACTTGGAATATTTTGTTAACATCCGGTAATAGATAACTTAAACTTAAACTATTAAAATTGCCAACTGTGTGCGTGACCGTGACTGTCCCCTCGAAGATCTCTCTTCGATCGGGAATATGGTGGGGTTATGACTGACGTAGGTAGGTGTTCAGGATCACTTAGTGATCAAGTATTCACGACCGCTAGTATGGACCACCTTCATAAATGTTCTACGTAAGTTCGCCACCAAGTCAAGCTTAGGATGCTGCAACCTTAAACACTTCACCTTCTCCTACCTAATAACTTGACTAGTTCTGGCACCAAGGTCTTAGATTGCTGAGTCCCCGAGGCTCACGGATTCCTCCACAATACCAACAGGTTCAGGAACCACAGAGACAGATGATCCCGACAGCACGCAGCTGGCGTGGCAGTACGATGAGGAGACAGACCGCTTGTACGTGAACTATCCAGAAGATTGAGGCGTGGTCGTGATCGTGGGCCTGCACGCAGGGTAGCATAGCCTTTCTCTGTTTTGTAGTATGTAGCGGAACTACTTTGGTTGTATGCGTGATTTACTCTGATATATTTATGAGAAGGCCATTGAACCCCTGATTGTCTATCTTTTATTATTATGTATGTGCTGTGTTACATGTTTGCGAGACGCTTAGATGCGCTCCTTTCCAATTCGGGGCCTCGATCCCCAGATCGTAAAGGACCGCATCTTGGTCGTTACAAGTTGGTATCAGATCCTTACGACCATAGGAGCCTTTGTGTGATCGTACTTGGCCGAGTCGAGTCTAGAAAATGTTTTGAGTCTTAGTTATAACGGAGGGTAGGATTCTTTTTTCTCCTCTTCTATGCTGTGGTGAGGTTCCCGCCTTAGGAAATCTTTAACTCTACTTCTTTTCTCGCTCAAAATTTTTTTAGGATCACGCGGGTATTTGTGAAATCTATATGATTTCGATATGACAGAGTCCTGTCCTGGTGCCTCCTATCTGCTTTAAGTTTCAGGGGAGTTGAGCTACAGGGGATTCTTGCGCACATCGCCATCATTCAGATTTCTGAGTATCTAAGAACGAAGGATGTTCGTTATTGCTTCAATACTGGAAGTGGTGAGATAAACTCGATGTCCCCAATACTGGTGCAAATTGTTCGGGGGTACTACCACACTTGGTATCGTTGTGATCACGAGGATCTGTTGTAGATGAAGGTCCGAGATGCTGGTTGTGTGTTGAAGGATGTGAGACAGGTGACGGGTCAGTTTAGGAGTTGTCTGAAATACTCCTTGTATCCGTGTACCAGATTGCATGACCAGTTATTTCGGGAATTCATAGGTGGGATATCAAGTAGTATCTTATAGGACTATCTTCCTACAGACGCATGATTGAGGTTGGGGAAATCTCGATCGTATGTTTGTTCCCAGCAATTCTAGCTCACACTTGTTTGCAGTGGTCCTTATCGGAATTTTTTTCGTCCGTCACTTTGAGGATGCATTCTTGCTATGTTGTTCAAGTGCAATTGCTAAATTCTGTTCAGATATTCTGTCTTTTGATTCAGCAATATCTTCAATTATTCTGTGGACTAATATGTTGTCCGTCTTCAGGATGGCTCCACCGACTCGTCAGAACCCAGGGCGTGAGGATATGCCGCCTCCACCTCCTCCCCCTCCGCTGTCGCCGCCTCCTCCTGTAGAGGCCTGGCAAGCGGTGATGGCAGCTCCTAATGCAAACACCCAGATGCTGATTCAGTTGCTGCAAGAGAGAGCCAACCAACAGCCACGCAATTTTCAACATGGTGGAAATCAGTTTGCGAGTCTGAGTCAGTTTCTGTCGAACCAGCCAAAGACGTTCACTTCCTGCGACCAGCCATTTGATGCAGAAGATTGGATCCGTGATATGAACAACCATTTCGAGTGTAGCAATGTGCGTCTGGAGGATTATGTCAAGTTTGCAACGTTCCAGTTGAAGGGGCAAGCTTCTATATGGTGGCAGCAGCTGAAGGACCCCAGAGGCGCTAGGGTGATTTCGTGGGATGAGTTCTGTCGTGACTTCAGGTCCCACTACATCCCTTCCAGTTTTGTGGAGGAGATGTGTGAGAATTTCACGCGTTTGAAGCAGGGCGGCAATTCCGTGTACAAGTACAATGTTGAGTTCCACGAGCTGGCCCGTTACACGCTGCAGGATATCCCGGATCAGAAGAGCAAGATTTATCAGTTTAGGGGTGGCTTGAAAGAAGACTTGCAGTTAGCTCTTGCCTTGCACGATCCTGAGGAGTTCGACAAGTTTTACAACCTAGCGCTCAGAGCAGAGGTAGCCTTGCTCAGGGTGGAAAATTTCAAGAAGCGCTTCAGAGATTCCAGCTCTTCCTCGACTCAGGTAGTTCAGAAGCAACATAAGTTTTGGGTTTCTCCTCCTCCTCCTCGGCACTTGCAGCAGCTTAAGCACTCAGGTGGTTGTGGTTCTTCCCACCCACCCAACCCTGGCTTCCAACAGAGATACCAGCATCAGAAGCAAGGGCCACCTCAGACTCAGTACCGGCAGCCAGCAGATGTCACTTGTCACAAGTGTGGGCAGAAGGGTCACTATGCCAACAAATGTACTTCTCAGCTCCGTCTGCCGCCTCCTCCTCCAGGCAAACCTCCAAGCAATGCTCTTGTCAAGTTCAACCCCAGATCAGCTCGAGTCAACATGGTGAACGCAACTGAAGTAGAGAACTCATCAGATGTGATCATGGGTAACCTCCTCGTCAATGTTATTCCTGCTAAAGTGTTATTTGATTGTAGTGCATCACATTGCTTCATGTCCCGACCATTCTTTGCAAAGCATGAGTTTGTTTGTCAAGATTTGGTTAAGCCTATGTCAATAGTTTCTCCTGGGAGATTGATGAATTCCAATTGTCTGGTTCCGAATGTTTCTGTCAAGATGGGCGCTTATGCTTTTCTGGCATCTCCTATTGTCTTGGGCAATTCCGACATCGACTTGATTCTTGGTATGGACTGGCTGGCCATGAACAAGGCGTCAATTGATTGTGAAGCCAAAGAAGTGAAGGTTACCCACTCTTCGGAGGACGTGATTATATTCGCGGCGCGCTATGATACAATCCGTCTATTCTCTTTGAATGAAAAGGGTGAGATCAATCCTATTAAGCAAGTCCCAGTGGTCGGCGAATATCAAGATGTGTTTCCTGAAGAGCCGCCAGGCATGCCTCCGCACCGTGAAGTTGAGTTTGTCATTGAGCTTGAGCCAGGCACAGAGCCAGTGTGCAAACGGTCGTACAAGCTGGGTCCAGAAGAATTGAAGGAACTTAAGAGGCAACTCGATGAGCAGGAGCATTTGGGTTTGATCAGACCGGGCTCGTCTCCGTGGGGCTGTGGTGTTCTGTTTGTCAAGAAGAAGGATGGCACGGACCGGCTGTGTGTCGATTACCGTCCATTGAATAAGAAGACAATCAGGAACAAATATCCACTTCCGAACATAACTGAGTTATTCGAACAGTTGAAAGGTTCTATAGTATTCTCCAAGCTTGATCTCAGAATGGGCTATCATCAAATTCGCATTCGCGAGGAAGACATTCCGAAGACGGCCTTCAGGACTAGTTTTGGCTCGTATGAGTATACGGTCCTGTCTTTTGGTCTGGCAAATGCTCCTCCGACATTCTGTCGATTGATGAACTATATTTTCTCCCCGTACAAGAATGGATTTGTCTTGCTCTATCTCGACGACATTCTGGTCTTTTCTGAAACTGAGGAAGAACATGAATAACATCTCAGATTGGTGCTTGATAAGCTGAGAGAGTACAAGCTGTATGCCAAGTTTTCCAAGTGTGAGTTCTGGCTGAAAGAAGTGGTGTATCTTGGGCACATTATCTCTGCCGAGGGCATTAAAGTTGATCCGTCCAAGGTTCAGGCCGTTGTTGAATGGGAGCCTCCGCAGAATGTGAAGCAGGTTCAAAGCTTTCTTGGGCTTGCTGGCTGTTGCAGAAGGTTCGTTGAGAACTTCTCCAAGATCGCCAAGCCACTCTCAAGTCTTCTTCAGAAGGGTGTTAAGTATGCTTGGTCTCCAGAGTGTCAACTGGCCTTCGATACACTCAAAGAGAACCTTGTTGGAATTATGCCCTAGAGGCAATAATAAATATAGTTATTATTATAATTCCTGTATCAAGATGATCGTTTATTATCCATGCTATAATTGTATTGAATGAAGACTCATTTACATGTGTGGATACATAGACAAAACACTGTCCCTAGCAAGCCTCTAGTTGGCTAGCCAGTTGATCAAAGATAGTCAGTGTCTTCTGATTATGAACAAGGTGTTGTTGCTTGATAACTGGATCACGTCATTAGGAGAATCACGTGATGGACTAGACCCAAACTAATAGACGTAGCATGTTGATCGTGTCATTTTGTTGCTACTGTTTTCTGCGTGTCAAGTATTTGTTCCTATGACCATGAGATCATATAACTCACTAACACCGGAGGAATACTTTGTGTGTATCAAACGTTGCAACTTAACTGGGTGACTATAAAGATGCCCTACAGGTATCTCCGAAGGTGTTAGTTGAGTTAGTATGGATCAAGACTGGGATTTGTCACTCCGTGTGACGGAGAGGTATCTCGTGGCCCACTCGGTAATACAACATCACACAAAAGCCTTGCAAGCAATGTGACTTAGTGTAAGTTGCGGGATCTTGTATTACGGAATGAGTAAAGAGACTTGCCGGTAAACGAGATTGAAATACGTATGGGGATACTGACGATCGAATCTCGGGCAAGTAACATACCGAAGGACAAAGGGAATGACATACGGGATTATATCAATCCTTGGCTCTGAGGTTCAAACGATAAGTTCTTCGTAGAATATGTAGGATCCAATATGGGCATCCAGGTCCCGCTATTGGATATTGACCGAGGAGTCTCTCGGGTCATGTCTACATAGTTCTCGAACCCGCAGGGTCTGCACACTTAAGGTTCGACGTTGTTTTATGCGTATTTGAGTTATATGGTTGGTTACCAAATGTTGTTCGGAGTCCCGGATGAGATCACGGATGTCACGAGGGTTTCCGGAATGGTCCGGAAACAAAGATTGATATATAGGATGACCTCATTTGTTTACCGGAAGGTTTTCGGAGTTACCGGGAATGTACCGGGAATGACGAATGGGTTCCGGGAGTTCACCGGGGGGGCAACCCACCCCGGGGAGGCCCATAGGCCTTGGGGTGGCGCACCAGCCCTTAGTGGGCTGGTGGGACAGCCCAAAAAGGGCCATATGCGCATTGGAAGAAAAATCAAAGAGAAATAAAAAAAAGGAGGAGGTGGGAAGGCAAGGAAGGACTCCCACCCACCAAACCAAGTCCAACCACATACCTCCACGGTTTTTCCTCTAGATCGCGTTTCTGCGGAGCTCGGGCGGAGCCCTCCTGAGACGAGATCATCACCAACCTCCGGAGGGTCGTCACGCTGCCGGAGAACTCTTCTACCTCTCAGTCTCTCTTGCTGGATCAAGAAGGCCAAGATCATCGTCGAGCTGTACGTGTGCTGAACGCGGAGGTGTCGTCCGTTCGGCACTAGATCGTGGGACTGATCGCGGGATAGTTCGCGGGGCGGATCGAGGGACGTGAGGACGTTCCACTACATCAACCGCGTTCACTAACGCTTCTGCTGTACGGTCTACAAGGGTACGTAGGTCACTCATCCCCTCTCGTAGATGGACATCACCATGATAGGTCTTTGTGCGCGTGGGAAAATTTCCCATGCGACGTTCCCCAATAGTGGCATCATGAGCTAGGTTCATGCGTAGATGTCTTCTCGAGTAGAACACAAAAGTTTTTGTGGGCGGTGATGTGCGTTTTGCTGCCCTCCTTAGTCTTTTCTTGATTCCGTGGTATTGTTGGATTGAAGCGGCTTGGACCGACATTACTCGTACGCTTACGAGAGACTGGTTTCATCGCTACGAGTAACCCCGTTGCTCAAAGATGACTGGCAAGTGTCGGTTTCTCCAACTTCAGTTGAATCGGATTTGACCGAGGAGGTCCTTGGATGAGGTTAAATAGCAACTCATATATCTCCGTTGTGGTGTTTGCGTAAGTAAGATGTGATCCTACTAGATACCTGTGGTCACCACGTAAAACATGCAACAACAAAATTAGAGGACGTCTAACTTGTTTTTGCAGGGTATGCTTGTGATGTGATATGGCCAATGGTGTGATGTGATATATTGGATGTATGAGATGATCATGTTGTAATAGATAATATCAACTTGCACGTCGATGGTACGGCAACCAGCAGCAGCCATAGGGTTGTCTTTATACTAACGTTTGTGCTTGCAGATGTGTTTACTATTTTGCTAGGATGTAGCTTTAGTAGTAATAGCATGAGTAGCACGACAACCCCGATGGCGACACGTTGATGGAGATCATGGTGCAGCGCCGGTGGCAAGAAGATCATGCCGGTGCTTTGGTGATGGAGATCAAGGAGCACGTGATGATGGCCATATCATGTCACTTATGAATTGCATGTGATGTTAATCCTTTTATGCACCTTATTTTGCTTAGAACGACGGTAGCATTATGAGGTGATCTCTCAATAAAATTGCAATACGAAATTGTGTTCTCCCCGACTGTGCACCGTTGCTACAGTTCGTCGTTTCGAGACACCACATGATGATCGGGTGTGATAGACTCAACGTTCACATACAACGGGTGCAAAACAGTTGCGCACGCGGAACACTCGGGTTAAGCTTGACGAGCCTAGCATGTGCAGACATGGCCTCGGAACACATGAGACCGAAAGGTCGATCATGAATCATATAGATGATATGATTAGCATAGGGATGCTTACCACTGAAACTATGCTCAACTCACATGATGATCGGACTTGAGCTAGTGTAAGTGGATCATGAACCACTCACATGACTAGAGAAATGTACTTTTTGAGTGGGAGTTTAGCGAATGATTTGATTAAGTTAAACTCTAATTATCTTGAACATAGTCTAAGTCCACTTTGAATATATTTGTGTTGTAGATCATGGCTCACGCGACAGTCACCCTGAATTTTAATACGTTCCTAGAGAAAGCTAAGTTGAAAGATGATGGAAGCAACTTTGTAGACTGGGCTCGTAATCTTAAGCTAATCTTACAAGCTGGGAAGAAGGATTATGTCCTTAATGCTGCGCTAGGAGATGAACCACCCGCTACGGCTGATCAGGATGTTAAGAACGCTTGGTTAGCACGTAAGGAGGACTACTCAGTAGTTCAATGTGCAGTCTTGTATGGCTTAGAACCGGGACTTCAACGTCGCTTTGAGCGTCATGGAGTTGAAGTTCTAGGAGTTGAAGTCTATCTTTCAGAAGAACGCCCGGATCGAGAGGTATGAGACCTCCGATAAATTCTATGCTTGCAAGATGGAGGAAAACTCGTCTGTCAGTGAACATGTGCTCAAAATGTCTGGGTACTCAAACCGTCTAGTTGAGCTGGGGATTGAACTCCCGCAAGAGGCTATCACTGACAAAATCCTTCAATCACTGCCGCCAAGCTGTAAAGGCTTTGTGTTGAACTACAACATGCAAGGGATGAACAAGTCTCCGGGCGAGTTGTTTACGATGCTGAAAGTCGCAGAGTCTGAACTCCGTAAAGAACATCAAGTGTTGATGGTGAATAAGACCACTAGTTTCAAGAGAAACGGCAAAGGCAAGAAGGGTAATTCAAAGAAGAGCGGCAAGCCTGTTGCCAATCCGACGAAGAAACCCAAAGCTGGACCTAACCCTGAAACAAAGTGTTACTATTGCAAGGGTATGGGTCACTGGAAGCGCAATTGCCCCAAGTATCTGGCAGATAAGAAGGCGGCCAAAGAAAAATCAGGTATATTTGATATACATGTTATTTATGTGTACTTAACCGGCTCTCGTAGTAGTGCCTGGGTATTCGATACCGGTTCTGTTTCTCATATTTGCAACTCGAAACAGGAACTGCGGAATAGACGAAGGCTGGCGAAAGATGAAGTGATGATGCGCGTAGGAAATGGTTCCAAGGTTGATGCAATCACCGTCGGCACAGTTTCACTTCAGTTACCATCAGGATTAGTTATGAACTTGAATCATTGTTATTTAGTGCCTGCGTTGAGCATGAACATTATATCTGGATCTTGTTTATTGCGAGACGGTTACTCTTTTAAGTCAGAGAATAATGGTTGTTCTATTTCTATGAGTAACATCTTTTATGGTCATGCACCCAATGTGAGAGAATTGTTCATATTGAATCTTGATAGCGATACACACATACATAACATTGAGACCAAAAGAGTTAGAGTTAACAATGATAGCGCCATATTTTTGTGGCACTGCCGCTTAGGTCATATTGGTGTAAAGCGCATGAAGAAACTCCATGCTGATGGACTTTTGGAGTCACTTGACTTTGATTAACTTGACACATGCGAACCATGCCTCATGGGCAAGATGACTAAGACTCCGTTCTCCGGAACAATGGAGCGTGCAAGTGACTTGTTGGAAATCATACATACCGATGTGTCTGGTCCGATGAGCATGGAGGCACGCGGCGGATATCGTTATTTTCTCACCTTCACTGACGATTTGAGTAGATATGGTTATGTCTACTTGATGAAGCACAAGTCTGAAACATTTGAAAAGTTCAAGCAATTTCAGAGTGAAGTTGAAAATCATTGTAACAAGAAGATCAAGTTCCTACGGTCTGATCGTGGGGGTGAATATCTGAGTTTCGAGTTTGGTGCTCACTTAAGACAATGTGGAATTGTTTCACAGTTGACACCGCCTGGAACACCACAGCGTAATGGTGTGTCCGAACGTCGTAATCATACTTTATTAGAGATGGTGCGAACTATGGTGTCTCTTACCGATTTGCCGTTATCGTTTTGGGGTTATGCATTAGAAACAGTTGCATTCACTTTAAATAGGGCACCATCAAAATCCGTTGAGACGACACCATACGAACTGTGGTATGGCAAAAGGCCAAAGTTGTCGTTTCTTAAAGTTTGGGGATGTGATGCTTATGTCAAAAAGCTTCAGCCTGAAAAGCTGGAACCCAAAGCGGAAAAGTGCATCTTCATAGGTTACCCAAAAGAGATAGTTGGGTACACCTTCTATCTCAAATCCAAGGGCAAAGTGTTTGTTGCTAAAAACGGAGCTTTTCTCGAGAAGGAGTTTCTCTCGAGAGAATTAAGTGGGAGGAAGATAGAACTTGACGAGGTTATCGAACCTCTCATCCCTCTGGATGGTGGCGCAGGGCAAGGGGAAACCTCTGTCGTTGCGACGCCGGTTGAGGAGGAAGTTAATGGTGATGATCATGAAACTCCGGTTCAAGTTTTTGTCGAACCACGCAGGTCGACGAGACCACGTGCTGCTCCAGAGTGGTACGGTAATCCCGTCTTGTCAATCATGTTGTTGGACAACAATGAACCTGCAAATTATGAAGAAGCAATGGTGGGCCCAGATTCCAACAAATGGCTAGAAGCCATGAAGTCCGATATAGGATCCATGTATGAGAACAAAGTGTGGACTTTGGAGGTACTACCTGAGGGCCGCAAGGCTATTCAGAACAAATGGATCTTTAAGAGGAAGACGGACACTGACGGCAATGTGACCGTTTATAAAGCTCGACTTGTGGCAAAGGGTTTTTCACAAGTTCAAGGAGTTGACTACGATGAGACATTCTCACCCGTAGCGATGCTTAAGTCTGTCAGAATCATGTTAGCAATAGCTGCATTTTTCGATTATGAAATCTGGCAGATGGATGTCAAAACAGCCTTCCTTAACGGTTTCCTTAAGGAAGAATTGTATATGATGCAACCCGAAGGTTTTGTCGATCCTAAGAATGCTAACAAGGTGTGCAAGCTCCAGCGATCCATTTATGGACTGGTGCAAGCATCTCAGAGTTGGAACAAACGCTTTGATGAGGTGATCAAAGCATTTGGGTTTATACAAGTGGTTGGAGAATCTTGTATTTACAAGAAAGTGAGTGGGAGCTCTGTGGCGTTTCTAATATTATATGTGGATGACATATTGCTGATTGGAAACAACGTAGAGTTTTTGGAGAGCATAAAGGATTACTTGAATAAAAGTTTCTCTATGAAGGACCTAGGAGAAGCTGCTTACATTCTAGGCATTAAGATCTATAGGGATAGATCAAAACGCCTGATAGGACTTTCACAAAGCACATACCTTGATAAAGTTTTGAAGAGGTTCAAAATGGAACAGTCCAAGAAGGGGTTCTTGCCAGTTTTACAAGGTACGAGATTGAGTAAGACTTAGTGCCCAGCAACTGATGAAGATAGAGAGCATATGCGTTCCGTCCCCTATGCTTCAGCCATAGGTTCTATCATGTATGCAATGTTGTGCACTAGACCGGACGTTAGCCTGGCCATAAGTATGGCAGGTAGGTTCCAGAGTAATCCAGGAGTGGATCACTGGACAGCGGTCAAGAATATCCTGAAGTACCTAAAAAGGACTAAGGAGATGTTTCTCGTGTATGGAGGTGACGAAGAGCTCGCCGTAAAAGGTTACGTCGATGCAAGCTTTGACACAGATCCGGACGACTCTAAGTCGCAAACCGGATACGTATTTATTCTTAATGGGGGTGCGGTAAGCTGGTGCAGTTCCAAGCAAAGCGTCGTAGCAGATTCTACATGTGAAGCGGAGTACATGGCTGCCTCGGAGGCGGCTAAGGAGGGTGTCTGGATGAAGCAATTCATGACGGATCTTGGATTGGTGCCAAGCGCACTGAATCCAATAACCTTGTTCTGTGACAACACGGGTGCCATTGCCTTAGCAAAGGAACCACGGTTTCACAAGAAGTCCAGACACATCAAACGATGCTTCAACCTCATCCGCGACTACGTCGAAGGGGAGGACGTGAATATATGCAAAGTGCACACGGATCTGAATGTAGCAGACCCGCTGACTAAACCTCTTCCACGGGCTAAGCATGATCAACACCAGAACTGTATGGGTGTTAGATTTATTACAATGTAATTCGCATGATGATGTGAGGACTAGATTATTGACTCTAGTGCAAGTGGGATACTGTTGGCATTATGCCCTAGAGGCAATAATAAATATAGTTATTATTATAATTCCTCTATCAAGATAATCGTTTATTATCCATGCTATAATTGTATTGAATGAAGACTCATTTACATGTGTGGATACATAGACAAAACACTGTCCCTAGCAAGCCTCTAGTTGGCTAGCCAGTTGATCAAAGATAGTCAGTGTCTTCTGATTATGAACAAGGTGTTGTTGCTTGATAACTGGATCACGTCATTAGGAGAATCACGTGATGGACTAGACCCAAACTAATAGACGTAGCATGTTGATCGTGTCATTTTGTTGCTACTATTTTCTGCGTGTCAAGTATTTGTTCCTATGACCATGAGATCATATAACTCACTAACACCGGAGGAATACTTTGTGTGTATCAAACGTCGCAACGTAACTGGGTGACTATAAAGATGCTCTACAGGTATCTCCGAAGGTGTTAGTTGTGTTAGTATGGATCAAGACTGGGATTTGTCACTCCGTGTGACGGAGAGGTATCTCGGGGCCCACTCGGTAATACAACATCACACACAAGCCTTGCAAGCAATGTGACTTAGTGTAAATTGCGGGATCTTGTATTACGGAATGAGTAAAGAGACTTGCCGGTAAACGAGATTGAAATAGGTATGGGGATACTGACGATCGAATCTCGGGCAAGTAACATACCTAAGGACAAAGGGAATGACATACGGGATTATATGAATCCTTGGCACTAAGGTTCAAACAATAAGTTCTTCGTAGAATATGTAGGATCCAATATGGGCATCCAGGTCCCGCTATTGGATATTGACCGAGGAGTCTCTCGGGTCATGTCTACATAGTTCTCAAACCCGCAGGGTCTGCACACTTAAGGTTCGACGTTGTTTTATGCGTATTTGAGTTATATGGTTGGTTACCGAATGTTGTTCGGAGTCCCGGATGATATCACGGACGTCACGAGGGTTTCCGGATATGGTCCAGAAACGAAGATTGATATATAGGATGACCTCATTTGATTACCGGAAGGTTTTCGGAGTTACCGGGAATGTACCGGGAATGACGAATGGGTTCCGGGAGTTCACCGGGGGCAACCCACCCCGAGGAAGCCCATAGGCCTTGAGGGTGGCGCACCATCCCTTAGTGGGCTGGTGGGACAGCCCAAAAAGGGCCCTATGCGCATTGGAAGAAAAATCAAAGAGAAAGAAAAAAAAAGGAGGAGGTGGGAAGGGAAGGAAGGACTCCCACCCACCAAACAAAGTCCAACTCGGTTTGGGGGGAGACCTTCCCCCCTTGGCTCGGCCGACCACCTTGGGGCTCCTTGAGCCCCAAGGCAAGGCCCCCCTCTCCCACCTATATATACGGAGATTTTAGGGCTGATTTGAGACGACTTTTCCACGGCAACCCGACCACCTACCTCCACGGTTTTTCCTCTAGATCGCGTTTCTACGGAGCTCGGGCGGAGCCCTGCTGAGACGAGATCATCACCAACCTCCGGAGCGCCATCACGCTGCCGGAGAACTCTTCTACCTCTCCGTCTCTCTTGCTGGATCAAGAAGGCCGAGATCATCGTCGAGTTGTACGTGTGCTGAACGCGGAGGTGCTGTCCGTTTGGCACTATATCGTGGGACAGATCGCGGGATAGTTCGCGGGGCGGATCGAGGGACGTGAGGACGTTCCACTACATCAACCGCGTTCACTAACGCTTCTGCTGTACGGTCTACAAGGGTACGTAGATCACTCATCCCCTCTCGTAGATGGACATCACCATGATAGGTCTTCGTGCGCATAGGAAAACTTTTGTTTCCCATGCGACGTTCCCCAACAAAGCTTACCTCCACTCCGGTCTTGGCCCCTCCGGATGATTCCAAGCCATACCAGGTCTTTTGCGACGCTTCTCTCTAGGGTCTTGGTGCAGTCCTGATGCAAGATAAGAAGGTGGTTGCTTATACCTCCAGGCAGTTGAAGCCTGCGGAGAAGAACTATCCTGTGCATGATCTCGAGCTAGCAGTTGTGGTACACGCCTTGATGACTTGGAGACATCTCTTGTTGCAGCGTAAGGTTGAAGTTTTCACCGATCACAAGAGTCTCAAGTACATTTTCACTCAGCCTAACTTGAATCTTCGGCAAACACATTGGGTGGAAATGCTCCAGGATTTTAATCCGAGTGTTGAGTACTCGCCAGGCAAGGCTAATGTCGGGGCAGATGCTTTGAACAGGAAGGCATATTGCAACAGTCTGATTCTGCAACCTCTCCAGCCGGGTCTTTGTGAGTCTTTCAGGAAGCTCAACCGTCAGCTAGTACCTCAGGGATTTCTTGCGAACCTTCAGATCTCTCCTACCTTGGAAGATCACGTCAGAGCAGCTCAACTTCTTGACACTCTGGTGAAGAAGGTGAAGATTGGCGTGGGAAAGAGCCTCCCCAAGTATAAGTGCTTCACTGTTGATGCCAGGGACACGTTGTTTTTCGAGGATCGCTTTGTCGTCCCGAAAGGTGATCTGAGGAAGGTAATCATGGAAGAAGCTCATAACTCTCTGCTCTCTATTCATCCTGGAAGCTCCAAAATGTACCATGACTTTAAGCAGACATTCTGGTGGACTCGTATCAAACGTGAGATTGCTCAGTTCGTAAACGAGTGTGATGTATGTCGAAGGGTGAAAGCAGAACATCAACGCCCAGCCGGCCTTTTGCAGCCTTTGCCTATTCCCGAGTGGAAGTTCGATCACATTGAGATGGATTTCGTCACCGGGTTTCCGAAGTCCAAGAAGGGTAATGATGCTATCTTCGTCGTCATCGACAAGTTGAGTAAAGTGGCTCATTTTCTTCCAGTCAAGGAGTCCATTTTAGCAGCTCAGCTGGCAGAGTTGTACACCTCCAGGATTGTCTCTTTGCACGGCGTGCCTATGATGATCTCTTCAGATCACGGAAGTATCTTCACTTCCAAGTTCTGGGACTCCTTTCAGTCTGCTATGGGCACAAAGATCTGCTTTAGCACAGCGTTATATCCTCAGACTAGTGGTCAAGTGGAGAGAGTGAATCAAGTTCTTGAGGATATGCTAAGAGCCTGTGTTATCTCTTTTGGCATGAAGTGGGAAGATTGTCTGCCTTTCCTGGAGTTCTCGTATAACAACAGTTATCAAGCTAGTTCTGGCAAGGCTCCGTTTGAAATTCTCTATGGCAGGAAGTGCCGTACTCCGCTCAACTGGTCCAAGACCGGCGAGCGTCAGATCCTTGGCAATGACATGATAGAAGAAGCTGAGGAGATGTGTCGGATCATTCGCGACAACCTCAGAGCAGCCCAGTCCCGTCAGAAGAGCTATTATGATAGCAAGCACCATGACATGTCTTATGAGCTTGATGACTTTGTCTATCTCAAGGTGTCACCTATGAAGGGTATGCAGCGCTTTGGCATCAAAGGCAAGCTTGCGCCTCGTTTCGTTGGTCCGTTTAGAGTGGTTGGCAAGAGAGGCGACCTTGCGTACCAGCTCGAGCTCCCGTCTACCTTTGCAAATGTCCATGATGTGTTCCATGTTTCTCAGCTTCGGAGGTGTTTCAAGAGCCCCGAGCGCACTGTGCATCTTCAAGACATCAACCTTCAGCCTGACCTTTCTTATCGTGAGCATCCAGTTGCGGTTCTCGAGGCGACTGAGCGCAAGACCCGTAACAAGACTGTCAAATTTCTCAAAGTGTAGTGGTCACACCATTTCGATAAAGAGGCGACTTGGGAACGCGAGGTTCACCTCCATTCTGAACTTCCCAATTTCTTTCAGTCTTAGATCTCGAGGGCGCGATCTTCTTTGTAGTGTGGGAGAGTTCGTAGTGCCCCAAGTGTAAACCTTCCCTATTTGGAACCTATTGCATGTGGGTCCACCTTGTGATGGATATGATGATGTCATTTTGTGTCTATAATTTCATGTGTCACCTTGTGTTCTTATTCTCCTTTTGCATGCATGCATCAATGACATACCATCCTTGCCTTACCTTGTGATGCATGTGATCTTGTTAGGAGTGATGTGGTGGTCATTGTGATCTCCTGAGGTGGTGTTATGATTTCCTGTGGTTGTGATGGTAGTACTAAGGGTAGTGGTGCTTGTCATATTTTCAAACCCCTTCTATTTATTTGCAAACCCTTTTCTCTCTTTTAATCTCATGTTAAAAAATCCATCTTCCCAAAACTGATTTAAAAATGTCTTGTGTTTGGAGTTAATTGTGGAGATGTTGGGGTGCCAGATTTGGTGATTTGTAGAGTGGCCCAAAGGTTCAAGAAATCACAAAACAGATAACACAATTGTTGTTTTGTAATTATTTTAGTTGCTCCAAAAATACCATTTGTTTTTATTTAAATAGGTTATTTATTTTGCTGAACAGGGCCATTTTTAGTTTGATTTTTTCCCACCACATATAGCCCTATGCTTATTTTCTTTCCCTGTTTTATTTTGTCAAAAGAAGAGGCAGGGTGGCCTTTCTTCTATATGGCACCACCTGTGGGCTCTCTCCCACAGGTCGGCCCATCGCACTCCTTCCCTCTCGCGCCAGGAGCCCACCCCCGCTCCTCCTTCTCCCACCTGACGCCGTCCGCGCCCCGCACCTTTCCGTCAGAAGCTGAGAGAGGATGAGTTGCCGCCGTGTGCACCACGTCGAGGGGCCCCCCATTATATTCGTTGGCGTCTCTGCCTCCCCCCTCCTCCTAGGGTTCCTCCTCTCCCCTCATCCACCGCCGCCACCTCTCTCCTTCCCCATCTCTCTTCTCTGTCAAGTGAGTCTGTAGGTTCACGAAGAGAGAGCAGAACTCCATCGCCGCCGATCGCCGTGCTTCTGTCGTCGTCCGCCGCTGCCGCTATGTCCGTGAGCACGGGAGAGCACCTCGCGTCCCATTCCCGTCCTCGGTGAGGCCGGGGAGCGACCTCACCGGTGGCCAGCTTGACGTCAGTGCATCGGTCCCGGTGCACTTCGTCACTGCTTCGGTCTACGGCAGGATCTCCCTCGGCGCGTCTTCTTCCTCTCCGTTCCAGCTTCCTCCCCTTCAGATCGGAGCCCCTCTTCCTTCCCTAGGTGAACTATCGCTCCTCCTCCCTTCCCCTCGGTTGGATCAGCGGGAGTGGTCGCCGTGCTCCTCTGTTCAGGGGAGAGAACGGCAGGTGCATGCCGTGATGATGTGTGTAGTGTGTAGTGTGCTCTGTGTGAGTAGATGTAGAGAAGAGACTCTCCTCGGAGAGTAGGTGTGTCTTCCCCTTCTCTGAGGGGCGTGGTAGAGGATACCATCTCCGGTGATCTCTGTGTCACCGGCTCGCAGGTGCAGGCCAGGGAATGGAATCGTGGTAGTATACCTTGTGTTAGATCCCTACTCTATCAGACATCGAAGCATAGCGTAGTGGTAGTAGTGCGTGTGCCTGATGAGAAGGGTGTGGGTTCGAATCCCCCCTTCGGCACCCTTTTAATTGTTTTGCGTTGCTCTGTATAGTAGATAAACAGAGACAAGTTTCCTTGTCTAGGCATCCCTCTCTATCGAGCAAGCAGGTTGTAGCGCAGTGGTGTTGTGGTGTGCAGTGCACTAGGGCACAGGGGTTCGAATCCCAGGCTGCCCCATTTTCTTGTTCCCTTGTTTCTATTTCTTTTCCCTTTGCTGTTTCTTGCTACACTTGTGCCTAAAACAATAGATGACAATGGCAATTATTTTTTCCCTTTGCTGCTATAGAAGTGCTAGATGATGTGATGCATGTGTGTGTTCATGTGAGATGTGTATGTGTGTGTGTGCATACACATGGTGTTAGCCACATGTGTAGGTGTGTGGGTGTGGTGCCTCCCTTGTATATGATGTAAGTGTAGGTGGCTTGTGTTCTTTTTCTTATGTGTCTAGTTAGATGGCAGTAGGTATGTGCATGTTTGTGTGAGTGTTGCACACACATGAGGTGTTGCTAGTGTATGTATGCATGTATGTGTAGCTTTCATATCACTTGCTTGATAGCTTTCCCTTATGTTCTACTTGGGGTCTTAGAGCTTATGATGAGTTTGTGGTATGATATGTATGTGGTAAAACAGCCCCATATGCAAGTTGTGCACCTCCTCATGTTTAATATGAGAGAGAGCATGATGTGTGTGTGTGTGGGTGACTTAGTGAGAAGTATCTGTGTTGTTGATGTGCTTGACACCAACATGGGGTCCAAACCCTCATGTCCATATTGTCTTTGTGCACATGAGCATAGATATGTGATAGTTGTTCTAGTGGGAGTTGCATGAAATGTTGCACTATTCACTATGTTGGATTCTATGTAGTTTTTCCTTCCTAGTTTGAGCTCAAGCAAGTGCATGTGTTTTATATATGGCTTTTGGGTAGAAAGATCCCAGGAATCCATTGGTGAAATCATTTTTGCCATTGGAACATTTTCTGGAAAAGTCATATTTACATTTTCTTCTAAGTTTAGAGCTTGGTTCCATGGATTATGATGTGCTCTTGTATTTGTTTCTTGATTGTGGTAGTGGAGGGTGACCCCCTCTACCACATGTTGGTTTAAATTCATGATTTGGAATCCATGTGTGCAAGTTGTGCCCATCCAAAGTTGGCATGTGACTGAAATTGCAGATTAGTGAAAATCTGAGATTTTCACCAAGTCTGAGAATCTGTTTATATTTTCTTCTCCTGTAGATGAGGTTGTGCTGGTCATTGTGTTGTGAGCTAGCCCTAGCTTTCAACTAGAATGTTGTACCTGATATATTTTTCTAGCTCTCTGTGAATTATCATGTCATTTGGAGCCCTGTAGGTATTCATTTGGCTGCTGTCGAAAAGCTTCAGAGCAAAGACAGAAAGTTAGGTGTAGGAATTTTCACTAAGTCCCTGTGATCTGATGGTTTTGGGAAAGTTTGCAACGTTGTATCTTCCTGTGTTTAATTCCTTTTTGTGTGATTCTTGCTTGCGCTGGTAGTATTCTTGGCTAGGTACATCCACATATATTATTTGGCATAGTTGGGTGGTTGTAGGTGCTTTGCATGTAGCTCACAAAGTGCTATGATGCAGTTTATGGCAGATTGTGTAGTTTTGTCATTTTGATGATTGTGAGTGCTTAGTTGATGTTGTGGTGTTCTTCTTTGCTCGACCCCATCCATGATGGGTTGTTTTCTGTCTTGGCAACCTGGGAATACCATATTTGTGCCATTTGAGTGTGTGGTGATGATTTTGACATGTAGGGCGTCACATCTTCTTTCGTTGATTCCCGTTGATCCGTAGCTCCGATTGTACTGTTCTTTATATGGTTTTGCATCATTTTCACGAGACGCATCTGATAATGTCATTCTCATGCATCTCAAAATAGGTTAGCATGCAGTACTGTCCAGGAACATGTTTGTGCTAGTGATAGAAATAGTGATGCAAGCTCATATTCATCTCATGCACCAAGGTCTTAGATTGCTGAGTCCCCGAGGCTCACGGATTCCTCCACTATACCAACAGGTTCAGGAACCCTAGAGACAGATGATCCCGACGGCACGCAGCGTGCGTGGCAGTACGATGAGGAGACGGACCGCCTGTACGTGAACTATCCAAAAGATTGAGGCGTGGTTGTGATCATGGGCCTGCAGGCAGGGTAGCATAGCCTTTCTCTGTTTTGTAGTCTGTAGTGGAACTACTTTGGTTGTATGCGTGATGTACTCTGATATATTTATGAGAAGGCAATTGACCCCCTGATTGTCTATCTTTTATTATTATGTATGTGCTGTGTTACCTGTTTGCGAGACGCTTAGATGCGCTCCTTTCCAATTCGGGGCCTCGATCCCCAGATCGGAAAGGACCGCATCTTGGTCGTTATTGGTCTGCACAACCCTGGATTGCGGGGGTAGGTTTATCTGAGCTCAGAGATGCTGGAGAGAGTTTTGCTACTCTTCACATGGTTCCTCGGGACTTGGGGAACAACTCTTTTGATAGATTCATGCGACACAATGAGGGCGCAGGTTTTCGTGGCGCAACTGGGTTTCGTCAAGGATGCCTGATGTTTTTGGGCGTGCCGCTAGATTTCCGTAACGCTGATGATCTTCGTGCTGCGGTGAACACTTTTGGTGAATTCCACCATTGGGTGAGTGATGATCCATATCTTGTCCGCTCCATAGTCTTTCCATCGTTCCCGGACGATTTTTTGGTTCCTCGGAGTGTTACGTTCTCCGAATATGCTGCTTGGGGTGGAGCAAGGGTTTCTTGGTTTGCGCCATTATTCATCCTGGGTGCGGCCTTTGCAGAGAAGATGCCCAACAATGAAGATTGCATGCCCCTCAATGGCAACTCCCACCCGATGCCAGGTCAGCTTGAGGAGGATAATCTGCTCTTTGCTCTACCTCCTTACCCCCCTCTAGGGTGGAACGATGTGCCGCCACCACCTCCAATGCCAGAGCCTCCAGTTCAACCGAAAGAGGGAGGTTGGGGTTGGCACGCCGAAGCTCCTGATGCCGAAACTGTCGCGCCTGAGCAGGATCAAGAGTCCATGGTCATTGACCAACCAACATCCTCTGATTCAGTCCAGGAAATTATGTCCTTGCCAATACTGCTACCGATGATCATGCCCCTCCCAATGTTGAGAATCTTGACGATGACGCTCCTGAGGAGTACAACCCGCTCGCAATTGTTCCTTATCAGTAGCACATCTTTAGGCCAGTTAACCTGATGATTGGAGCAGTCTGTGTTGCTTATGGTCCTCCGTTGCCGCCTGTTGTTTCATGGGCAAGATCTTTTGAAGCACTCATGGGGGTGTTCAGTTCAGTGCATGTCCCTCGTCACCTCCACATGCCAGCGGCTATGCCTATTGCGCTCCCCAAGCGCTCCTGGTCAATTGCATTTGATGAATACCGTGGGGAGCCCAGCATTGTTTATAAGGACTACACTCATACCCCCAGCTCTGAGGTAACGCCACCAACTGACAGCATCTTTGCACCATCAGGGGATCTTTTTTCTTTTGAATCACCAGCTGCCACGAAGAAGGTGCCACTCAAGAAGGCCACTCCAATTATGGACTCATCAGTCCGCAGATGCACCAGAGGATCTGTCAAGCGTGAAGGCTTCAAGCTTGTTTTGCAGGGGCTTCCGATGCACGTGCCCAAGAAGAGAAAGCCGCGCGCTAAACCAATGGATGTACCGGAGGTTCAGGCAGCCCCACCACCGTTGCAGGAGGAGCCCGTCCCACTGGCAACCCCAGTTCGGGTGATCCAAGCTATTGGCCAAAGCCTTGGCATCGCTCCTGAGAAGCTCACTTCGGATGGACTTATGGAAGATCCTGCTGTTTCCAAGCCTCCACTCAATGATGATTAGACAAGTGTTTATGTCCCTATGCTTTATACATTGTTTCCTTTATCATGATACTGCTTGCTGTGTCACAACTCTTTGAACTATGGTTGTGTCAGTTATTATGTAACTGTGCCTTTTATTATTAAATCTTGTTGCTATGGATAGTCGATCTACAAGAAGTTGGCGGCTTCTTTGTTGGAATGTGTGTGGATTAAATTCACATTCACGGCAAAGGGCAGTTCGTAACAAAATAGACGAAAGCTTGACTTCAGTTGTTTGCCTCCAGGAAACAAAAATGCAACATATTGATTTTTGGACTGTTAGAACTTTTTGCCCCAAAAGGTTTGATCAATTTCCTTATAGCCCATCGCGTGGTGCCTTTGGTGGATTGATCACCCTATGGAATTCCTCCATTTTATCTGGAACCCTGATTGAATCTCAACCCTTTGGTTTAGTTGTGTCATTCACCTCAAATCATATTTCTGAAACTTGGACTCTGGTCAATGTTTATGGTCCTTGCCAAGGAGAGGCTAGAGATTAGTTTTTCAGCTGGTTATATAACATAAATATATGTGTCAATGATAATTGGCTGATTCTTGGAGATTTCAACTTTATTCTCTCACACTCTAATACAAATCTTCTTGGTGCTGATGTGAATGATATGTTTATCTTTAATGAAATTATTGGCCATCTGGGTCTGTTAGAACTACCACTGAAGGGAAGGTCTTTGACTTGGTCAAATATGCAAGATTCACCACTACTTGAACAATTAGACTGGTTTTTCACTTCTACCAATTGGATATCCTCCTATCCATTGACACGGGTTCTTCCTTTAGCAAAATATGCATCTGATCATGTCCCCTGTGTTGTGACAGTCAACACTTCCATTCCCAAATGTAACATGTTTCGTTTTGAAAACTATTGGGTGGAGATGGATGGATTCCTTGACTGTGTCTAGAATTATTTGAAGATTCCTTCCAGGAAAAGTCACATCACTACCATCATCATGGATAAGGTTAAACACCTAAGGCGGGCTCTAAAGACATGGCAGACTAGCCTCTCTCAGATCAAAGCACTCATTGATAAGTGCAATAAGGTGGTGCTCTGTCTGGATAATCTTGAAGACCTCAGACCCCTATTCAGACCGGAAGCTAACTTCAGAGTGATTGTGAAGCTTCACCTTGAACACCTTCTGCATTTGCAATTCCTTTACTGGAAAAAGAGAACTACTATCAGATTCATCAAGGTGGGGGAGGAGAACACCAAGTTTTTCCATGCCATGGCAACTGAAAGATATAGAAGAAACTCTATTTCATCACTTCAATTGGAGGATGGATCTGTTATATCCGTTCATGAGCCTATTGTTGTCTGTTTTTGGTCATCCTTTAAGGACAGGATGGGCTCCTCTCAAGGAATTAACCTGGCTTTCAATCTTCAGTCTCTCATACATAGGGTAGAAGGACTAGTTGTTCCTACTTTACCTTTTACCAAATAGGAGATGGATAAGACTGTCAAAGAAATTCACATTGATAAAGTTCCAGGTTCAGATGGTTTCAATGGACTTTTCTTCAAAAAATGCTGGCATATCATCTGTCCTGACTTTTATCAGCTTGCCAATGATTTCCATGCAGGGATTGCAAAACTAGAAAATATGAACTCCTCATACAATACCTTGGTGCCAAAAAATAGTTCTCCTGAACAAGTAGGTGATTTTAGGCCCATCTCTCTCACTGGAATTGGACTTAAATATCTTTCCAAGATGGTTGCCAATATAATGCAGTTACAGATCATGAAATGCATCCATAAGAACCAGTATGGTTTCATCAAGTTCAGAACCATCCAAGACTGTGTTGGATGTACATTGGAATACCTCCACAAGTATCACCACTAAAAAAACATTGTCATCCTCAAACTTGATTTTGAAAAGGCTTTTGACTCTGTGGAACATGAATTTATATTTCAGATTCTTAGGCACAAGGGTTTTAATGAGAGGTGGATATTATGGGTACAGCAACTACTCTCTTCTCGCTTTTCCTCTGTTCTTCTTAATGGTGTTCCTGGTAGAAAATTCATGTGTAAGAAGGGTGTCAGGCAGGGAGATCCCATGTCCCCTCTCCTTTTTGGCATTGCTGCTGACTTTCTTCAAACCTTGGTAAATCAGTTGTTAGAAAATGAGCTCATTCAGCTACCAATACCTTGCCATGATAAAGACTTCTAAATAGTCCAATATGCAAATGACACTCTTATCATTTTGCCTGCTGTGGAGTCCCAGCTACTGGAGTTCAAAAAGATGCTTATGCTTTTCTCCTAGTCCATTGGTCTCCATGTGAATTATCACAAGTCTGCTCTATTGCCTATCAATATTGATCAAGGAAAACTTCAAAGGCTAGCTGCCTCCATTGGGTGTAAGGTAGGATCACTGCCTTTCACCTATCTTGGACTGCCTGTTGGGACAACCAAACCAAGGATTATTGATCTAAAGCCGTTGGTGGATAATATGGAAAGAAGACTCTCTGCTAGCTCCTCCTTCCTGGCTCAGGGTGGTCTTTGCAATATCTCAACTCAACTTTGTCCTCTGTTCCATTTTTTCCTATGTAGTCTGTACATACCACCAGGGATCATTAAGCAGTTGGAAAGGATACAAAGACAATGTCTTTGGCGAAAAAATGGCCAAGACCATGCCCCTTCTCTTGCGGCCTGGGACTTGGTGTGCAGACCAAAAATGAAAGGTGGTTTGGGGATTATGAACCTGTCTGTCCAGAATGAGGCTCTCTTCTGAAGCATGTGGATAAGTTCTTGAATAAAGCAGAAGTACTCTGGGTTGATTTAATATGGAACACTTACTACCACAACACAGTTCCACAGGGTACCTCCCTTTGTGGATCATTCTGGTGGAAATATATGTGCAAGAGAATGGACAATTTCAGGGTTGTCACCTATGTACAACCAAATAGAGGAGATACTTTCCCCTTTTGGTCTGATTCCCGGGCACTAGGCGGCTCAACCCTACCCCTAGATCATCGGTTCCAACGACTGTTCTATTTTTCTATTGATACATTCTGCACTGCTGAGGAGGTTTTCCAAGCATTTGCGACAAATAGCATGACCAACATGTTTCACTTGTCACTTTCTGACAGGGCCTTCCAAGAGTTAGAAACGGTCACCTGCTTTATCCGAAACCTTAATAGAGAGCAGTTAAGCAAAGATGTATGGCTTTGGAGTAGTGAAAGTAAGGTTCACTCTGCTAAGTAATACTACCTTCATGTCCATCAGCCCATTATACCCAACCCTCTCCTAACTTGGATTTGGAAGATTTTCTTCACCATGAAGATCAAAATGTTTGCGTGGATGCTCATTATGGACAGGCTGAACACCCAGGATATGCTTGAGAGACGCCACTGGAGAGTTTCTTATTCAAACCTATGTGTCCTATGTCATTCAAGGGTCAAAGAGGATAGGGATCATCTCTTCTTCAACTGCCTATTTAGCAGCAGGGTTTGAAACTATCTACAGATAACATGGCAGGGTACTTCCATGTGGGACACTTCATTCGCAGCGAGGAAAGATTTTTAGCATCCTTTCTTCTCTGAAGTACTGTTCACTGCCTGCTGGAATATTTGGACAGTCAGAAATGCAAGGATTTTTAACAATGAGCGTCCCAGATTCAATAAATGGAAGTCTAGCTTCACTCATGATATATCTCTTTTAGCATATAGGATTAAGGCTAGATTTAAGGAAGATCTCCTTAAGTGGATCTCCTTCCTACCTCCGTGAGGTTTGTATATCTGCACCCACCTCCACCCCTGTTGTATATTCTAATCCTCTCATGTACATAAACTCTCTTTATGTTGGAATAAAAGAAAAGGTTGTGGGGTGATTCCCTACAGTCGTTCGTAAAAAAATTCTTTATCATGGGGTTGCCTACTGAAGTTGGAGAAATGAAACTCATGAGACATACCACCAAACTTAACTCTGACATTTTACTTTTTGAAATCTATTTGAGCATTGAAAATGCTCAAGAAGGGTCTACCAAATATTATGGGACAAAAATCATCTTGTGGTGAGCCAAGTACTAGAAAATCAGTAGGGTATTTTACTTTTGCACACAAGACTTCAACATCTCTAACAATCCCAAGTGTGTCTCTATTAGCCAGTTTAATAGTAACATCTATGTCTTCTATTTCAGCGGGTTCTATCTCATGCATAATTTCTTGATATAATGTAAAAATGAATAGCACTAACACTAGCACCCATATCACATAAACCATGATAGCAATGATCTCCTATTTTGATTGAGACGATGGGCATGCCAACAACAGGTTTCTTGTTATCTTTATGATCAGGTTTGGCAATTGTTGGAGCTTCATCACAGAAATAAATAACATGCCCCTCGATATTATCGACCAAGAGCTCCTTGACCATAGCAATACTAGGTTCTTCCTTGATTTTCTCATAGGGTTTGGTTGTTCTAACATAAATATTGTTAACCATGGTTGAAGTTTTAGCATGTTCCTTTATCCTAACAGGGAAAGGTGGTTTATCAATATAAGCAATAGACATAACTGGGTCAACATTGTAAATGATTGTTTCATCCTCAACTTTAATTGGTTCTTCAACTTTTTCTTTAATACGTGGATGATATTTAAACCATTTATCTTTAGGGAGATCAACATGAGTAGCAAAGGTTTCACAGAATGAAGCTACTATCTGAGAGTCAAGTCCGTATTTAGTGCTAACATAATTGTAAGCATCGGTATTCATAATAGATTTAACACAATAAAAGTTAAGTTTTATACCTCACTCTTTACCTTCATCAAGTTCCCAATCTTTAGAATTATGTTTAATTCTTTCCAAAAGATCCCAGCTGAATTCAATAGTCTTCTTCATAAAAGAACCAGAACAAGAAGTATCGAGCATAGTTTGATCATTACTAGAAAGCCAAGCATAAAAAATCTGAATAATAATTCCCCTCGGGAGCTCATGATTGGGGCATGAATGTAACATTGACTTCAGCCTCCCCAAGCAAGAGCGATACTTTCTCCATCACGTGGCCAAAAATTATAGATAAAATTCCGATCACGATGAACAAGATGCATATGATGATTTTTTTGCTGAAACTCCAATTGCAATTAACTCCGGTTCCAAGATCCTGTGTCATCACATGTCCTATACCATATCAATGCTTTCCCCCAAAGATAAATGCAAGACCTTCTTCTTGACTTCATCTCCAAATAAACCTACAAGCTTAAATAATCACAAACTTCATCCACATAGATTAGGTGCATATCAGGATATTTGTCCCATCTCCTCCATAAGGATTAGCTAGCAATTTCTCTATCATACCCGAAGGAATTTCATAATAAACATTTTCAGTATGTTCAGCAGGTTGAGGGACAACTCTTGGTGTTTCCGGTCGAGGTGAAGATCGCCAGAACGAACCCCTCAAAGGATTACTTTCCATAGTGAGAAGTAACAGTAAATTTTAGCGCGTAATATAAATTTTCCCTTACCAAATTCCGCTTACCAAAGGCATTCACTCCCCGGAAACGGTGTTGGAAAAGAGTCGTGATGACCCACAAGTATAGGGGATTAATCGTAGTCCTTTTAATAAGTAAGAGTGTCGAACCCAACGAGGAGCAGAAGGAAATGACAGACGGTTCTTAGCAAGGTAATTTCTGCAAGCACTGATATAGCGATAACAAGTTGTTTGACAGCAAGATATTTGTAACAAGTAATGAGTAGCAATGTTAACAATATGTGCAGCAAGGTAGCCCAATCCTATTGTGTTCAAGGACAGGGTGGAACGGTTTCTTATAATAGGCAAAGCGTTCTTGAGGGCACACAGGAATTTCATCTAGTCACTTTTGTCATGTCGGGATAATTCACGTTCGGTACTTTGATAATTTGATATGTGGGTTGACCGGTGCTTGGGTGCTATTCTTACTTTAACAAGCCTCTCACTTATGATTAACCCTCAGGCAAGCATCTTCAACTACGAGAAAAGTATAAAGAATAAATTCTAACCATAGCATTAAACATAGGGATCCAAATCGGCCCCTTACGGAATAGCATATAAACTGGGGTTTGAGTCTCTGTCACTCTCGCAACCCAACATCTAATTACTACTCCATAATTCATCCCCTTGGGCCCAAAGATGGTGAAGTGTTATGTAGTCGACGTTCACATAATACCACTAAGAGAATCACAACATTCACATCATCAAAATATCGAACGGATATCAACTTCACATGACTAATTGCAACATGACTTCTCACGTGGCCTCAAGAACAAAAGTAAATACTCATAAGTGATAAACATGCTCATGATCACAGAGGTATTAAATAGCATATTGCATATGATCTTCCACCAAATAAACCGTAAAACATCAACTACAAGATGTAATCAACACAACTAGTCCCACCCCAGGTATGAATCTAAGGTTCTGTTTCAGAACCCCGATCCTAAGTCATACAAATCTAGCATGTAACACATCATATAGATTTGGGGCCTCACACACGGTAAACAATGGCTGACACCTTACCTTGGCCGGACCGTTTGTGCCTTTTGTCTCATGTATATGATTATGTCGCTAGCATCCATACGACAAAGAACCCCAGTCGACAGGAGTAGTTATAAACCCAAGTGGCACAACCATATAGGGACAAGCATACATAAGCCAACAATGCAAGTGTCAATCATGAGCGTGTGTAGACGAGTCATAGAAAGCTACAAGGACTCCATTACACTGTGTGATGTTTCACCTTAGGGACAGGCACAACAACAAAGAAGGATATATGCCAGTCAATCAATGTGTCCAGAGCAGTAGCATGCTACCAAGGCTCAATGGAAGCACAAAGAGGCATTTCCCTGTAAAGAAGGCTACTAAAGGCGTACAATTAAGTGTCGAATCCCACACATACCAATGCATTTCAAACATACACGAAATATGCACGATATGTGTAGATACAACATGGCATCACAACATAACTCTACAATATAACATTTATTTAGAAGGCTCTGAAGAGCCAACATAGTATAATGTTACAAGTAGGGGGGTCACATGACCCAACATTCACAGCATACAAAGAACAAGCAGAAGTTACTTCTCTAGGTACAAACATCTACTAAAAATGGACGGAAGAGCCTAAAGAGATACAACGACCCTACCAAAGGAGCCATGCCTCTGTCTGGGATTCCCAAGCTATTCTGGTCGACATTGAACACATCGCATAGAATTAATAGTGAGGCTAAGGTCTCATCTACAAAAACATAAATAAACACTATGACCATGAATTCTTTATTTCAGGTGGGATAGCGCAGATGAGTCCACATATTCACCAAATCAATACACCACTATGGATCCTCTCCCGTCTCCCTACAAGAAGGCCATCCATATCACTCACACTTATCTTGCGCATTTTAGAGTATCCATTTCATTTGTTGATGAACCATATAAGTGTCCAAGTAGTCTATATCCGAGGATGCATATATTCGAATAGATCATTCACCCTGGAGGGCTATACTTCTTCACACACGCTCCCGCCACTTATCCCCATGTGCACGTCATGTACCCCGAGAACCTTCAAGCACAAGCTCGGCGAGGGAGTCAGACACGGACGTTAACTTACAATGAATCATGCCCAAAGGTAGTCGCGTATCTGAGTTCGAACCCATAATGGAAGTCCGGCCGAGGTTTCCAATGCGGCCTCAAACGATGTGAGCAGGGCCCCAAGACGGTCTTGACTGGGTTGTTCATCCACTTCGTACGCCATGCCACAACCTATAAACGTTTTGAACTACTGTGGCTCCTGGACTGAGAAGAGGGAAGTTAATAGGATGAGAGGGGTCAAGTTACCGGAACCGAATGTGCGGTAGTATATTGTCTTGGAACACAAATAGAGGACCTTAGGTCCTACGAGCGGTTTCAATGAGACAACCCACCGTGTACTCCTACATGGCCTCTCGTCACTACCTTTACCAAACAGGATTCACACACTTAGCTTTCACACAGATGGACATGGTCACAACCATTCCAATTCATTGCCCACATAGATTAGACCCGACACAACTCTAAGCATAGCAGGCACAGTAAGCAAGCATGGATGAGTAGGCACAACAAGGCTCGGACAGTTGCTACTCATGATAAGTGGTTTCAAATATTTAATTGACAAGGACATGTCATGCAAAGGAGTGGGTTAACCTACGGAAACATGTAACAGTTGAATCTTTGTTATCCTAATGCTGTAAAAGAGAGCAGGAGCGAGAGAGTGAGATTGTATTGGAATCCTCAAAGGGGGTTTGCTTGCTTGACAGTTCTGAAGATAACAATGAGTCTTCATTGGTATCAACGATCACAACATCGAGACAACGTCTACCGAGGTGAACAAACACCGGCAACAGAAAAGGAACAACATTTAATTCATAGTATTGTAACATTATGATGCATGCGCATGACATGGCAATATGATGTTGATTGAGCTAATGCATCTAGCAACAACATTAAATGAAGTTGGTTTTCAACCTAAGGTTCAAATTCAAACTCCATATATGGTTACTTAAATGATTTGTCCTGAATAGATGACACATGTTGTGGTAACATGCATGAAAATGCAATATACAAATTCATTTGATTTTGTGATAATTTCTTGTATATAAATTATTTCATTTGGAGCTATGGTTGAATTTATATGATTTCTATAAGCTTAGGTTATTTTTTGGATTTTTTGAGAATTGTTTTAATCCAGAAAAACACTAATTGCGTCAGCATGACATCATCACCGTGTCAGCAGGTCAAATGCGCTAGGTCGAGGTCAAACCTGACCCTGGGTCCCACATGTCATTGAGAGAGTGTTATATAATAGTTAGATTAAAACTAATAACTAGTTAATTAGGGCATGTGGACCATTACTCAATGTCAGTGGGGCTTAATTAGTGGCTAATTATGTTCCTAACGGTCGGGGCCCATCGGTCAGTGGCTCAGGGCGGCGAAGTCATCGCAAGAGCCCACTCGATTCGGCAGAGTCTGCTCCAGAGGCCCGGGAACAGCAGAGGAGGGCACTGGGGTGAAGCCCTCGGTCGTGAGTATTTGTCAGACAGGACGCGAGGTCACGGGGTGGTCGGAGCGTGTCCCAGCAAGCACATCTAGATGGCGCCCACACGGACTCGACGTGGTCGCCGCTACATATCACGGGGATGCCAACCGATTATGTTTCCAAGCTCCTAGTAATGTTGTGAGGACATCTCGACACATGGTTGGGGCTGACAGGGGCTCAAGCCACAACGGCGACACACTAGGGCAGGAGGAGCTCGGGCTCGATCCATGGTGAGTCTACGACACCTGGGAGAGCACGGGAAGAGAGGGAAAGGGACGGCGAGATCACGGTGGTCACAAAGAGATGCTAGGCGTGCTCGGGGAGACCCGGACACTGGCGAATCGACGTTGGGCAACTGCAGTGATCGGAGGTGGAAACGATAACGGTGATGGTGATGAAGGGCCCCCGGCCTCGATTCTTTTGACGAAGAGGAGCAGCTTGAGGACTCGGAGGAGATGAGAATCTCGGGGTGGTGGGGAAACTATGGTGGGCGTGGTGGCAATGTTGGTGTGCTCTCGGCTGTGGGCGCGTGCAAGAGAGAGAGGCTAGCCAGGAGACGGAGAGAGCGAGATTGAGAGAAGGCATGCATGGGAGGGATTCACGGCGTCCTTATCGCCCTCCACGCGGTCGGCGGCAAGCACGACATGTCCATGGCCCGTGCCTGCGAGGCACGACCACTCGCGTGGGGAGGAAGGCGACAGGGGGAGCTCAGGTGGGCTCGGCCAGCAGTTAGCGCAGGTAAGCCAGGTGAGATCTCTGCCTTTTCTATTTTGTTTTTGTCTTTTCTATTTTTAACATTTGTTTTGGTATGAAAAAAATTATAAAACCATTTCATAAAACCCGTGAGAAAAATATATGTGGAAAGATGGACTTGTCCAAAGCCACACAATAATTCTCAGTGTTTTTGGACATAGATTTAGTATATATTAAATATATATCCAATGAAAATAATTGTTGGGTTAATCAAATGTCCAAAATAAAAATAAAATGTGAATCCAAAAATATTTGTTTTGAAATTTACCTCATGCTAATATTTTCTTAGAACAGGAGGGACATTTTCTTGGATCTCTTTGAGACAATTTTATATTCCTTATTTGAGAGAAATTTGATTCTGAGGCTTGATCATTCCTCATTTCAATTTCAATTGTATTTAAAAATACATGCGTTAATTAAATGGCAAGCAAGGTTAAACTAGGATTGTGACAACTAATTGTCTACACAATCTTCTATTCTTGTAGACTATGTTGGGCCTCCAAGCGCAGAGGTTTGTAGGACAGCGGCAATTTCCCTCAAGTGGATGACCTATGGTTTATCGAACTTAGGGAAGTAGAGGTTGAAGATGGTCTCTCTCAAGAAACCATGCAATTAAGAAACCAGAAGTCTCGTGCCCAACACACCTAATACAATGTTAAATTGTATAGGTGCACTAGTTCAGCGAAGAGATGGTAAAATATGGGTGATAGGTGTGGCAAAGCAAGGTAATATAAATCTATAATAAAAATTACAGCAAGGTAGCAAGTGACAAAAGTGAGCATAAATGGTGTAACAATGGTGAGAAACAAGGTCTAGGCTTCATACTTTCACTAGTGGCAACTCCCAACAGCATTAACATAGTCTAATCCCATGATATTTCCACTAAAACAGGCAATGGAGACATACTCGGAGGTCATTCCTTTGTGATCAAGAGAGGACAAGAATTATGTAGCACACCTCAGAGTTCGTAGTTCTCATCTATGGATTCCCCAATGTCACTGCGACCATCCAAAGAGAGTACCACAATCACGTATCTCAAGGATAGTCAAAGACAAGCACCAAGAGACTCTCAATCTTCAATCAATTCACAAAAGAGGAAATTGCTCATGAAAATATTCTTCTAATTCATGTCCAATAGACCGTTGTCACCATGGTGTCGGCGATTATACTAGATAAGATCAAGTGAGTACATCAATCTAATACATAGAAGAAGGGGAAACATCATGGGATCACCCTAGGTTCACATAGCCTATGATCACAATCAAGATCACATCATGGGAGAGAGAATTAACCACATAGCTACTTTAGAAGATCTCAGCCCCGAGGAGGAACTATTCTCGCTTCATGGAGGGGGGAAGCAACGTTGATGGATTTGAATCCGGGGGCACTTCCCCGTCCCGGCAGGGTGCTGGCACATGAATTCTGGTCCCCCAAAACTTGTTGGCGATGAAGGCAAAGATCGGAATTGCTTCTGGAGAAAACGGTTCCGGAATCAGCGTTCCCTCCACGGGGGTAAAAATAGGAGCCCAGGTAGGGCACCAGAGGGGGTGGGCCCCACCTAGGCGGCCTCCCTATGCGGCTAGGGGGAAGGTCGCGCCACCAGGGCGCTTGGAGGCCTGGTGCCCCCCACTCTAGCCCACCTTCAGCCGTCTCGAGTCTTCTGGAACGCTTATTTTTTTTATATTTTTTGTGGAATTTTTCGGGCACTGTAAATATGGGTATAAACCTGCAATTCACAGATATCAGCAGACATAAACTAGCACTAGGTGCACTGAGTTATTAGGTTAGTCAAAATATGTTGAAAAAGGTACAAAAGTGTACAAAACACATAGCAATGTCACCCAAAACTTGATGGAGCAAGCAGAAATTATAGATACGTTTCGGACGTATCAACATCCCCAAGTTTAATTCATGCTCGTCCTCGAGTAGGCAAATGATAACACAAATAATTTCTATGGTGACATGCTAATACACATATAAGAACTTCAAAGTAAAGAAAGTAAGATATGCAATTCAAGTCAAGACAATAACAAGCAAGAGTCCATATCTAGTATTGAAACTAGCAAAGTAAGAACATAAAGGTGCAAGAGCTCTCGTTGTCCGTAACTCGAATGTCTCCAAATGGTTTTTGCGTGCAAGAAGTGGGAGATGGGTTTAGAGTATAAAAATAATATATAGTTTAATTGAGAACTCAATCTACTAAAACTTCACACTTGGTGTTCTTCTGAATCTTATTTTGACTCATCCACGGACCACTAGTTAGGCACAAGTCAAAAAGATCCTCTCGCTTTCGACTTTGAGAACTCATGCAATGGATGAGCGCAATAAAGTATTGTTGTCACTTAGGATGGCAAAGAGAATAATGATGGGGAAGGAAGACAAAAAAGGTATAAAAGTGTAACGCCCAAGGTGCGATCCTATCCTTATTTTGGCGCGAGGGCCTCGACAGGGATAGAAGCGCATGTCGTCGTTTCGCAAGACTAGATATCGTTACAAGTACATGTACTGAAGAGAAAATTATATGGAATTGGCTTACACTTGCCACAAGCTACATCAGAGTCACATCAGTACAATACATAAATATCATGAAGAAGAGCAGGGTCCGACTACGAACAAAAAAAAAACGATGTCCATCCTTGCTATCCGAGGCTGCCGGCCTGGAACCCATCCTAGATCGATGATGAAGAAGAAGAAAATCCAAATGAACAATCAACGCGCTCACGTAAAATAATCCTTTACCTGTACCTGCAACTGGTGTTGTAGTAATCTATGAGCCAGAGGGGACTCAACAATCTCATTTCCAAAGGTATCAAGACTATCAAAGCTTAAAAGGTGACGTATGGTTAAGTGGTGAGGCTGCAGCAAGTGAGTAAGTATTATATGAGGTGGCTAACTTACGAGTCCAAGAATAAAAAGGGGGAAGATATACGCATAGCGGACGTGAACTAATGATGATCAAATGAATGATCCTGACATTTTACAGGTGGTAGGCAGTGAGACATAATGATAGAAACGATAAACTAGCATGGCAATGATAGTAATGGTATCTGGGGAAATGGTCATCTTGCCATAGATCCCGCTTGGAAGAAGAATGACTCCATTAAGCAGACGAATCGATGTAGTCGAACGGGTCCTCACATTCCGACACGCTTGCGGAACTCTAACGAGACGAAGCAAACCGGAAACAAGAATCAATACACGATATTCAGCACACGATGCACAACACAAATGATGCATGAGCGGTTTAATGCAAGGCATGACATGGCAATTCACAACAATCAAACACTACACATTAAGTGAAGTGCATATTGATGTTGCATATTGACGAAACTCCACATACGAATTATTTAGTTCTATCCTGATTTGGTACACAACAATATTAAATGTTATTAAACATGGCAAGAGGTTAAGCGTTATAAAACTACCTATCTAGGCATTTTAAATGAGGTCGGAAATGGCATATAGCATCTTCGAGATGACCCCATACGTTAATTTATAATTCTGTCAAGATCTAAACTAACACGTTTAAATATTTTTTAAACAGAAAAATAAATAGGTTCACATGATTCTACGTGTCGTTCCAATCAATTAACACATAGAGAACATCTCCAACGGAGCTACGGTTCAAAAGATACGAACACCGCAAGATATGATGGCATGAATGCAATATGTGTGCAACGGCAGTCACAAGCATTCCAAACCAAGAAGGCAGCAACATATTATGAAACTACACGAGATTCTAAGCAAGTTTTATGTAGGACACATTCAAAACGGAGCAACGGTTCAACAACTACGAGCTAAACAAGAAATCGTTACAATCTGCCCAAAACAGCAACATGGCATTTTCTACACGCTATAACAACGAGCTCCATAAGTCCAAAATGCTCAAACAAGACATGAGGCAATAGTGGCCAAGATGCTCTACAACATACTACTAATAACATCTAACATGGATGCATGGATCACTAGGAAAAGAACTCCAAAAATGGCATCTCACACACAGTTTCAGACTTAGTGGAAATATCAGTTTTGACAATGCAGTTTTCAATCTGAAGGCATATGGACAGCAGAAAAACTGTATTCTACAGGACTCCGAATGGCATGAAAATTACAGCATGTTAGGGAATCTTAAGGACTACAACTAACTCCATTGCACCAACCTCAAAAGAGTTATAGATCACCATATAAACTCATGGCATGATAGCAACGAAGTATAATAGATTTCAGACTTAGAAATATTTCAGCATCTTCAAATCTGCACTATTTTCTAGCATGTTGGCAACAAGCGAACAACACCTAAACATGGATTTCTACTGCAACCAAAATTACTAGGGGCTAGCATACATATCCAAGGGCATATCTCTAGTTAACAACTCATTCATATCATGCACGGATTAAATCCTACAAAATAAACAAAAGGGCAACATGGCAAAAATATCACGTGCACTAACTTTCTCAAAAGCTAAAACTAAATGCATAGTTAAATTCTATGGATTTTTCTACCCCAAAAACATGTATAATATGTGGGGTTGCAAAATAAAACTAACGTCACACATATATGCGAGATATGTCCTAAACACGACATAGCAAAACTATTGACGGCACCTACATGAAAAAATGCAAACAACTACTCTAAAATACATGGCAAACGGGCACAACCAACATTAACATTTAAATTACGGGTTTTGAACAATCCGGACACGCGCAAAAATAAATACGGGATATCTAACATATTAGGACAGCACGCAAATCTAGGCAAACGGCGGGTCAAACTACTCCAAACATGCATGCAAGTTGTAAAATCATAATCTACACGAAATTCTAGTCAAGTTACATATCTAACTTGTCGCAATCCGACGCACGGTTTAAAAGGTGCTGCTGTTTTTTAAAAACATGTTATTTCTGAATCTAGCAAATTCACAGGAAATAATGAACATAGGCCGAATTGCAACAGCTTGAAGTGGCCCATTAGAGGATTCAGCCCAAGTGGTTTTGCACACAGAAGACAAAAATACCAACAGAAAGAACCGAGGCTTCCCTGGGATTCGATCCCAGTACCTCTCTGGTGCAGACGAAGGCACCAACCAGCCGAGCTACAATCAGCTGTGATAAGGCATGGGTTTCAACCAATATGAAAGTGCATAAGGAACCAACCTGAAGTAAAAACAAACCAAAAATAGGGGTGAATGGGATTCGAACCCTAGAACTCTTGGTTGCAACCTAGCAGTGCTAGCCAGCTCGGCTATGCACGATCTCTGAGACAAAATGTAACTGCATACTAGACTACACATGCATCAAAACAGATCTGAAATCAAAAGAAGCCTTCGGCCATGGTTGTGAGCTTCTCACCAGCGAGATCGGGAAGGACAGGGGAAGAGGCTCCAACAGCGGGGGCTAGGTTAGAGCTTGGGGATGGGGTACTGGGTCACGGATCCATCCAAAGGGCACCGGATCCAGACAAAGTTGGGGGGGGGGTTCCACCGCACAGAGCTCTATCGACGTCATGAGCGCACCTACACCTCCTGCTCTCCCTGTTCTCTTACAGAAAAGAGACAAAGCTGCAAATATTAGAGGGAGCAGAGGAAAAAAGGAGGGAGGAGAAGAGAGGGCAAAGGGGAGGCGCGGCCAGGACCAGCTGCACTCCTACGTTGCGCTCGCCAGCAGATTGGGGGGGGGGACGAAACTGCAGCTCGGGTACCTGAATTGCTCTTGGAGAACTCTTGCACGAGAGCTCCTTCCCCGTGTTGACAGCTGCGCCTACTGTTGCGAGAGGATGAGGGAGGTCGGGGACGGCGGTTGCGTGGGCTGCGGCCTGGAGGCGTCTGCGGGGAGCACGGGAGGCTGCTGCTCCTCGACGACGGGTTAGGGCATGAGGGCACGCGAGGCTGCTGCGGCAACTCGTGCAGATGAAGGCTGCTGAAGATTGGATCAGGGATTTGTTGGAAATATGCCCTAGAGGCAATAATAAAATGGTTATTATCATATTTCCTTGTTCATGATAATCGTCTATTGTTCATGCTATAATTGTATTAACAGGAAACAGTAATACATGTGTGAATAAATAGATCACAATGTGTCCTTAGCAAGCCTCTAGTTGGCTAGCTCGTTAGTCAATAGATGATCATGGTTTCCTGATCATGGGCATTAGATGTCATTGATAACGGGATCACATCATTAGGAGAATGATGTGATGGACAAGACCCAATCCTAAGCATAGCACTAGATCGTATTGTTCGTATGCTAAAGCTTTTCTAATGTCAAGTATCTTTTCCTTCGACCGTGAGATTGTGCAACTCCCGGATACCGTAGGAGTGCTTTGGGTGTATCAAACGTCACAACGTAACTGGGTGACTATAAAGGTGCACTACGGGTACCTCCGAAAGTGTCTGTTGGATTGGTACGAATCGAGATCGGGATTTGTCACTCCGTGCGACGGAGAGGTATCTCTGGGCCCACTCGGTAGAACATCATCATGAGCTCAATGTGACTAAGGAGTTAGTCACACGATGACGTGCTACGGAACGAGTAAAGAGACTTACCGGTAACGAGATTGAACAAGGTATAGGTATACCGACGATCGAATCTCGGGGAAGTTCTATACCGACAGACAAAGGGAATCGTATACGGGATTGATTGAATCCTTGACATCGTGGTTCATCTGATGAGATCATCGTGGAGCAAGTGGGAGCCACCATGGGTATCCAGACCCCACTGATGGTTATTGGCCAGAGAGGTGTCTCGGTCATGTCTGCCTGTCTCCCGAACCCGTAGGGTCTACACACTTAAGGTTCGATGACGCTAGGGTTATAGGGAATTGTTATACGAGGTTACCGAAAGATGTTCGAAGTCTCGGATGAGATCCCGGACGTCACGAGGAGCTCCGGAATGGTCCGGAGGTAAAGATTGATATATAGGACGGATGGTTTCGGATACCGGAAGTGTTTCGGGCATCACCGGTAACGTACCGGGACCACCGGGACCACCGAAGGGGGGCAACGACCCCGGGAGGTAAGGTGGGCCAAGTGGGGGTGGGAACCAGCCCCTAGGTGGGCTGGTGCGCCTCCCCACTCAGCCCAATGCGCAGGGGAGAGAAAAGGGGGGCAAACCCTAAGCGAGGTGGGCCTAAGGCCCACCAGATGGTGCGCCACCCCCTCCTTCCCCCTCTGGCCGCCGCACCTCCCATCTGGGGGGCTGCCGCACCCCCTAGGGTGGGAACCCTAGGGGTGGCACCTCCTCTCCCCTCCCCCTATATATATCGGGCACTTTTGGCCATTGAGAGAAAGTTTTTTCCCTCTCCCTCGGCGCAGCCCTGCTCTTCTTTCTCCTCCTCTCTGCCGGTGCTTGGCGAAGCCCTGCCGGGAGACCTCGTCTCTCCATCGACACCACGCCGTCGTGCTGCTGGAGTTCTTCCCCAACCTCTCCCTCCTCCTTGCTGGATCAAGGTGTGGGAGACGTCACCGGGCTGCACGTGTGTTGAACGCGGAGGTGCCGTAGTTCGGCACTAGATCGGAATCGCTGCGAGTACGACTCCATCAACCGCGTTCTAGCAACGCTTCCGCTTAGCGATCTTCAAAGGTATGGAGATGCTCTTACCCCTCTCTCGTTGCTGGTCTCTCCATAGGAAGATCTGAATATGCGTAGGAAATTTTTGAATTTATGCTACGTTACCCAACAGGATTTCCACTGGCTGCAAGGGGATTAGCCAGTCACGCAAAACAAGGCAGGTGGAGTTCGGCGGCGGTTAGGAGGATCCCTAGAAAATAGAGTTTGGTCTAACTTTAGTAGGGGTCTATTTATATAAACAAAGCGGGTTGGGTTCGGACCCTTCGATCTCGATCGGATGGTCGAGAAAGATAGGTTAGGAGAGCCAATGGACACACCGATGAAGGTTTGCAGTAAAACGGGGTGGATCCGGATCAAACGATCACGACCGCCGATTTCAGGAACCGAGATGTTTTCGGACCGGGCTACGCGTAGGTCAGTGCACTATGCAGAGGGGCTACACTACTAGAAATAAGGTCAATTATGACTCCTTATATTGGTCATTGATTCATCATTGTTGTTGTTTATTGACCTTTTTTTGACCAAATTTACAAGGTCAAAGTTGGCCGTCAAGAATGAACTAACTTGACCTTTCTAAAATTTTGGTCGTAGATCTATATTGACCAAAATTTTGGTTTGGTCATTACCCATTTGTGTGCGCCACGTCGGATCTGACGTGGGTGTGCTGACATGACATTGCTAGTGACCAAATGGAATCATCATAAATTTCACAGCCCAATTCAATAATCTAGTCTATATGGGCCTCCACCAATATTATTTTATTATTAAAATGTCTAAATTGTTTAGGCTGATGCATTATTTTGCCAAAAGCATGTATATCTCAGGATAGGCCCATTAGAAAACAAGTACAAGATTGCAAATTAGTTATATATATTTCATTTCAGTAGCACATCACATGAATTACAATACATCATCCATCGACTCCTCTACACATAAAGGTTCAAGGCCCAACAAGTGCACAATAAAATCGTTCTATAAGTGCAGATGTACAGCAAAAGGGCCCACAAGTGCATAATCACACATCAACATAGTTCGACAAAAAATGAATGAGAAGCACAAGTTTTTGTTGATAAAACATAACATCAATGATAAACGAAGCTTCTTGTTCCCTCCTCATGTCCTGTCCTCTACTTCTTCTGGGTGCTTCAGATCATCCTGATAATTAAAATAATCAAACATAAGAAAGCATACAAAATAATCAAATATTATAATGTACAAGTAATAAATAAATTAGAACTATTTCATCCTCCAACAATGGTAGTGTATTGACCTCTGACTATGCGTATGTTTGCAAGCTTACACATCGAATCTAAACTTATATCAATTAATGAAAGCTGAAATGTTTCTGGGATAATAGGCATCACAACAAAAGCAAATTCGACAAAGTTTCCTTACAAAACCAACAAAGTTCAGTATAAGCAAATTGGACAAAGTTTCCTTACAAAACCAACAAAGTTCTGTATAGCCATATCCTTAGCCCACAAGTAACATTCAGGCTTCAGTGCGATATTAGAGATCACAAGAGCATTAGCTTAATGCACAAATGAGATATACATATTAGATACATCACGTGGATTTTAATTATCAAGATCGATTAGAAGACCGTAGAAGATTTCTAATAAAAAACCAGCAAGTACATAAAACCAGCACAACCACGTCCATTAAAAAATCAATCATAATAGGTAAAACAATTTTTCAAGTATTAGGATATACTCTACTATTTAATTTGATACATGATAGATACATTCTGAATGAAGTATAAGATTGTACTTAATAATAAAGTTAAGGAAGGACTATTTTCCAATGCACTAAAAAGGAATGCAGATTATGTAGATGAGAAAAATAACATATCTAGCAAAGAGTAGTGTGTAGAATAATATTTCAAAACACTAGGTACCACTTCTGATAATATAAGTTTATATAATATTTTCTCAAAGGAAATTCAAGGAGATGGCTTTGTAGCATTATAATAGCATGTTACTAAAATGTGCCTAATTTTGGTACTGGTCCAAGGGTGGACATAAACTTTGTTGTTCTGGCTAGGAAGGTTCAATCGATAGAAATATATTAGTATTTCCATGCACACATCATATGTGTCCAAAAAAGTTGATATTATTTGCCAAAATTCCATTGTAGTTGTAAATTTCGTTGCAACGAAATCTGTTGTTTCTGATTCTTAATCTAAGAGTTACTGCAATACTTAAATTTAAATATACACATCTCTAATATTTGGGTCAAATTGGACATCATTTCAAATATATGCAGGGTGGCACTTTGTATCAATTCTAGAATGATATATAAAATATTTTAGTATAGAACTTAGCATGTGCAGCACGTTCTACCATAATATAGATTGTATAGTTTTTATTTGTACATATATTTGATTTCTCTTTAAAAATGAATGTGAAAAATTACATGAATTGCACAATAATTTTAAGATACACAATTCTCTAGCCCATGTTGATGCACGGGTTGATGACTAGTATACCTAATTGAGTTACATTGGATATGAAATGGAACTGCATACTTCTATATCATACTACACACAGCAAACTTGCAACCGGGACACTCACCCGGTTATAGACGAGGCCGGCCGTCACTACTGCCCAATGTTTGTTGAGGCATCTTTGCATGCCCTTTCTGCCATGTAGTAAAACTACTGCTGCTTGTATACGCGGACACCACCACTGGCAAGGAAGCACGACGAGGCCACAATGGATGGAATCATAGCGAATCCAAAGGGAGTTGTGAGGAAGGAAAGGATATCAAAAATCAAGCCACGACAATAGGTACAAAGAAAGTAGTACCTTCGGAACACAAGGAATCATACACTAAATAATGCAAGGGTTGATACATTAGATAATGGAAACAATTGTAGCCATATACTTTACTTCTAAAGAGCACAAATACGATGTCACAGACATGGCAGCATGCTTACAGGGACACCTTCACTCTCACCCATCGGATGATTAGCTACCAGCAATTAAACACAAAAAATGAGAAAGAAAAGCAGCCCTCCAGGTTGTCCACCTTCACTCTCACCCATCAGATGATTAGCTACAGCAGTGGCACCGCTCTCAGATGCAATTTTCCCTAACATGAAGCACCATGCATTCAATCAGCAGCGACAAGCCAACAATAATCAAGCAGCACACATGAACACCAAGATTCAATCAATGGCAGTAGCACATGAACAACATACAGAAGCATATGGCGAGCAGCAACTACAAGGGCATGGCTATTGGCTAACAGGGGATGCAAGCAGTAGCAGTTCAATAATAAATCTAAGCAAATAGAAGTCTAGGTTACCTGCTCCAGCTTGCTTGCCATTGGAAGGAGATGCTGCTGCACTTGTGGGACGACAGCGGTCAGGTCCAAGCACCGGCCGTGACACCTTACGACAGTGGCGCTCAGGTCCAGAAGCTGGGAAAGGATAAGGGAAACCCAATTTCATGGCTTCAAACTGGTCGAGGAGGTCTCCTTTTGTGCACCAGTGGATGTGAGCTGCAAAATCAGGCTTGGGCCGACCCTTAAAGAATCTGCACACAAAAATGAATCCATCTGCAGTTTGTTTAACCAGGTTTGTACTCGGACAAAAACAAATGTTGTGCTACTCTGTGTGCTCCTCCCTAAGAATGTACCATGGAACATTACGCATGCATCCATTGCAGACCAGAAGCATCGTTTATGAGAGGAAATATAGCAGGTACTTCACCACACACAAATCCAAAGTAAAAAACTGCAAGATAGCAAATAGCAATTGCATATGATAATACTATCACGAACAGTAGCTTCCTAGGTATACCGATCTGATCCAGTGTGGAGTAGATTCTCAATTCGTGCATCTTTCTATAGGAGTAGGATGAGGAGGAGATAGAAGTACCTGTTGATGCCGGGAAGCTGTACTCCGAGGTCGAGGAGGCCGGGAAGCGGCGCCGGTCGGGGATGTCAGGTATCCGCTACTAGGAAACGTCCTGGCAAGGACGAGGACGATGTTGGTCACGTCCTCCTCATGGTCATCTTCGCCTTCGTGATAGATAAAGCGTGAACGAGTAGTAGGAGATGGCGCGGAGGCACTGCAACGCGGCGGCGCACTCAACCACATTCAAGTACATATGGGGTGTCGCCTGGATCTGGCTGGTACCACCACGATGCAGTCACACGCTTGACCACCGGCGGTGAATCGATGCGTTCCCTGATGCGGTGGAGAAGTCACAGAAGAAGCAGGGGAAGTGGAGGATGGCGGCGAGATTATGCGAGAGGCTTCTTGCCGGCGGAGGGTTGCTGGGTCACAGGAGGGAGCGGTGGCGGCTCACGTGGAGAGAGGGAGAGAGATGGGTGTGTGGTTGTGGCGGCTGCGCTTACGAGAGGAGGAGGCAGCGCCCACTTGTAAACCCTACCAAATTCCTCCTTAGCGTTTTTCTTCTTGCTTTTTTCCAAGCCGCCCATTTGAATTTTTTTAGTGGAAAGCAAAAAAAAATTGCAAGGGTAGTGGAAAGTAAATAAATGTTTTTTGGGAATATTAGTAGAAAATAAATATTACATTTATCCATTCATTTCATGTTGATCGGCTCCATCTCATGTTGACCACACGCACATATAGCTTTATATGTTACGGTATGGCTAAACATAAATCTAGTGCAAAATGTGAATTAACACATTTTGTTGCGTCTGTGCGACTCAAAATAAAACATACAATTAGTATATTTTCATTTAAAAAAGAATACTACAAATTTTTGTTGACATATATATGAATGTTGTTTTGAAACTATTAATTTAAACTTCATTTATTTAACATATATTTTATGTGGCTAAGAGTGGACCAAGTTTGGGTGTCCCGTCCATGGGTTGGCAAGTAAGTTAATTGGTCCCACACGTCGTACATGGGACCCACTAGTTGGCTCGGTCAACAAGTTAACACATTTTTGCCATAAGACCGTGTAAGTTATACTCATCAACCCATTAGCATGTACCCTTACAAAAATTAGCATGTAGGCAAATTGGCATCTATACATGACACATGGACAGAAAATTGACACGTATACACGCCACGTAGGTGAGAATCTGCCTACTCACCTTTGTTCATGTATTTGACCTTAATTTGGTCACGTGGACTCAAAATAATATCATATATAGTGTTGCACACACTAATGACCATTCCGGGCAGTGAGATTATGACCTTACTAACTCGAAAGGTCGTAAGATTCAAGTGTTTGAACCCTCCCAGACCATACATGACCAATTTGTGAATTTTGGTCATAGATCTATGACCATTTAGACTGTCGTCGATATTTTTTTCATAAATGAGCGTTTTTCTTGTAGTGCTAGGCGGGGATGAGAGGGAAAAGGCAACCCGGCGATAGAGTTTAATTATGTCACGGGCGCGTGCGTGTGTGGCCGGACTCAAAACGGGCAACGACGAAAAACGGAGAGAACTGGCAACTAATAACGGATGCAAGTTTTGAAAACTGACGACAACGGAGTGCCGATGCAATGCAAATGATGCGCATGATGCAATGACGATGCGACAATTAAAATAATCACACGGCAGCAACGGAATAAAAGGGGAATCTTATGGAGCGTCGGTCTCAGCCTGTCACAACTTGTAATGCCCCAAGAGTGTAACTTGCCTTATTTGGAACCTTCTATATGCGGGTCCATCTTGTCATTGCAATGAGAGATCAATGCATGTGTTATTTCATGTGTCACCTTGTTTTTGTTTTCCTTTGCATGCATCCATTCCATTCATCCATGCCTCTTTGTATTTGTTGTTCTTGTGATCCATGTTGTGGTGTGTGTGGTGGTGTGCTAAGGCACATGAACATGAGGTCTACCCCTCATGTGCACCGTTGGTTATGTGAGAGTGTGCAAGTGGAGGTGTAGGTGATAACCTAGTGAGAAGCACATGTGATGATGCACTATTCACCTCTATGTGATTCCATGCTCATTTTCTTCTTAGCCTTGTGCCCAATTGTTCTATGCAAGTGCCTATGTATTATATATGTTTTTGGGGTAGAATAATCCCAAGAATCCAATGGTGGGTTCAGATTCCACTTTGGAACACTTTCTGAGAATGTCATATTTCTGTTTTGTTCAATGTTTAGAGCTTGGTTTCATGTGATGTGATGAGCCCAAGAGGTTGATTCCTTGTTGTGGCAGTAGAGGGTGAACCATTCTATAGCATGGTGGTTTTGTTTCATGCTTAGGAATTCATATGTGCAAGTTGTGCCTAGTCAAAATAGGCATGTGCTGAAATTCCAGTTTAGTGAAAATCTGTGATTTTCACTAAGTGTGAGAAACTGCTCTTATTTTCTTCCCTTGTAGTTGTGCTTGTAGAAGTTTATGTGTTGGGAATCTGGCCCTGCAATCAACTGAGAAGTTGTAGCTTTTGTGTTTTTCTAGCTCTTTGTCAATTTTCATTCCATTTGGCTTCCTGTAGATATTGTTTTGGGATCTGTCAAAATGCTTCAGAGCATAAACAGCTAGTGAGAATCTGAGATTTTCACTAAGTCCCTGAAAACTGATATTTTTGTCCAAGTTAGCAGCTGTAGAACTTTCTGTGTGAAACTCCTTTTTATTATCTTTTTTCTCATGCTTGTAGAGCTTTTGAATAGCTTCTGCCACATATCTTATTTGGCACATTTGGGTGGATGTAGGTGCTTTGCATGTAGCTCTCAAACTGCTATGATGTTGTTTAGGACAGAATGTAAAGTTTTGATGTTTTGATGCTTCTGAGTGCAGAGTTGATGTTGTGGTGATATTACTTGCACCACCCCATCCATACTTGTTTATTTTGTGATATGGCAACATGGGAATACCATAAGTATGCCATTGGAGTGTGTTGTGATGGATTTGATCCATAGGACTCCATTTCTTGTTTCGTTGTTTCTGGTTGATCCGTAGCTCCGTTTGTAACGTTCTTTATATGTTTTTGCATCTTTTTCACGTGACGCATCTGTTCATGTCATTCTCATGCATGTCAAGATAGCTTAGACTGCAGTTCTGTCCAGAAGTTGTATTTTCTTCTCATGCATGTGCAAGTAGCTAGAATAGAGATGCATGTTCATTTTCATCTCATGCATCATGTGTGTGTTGCATCTTGTTGTGTTGTTGTTCATTTGGATGCTATTCTTATGTTGGGTGGCACCGGGATCAGAGAGCGAGTACGTGGATCCGGGAGAGTACATGCAGGACGAACAAGAGCAGTTCCAAGCTGAGGACATCACAGGCAAGATGATATGACCTTGATTCCATCTCTAGACTTGTTATGCTAGATTCACGTTTCCTTCATCTTATGCTCGCTGCCTACGACTGAAATAATTGCCTCCTGATATTGCCATAAAACCTAAACACTTTTCCCCTCCTAGCAAATATTGAATGGCTAAGTAGGCATGCTCAGCTACTAATGTTAGTGTTGCTAGTTGCAGGTGCAATTGTGTCATGTGATAACATGAGTTTGATATCATTATGTTAAATCTGTTATTTAATTAATGCACCTATATACTTGGTAAATAAAGGAAGGCCTAGCCTTTTGCCGGGTGTTTTGTTCCGTTATTGCCGCCATAGTTTCCGGCTACCAGTGTTTGATTCCATAACTGATCGCTCCTAACACGTTCGGGGTTGTTATGGGACCCCCTTGATAAATCGTGTAGTGTTAAGACTTGTCCGGCAGGACCCAGCATTGGTGTTAATTTGCTAATCACTTAATAATAATCTGCATAGGGAATAGCTACCCCGAGGAATTAATCAACAATCCGGGCCAGTGCTCCTCATGTGTTGGTCCGAATTGAGCAGACTATGGGGCCACCACAGGGCAACCTGAGGTTTGGTATACCCGTAGTGTAACTCATCCGTCGTGTCCTGAGACTGAGATACGCGACTCTTATCGGGGTCGTCGACACGATGGGAGGTCCCGGTAGTCTTGTCTTACCTTAGCGATATATCTTGCGTATAGGAATCTCGGTGAAGCTTTGGTTCTCCCGAGAGTTCAGGTTTTCCTCTAAGGAATCCGACGAGATCACGAGATTCGTGATAGAGGATTACTTTGCGGCCTGTGACCGTTTGTGATGGACTAGTTGGAGCACCCCTGCAAGCCGTGCCCGCGGTTATGTGGCAACTTGGAATATTTGTTAACATCCGGTTATAGAAAACTTGAACCTAATCTAATAAAATTGCCAACTGTGTGCGTAACCGTGACTGTCCCCTTCGAAGACCTCTCTTCGTTCGGGAACACAGTGGGGTTATGATTGACGTAAGTAGGCGTTCAGGATCACTTATTGATCAGCTAGTATTCGCCCGCTAGTATAGGCCACATCAATGACTTGTTCTATGTAAGTTAGCCATCGTAAATGCTTAGGATGCGGCAACCTAAACACTGAACCTTCCTTACCTAATAACTTGTATTATTGCTGAGTCCCCGTGGCTCAAAGATTACTTCAACACACCAACAGGTACAGGTACGCCCGACACAGGTGATCTCGATGGCACGCAGCTGGAGTGGCAGTATGATGAGGAGAACGACCATTTGTATGTGAACTATCCAGAATATTGAGGCGTGGTTGTGATCGTGGGCAAGCTTGCAGGGTAGCATAGCCTTTCTCATGTTTTGTAGTCCGTAGCAGGAACTACCTTGTCTAGATAAATGTGTGATGTAAACTTTGATATTATCTATTAGATGGCAGATGAATCCCTATTTGTCATTCTATAGTTATGTATGTGCTATGTTATCGTGCTTGCGAAACGCTTAGATGCGCTTCTTTCCATTTTGGGGCCTCGTTCCCTAAATCGGAAAGGACCGCATCTTAGACTTTACAAGTTGGTATCAGAGCATTACGACCATAGGAGCCTTTGTGTGATCATACTTGGCCGAGTCGAGTCTAGTAAAATATTTTGAGTCTTAGTTATATTGGAGATTAGGATTCTTTTTCTCCTCTTCTATGCTCTGGTGAGGTTCCCGACTTAGGAAATCTTTATTCTACTCCTCTTCTCGCTCAAAGTTTTTTGAGGATCACGCGGGTAATTTTTGAAATTTGTATGATATCGATGTGATGGAGTTCTATCTTGGTGCCTCTTGTCTGCCTTGATTTCTTCTGAGGAGTTGAGCTCCACGGGATTCTTGCGCACATCGCCATCATTCACATGTCTGAGTATCCCAGAACGAAGGATGTTTGTAATTGCTTCAATACTAGTAGTGGCGAGATAACCCCCATGTCCCCAGTACTGGTGCAGATTGTTTGGGAGTACTGCCATACTTTGTATCGTTGTGATCACGAGAGTCTATTGTAGATGAAGGTCCGAGATTCTGGTTATGTGTTGACGGATGTGATACAGTGGACGGGTTAGTATAGGAGTTGTGTGAATATTACTCCTTGTATCCGTGTACCAGATTGTATGACCAGATATTTCGAGAATTCATAGGTGGGATATCGAGTAGTGACTTATAGGACAATCTTCCTACAGATGCATGATGTGAGGTTGGGATTCGACATTCAGTGGGTATGTTTTTTCACGGTCGTCTTACAGCGGTTCTCGTTATGTCTTAAAGAGTCCTTGTAGCTCGCTACGACTCGCGGATACTTCGTAACTCGTGTGCACTACCTTGCCCAGGATGGCTACGGTAAATTCGAGCTAGTGTGATCTTATCCACGAAGATATCGGATGAAATCTCGATCATACATGTGTTCCGAGGAGTTCTAGCTCATACTTGTTTGCAAGTGGTCTTAATCATAATTTTGTCGACAGTCACTTTGAGGAAGCATTCTTACTATTTTGTTCGAGTGCAATTGCTATATTCCTGTTCAGATACTCCTGCCTTTTGATTCAGTTATACCTTCAATTTATTTTTTGGGCTAATGCGTTGTCCGTCTTCAGGATGGCTCCACCAACTCGTCAGAATCCAGGTCGTGAGGATGTGCCACCACCACCTCCTCCTCTAGAGAATCCTCCACCGCCGACGCCTCCTCCTACAGAGGCTTGGCAAGCGGTGATGGCTGCTACAAATGCAAACACTCAGATGTTGATACAGTTGTTGCAAGAGAGGACGAATCAGCAGCAAGGCAATTTCCAGCATGGTGGCAATCAGTTTGCTAATCTGAGTCAGTTCCTGTCAAATCAGCCGAAGACTTTCACTTCATGTGACCAGCCGTTTGATGCCGAGGATTGGATCCACGACATGAACAAGCACTTTAAATGCAGCAATGTTCGTTCTGAGGATTTCGTCAAGTTTGCAACATTCTAGCTGAAGGGGCAAGCATCTATCTGGTGGCAACTGTTGAAGGATTCCAGGGGTGCTAGAGTGATCACTTGGGATATGTTCTGCCGTGACTTCAGATCCCACTACATTATGTCCAACTTTGTGGAGGATATGCGTGAGAAGTTCAGGCGCTTGAAGCAAGGTGGTAACTCCGTGTACGAGTACAACGTCGAGTTCCACGAGCTAGCCCGATACGCCTTGCAGGATATCCCTGATCAGAAGAGAAAGATATATTAGTTCAGAGGTGGCTTGAAAGAAGATTTGCAGTTATCTCTCGCTTTGCACGATCCTCAGGAGTTCGATAAGTTCTACAACTTATCTCTCAGGGCTGAGGCAGCCTTGCTCAGGGTGGAGAATTCTAAGAAGCGCTTCAGAGATTCCAGCTTGTCTTCCTCTACTCATGTGGTTCAGAAGCAACAGAAGTATTGGGTGTCTCCTCCTCCTCCTCGGCACACGCAGCAGTTCAAGCATTCAGGTGGCCGTGGTTCTTCCCACCCACCCAACCCAGCTTTCTAGCAGAGATTCCAGCAGCAGAAGCAAGGGCCTCCTCAGACACAGTACCGTCAGCCAGCAGATGTTACTTGTCACAAGTGTGGGCAGAAGGGTCACTATGCCAACAAGTGCACTTCTCAGCTCCGTCTTCCGCTTCCTCCTCCAGGCAAACCTCCAAGCAATGCTATCGTGAAGTTCAACCCCAGGTCTGCTCGAGTCAACATGGTGAATGCGGCTGAGGCAGAAAACTCGTCAGATGTGATCATGGGTAACCTCCTCGTCATTGATTTTCCTGCTAAAGTGTTGTTTGATTTTGGTGCATCACATTCTTTCTTGTCATATCCTTTTGCGGCAAAGCATGATTTCCGTCTTCAAGAGTTGGCTAAGTCTTTGGACATTGTTTCTCCGGGTATGCTTATCAGTTCTCGTTGGGTTGTTCCGGATGTTTTTGTCAAGATGGGTAGTTATACTTTTCTGGCATCTCCTATTGTCTTGGGCAATTACGACATTGACTTGATCCTTGGTATGGACTGGCTGGCCATGAACAAGGCATCGATTGATTGTGAAGCTAAAGAAGTGAAGCTTACTCACTCATCGGAGGATGTGATTATACTCGCGGCGAGCGATGACATAATCCGTCTGTTCTCTTTCTATGAAAAGGGTGAGATTAATCCTATTTCGCAAGTCCGAGTGGTCTGCGAATATGAAGATGTGTTTCCAGAAGAGATGCCAGGAATGCCTCCGCACCGAGAAGTTGAATTTATTATGGAGCTTGAACCAGGTACTGAGCCTGTGTGCAAACGGCCGTACAAATTGGGTCCAGAAGAGTTGAAGGAACTTAAGAGGCAACTCGATGAGCAGGAGCGTTTGGGCTTGAACAGACCGAGCTCGTCTCCTTGGGGCTGTGGAGTTCTGTTAGTCAAGAATAAGGATGGCACGGACCGGTTGTGTGTCGATTACCGTCCATTGAACAAGAAGACAATCAGAAACAAGTATCCCCTTCCGAACATAAATGAGTTGTTCGAACAGTTGAAAGGGGCTAAGATCTTCTCCAAGCTCGATCTTAGAATGGGCTATCATCAAATTCGCATTCGTGAAGAGGATATTCCGAAGACTGCTTTCAGGACTGGTTTTGGCTCGTATGAGTATACACTCATGTCTTTTGGTGTGGCAAATGCTCCTCCGACATTTTGTCGAATGATGAACTACATATTCTCTCCATTCAAGAATGAGTTCGTCTTGCTGTATCTCGATGATATTCTGATCTTTTCAGAGACTGAGGAAGAACATGAAGAACATCTCAGGCTGGTGCTTGATAAGCTGAGAGAGCATAAATTCTATGCCAAGTTTTCCAAGTGTGAGTTCTGGTTGAAAGAAGTCGTCTATCTTGGTCACATCATCTCTGCCGAGGGCATCAAAGTTGATCCGTCGAAGGTGCAGGCCATTGTTGACTGGGAGCCTCCGCAGAATGTGAAGCAGCTTCGAAGCTTTCTCGGGCTTGCAAGCTATTGTAGAAGGTTCGTTAAGAACTTCTCCAAGAGTGCCAGAAAAGTGTGTGAAGTATTCCTTGTCTCCAGAGTGTCAGTTGGCCTTCGACACACTCAAAGAGAAGCTCACCTCTACTCCAGTCTTGGTTCCTCCTGATGATTCTAAACCTTACCAAGTGTTCTGCGACGCCTCTCTTCAAGGTCTTGGTACAGTTCTAATGCAAGAGAAGAAAGTGGTTGCTTATACCTCCACGCAGTTGAAGCCAGCGGAGAAGAATTATTATGTGCATGATCTTGAGCTAGCAGCAGTGGTTCATGCTCTGATGACTTGGAGACACCTCTTGTTGGAACGAAAGGTTGAAGTGTTCACCGATCACAAGAGTCTCAAGTACATCTTCACCCAGCCTAACCTGAATCTCCAGCAAACTCGTTGGGTGGAAATGCTCCAAGATTTCAATCCGAGCGTTGAGTACACGCCAGGCAAAGCTAATGTCGTGGCAGATGCTTTGAGAAGGGAGGCTTACTGCAACAGTCCTATTCGGAAGCCTCTCCAGCCTGACCTTTATGAATCTTTCAAAAAGCTCAACATTCAGTTAGTACCTCAGGGATTTCTTAAAAATCTTCAGATCTCTCCTACCTTGGAAGATCAGGTCCGAGCAGCACAGATTCTTGATGCAATGGTGAAGAAAGTCAAGATTGGCGTGGCAAAGGGTCTTCCCAAATATAAGTGCTTCAGTGTTGATGCCAGAGACACGTTGTTCTTTGAGGATCGTCTTGTCGTTCCGAAAGGTGATCTTAGAAAGGTAATCATGGAAGAAGCTCATAATTCTCTGCTCTCAATACATCCAGGAAGCTCCAAGATGTATTAGGACTTGACATTCCTTCTGGTGGACTCGCATGAAGCGTGAGATTGCTCAGTTTGTAAATGAATGTGATGTATGTCGAAGGGTGAAAGCAGAGCATCAACGTCCAGCAGGTCTTTTGGATCCATTGCCCATTCCCGAGTGGAAGTTCGACCATATTGAGATGGATTTCGTCACCGAGTTTCCGAATTCTAAGAAGAGTAATGATGCCATCTTCGTCTTCATCGACAAGTTGAGTAAAGTGGCTCATTTTCTTCCTGACATGGAATCCATCTCCGCAGCTCAGCTTGCACAGCTGTACACTTCCAGGATAGTGTCTTTGCACGGCGTGCCTATGATGATTTCTTCGGATCGCGGAAGTATCTTCACTTCCATGTTCTGGGACTTTTCTTAGTCTGCGATGGGCACGAAGATACGGTTCAGCACAGCTTTTCATCCTCAGACTAATGGTCAAGTGGAGAGAGTCAATCAGGTCCTTGAGGATATGCTGAGAGCGTGTGTTATCTCTTTTGGCATGAAGTGGGAAGACTGCCTGCCTTTCGCTGAGTTCTCATATAACAACAGTTATCAAGCTAGTTCAGGCAAAGCTTTGGAACACTTTCTCGGAATGTCATATTTCTGTTTTGTTCAATGTTTAGAGCTTGGTTCCATGTGATGTGATGAGCCCAATAGGTTGATTCCTTGTTGAGGCAGTAGAGGGTGAACCCTTCTATAGCATGGTGGTTTTGTTTCATGCTTAGGAATTCATATGTGCAAGTTGTGCCTAGTCAAAATAGGCATGTGGCTGAAATTCCAGTTTAGTGAAAATTACAGTGTGAGAAACTGTTGTTATTTTCTTCCCTTGTAGTTGTGCCTCTAGAAGTTTATGTGTTGGGAATCTGCCCCTGCAATCAACTGAGAAGTTGTAGCTTTTGTGTTTTTCTAGATCTTTGTCAATTTTCATTCCATTTGGCTTCCTGTAGATATTGTTTTGGGATCTTTCAAAATGCTTCAGAACATAAATAGCTAGTGAGAATCTGAGATTTTCACTAAGTCCCTGAAAACTGATATTTTTGTCCAAGTTAGCAGATGTAGAACTTTCCGTGTGAAACTCCTTTGTATTATCTTTTTGCTCATGCTTGTAGAGCTTTTGAATAGCTTCTGCCACATATCTTATTTGGCACATTTGGGTGGATGTAGGTGCTTTGCATGTAGCTCTCAAACTGCTATGATGTTGTTTAGGACAGAATGTAAAGTTTTGATGTTTTGATGCTTGTGAGTGCATAGTTGATGGTGTGGTGATATTACTTGCACCACCCCATCCATACTTGTTTGTTTTCTGATATGGAAACCTGGGAATACCATAAGTATGCCATTGGAGTGTGTTGTGATGGATTTGATCCATAGGACTTCATTTCTTGTTTCGTTGTTTCCGGTTGATCCGTAGCTCCGTTTGTTACGTTCTTTATATGTGTTTGCATCGTTTTCATGTGACGCATCTGTTGATGTCATCCTCGTGCATGTCAAGATAGCTTAGAGTGCAGTTCTGTCCAGAAATTGTATTTTCTTCTCATGCATGTGCAAGTAGCTAGAATAGAGATGCATGTTCATTTTCATCTCATGCATCATGTGTGTGTTGCATCTTGTTGTGCTGTTGTTCATTTGGATGCTATTCTTATGTTGGGTAGCACCGGGATCAGAGAGGGAGTACGTGGATCCGGGAGAGTACATGCAGGACGAACAAGAGCAGTTCCAAGCTGAGGACATCACATGAAAGATGATATGACCTTGATTCCATCTCTAGACTTGTTATGCTAGATTCACGTTTCCTTCGTCTTATGCTCCCTGCCTACCACTGAAATAATTGCCTCCTGATATTGCCATAAAACCCAAACGTTTTTCCCCTCCTAGCAAATATTGAATGGCTAAGTAGGCTTGCTCAGCTACTAATGTTAGCGTTGCTAGTTGCAGGTGCAATTGTGTCATGTGATAACATGAGTTGGTATCATTATGTTAAATCTGTTATTTAATTAATGCACCTATGTACTTGGTAAATAACGGAAGGCCTAGCCTTTTGCTAGGTGTTTTGTTCCGTTATTGCCGCCATAGTTTCCGGCTACCAAAGTTTGTTTCCATAACTAATCGCTCCTAACACGTTCGGGGTTGTTATGGGGACCCCCTTGATAAATCGTGTAGTGTTAAGACTTGTCTGGCAGGACCCAACATTGGTGTTAATTAGCTAATCACTTAATAATAATCTACATAGGGAATAGCTACCCCGAGGAATTAATCAACAACCCGGGCCAGTGCTCCTCATGAGTGTTGGTCCAAATTGAGCAGACTATGGGGCCACCACAGGGCAACCTGAGGTTTGGTATACCCGTAGTGTGACTCATCCGTCGTGTCCTGAGACTGAGATACGCGGCTCTTATCGGGGTCGTCGACATGATGGGAGGTCCTGCTAGTCTTGTCTTACCTTAGCGATATATCTTGCGTATAGGAATCCCGGTGAAGCTTTGGTTCTCCCGAGAGTTGAGGTTTTCCTCTAAGGAATCCGACGAGATCACGAGATTCGTGATAGAGGACTAATTTGCGGCCCGTGACCGTTTGTGATGGACTAGTTGGAGCACCCCTGCAGGGTTTAATCTTTCGGAAAGCCGTGCCCGCGGTTATGTGGCAACGTGGAATATTTTTTAACATCCGGTTATAGAAAACTTGAACCTAATCTAATAAAATTGCCAACTGTGTGTGTAACCGTGACTGTCCCCTTCGAAGACCTCTCTTCGTTCGGGAACACGATGGGGTTATGATTGACGTAAGTAGGTGTTCAGGATCACTTGTTGATCAGCTAGTATTCGCCCGCTAGTATAGGCCACATCAATAACTTGTTCTACGTAAGTTAGCCATCGTAAATGCTTAGGATGCGACAACCTAAACACTGAACCTTCCTTACCTAATAACTTGACTTGTTCTGGCACCGAGGTCATAAATTGCTGAGTCCCCATGGCTCACAGATTACTTCAACACACCAACAGGTACAGGTACGACCGACACAGGTGATCTCGATGGAACGCAGCTGGAGTGGTAGTATGATGAGGAGAGCGACATCTTGTACGTGAACTATCCAGAAGATTGAGGCGTGGTCGTGATCGTGGGCAAGCTTGCAGGGTAGCATAACCTTTCTCATGTTTTGTAGTCCGTAGCAGGAACTACCTTGTCTGAATAAATGTGTGATGTAAACTTTGATATTATCTATAAGATGGCAGATGAATCCGTATTTGTCATTCTATTATTATGTATGTGCTATGTTATTGTGTTTGCGAAACGCTTAGATGCACTTCTTTCCATTTTGGGGCCTCGTTCCCTAAATCGGAAAGGATCACATCTTAGACGTTACAAGTTGGTATCAGAGCATTACGACCATAGGAACCTTTGTATGATCGTACTTGGCCAAGTCGAGTCTAGTAAAATATTTTGAGTGTTAGTTATATCGGAGATTAGGATACTTTTTCTCCTCTTCTATGCTCTGGTGAGGTTCACGGCTTAGGAAATCTTTATTCTACTCCTCTTCTCGCTCAAATTTTTTTAGGAACACGCGGGTAATTTTTTAAATTTGTATGATATTGATGTGATGGAGTTCTGTCTTGATGCCTCCTGTCTGCCTTGATTTCTTCTAGGGAGTTGAGCTCCAGGGGATTCTTGCGCACATCGCCATCATTCAGATGTCTCAGTATCTCAGAACGAAGGATGTTTGTAATTGTTTCAATACTAGTAGTGGCGAGATAACCCCGATGTCCCCAGTACTGGTGCAGATTGTTCGGGAGTACTGCCATACTTTGTATCGGTGTGATCACGAGTCTGTTGTAGATGAAGCTCCGAGATTCTAGTTATGTGTTGACGGATGTGATACAGTGGACGGGTTAGTATAGGAGTTGTGTGAATATTACTCCTTGTATCCGTGTACCAGATTGCATGACCAGATATTTCGGGAATTCATAGGTGGGATATCAAGTAGTGACTTATAGGACAATCTTCCCACAGATGCATGATGTGAGGTTGGGATTCGACATTCAGTGGGTATGTTTGTTCACGATCGTCTTACAGCGGTTCTCGTTGTGTCTTAAAGAGTCCTTGTAGCTCGCTACGACTCGTGGATACTTCGTAAGTTGTGTGCACTACCTTGCACAAGATGGCTACTGTAAATTCGAGCTAGTGCGATCTTATCCACGAAGATATCGGATGAAATCTCGATCATACGTTTGTTCCGAGCACTTCTAGCTCATACTTGTTTGCAAGTGGTCTTAATCATAATTTTGTCAACAGTCACTTTGAGGAAGCATTCTTACTATTTTGTTCGAGTGCAATTGCTATATTCCTGTTCAGATACTCCTGCCTTTTTGAGTCAGTTATACCTTCAATTTATTTTTTGGGCTAATGTGTTGTCCGTCTTCAGGATGGCTTCACCAACTCGTCAGAATCCAGGTCGTGAGGACGTGCCACCACCATCTCCTCCTCTAGAGAATCCTCCTCCGCCGACGCCTCCTCCTGCAGAGGCTTGGCAAGCGGTGATGGCTGCTACAAATGCAAACACTCAGATGCTGATACAGTTGTTGCAAGAGAGGACAAATCAGCAGCAAGGCAATTTCCAGCATGGTGGCAATCAGTTTGCTAATCTGAGTCAGTTCCTGTCAAATCAGTCGAAGACTTTCACTTCCTGTGACCAGCCGTTTGATGCTGAGGATTGGGTCCACAACATGAACAAGCACTTTGAATGCAGAAATGTTCATTCTGAGGATTTCGTCAAGTTTGCAACATTCTAGCTGAAGGGGCAAGCATCTATCTGGTGGCAACAGTTGAAGGATTCCAGGGGTGCTAGAGTGATCACTTGGGATGAGTTCTGCCGTGACTTCAGATCCCACTACATTCTGTCTAGCTTTGTGGAGGAAATGCATGAGAAGTTCAGGCGCTTGAAGCAAGGTGGTAACTCCGTGTACAAGTACAACGTCGAGTTCCACGAGCTAGCCCGATACGCCTTGCAGGATATCCCTGATTAGAAGACCAAGATATATTAGTTCAGAGGTGGCTTGAAAGAAGATTTGCAGTTAGCTCTCGCTTTGCACGATCCCGAGGAGTTCGATAAGTTCTACAACTTAGCTCTCAGGGCTTAGGCAGCCTTGCTGAGGGTGGAGAATTCTAAGAAGCGCTTCAGAGATTCCAGCTTGTCTTCCTCTACTCATGTTGTTCAGAAGCAACAGAAGTATTGGGTGTCTCCTCCTCCTCCTTGGCACAAGCAGCAGTTCAAGCATTCTGGTGGCCGTGGTTTTTCCCACCCACCCAACCCAGCTTTCCAGCAAAGATTCCAGCAGAAGAAGCAAGGGCCTCCTCAGACACAGTACCGTCAGCCAGCAGATGTTACTTGTCACAAGTGTGGGCAGAAGGGTCACTATGCCAACAAGTGCACTATCAGCTCCATCTTCCGCCTCCTCCTCCAGGAAAACCTCCAAGCAATGCTATCGTGAAGTTCAACCCTAGGTCTGCTCGAGTCAACATGGTGAATGCGGCTGAGGCAAAAAACTCGTCAGATGTGATCATGGGTAACCTCCTCGTCAATGATATTCCTGCTAAATTGTTGTTTGATTTTGGTGCATCGCATTCTTTCTTGTCATATCCTTTTGCGACAAAGCATGATTTCCATCTTCAAGAGTTGGCTAAGTCTTTGGACATTGTTTCTCCGTGTATGCTTATGAGTTCTCGTTGGGTTGTTCCGGATGTTTCTGTCAAGATGGGTAGTTATTCTTTTCTCGCATCTCCTATTGTCTTAGGCAATTCTGACATTGACTTGATCCTTGGTATGGACTAGCTGGCCATGAACAAGGCATCGATTGATTGTGAAGCTAAAGAAGTGAAGCTTACTCACTCATCGGAGGACATGATTATATTCGCGGCGCGCGATGACACAATCCGTCTGTTCTCTTTGTATGAAAAGGGTGAGATTAACCCTATTTCGCAAGTCCGAGTGGTCTGCGAATATGAAGATGTGTTTCCAGAAGAGCTGCCAGGAATGCCTCCGCACCGAGAAGTTGAATTTGTTATGGAGCTTGAACCAGGTATTGAGCCTGTGTGCAAACGGCCGTACAAATTGGGTCCAGAAGAGTTGAAGGAACTTAAGAGGCAACTCGATGAGTAGGAGCGTTTGGGTTCAATCAGACCGAGCTTGTCTCCTTGGGGCTGTGGAGTTCTATTTGTCAAGAAGAAGGATGGCATGGACCGGTTGTGTGTCGATTACCGTCCATTGAACAAGAAGACAATTAGAAACAAGTATCCACTTCCGAACATAAATGAGTTGTTCGAACAGTTTAAATGGGCTAAGATCTTCTCCAAGCTCGATCTTAGAATGGGCTATCATCAAATTCGCATTCGTGAAGAGGATATTCCGAAGACTGATTTCACGACTAGTTTTGGCTCGTATGAGTATACGGTCATGTCTTTTGGTCTGGCAAATGCTCCTCCGACATTTTGTCGAATGATGAACTACATATTCTGTCCCTTCAAGAATGAGTTCGTCATGTTGTATCTCGACGATATTCTGATCTTTCCAGAGACTACGGAAGAACATGAATAACATCTCAGGCTAGTGCTTGATAAGCTGAGAGAGCATAAATTCTATGCGGTATTTTCCAAGTGGTAGTTCTGGTTGTAAGAAGTCGTCTATCTTGGTCACATCATCTCTGCCGAGGGCATCAAAGTTGATCCGTCGAAGGTGCACACCATTGTTGACTGGGAGCCTCCACAGAATGTGAAGCAGCTTCGAAGCTTTCTCGGGCTTGCAAGCTATTGTAGAAGGTTCGTTGAGAACTTCTCCAAGATAGCTATGCCTCTCTCAAGTCTTCTTCAGAAGGGTGTGAAGTATGCCTGGTCTCCAGAGTGTCAGTTGGCCTTCGACACACTCAAAGAGAAGCTCACCTCTACTCCAGTCTTGGTTCCTCCTGATGATTCTAAACCTTACCAAGTGTTCTGCGACGCCTCTCTTCAAGGTCTTGGTGCAGTTCTAATGCAAGAGAAGAAAGTGGTTGCTTATACCTCCAGGCAGTTGAAGCCAGCGGAGAAGAATTATCGTGTGCATGATCTTGAGCTGGCAGCAATTGTTCATGCTCTGATGACTTGGAGACACCTCTTGTTGGAACGAAAGGTTGAAGCTCACCGATCACAAGAGTCTCAAGTACATCTTCACCCAGCCTAACCTGAATCTCCAGCAAACTCGTTGGGTGGAAATGCTCCAAGATTTTAATCCGAGCGTTGAGTACACGCCAGGCAAAGCTAATGTCATGGCAGATGCTTTGAGAAGGAAGGCTTACTGCAACAGTCTTATTCTGAAGCCTCTCCAGCCTGACCTTTATGAATCTTTCAAAAAGCTCAACCTTCACTTATTACCTCAGGGATTTCTTGCAAATCTTCAGATCTCTCCTACCTTGGAAGATCAGGTCCGAGAAGCACAACTTCTTGATGCAATGGTGAAGAAAGTCAAGATTGGCATGGCAAAGGGTCTTCCCAAATATAAGTGCTTCAGTGTTGATGCCACAGACACGTTGTTCTTTGAGGATCGTCTTGTCGTTCCGAAAGGTGATCGCAGAAAGGTAATCATGGAAGAAGCTCATAACTCTCTGCTCTCAATACATCCAGGAAGCTCCAAGATGTATCAGGACTTGAAACGGACCTTCTGGTGGACTCGCATGAAGCGTGAGATTGCTCAGTTCGTAAATGAATGTGATGTATGTCGAAGGGTGAAAGCAGAGCATCAACGTCCAGCAAGTCTTTTGCATCCATTGCCCATTCCCGAGTGGAAGTTCGACCATATTGAGATGGATTCCGTCACCGGGTTTCCAAAGTCTAAGAAGGGTAATGATGCCATCTTCGTCGTCATCGACAAGTTGAGTAAAGTGGCTCATTTTCTTCCAGTCAAGGAATCCATCTCCGCAGCTCAGCTTGCAGAGTTGTACACTTCCAGGATAGTGTCTTTGCATGGCGTTCCTATGATGATTTCTTCGGATCGCAGAAGTATCTTCACTTCCAAGTTCTGGGCCACTTTTCAGTCTGCGATGGGCACGAAGATACGATTCAGCACAGCTTTTCATCCTTAGACTAGTGGTCAAGTGGAGAGAGTCAATCAGGTCCTTGAGGATATGCTGAGAGCCTATGTTATCTCTTTTGGCACGAAGTGGGAAGACTGCCTGGCTTTCGCTGAGTTCTCGTATAACAACAGTTATCAAGATAGTTCAGGCAAAGCTTTGGAACACTTTTTGGGAATGTCATATTTCTGTTTTGTTCAATGTTTAGAGATTGGTTCCATGTGATGCGATGAGCCCAAGAGGTTGATTCCTTGTTGTGGCAGTAGAGGGTGAACCCTTCTATAGCATGGTGGTTTTGTTTAATGCTTAGGAATTCATATGTGCAAGTTGTGCCTAGTCAAAATAGGCATGTGGCTGAAATTCCAGTTTAGTGAAAATTACAGTCTAAGAAACTGTTGTTATTTTCTTCCCTTGTAGTTGTGCTTGTAGAAGTTTATTGTTGGGAATCTGCCCGTGTTCTAAGAAGTTGTAGCTTTTGTGTTTCTCTAGATCTCTGTCAATTTTCATTCCATTTGGCTTCCTGTAGATATTTTTTTGGGATCTGTCAAAATGCTTCAGAGCATAAATAGCTAGTGAGAATCTGAGATTTTCACCAAGTCCGTGAAAACTGATATTTTTGTCCAAGTTAGCAGCTGTAGAACTTTCTTGTGAAACTCCTTTGTATTATCTTTTTGCTCATGCTTGTAGAGCTTTTGAATAGCTTCTGCCACATATCTTATTTGGCACATTTGGGTGGATGTAGGTGATTTGCATGTAGCTCTCAAACTGCTATGATGTTGTTTAGGACAGAATGTAAAGTTTTGATGTTTTGATGCTTGTGAGTGCATAGTTGATGGTGTGGTGATATTACTTGCACCACCCCATCCATACTTGTTTGTTTTGTGCTATGGCAACCTCGGAATACCATAAGTATACTATTGGAGTGTGTTGTGATGGATTTGATCCATAGGACTTCATTTCTTGTTTCGTTGTTTTCGATTGATCTGTAGCTCCGTTCGTAACGTTCTTTTTATGTTTTTGCATCGTTTTCACGTGATGCATCTCTTCATGTCACCTAATGCATGTCAAGATAGCTTAGACTTCAGTTCTGTCCAGAAGTTGTATTTTCTTCTCATGCATGTGCAAGTAGCTAGAATAGAGATGCATGTTCATTTTCATCTCATGCATCGTGTGCGTGTTGCATCTTGTTGTGTTGTTGTTCATTTGGATGCTATTCTTATGTTGGGTAGCATCAGGATCAGAGAGCGAGTACGTGGATCCGGGAGAGTACATGCATGACGAACAAGAGCAGTTCCAAGCTGACGACATCACACGCAAGATGATATGACCTTGATTCCATCTCTAGACTTGTTATGCTAGATTCATGTTTCCTTCGTCTTATGTGCGCTGCCTACCAGTGAAATAATTGCCTCCTGATATTGCCATAAAACCCAAACACTTTTCCCCTCCTAGCAAATATTGAATGGCTAAGTAGGCTTGCTCAGCTACTAATGTTAGTGTTGCTAGTTGCAGGTGCAATTGTGTCATGTGATAACATGAGTTTGATTTCATTATGTTAAATCTTTTATTTAATTAATGCACCTATATACTTGGTAAATAATGGAAGGCCTAGCCTTTTGCCGGGTGTTTTGTTCCGTTATTTCCGCCATAGTTTCCGGCTACGAGTGTTTGATTCCATAACTGATCGCGCCTAACACGTTCGGGGTTGTTATGGGGACCCCCTTGATATATCGTGTAGTGTTAAGACTTGTCCCGCAGGACCCAACATTGGTATTAATTTGGTAATCACTTAATAATAATCTGCATAGGGAATAACTACCCCAAGGAATTAATCAATAACCCGGGCCAGTGCTCCTCATGAGTATTGGTCCAAATTGAGCAGACTATGGGGCCACAACAAGGCAACCTGAGGTTTGGTATACCCGTAGTGTGACTCATCCGTCGTGTCCTGAGACTGAGATACGCGGCTCTTATCGGGGTCGTCGACACGACGGGAGGTCCTGCTAGTCTTGTCTTACCTTAGCGATATATCTTGCGTATAGGAATCCCGGTGAAGCTATGGTTCTCCCGAGAGTTGAGGTTTTCCTCTAAGGAATCCGACGTGATCACGAGATTCATGATAGAGGATTACTTTGTGGCCCGTGACTGTTTGTGATGGACTACTTGGAGCACCCCTACAGGGTTTAATCTTTCGGAAAGCCGTGCCCGCGGTATGTGGCAACTTGGAATATTTGTTAACATCCGGTTATAGAAAACTTGAACCTACTCCAATAAAATTGCCAACTGTGTGCGTAACCGTGATTGTCCCCTTCGAAGACCTCTCTTCGTTCGGGAACACGGTGGGGTTATGATTGACGTAAGTAGGTGTTCAGGATCACTTATTGATCAGCTAGTATTCGTCCGCTAGTATAGGCCACATCAATAACTTGTTCTACGTAAGTTAGCCACCGTAAATGCTTAGGATGCGGCAACCTAAACACTGAACCTTCCTTACCTATTAACTTGACTAGTTCTGCCACCGAGGTCATAGATTGTTGAGTCCCCGTGGCTCACAGATTACTTCAACACACCAACAGGTACAGGTACGCCCGACACAGGTGATCCCGATGGCACGCAGCTGGCGTGGTAGTACGATGAGGAGAACGACCGCTTGTACGTGAACTATCCAGAAGATTGAGGTGTGGTCGTTATCGTGGGCAAGCTTGCAGGGTGGCATAGCCTTTCTCGTGTTTTGTAATCCGTAGCAGGAACTACCTGGTCTGAATAAATGTGTGATGTACACTCTGATATTATCTATGAGATGGCAGATGAATCCCTATTTGTCATTCTATTATTATGTATGTGCTATCTTATCGTGCTTGCGAAACGCTTAGATGCGCTTCTTTCCATTTTGGGGCCTCGTTCCCTAAATCGGAAAGGACCGCATCTTAGACGTTACACAACTCTCCTACACTACAAGAGGATCTCGACCTGAGATCCAAGAATGAAAGGGGAAGAGGAAGAGAAAGACAAAGGAGTAAAACTTAGTTTCTTCTTGACAAACGAGTGAAACCAACGATCCTTGAAGGTTGCAAAGAGATGAAGAATGACATGAGAAACAAGCAAGAATGCAATCAAAATTTCGGCAGAACTTCGGTAGGACAAGGGGGAAAATTCGATAAGATAGAAAGAACTTGAGAAGATTCACAACAAACTTACTAAATTGAACAAGGGAATAACATGATCTTGAAAGAACAAGATGGTAGATTGAAGAAAGCAACATCACAAGGCGTGTGTTAGAAAGAATAGAAACTAGCTCTTGGGAAGAAAAGAACGAAGAAGAGATTGAGAGCTACTACCACAAGAATCTTGAAGAACACCTTGAGAATGAAGAGATCTTGAGCCGCCTAACAGATTACTGAACAAGGAGACGAACGAAGAGACAACAATTGAGAAGAATTGATGATGAAAGCTGAAAGCTCAGAATGAAGAATCTTCTGAAATGATGGCCTTCCGAGGATCAAGAATGAAACGAATCTGGAATGCACCGGATAGCAAGGAAGGGATTTCTCATGATCGAAAACAATTCAAGATGATAACCCAAAGCTGAAATGATGAATCTTCCAGAGAATGGACCAAGATTTGAGAAAACACATCTTCGGTATTCAAGGCTGAAATGATGAGGAGAACACCGCCAAGAATAACTGAGACACTCCGAAATAAAGAAGAATGAAAGGTTGAGCCAAAGAGGAGAAACAAATCAAATTGATCTTGAAGATGGAGTATGACTGAGTATGACTGATGAAATTCATACTTACGTCATAGTTGAAAAGAATTAGAGAACTCCGAAAAGATTACAAGAGCCAGATAAGTTCCTGGGAAAAACCTGTGAGTTATGGGCCCACTCAAAGAAACCACCGTTGAACCAATTGCTCAGAAAGAGAGATATTGCACCGGTACAAATGAAAACTAGATGAGGTGAGGCCCTCACAACAATTGAAAGAATTGAAAACAAGAAACTTCTGAGATAACTTGAACACTCCGGATAGAATGGAGAGATGAAAAACAACAAAGGCTTGATAAGAATTTTTCAACATGGGAAAGAATTTAAAGGATGAAAAGGATATGATGACACGGATAACTGAATTTAATTCACCAAAAAAGATAACAAGATTGAATAAAGATGAACACGAAGCTCCTGAGAATCTTCCCAATGAATCACCGGATAGGACATGGAAGAAAAGGTAGCGGAAGCAACAATGAAAAGAAAAATCTTGGATGAAAATTAAATCACTGAGGAAAAGGGTGGGCGGGCGAGAAAAACAAAGACAACTTGGGATGGATGAGAAAAAACTCCGGAAAGAAATGAGAGAATGATCTTGCAAAATTGGAAAGGATTGAATTCACTTGAAGGGAAGCACACCGGACGATAAGAACTGACATGATGATTGATTAAGCAAAAGGATTAGCACTCTCATAAAAATATGAGAAGACCCCTGGCAAAGATATGAATTCACCATTTGACATCGAAGCAACTCGAATTACCATACTCCAACAAAACAAAGGGGTGAGGCTTACGAAACAAGCCAGAACAAATTCATGAGAGAGATTTCGTCCGATATTTTCGTGGATAGATTCGCACGGGCTCAATCCTTACAGTAGTCATCATGTACAAGGCAGTGCACATGACATACGAAGCGTCCCCGAGTCGTAGCAAGCTACAAGTACTCTTTAAGACCCAACGAGAATCACTGTAAGTCGACCGTGAACAAACGAATCTACTAGATTTCGAACCCCAACCTAACATCATGCATTTGTTGGAAGATTGTCCTATAAGTAACTACTTGAATTCCCCCCTAAGAACTCCCAAAAATTTTGGTCATGCAATCTGGTCCACGGATACAAGGAGTAATATATCACTCAACTCCTATACTAACCCGTCTAGTGTATCACATTTGTCAGCACATAACCAGAATCTCATAACTTCATCTATTTCACACACTCGTAATCACAACGATACTAAGTATGGTTATTCATCTGGAACTCTCTACACCAGTACTGGGGAAGCCGAACTCCTCTCCCACTACTAGTATTGAAGCAATTTCAAACACCTTTCGTCCTGAGATACTAAGAAATCTGAATGTTAACTATGTGCTCGAGAATCCCCTAGAGCTCAACTCCCCGGAATAAATCAAGTCAGACAGGAGGCACCAAGACAGAACTCCATCACATCGACATCATATAGATTCCAAAAATATCCGCGTGATCCTAAAAAAATTGAGTGAGAAGAGGAGAAGGATTAAAATTCCTAAGTCGTGAACCTCACGGGAGCATAGAAGAGGAGAAAAAAGAATCCTACTCTCCGATATATAACTAGACTCAAAGCAATTTTTACTAGACTCGACTCGGCCAACTTCGATCAATCAAGGGGGCTCCTAGGTCGGTACTGCTCTGATACCAACTTGTAACACCCAAGATGAGATCCTATCCTTATTTTGGCGCGAGGGCCTCGACAGGGATAGAAGCGCATCTCGTTGTTTCGCAAGAATGGATATCGTTATAAGTACATGTACTGAAGAGAAGAGTATATGGAATTGGCATACACTCGCCACAAGCTACATAAGAGTCACATCAGTACAATACATAAATATCATGAAGAAGAGCAGGGTCCGACTACGACGAAAAACAAACGAGAAAAGAACGACGTCCATCCTTGCTATCCCAGGCTGCCGGCCTGGAACCCATCCTAGATCGATGAAGAAGTAGAAGAAACTCCAAATGAACAATCAAAACGCTCACGTCAAATAATCCTTTACCTGTACCCGCAACTGGTGTTGTAGTAATCTGTGAGCCACAGGGGACTCAGCAATCTCATTTCCAAACATATCAAGACAATCAAAGCTTAATAGGTGAGGTATGGTTAAGTGGTGAGGCTGTAGCAAGCGACTAAGCATTATATGAGGTGGCTAACTTACGAGTACAAGAATAAAGAGGGGGAAGATCTACTCATAGCGGACGTGAACTACTGATGATCAAATGAATGATCCTGAACACCTACTTACGTCAAACATAACCCCACCGTGTCCTCGATCGGAGAAGGAACTCGCGAAAGAGATAGTCATGGTTACGCACTCAGTTGGCATATTTTAATTAAGTTAACTTCAAGTTGTCTAGAACCAGTGCTAAATAAAGTTTCCACGTTGCCACATAACTGCGGGCACGGCTTTCTGAAAGATTTAACCCTGCAGGGGTGCTCCAACTAGTCCATCACAAATTATGACAAGCCGCATAGATATCCTCAATCACGAAGCTCGCGATCTCGTCGGAGACCTTAGTGGAAAACCTCAACTCTGAGATTACCCAAAGCATCACCGGAATTCCGATGCACAAGATATTTCGTCAAAGGTAAAACTAATCCAGCAAGGCCGCCCGACGTGTCGACGATCCCGATAGGAGCTGCGTATCTCGTTCTCAGGACAAGACGGATAAGCAAAGCGTACGGTGGCCTGATAAACATCACCCGAGTTGCCCCGGGTTGGCCCCGCACGATGCTTTGTTTTGGACCAGCACCATCAGCACTGGCCCTCCCTGTATTATGTTGAATTACTCCTCGGGTAGTGCTAACTCCCTATGCTTTCAGTATTAACAGAATTATTATGTTGGGCAAATATAGTACCAAAGTTGGGTCTTGCCAGACCAGTCTTAATCTAAAATGAATTATTAAGGGGCTCCCCATAACAACCCCGATCGTGTTAGGAGCGCTCAATTATGGAACATAACACCGGTAGCCCAAACTAAGGGGGCAAAGGTGGAACAAAACACCAGGCTAGAAAGGCCGAGCCTTCCACCTTTTACCAAGTATATAGGTGCATTGAAATAAATAGCATTAATAGGGTGATATAACAAGGAACTCATGTTATCACATGGAAGCAACTGCACATGCAACTAGCAACGCTAACACATGGTTAAGCAAGCGGTAACATAGCCAATCAGTGGTTTGCTAGGTTGTGAACAGGTTGGAGGTTTTCATGGCAATGTTGGGAGGCTGATATTTAACAGGTGGTAAGCAGCGATACATAATGATAGAAACGATAAACTAGCATGGCAATGCTAGTAAAGGTATCTAGGGAAATGGTCATCTTGCCTTAGATCCCGCTTGGAAGAAGAATGACTCCATGAAGCAGACGAACCAATATAGTCGAACGGGTCCTCACATTCTGACACGCTTGCGGAACTCTAACGAGATAAAGAAAACCGGAAACAAGAATCAACACACGATATTCACCACACGATGCACAACACAAATGATGCATGAGCGGTTTAATGCAAGGCATGACATGGCAATTCACAACAATCAAACACTACACATTAAGTGAAATTCAATATGCAACGAGTTGCGTATTGATGAAACTCCACATACGAATTATTTAGTTCTATCCCGATTAGGTACACGGCAATATTAAATGTTAGTAAACATGGAAAGAGGTTAAGCGTTATTAAACTACCTATCTAGGCATTTCAAATGAGGTCGGAAATGGCATATATCATCTTCGAGATGACCCCATACGTTAATTTATAATTCTGTCCAGATCTAAACTAACACGTTTGAATATTTGCTAAACGGAAAAATAAATAGGTTCACGTGATTCTACGCATCGTTCCAATCAATTTACACATAGAGAACATCTCCAACGGAGCTACGGTTCAAAACATACGAACACCGCAAGATATGCTGGCATGAATGCAATATGTGTGCAACGACAGTCACAAGCATTCCAAACCAAGAAGGCAGCAACATATTATGAAACTACATGAGATTCTAAGCAAGTTTCATGTAGGACACGATCAAAACGGAGCAACGGTTCAATAACTATGAGCTAAACAAGAAATCACTACAATCTGCCCAAAACAGCAACATGGCCTTTTCTACGCCCTAAAACAACGAGCTACATAATCCAAAATGCTCAAACAAGACATGAGGCAACAGTGGTCAAGATTCTCTACAACATACTACTAATAATGTCTAACATGGATGCATGGATCACTAGGAAAATAACTCCAAAAATGGCATCTCACACACAGTTTCAGATTTAGTGGAAATATCAGTTTTGACAGTGCAATTTTCGATCTGAAGGCATATTGGCAGCAGCAAAACTATATTCTACAAGACTCTGAATGGCATGAAAATTTACAGCATGATAAATAATCTTAAGGAAAACCTGAAGTAAAAACAAAACCAAAATAGGGGTGAATGGGATTCGAACCCCAGAACTCTTGGTTGCAACCTAGCAGCGCTAGCCAGCTCGGCTATGCACGATCTCTGAGACAAAATGTAACTGCATACTAGACTACACATTCATCAGAACAGATCTGAAATCAAAAGAAGCCATCGGCCATGGCTGTGAGCTTCTCACCAGCGAGATCGGGAAGGACAGGGGCAGATTCTCTAGCAGCGGGGGCCAGGTTGGAGCTTGGGGACGGGGCGCTGGGTCGCGGATCCATCCATAGGGCACTGGATCCGGACGAAGTTGGGGCGGGGTTCCACCGCACAGAACTCTATCGATGCCATGAGCGCACTTGCACCTCCTGCTCTCCCTGGTCTCTTACAGAAAAAAGACAAAGTTGCAGATATTAGAGGGAGCAGAGGAAAAATGGAGGGAGGAGAAGAGAGGGCAAGGGGGAGGCGCAGCCAGGACCTGCTGCACTCCTGCGTTGCGCATGCCAGCAGATCAGGGGGGGCGAAACTGCAGCTCGGGGAGCTTAATTGCTCGTGGAGAACTCTTGCATGAGAGCTCCTTCCCCGTGTTGAATGTTGCGCCTACTGCTGCGAGAGGATGAGGGAGGCCGGGGACGGCGGTTGCGTGGGCTGGGGCCTGGAGGCGTCTGCGGGGAGCGCTGGAGGCTGCTGGTGCTCGACGACGGGTTGGGGCATGAGGGCGCACGAGGGTGCCGTGGCAACTCCTGCAGATGATGGCTGCAGAAGATTGGATCGGGGATTTTGAGTGGCTGCGAGGGGATTAGCAGACACGCAAAACAAGACAGGTGGAGTGCGGCGGTGGTTAGGAGGATCCCTAGAAAATAGGGTTTGGTCTACCTTTAGTAGGGGTCTATTTATATAAACAAAGCGGGTTGGGTTCAGACCCTTCGATCTTGATTGGATGGTCAAGAAAGATCGGTTAGGAGAGCCAATGGACACATCGATGGAGGTTTGCAGTAAAACGGGGTTGATCCGGATCCAACGGTCACGACCGCCGGGTTCGGGTACCGGGAGGTTGTCGGACTAGGCTGCGCCTAGGTCAGTGCACTGTGCAGAGGGGCTAGGCGGGGATGAGAGGGAAAACGACAACCCGACGATAGACAGGCGCGTGCGTGTGTGGTCAGACTCAAAACGGGCAACGACGAAAAGTGGAGAGAACCGGCAATTAATGACGGATGCAAGTTTTGAAAACTAACGGCAACGGAGTGCCGATGCAATGCAAATGATGCGCATGATACGATGATGATGCAACAATTAAAATAATCACACAACAACCACGGAATAAAAGGGGAATCTTCTGGAGCATCGGTCTCGGGCTGTTACAGAAAGGCTCACATCAATGAGGACAACCATATGCAAGAGAAAGCAAAATGATAGATATTTTGTGAGGAGTAGGGATTGCCATGCAACAGATGCACATATGAGCTAAGGTAAGCTCTCCAATGGAACTAGTGGGGGTGCATCCAACTTGCTTGCCCATGAAGACCTAGACCTCATTTGAGGAGGATCACCATTGGAATATACAAGCCAAGTTCTATAGTGTAAGGGTCGCCGCATAGTTATGCATGAATGATAATCTCTATGGAGTACAAATATAACAATGGAGTACGAGTGTGGATCTTACAAAAGGAATAGTAGTGTTGCCCCCTTCTCTCTTTTTATTTCTTTATTTCTTTTTTTTGCCTCTTTGGCTCTTTCTATTTATCTCTCATTTGTCCTCTTTGGGATCTTTTCATGTGTCCTCTTTTGGGATCTTTAAGTTTGTCCTCTTTGGGATCTTTTCCTCACTTAAGGGCAACACTCTATGTTTTATAAGAATAAAAAGAAGATATTCACACTTTATAATAAGTACTCAACATAAAGACAAATGAAAACTAGCATGATGTATGCAAATGTATGCCTCTGCCAGTGTAGCAGGATATGCAATGAAACTAGCGCATCATGTAGCAATAATAAGGGCAAGGCCCAACTAGCATGCGGCTCCTCGATCAAGCAAAAGCATGTATGACATGAGGATCAAGTCATGAGATGGTGGATCTTGTGTGGCAATCTATCTCGGAAAGGCTATGGAAATACCTTAATAGGTAGGTATGGTGGCTGTTTTGAGGAAGGATATAATGAGGCTTATGATGAAAGAGCATATCATGCCAAGGGTTTGGATGCACCGATGAAGTTTGCACCAACACTCAAGATGAGAAAGGGAAATGCACGGTACCGAAGAGGCTAGCAAAATATGCATGGTGGAAGTGCCCATAATCGAATACTCACGTTAGTCAGAAGAACTCATGCACGTATTATCGGTAACTCTCTATATAGTCAGGAGATTCACAAAGAGACAAGTACCCCGAGGAGGAGTGTTTGGGTGTTTGGTTATCCTTGCGCATCCTCGAGCCATGATAACATGAGGGTACTCTATATATTACAACCCCTAGAGAGGTTAGCAGTCCATCTAGTAGCTAGAGTTCTCAACTAATTTTTTTAGTTTTTGAAAATACACGCGGATTTGCCAAAATACGACACCTATCACTAATAGGCTCAATCTCTTGACACCAATAGTCCAAACATTACTCAAATCAATACCTCAAAACTATTGCAAGTTACTACTATACTTAAATAGCAACCTCAATTACCTACTCATGCAAGACACACAACTCAGTGCAACAAGCCAACTCTCTAAACAAGATAAGCATAATAACACAAGAGATTTCCAAAATCAACCTAAATAAAAGCTCTTAAAAAGATAAACCATGAAAACTAGGAGCTAAGCATGACAACACCTATGAAAAGATGAAGAACACACAAAAAGATAAGCATGAAATTCTATGTTGTGTTCTAGGGTGGAGTGGGGCGTGTTTTCTCTCTGAAACAAAGAAGGCTAGGTTCCAAATTTTTATGAACAGCAAGCAAAACTAAAACAAACTAAAAAAGTAAAGAGCGGGACGCTCCAAGCATAGCACATAACATATGAAGTGATAAAAATATAGCAAGGAGAAGGGTGAACTGATGATTGTTGATGTAGAAGGGGATGCACGGGGGCATCTCCTAGCACTCCCCGGCAATGGCGCCAGAAAAATGCTGTTGACATGCAACTATTCTTGACTTGATGCCTCCACGGCAACGGAGCAAGAAAAGAGCTGCTCCCAATTGCTCAACAATTAGAAATTGTCTTGCAATAGCCCACCAGCGCGTGGGATCGAGGCAGTTTTCGAGGGTAGAGTATTCAACCCGAATTTGTTGGTTCGCGGGACGGGAGGGGAAAGTATATTCTCAAGTATTAGCGGCTGAATGCGTCAGATTCAACCACACCTGAAAGATTAATGTGTGCAAGAAAAGTGTCAACAGCAAAATAGTATGATAACAACGGTGCGAGAAACGATCTAGTGACTAGGCAGACTATTCCTAACTGTCGTATCAATGGCGCCAGAAGTTGCCCGTGGACGGGAAATATTGTTTCCCGGCAATGGTGCGAGAAAAAGTATTGTAGCAGGTAGCAGCCGTGCAACGAGTAACAGAAGTGGCAAGGAACAGCAGTAGTGACAGCATTAGCAAGTAGCAACAGTAGCAGCAGTAGCAAGTAACAATAGCAGCAATAGTAGTAACAGCAGTCGCAGCAGAGGAAGTAACAGTAGCAGCAACAGTAGTAACAGCAGCAGATCAAAACAAGTAACAGCAGCAGTGGGACAAACTCGTAGGCAATGGTTCGGCGATTCGTCGGATGACATTCATCATGCAACACTTATAACACTGAGAGATATGTGGCTTGCTCCTGTTCGTCAATGTGATGTAGGCATGCATTCCGTGTGTAGTCATACGTGCTTAGGGAAAAGAACTTGCATGACATCTATTGTCCAGCCCTCCCGTGGCAGCAGGGTCCAAATGGATACTACGGGATATTAAGGTTCTCCTTTTAATAAAGAACCGAAACAACGCATTAGCACTTGGTGAACACATGAACTCCTCAAACTATGGTCATCACCGGGAGTGGTTTCGGTTATTGTCACTCCGGGGTTGCCGGATCATAACACATAGTAGGTAACTACAACTTGCAAGATCGGATCTAAAACACACATATATTGGTGACAACATAATAATTTCAGATCCGAAATCATGGCACTCGGGCCCTAGTGACAAGCATTAAGCATGGCAAAGTAGTAGCAACATCAATCTCAGAACATAGTGGATACTAGGGATCAATCCCGTCAAAACTAACTCGATTACATGATAGATCTCATCCTACTCATCACCGCCCAGCGAGCCTACGAATAGATTACTCAGGAACGATGAAGAGCTTTATGGAATTGGAGAGGGAAGAAGGTTGATGATGACGATGGCGAGGATTTCCTCTCTTCGGAGCCCAAAACGGACTCCGGATCTGCCCTCCAGATGAAGAACAGGATGTGGCGGCGCCTCCGTATCGCAAACGCGATGAAATCTCTCTTCTGATTTTTTCCGGGATGAAAGGGAATAAATAGCGCTGGAATTGGGGGCGGCAGAGCCACGTGGTCCCACAAGCTTTGTAGCCGCCGCCAGTGGGGGAGGCCGCGCCTACAGGGCTTGTGGCCCACTGGCCCGTCCCCTCCGGTGGATCTTTGCGCAGGTATTTTTCATATTTTCCGAAAATATTCTCCGTAAATTTTCAAGACGTTCCGAGAACTTTTATTTCTACACAAAGACAACATCATGGCAATTCTTCTGAAAACAATGTTAGTCCGGGTTAGTTCCATTCAAATCATGCAAATTAGAGTCCAAAACAAGGGCAAAAGAGTTTGGAAAAGTAGATACGATGGAGACGTATCAACTCCCCCAACCTTAAAACCTTGCTTGTCCTCAAGCAACTCAGTTGACAAACTGAAAGAGAAAGAAAAACTTTGACAAACTCTGTTTGATCTTGTTGTTGCAACTATGTCTAACTCACAACCAGAATTTCAGCAAGATCACAAGTTAACCACATAAGCAAGTGACACATAGGTCTCACGGTAAACTAATATCAAAGTCATAATTAGCTAGCGAGCAAATAATAATGAGTTTCGGATACCAACAATTCAATCAAAACAAGCATGAAGCAATATGAATAGGTGGTATCTTGCTAGCTCTTTCTGAGACCGTAAAACATAAATGCAGAGCACTTTCAAAGATCAAGGGCTCACTAAACATTGTAATTCATAGCAACGTAGATCCAGTCATAGTCATACTCAATATCAATCAAAAGCAAAGCATAAAAATGACAGAGGTGCTCTCTAATTGGTGCTTATACAAGAGGAGGATGACTCAACAGGAAAATAAATAGACAAGCCCTTCGCAGAGGGAAGCATTGATTTGCAGAGGTGCCAGAGCTCAAGCTTTGAAAACAGAGATAATAATTTTGGGTGGCATGCTTTCATTGTCAACGCAATGACCAAGAGTTCTCAATATCTTCCATGGTACTCATGCTATAGGCGGTTCCCAAACAGAAAAGTAAAGTTTTAACTCCCCCACCACCAATCAATCACACTCCACGGCGAGCCAAATCCTCGGGTACCGTCCATACTAACATCAATCCGGGGGGAGTCTTGTTTTACAGTTATGTTTTCGATTTAAGCGTGGAACTGGGCATTCCAATTACCGGCCCCTTTCTCGTGAATGACAGTGAATAAACACATGTCGAGGATAACACGCCTAACATGGAATATACCAATAGCCCCCTGTCACCACATGAGCGGTTCGGGCATGCAAAACAGATTATTTCTTGAAGGTTTAGAGAATGGCACAAGCAAATTTACTTGGAACGGCAGGTAGATACCGCAAATAGGTAGGTATGGTGGACTATCATGGAAAAACTTTTGGGTTTATGGAAGTGGATGCACAAGCAGTATTCCGCTTAGTACAAGTGAAGGCTAGCAAAAGACTGGGAAGCGACCAACTAGAGGGCGACAACAGTCATCAAGATGCAATGAGTTTGACTAACATTGAGTGCAAGCATGAGCAGGAGATAAAACACCACGAATACGAACATCATAGAGGCTATGTTGATTTTGTTTCAACTACATGCATGAACATGTGCTAAGTCAAGCCACTTGAATCATTCAAAGGAGAATACCATCCTATCATACTACATCATAGTCATCTCAAAATCTATGTTAGCATTCAAGACAAACCATTATAAGCTCCTAGCTAAATAAGCATGGCATCAGAAACTATGATCTCTAAGTTGTCATTGCAAACATGGTTCTCTCACAACAAAGCTGCATCTGGGATGACAAGCTAGTCATATTTACAAAAACAAAATAGATAGAGTTCATACCAGCTTTTCCAGTCTTAGTCACTTCATCATATATCATCATTATTGCCTTTCACTTGCACGATCAAACAATGTGAACAATAATAAGAGTGCTCGTGCATTGGACTAAAGCTGGAATCTGCAGGCAAACACAAAGGAGAAGACAAAGTAATATGGCTCTTTGAAAGCTAAACAGGTATGCATGCAAGAGCCACTAAACATTGTAACCAATATCTTCTACCTTGACCCAAAGAAAAAGAAAACTATTTACACGGGAAAGCTCCCAACAAGCAAAAGAAGAAAGGAAAATATTTTTGGGTTTTCTCAAAAGGACACAAAACAAGAAAACAAGAAAACGAAAATAAACTAGCATGGATAATACAGTGGCAAAGTGTAAACACCGGCTAACAAAGTGAAAGCATAAGCATGAATGTAAAGTCGGTGAGAACACGTACTCCCCCAAGCTTAGGCTTTTGGCCTAGCTTGGTCTACTCCCAAGGCGGGAAATAACAAGCTCCGGGATACTCCGGAGCGGACTGTGGATGCCATTGTTGTGTGAGCTCCTGTGGCTCCCACTGATAAACTGGCGTCTGGTACTCGACTAGCGGCTCGGGTACAGGCACTTGTGGTTGGGCTAAGCCCCAATATGCGTAGATGTCCGAGGGCATAATAGTGTACCTGCCTGCATGAAGATCGAACAAAGAAGGAGCAGGCAAAGTAATAGTCTCTTGAGTACCCTGACTAAATACCAGGTTATAAATCATCCGTCTACTAGCATCTCTATCCAGAAAATCATGGCGAACCATGCTGTCGTAATCCAGATATTTTTCAGGAAGAAGCATTTCTTCTTCATCGCGAAGTCTAATAGGTATATCAAAGCGTCTAGCAAGACGAGTAGCATAGATACCTCTATAGACGACACCTTTGGAATGGTTTGTGTTCAACCGCTGAGCTACTATAACACCTAGGCTATAAGTCTTATCGTTGTAAAGGCCTTCGCGCAAAACCGCAAGGTCTGGAGACCTAAGTGATCCAGCCTCCCCACAGCCAATCAAACATTTTCCCACAAATAATGAGAAGTACAGAAGCACAGAAAAATGTATGCTAGCAATTCTAGCGCGAGACACTCCTCTCTCCTCTCCAACAGCAATAGTACCTATGAAATCCTCCAAGTCCCGTGAACGAGGATCGTGAATATCCCCAACATAAGGTAATTTGCATGCATTGCAAAAATCATGTAGTGTCATGCATTGGGGGATATCGTATAACATGAACTCAACCATAAGAGGATTCTTCCTCGGATAAAAGTTGAAGCTTTGAATGAAAATATTGGTGAGGATGAGGTATTGTGGGCACTTATCTGCAACGAACGCGGTAAGACCTGCGTTCTCCACCAAGTAATAATAGTCTTCATAAAGCCCAGCGGCGCGCAAAAATTCATCACTTGGCCACTCGCACGCTCGAACTTCTGTGACTCGAGGAACCACGTACTTGGGGTGGTTCTTCTCATCCTCCTTGGGGTTATGGCTTGAAGAGCCTCTCAAGAACCTCCTCATCTTTTCCTTCTCTAACTCTGGAAAATTCTGAATTTTTTAGAGACTTCGAAAGAAAAGTGAGTAAGGATTAACCCAACTTGTAGCAACTACTCCTACTAGTGCCTAGAGACTGTATCACGCGCTAAAACTACTTGGGACCAGCTAAAATCAACATTTCAAGCTCAAGAATAGGGTCACCAAGGTAGCAAGAATACGCAAAGGGTAAAGCACTAGAGTAGAAACTAATTGGAACAATGGAGGAGTCACTTACCAAGGAGTAATTTCCCCAAAACGGTTCGGAGAATGGTGATTTGCGCAAGGAGATAGAAAATCACAACCAAATGAGCAAGAACACGGGTTTGAGCTGTGAAATGATTTTTTATGGAGGAAGAAGAAGAGGATGGGAGCTGGAATGAGTGGAGGGGGTCCTTGTGGGCCCCACTAGCTTGGTAGCCGCTTTCAGGGGCGAGGCCGCGGCTACAGGGCTTGTGGCCCACTGGTGTGGCCCCTAGGTCAGCTCTCAGTCCCAGTAATTTTCAAAAATTCTAGAAAAAATCATATTTTATTTTCAAGACCATCGGAGAACTTTTATTTTCGGGGTATTTTTCTCCGGGACGCTAAAACAGAAAACAGGAAAAACTAAACTAAATCTATCATTTTTCTTCTAAGCAACAGAAAGTGAAAGCGTAAAATAGAGGTATGTGACTGCTTGATTCATCCATTTCATGGTCATCGAAAGAAATCCGTCAACGGGGTTGATCAAATCCTCATGAAAAAACCTTTTCAAATCGCAAAAGGAAACGGAGAATTGTCGAATAGCCACTAAGTCACCTCAATGGGGATATGAATCTCCCCAACAAGCAAATCATACTTCATCTTGACACGAGGAATAGGGCATTCAAAGCTCCCAATAAGAATCGATGAAGTTTTTTCGATAGCATTGATGCAATGTACTTGATATTGTTTCTTCGGAAAGTGCACTGTATGCTCATTACCGTTGACATGGAAAGTGACATTGCCTTTGTTGCAATCTACAACAGCCCCTGTAGTGTTTAAAAAGGGTCTTTCGAGGATGACAGCCATGTCATCGTCCTTAGGAATATCTAAGATAACAAAGTCTGATAAGATAGTGGTGTTAGCAACCACAACAGGCACATCCTCGCAAATGCCGATAGGGAAAGCAGTTGATTTGTCGGCCATTTGCAGAGAAATTTCAGTGGGTGTCAACTTATCCAGTTCAATTCTACGATAAAGAGAGAGAGAGAGGCATAAAACTAACACCGGCTCCAAGGTCACATAAGGCAGTTCTTACGTAGTTTCCTTTAATGGAGCAAGGTATAATGGGCACTCCGGGATCACCAAGTTTCTTAGGAGTTCCACCTTTGAAAGTGTAATTGGCAAGCATGGTGGAGCTCTCAAGATCTGGTATCTTCCGTTTATTAGTCACGATATCTTTCATGTACTTGGCATATGGAGACATTTTGAGCATATCAATTAACCGCGTCTGCAGAAAGACGGGTCTTATCATCTCAATGAAGCGCTCAAAATCCTCATCATCCTTTTTCCTGGATGGCTTACGTGGAAAGGGCATAGGTTTCTGAACCAATGGCTCCCTCTCTTTACCATGCTTCCTAGCAATGAAGTCATTCTTATCGTATCTCTTAGGTTGTGGGTTATCAGGATTAACTGTAGGTTCAATCTCCACATCCTTATTGTTGCTAGGTGGAGCATCATTATGAACATCGCTGTTGTTAGAGCATATATCTCCATATGTGGTTTTGGTAATTGATGACAATTCCTATGGACTAATGGTTGCCTTAAGTTATATTTATAGGATTTGTCCATAGGCACTTCTTGAAGTCCATCTGTTGGGTTCAAGGAGTTTATATGATGACCAAGATGGTATTCAAGGTATTATCCAAAGAATGGTCATAGAGACACTAGGTTGATCAAGATCTCAGACAAAGAGTAAATCAAGATGATCAACACACAAAGCGTATAAGATGTACCGAGAGGGATCAAGTGATCCCATGGTATGGTAAGCATTGTCCATTACGTGTTTGTGTACTAACCCATGGTCTTTGTGAGACTCCTATGTGGGGGTTAGGTGTGCTTCCATGGGCTTGCGTCAAAAGGAAGATCTCATACAACTCATGAAGGATGACGTCAAGTGGTGATCGTCATCAAGATTGTGGTGTGCAAGTTCAAGTGGATCAGCACGGATATATCATTGAAACTATTGTTAATGATCATGTGTTGATAAGGATAAGCTCATGTGATAACAAGGACAAGATCAAGATAAGAATTCCTGGGCACTACATGCTTGATTCTTGTGGATGTTCACATGGTGGACAAATGAAGATGAATACATAAGCTAGGCTTTCCACATTGTGTATGGGAGAGCTGCTTGAAGACTTCATCATGTCTTGCTTTCAACTTGAGCCAAGAAGGAACAACAACATCAAGCTCAAGTGAAAGGGCTAACTCAAAGGTATCAGTTCCTTTGACGTTAGTGGTGCGGAGTGATGATCAGTGAATAAAAGTATACACTCAAGTATGGATCATCGATACCCCTTTTATAATTCTTGAGTCTTTAGGGATCCCTCACTATTAAGAGGGGATCACGGGTTTTGTGATGAACTTTCTCAAACTAGATATCCACTGTTCTGCTCTTACCACATCTCCACTGCTCTGTTGTTATCAGAAAACAGAACCAGTGCCTCGGACATCCGACCTCCTCCGGACGTCCGAGGCCCGTACATCCGGCCTCCTCCGGACGTCCGTGGCCCGGACATCCGGCCTCCTCCGGACGTCCGACCAGCTTCGGAAATCCGGAACTATGCACCAGAGAAACTTGAGCCATATAACTTGGACTTCCGGCTCCCTCCGGACGTCCGAGGGCCGGACGTTCGACCAGCTTCGGAAATCCGGAGCTTTGCACCAGAGAAACTTGAGCCATATAACTCGGACTTCCGGCTCCCTCCGGACGTCCGAGGGCCGGACGTCCAGCTTCAGAAATATGGAGCTTTGCACGAGAGAAACTTGAGCCATATAACTCGGACTTCCGGCTCCCTCCGGACGTCCGAGGGCCGACGTCCGTCCCCTTTCGGAAATCCGGAATCTTGCACTAGAGAAGTTTGAGTCGACTAACTCGGACTTCTGGCCTTCTCCGGACATCCGGTCCCTATTCAACTCCACAGTGGTTCCAGATATATTTACAGCCCTCGGACGTCCGACCCCTGTCGGACGTCCGACCCCTTGTGGACGCCCGGACATCCGTGAAGTGCCGGATGTCCGACCCCTGTGTGACTTAAAGTGTCCCAACGGCTGTTTTTATCTCTCCACTATAAATACCCCCCTCCCACTTCGTGAGAGGGTGCCCCAACACAGCCTTATCCTCATAAGAACTCATTTCTACCTCACACACATTTGCTCACACCAAATCTTAGATCCCAAGAGCATTTGTGAGCCCCTTTGAGAGTTGTTCCAATCAAAAGATAGATCGTCTCCCTCTCGTTCTCTCAACCCAAGCTATTTGAGATTTGAGAATGTTTTGAGCATTCCCCGTGATCTTGTTACTCTTGGAGGTTGGAGACTCCTAGGAGGTAGGAGTTCTTCGGAGAGGAATCAATCCTTGTGATTACCCCTCGGAAAAGTTTGTGAGGGTTTGGAATCCACCTCAAAGGCTTACCACTAGTGGTTGAGAAACGCCTTTGTGGTGTTATCTCAAAGGGAGAATAGGGTGAGCCTTCGTGGCGTTGGTGTGCCTTCGTGGTAACATCCACCTCTCTAACGGTGACTAGCTTCCCTCCAAGGAAGTGAACATCGGGATACATCTTCGTCTCAGTGACCTTGGTTATCCTTACCCTAACTCCTTACTTGTGGTTTACTTGTGTTACTTGAGCATACATACATTGCTTATTATTTGTGCTCATTATATTGTGTTGGCTAATTCTTGTACAAGATTAATCATTCAAGCATACCCTCTATATCCACACGTTCATACTTGCAGCCTTTGATATATCGTGTGATATAGTGTGATCTAGTATCTTGTGTTGTTCACCTACTTGTCGTGTGATATAGCTCAAGTAAGTTTGTGTAACTTACTTGTGCTTGTTAGTAACTGTATTGTGTCCATCTTGGTAGATCGTGTTGTTTGATACACGTTGCAGTGCCTAGTGCATTTAGGATTTGTGCTTGACAAGTACCCTCTTAGTTTATTTCCGCATTAGTTTCAAGCCAAATCCGATGAAGTTTTTAAATAGCCTATTCACCCCCCCCCCTCTAGGCTTCATCGAGGTCTTTTCAATTGGTATCAGATCTAGGTCTCTCTTTAATTAGGTTTCACGACCTAGAGAGTATCGATGTTGATTATTGGATTAGTGCACAATGGCACCTTTGACTTTGATGGCACAAATTATACCCTATGGAGAATCCGTATGCTTCATCACTTTCGGGCCATGGGCCCAAATACTTTACGAATTGTTCTTGTAGGGATTGCCAACAAAAAGGATGATGCATCTTCATCTACTAATGAAATGTATCTTGATTGTGAGGCTTTTCTTGCCATTCATTGAACCATAAGTCCTAAAGTGTTTAAGTCTATCTCGACTTGCAAGTCAGCTCATGAAGTTTGGACTAAACTTGAAGATATATATGGTGGGTCCAATCTTGATGAAGACGATATTATGATGAAGGAGTTGGTGCATGAGCTCTTCACTCTTTTCGATCATAAAGAGTCCACCACTACTTCCATATCCGATTGCTTGCACACCTCAGCATCTGCAATCTCCCAAGGTAATGACATGGTGAGTGAAGAAATATATGTTGATGAAAATGTCATAGCCTCTATGGACATGAGCATATCTAGCACCACACATAGAGTAAATTATTGTGCTGATAGGTCATGCATTTCACCTAAAGAACCCTCGACAAATGTCTGTGGTGATATGTCTGCTCTCCCGTGTCCTCTTGATCAAAATATCTTGTTTCTTCCTAGTTGTTCTATGACTAATCATTTAGGGGAAATCAAGAAATATGAAGTACTTTTGACTAATGAAGAATCTGATTCACCAAAAGAATCATCATCAACTCCTCCAGTTCACATGTGCCTCATGGCAAGAGGTAATATTGAGGTATCATCTTCCCTCTGCAATAACGATGATATTTGCGATGAGGATGATGATGATGACTTGACTGAAAATATCTATGTGATCAGTAAAATTCTTCATAAAGCTAAAAATAACGCTCTTCAAAGGTTCCAAGATGTTCTTGCTTACTTTGAAAATTGTAATGATTCACTTAATCATGAACAAGCTAAAAGTGAACAACTTGAATATGAACTTGAGAAGAGTCATCAAGCATGTAGAGACTTAAGATCTTCAAAAGGAGAGATTGAAGTTGCTCATGATAAACTTAAAAGGGATTTTGAGGTCCTTCCCCTTGAATGCAAGAATGTCAAGGGAGAGCTCGTCAAAACCTCTAAGATATATGAGGAGCTTCAATCTACTCATGAGAAGTCTCTAATCGCTACTTACTCCTCTCATATTGTTGATGATACTTGTACATCTAACCCTATCTCTTTTGAAGTATCAACGTTGAAGGAGAATGTTGAGCTACGTGCTCAACTTGATTTACTAACTGGCAATTATGGGAAGTTGGAAGAAAACCATGTAATGCTCACAAGCTCTCATGCCGAACTTCTAACATCCCATAATGTGCAAAATTAGCTCATGAGGCTATCATCACCAAGGTAACATCAAGTGAGCCTCGTGTGGACAATGGCACTACTTCTAGTCAAAGTACTATATTTCCATGTGCTAGTCCTCGTAATTCGTCTACTCATAATGTTGCTACCTCGTGTGATGAATTACTTTCCTTGCCTTGTTGCTCTAACATTGAAGCTTACACTTACTCTAGTACTTGCATTGATACTAACCGTCCAGAGGAAATCGAAGAGCTCAAGGCCCAAGTCACTTCTTTGAAGAAAGAATTGGAACAGTGTCATGAAGGGATGTCCACACTCAACAACGTCCTGTGCGAGCAAACATCTCCGAATGACAAAAATGATGTTGGAGTAAACTCAAACAAGAACAAGAGGGGCCTAGAACAAGTCAATAATTCGGCCAAAATCATTTGCTTCAAGTGCAAAGTTAAAGGGCACCATGTTAGATCTTGCTCTCTGAAGAGGAAGTCTCAAAGTCACAAGCAACAAGGGAAGCGGCCACAAACTCAATCACATATTCAGCTACAAGTTGAAGGAAGGCCTCTTCCCAATAAGACCCAAGCCAACAATCCCCGAGGTGAGAAATCAATTGGGAAGAAAGCAAAGGGTAGATGTTTTTACTTATGTCGTGAGAAGGGTCACGTCGCTTTGTCTTGCACAAGAGGTAACTTATCCAACCCAATCACTATTGATGATATCTATTCCCTTGGGAAGGATAAGGTTGGCAATGTGTTTGCCAAGTTTGTTGGTACTCAAAATGGTGTCAAGAAAAGAACCATTTGGGTTGCCAAGCCTATTGTGATTAACCTCTTAGGACCCAACGTAGTTGGGGACCAACAAGCTCAAACTTGATCAATAGGTGACTATGGAGGACATTAGAGACTTGGATACATAATGAAGAATTAAGGGGTATTCATCATTCATATTATCTCAAGCCAAGTCATTCGGATTATTGAGTTTCTATCTTATATCCAATGTGCCTCCTTACGGTAACTTATACTTAAACTGTTTACATTGTTAGGTGCTTGCCCTTTGCATGTTGTGGTTTTGTACCTTGCATGCGTTTGTATATGTTGTGCTTCCAACTTGCTTATCTTGAGTAATCAAGTATGTGTATGTTGGTTTGCATATCATGTACATGTGAGTCTTGCATTGAGCCTTTTTGCATCTTGTTTGTATTTTTGTTGGCTCTTGTGAGAGATTAATGGATTATCCCATTGTGGGGGAGTTATGTGCTTTGCACACCTCACAATCCTATAAATGTGTATACATGGGGAATACCACTTAGTTTTGATATTTCAAGATTATCTAGTTTCTATGTGGTATGTCTTACTCATGAGAAATTCAAATTCTATATGGTCCATTAAGTATCTCTTGTTGGTTTTAATTTGCCACTTGTTAATATTGTTGGTTTCTCACATTATGGGGGAGTAATATGCTATGTGCATATTACAAAACTAGAAAATGTGTACATTTGAGGTGTTGCCACTTAGTATTGATATTGTAAATTATCCTGTTCCTAGGTTGCATGTTAGCTCTACAAGTGTCATTTGCTTGTGTTTTATGGGTAAAGATGATCTTGGATATATTTGCGATCTACCAATGAGTATCACTTCCAAAATACTTCTTGTCCTTGACAATTGGTATTCCCACCATGTGATAGGAATTGCTAATCGTCTTTACATTGGATTTTGTGTTTCGTTTGTCTTCCTTGCCTCTTATGGATCTATTTTAACATGTCTAGTGTTTTTATAAATATAGAGAAAGTGATGATCCCATCGTGTGCATTTTGTATTTAAATGCAAATTCTATATAATGCACGTCCCTTGGGGGAGCTATCCTATTTTCTTTAGAACACTCTCTTTATTCACCCATCATAAAATCTTTTGATCCCCATCAAGTGTGTGTTGATGGGAGGCAAGTCTTGCTCTTTATGATGCTTTGTGCCATCATGAAAATCTGTCGAGGGCTTGGTTTGTTGGAACCTAGCTCTCTTTTGGAAATTAGATACCTCGTGTTTGTTTTCCTTCAATTGGTTTCTTGTTTCCTTTTATTTGGCATGTGTCAATGGATATCTCATTCCTTGAGGTATCTTTTAGTTGATATCCTTCAAGTGATATTTCTTTTTTTAGGATCTTATTATCACTTGATACCTTGTCTTTTGGTGACTTATCAACTTTGTGTTGAGTTGATTCTTGAGAGTCTTGAGCATGCATATCTACTATATACAACTTCTTTTGCTTGCTTTCCTTCTTTGACCCAATATATAAGGAAAACTCCACCTTGTCATAAATTGGGTAAAGTGTGCATGAAATTCAAATTCATATCTATATGCACATATGTATGTGGAGTTTGTCCTATGTATTGCTGGTTTTCTAACTCTTTGGTCCCAATGAGTTTGGGCACCATTTTGTTTGTTTTGCTGTTCCAGGAACAACTGGAGATGCATTGGATGCTCGGCTCACCTATAAGGAAGGTGTTGAGACCATGTGATCATTGGAGCCAAGTTAGGATGATCAAAGAACAACTATCTACTACATCAATCCAATGTTGTCTCGGTAACAAGTATCCACTTCATGCATTCTTTTCTTGCAAAGGCCCCAACCTGTCTTTTCTTTTCCAGGTTGCATCATGGCATGAATCTCTTGATTCGTTCTTGTAGTACTTGTTTGCTATCTCAAAGCATCCGAACGATGATGTCTTACTACTAGTTGGGATGTCTTTGATGTTCGCATGTTGGAAGTTCATACTATACAATAAGAAAATATTAGGCCATGTGCTATGCTTCCAAGCAAAAGATCTCATTGATATATCTATGACTTCCTTTTGGATATCTAGTTTGTTCCTTCTTGTAACCATTTCGTGTGTATATCCTTCTTTGTGGATATATATCATCATGATTGTCTTCTACTTAGAATATTTTACACATGAGAGAAGTTACATCTCTAATTGATATCCTCTTTTCTTTCACGTCCATCGTTACATTTCCTTTTTCAGTTTTTGGTGGCTTCGTCAAAGGATTTGTTTTGAGTGCGTATCTTATTTTCCTACATCTTGATGCACTCCTTGGCCGTGAAGATTATTTTTCCTCATGCTTGTCTTCATGAGGGTTTTGCCATTTCAATTAGTATCCCTCCTCTTGATAAGGTTCTTACTTCCTATCTTCACAATGGATTGTCACAAGCGTTGGTTCTTATTTTGTTTATTATTAAGCTTGTGAACCCATTTTCTAGTATGTGTGTGTGGGAATGATATGTCTTGCACTTTGTATCTAATTTCATCAAGACTATGTGATGAGTAATGCTCATCCTTATCTTAGTCTTCTCAAGTGCTTTGCCATGACACACACACATTACTTTGGTTGAGCTTATTCTTAAGTTGCTTCCTTTACATGTTGCTCAACCATTTGTTTTGTGCAATTGATATGCTTATTGTCTCATTTATCTTCTTGCACTCGTTGTGTGTTTTTATTAATTTTGGGGGAGCAACGATCCTATTTTGTGCACCTGTATCAAATACAAAAATCTCGTATTAGTGCACAAATCATGGGGAGCTTCTCTAGTTTTTGATAAAACACTCTTTTGCCTTTATCATAATATCTTCTATTCATGTGGTTCGAAGGACCATATGATTGTTTGTTCCATCTGGAATCTTTTGATTGCTTGCCTCTATGTTTGTATGTCTTTGTGGCATACGATCCTTTTATTTGCAATCTTTGGGTCCTCAATATAGTGTGTTTTCCTCCAACTACTTATCATTGTATTTGTGTATTTTTTTGCACTCATTTGTTGAGAAGTGCACACTTTTTGGAGGACCACCTACTATATTGGCTTTCTAAACTTTTCGTCCATTTTTGCAATCGATGCCAATGGGGGAGAAGTTTAGAGAGTTTACTTTGGATATGTTTAGAGGGTTTTGCTTTTATTGTGTAAGCATTTACATCTTGCACACATGCATTATTACCTTGTATGTGTGCGCTTGGTTATGCTTATTTCCTTATATAAACTCTCTTGAAGTGGTTCTCTTCAATTACCAAAATGGGGGAGATTGTTAGAGCATATATCTCCATATGTGGTTTTGGTAATTGATGACAATTCCTATGGACTAATGGTTGCCTTAAGTTATATTTATACGATTTGTCCATAGGCACTTCTTGAAGTCCATCTATTGGGTTCAAGGAGTTTATATGATGACCAAGAAGGTATTCAAGGTATTATCCAAAGAATGGTCATAGAGACACTAGGTTGATCAAGATCTCAGACAAAGAGTAAATCAAGATGATCAACACACAAAGCGTATAAGATGTACCGAGAGGGATCAAGTGATCCCATGGTATGGTAAGCATTGTCCATTACGTGTTTGTGTACTAACCCATGGTCTTTGTGAGACTCCTATGTGGGGGTTAGGTGTGCTTCCATGGGCTTGCGTCAAAAGGAAGATCTCATACAACTCATGAAGGATGACGTCAAGTGGTGATCGTCATCAAGATTGTGGTGTGCAAGTTCAAGTGGATCAACACGAATATATCATTGAAACTATTGTTAATGGTCATGTGTTGATAATGACAAGCTCATGTGATAACAAGGACAAGATCAAGATAAGCATTCCTGGGCACTACATGCTTGATTCTTGTGGATCTTCACATGGTGGACAAATGAAGATGAATACATAAGCTAGGATTTCCACATTGTGTATGGGAGAGCTGCTTGAAGACTTCGTCATGTCTTGCTTTCAACTTGAGCCAAGAAGGAACAACAACATCAAGCTCAAGTGAAAGGGCTAACTCAAAGGTATCAGTTCCTTTGACGTTAGTGGTGCGGAGTGATGGTTAGCGAATAAAAGTATACTGACGGGGTCATAGTCCTAGGGTAGGGTCATAGGCCTGCCGTACAGGTCCTACGCAAGGACTACCCCACACAAAGGACAAGACCCTAAGTCTACCCCGACTGAATCAAGGAATCCCCATTATCCAGTCGGCAAGAGGTCCTATATCGTCCAGTCGGATACTAGCATTCGGAGAATACCAAGCTAACCGACTGGATACACTCGGTACATCGTAACCTCCCTGGAGGGAAACGGTCGTACGTTTCCGGGTGCATTTATTAGCATTTAGAGCATACGTTACCTGTAATGTATGCATTCAATCCCCACTACTCCGCCCTTATACCGGAACCGTTGTGGAGGGCAGCGCACTCTATATAAGCCACCCTCCCCCACTGGTAGAAGGGTTAGAAAATCATTGTATTCCATATTACACTCGACAACCAGCTCCGAGAGCTCTGAGACGTAGGGTTGTTACCTCCACCGCAGAGGGGCCCAAACTCATACAACCTCGTCGTAGCTAGGACTCTGCCCATCTCATTCGTACCCTACACATCTACTGTCAGGCTTATACCCACGACAGTTGGCGCCCACCGTGGGGCAGGCGTCTAAGCGACTTCCGGCGAGTTTGCGATTTCTTCCTTTCGTCATGTCGTCCGGTGGAGACTCGAGCATGGGTCACCAGATCTTCTTCGGAGCTCTCTCCTTCACCATCGACGATTCGGCGTGGCTTCGGGAGGCACCTCTCGACGTCGAGGCGCTTCCCCGTCGCGGGGCCACACACTTCCGTGCCGGCGCCCGCGGCGTTCTTCTTCTCCAACAATCGGCTCCGTTGTCGACCTGCACCTCCATCATGCGCCGCAACAAGCGGTCCCACCGTCCGCGTCTCCAACGTTGGGTGCAGCATGCCCGAGCGCGTCAGATCGCGTCTTCTCAAGTGGCAGTTCTTGACTCCGTTGTGGTTGCCCCGTCGGCCCAGCACTCGGACTCGGTTCCGACTGACTTTCCTTCCGAGTATGCGGGTCACGGGCCCGCAGCAAAAGTACACATGGCCAACTCCCACGAAGATCCCCGTCAGGCTGGCCGAAACGAGCGCGAGATTGGCGAAACGTTCGGCGCACGTCGTCCACCTCGCCGTTCTGCTAGTCGGCACACTCGGCGGAGCAATGTGGAGCTGTTCCGCACACCTCTCCTCAACTTGGCTGCAGCTGCTAAAATAGCCGATTCCCTCCAGCCGACTGATTCAGAAGCTGGCAGAGGGATCGAGCAGATCCGAGCCCTGTTGCACACGGTGCAGCAGCAGAATTCGGCAGTCTCCCAGTCGCACAACCGGATCTATAACAGCTCCGTCCACGCGAACACGCATCGGTCGGTTCACAGCCCTGCATCCCATCAGCGCCACAGGGGAGGCAGCCGTTCCGTGATCCATGAAGATCGCCGCCGCTCACGCACCCCTCCGCGGGGTAGGCCCTATGGGTCCTGACATCATGATGATCGGCGTTCAATCAGCGACACTTACGATCCAAGACCTGACGCAAGAGGACGTATCGCCCAGCGAAGAGTCGACAGAGGTCGAGCCCACCGCGATGGTCGCGATATGGACCGTCCGAGTGGAAGCAGGGCCATCGTGTCTGGTCCGAGTGTTTTAGTCGAGCCATCCGCTCGGTTGACATCCCGCCCAACTTCCGATTGGCGGCGGGAATCAGTAAGTTTACAGGAGAGTCTAAGCCGGAAACATGGTTGGATGACTATCGAGTGGCAGTCCAGATCGGAGGAGGGGACGGCCATGTCGCCATGAAGCACCTCCCTCTGATGCTCGACGGCTCGGCGCGAGCGTGGCTGAACCAGTTGGCCCCCTCAAGCATCTACAGTTGGGCATATCTGGCCCGAGTGTTCGTCAAGACCTTCGAAGGAACGTGCAAGTGCCCTGCTGGCCTTGTGGAGCTCCAGCACTACGTCCAGAAGCAGAATGAGCCCCTGCGTGACTTCATCCAGCGCTGGACAACTCTCTACCACACGGTGGAGAACGTCACCGAGCATCAAGCAGTCTGCGCCTTCAAGGCAGGCGTACGGTACAGAGAGCTGTACCTAAAGTTCGGTCGAACGGGCGACATCTCCATGAGAAAGATGATGGAGATAGCGGCTCGCTATGCAAACGGCGAAGAAGAAGACCGCATCCGGAGCGGTAAGCACAAGACAGTCGGCGATGTTGACGGAGGTAACACTCGGAAGCAGAAACAGAAAGCTCCGCCCACACCGCAAGCAGAAGCTGCAGCCGTGACCAATGCCAAGTTCAAGGGCAAAGGAAGGCGCGGTTTACCCCCAAGAAGAAGCCGTTCAACAATCCCATCCTGGACCAGCCTTGTCCGGTTCACACGAAGATGGACGAACAAGGCAACCCCATATACGCAAAGCATACCACTCGACAGTGTCGTCTCCTGATCCAGGGGTTCAGCGAGGGACAACCGAGTGAGAAGGATCCTGAACAAGATGAGGAAGATAAGGAGGATCCATTCCCCCAAGTCCATGCAACCCTGATGATCTTTGCTGACGTCGAGAGCAAGAGCCGACTGAAGCTGGTGAACAGAGAGGTGAACATGGCCACCCCTTCCAACCCCAAGTTCCTCAAATGGTCCCAGACTGCGATCACCTTCGACCAGTCAGATCACCCGGCACATGTACCCACCCCGGGAAGATAGGCCCTGGTCGTCGACCCGGTGGTAGAAGGAGTCCGACTGTGCAAAGTCCTCATGGATGGCGGCAGCGGCTTGAACATCATGTACGCCGACACCCTCAAGGCGATGGGCATCCCGATGTCCAGACTCAGCGAGAGCAGCATGCAGTTCCACGGAGTCGTTCCTGGACGGAAAGCCAAATCACTCGGCCAGATCGCGTTGGACGTCGTTTTTGGATCCGACAAGAACTTCCGCAAGGAGAGGCTGACGTTCGAAGTGGTTGACTTCTAGAGCGCTTATCACGCAATTCTGGGTCGCCCCGCGTATGCGCACTTCCTGGCCCGTCCGTGTTACGTGTACCTGAAGCTGAAGATGCCAGGCCCGAAAGGCGTGATCACCATCACAGGCAATCGGCAGCGGGCTGAAGAGTGTCTGCAGCAGGGATCAAGAATCGCCGACCAGCAGATGGCCGTCCTCGAGCTGGACGAGTACAAGAAAACAGTCGACCCCGCCGACCTGATGCGCTCGAAAAAGCCAGCTTCATAGTCTGCATTTTAGTCGGCGGGAGAGACGAAGAAAGTCAGCATCCACCCGACGGACGCCACTACTGCACCGACGAACATCTCCACCACCCTCGATCCTAAATAGGAAGGTGAGCTCACCCAATTCCTCCGTGAGAACTGGGACATCTTCGCATGGAAACCCTCTGACATGACAGGTGTACTCAGGGAGTTGGCTGAGCACCGACTGCACGTGGATTCCACGGCTCGGCCTGTCCGAGAACGCCTGCGCCGGTCCGCCGCGCACAAGAGGAAGGCAATCGGGGAGGAGGTGGCCAAGCTGCTGGCAGCCAACTTCATTTGCGAGGTTCACCACTCCGAGTGGCTCGCCAATGTTGTCATGGTGCCCAAGAAGGACAAGTCGCTCCGAATGTGCATCGACTTCAAGCATCTCAATAAGGTATGCCCGAAAGACCATTTTCCGCTCCCCCGCATAGATCAAATTGTCGATTCGACTGCGGGTTGCGAGCGTCTGTCGTTTCTCGATGCCTACTCGGGCTATCATCAGATCCGTCTGTATGGTCCCGATGAGTTAAAGACAGCCTTCATCACCCCATTCGGGTGCTTCTGCTACATCACTATGCCTTTCGGTCTGAAGAATGCAGGAGCTACCTTTATGCGCATGATCCAAAAATGTCTCCTCGACCAGATTGGTCGCAATGTGGAGGCATATATGGATGATATCGTACTCAAGTCACGCAAAGGTTCCGACCTGCTGACTGACTTAGCAGAAACATTCGCCAACCTTCGTAGGTACGATATCAAGCTCAACCCAGCCAAATGTTCATTCGGTGTTCCCAGCGGAAAGTTACTCGGTTTCTTCGTTTCGGAACGAGGGATCGACGTCAACCCCGAAAAAATCGGGACCATCGTCCGAATGGAGAGGCCGGTCAGAATACAAGATGTTCAACGGCTCACAGGTTGCCTAGCGACTTTAAGCAGGTTCATCAGTCGACTCGGCGAAAAAGCACTTCCTCTGTACCAACTCATGAAGAAATCAGATACCTTCGAGTGGACAGACGAAGCCCAAGTCGCATTCGACGACCTCAAAGTCCTACTTTCCACCCAGCCGGTTCTTACTGCTCCGCTCAGTAAAGAGCCCCTTCTTCTATATATCGCGGCTACAAATCAAGTTGTCAGTACTGTTCTTACAGTCGAGCGAGAAGAAGAAGGCAAAGCATACAAAGTTCAGCGGCCAGTGTACTACGTCTCTAAAGTCCTGACCCCTTCCAAGCAGAGGTATCCCCATTATAAAAAACTTATCTATGGGATCTATATGACTGCGAAGAAGGTGGCTCATTATTTCCAAGACCACTCGATATCTGTCATTTCTGATGCTCCGTTGTCGGAAATTCTCCACAATGGAGACGCATAAGGCCGAGTGGCGAAGTGGGCAATGGAGATGTTGTACTGTGACATCAAGTTCGAGGCCAAGAAAGCTATTAAGTCTCAAGCCCTGGCTGACTTTATAGCAGAATGGGTAGAACAACAACAACCGACCCACATCTACTCGGCTCATTGGACAATGTTCTTCGATGGGTCTAAGATGTTGAATGGCTCCGGCGCTAGTGTTGTGATCATATCACCAAAGGGCGACAAGCTCAAGTACGTGTTGTAGATACACTTTGATTCCTCGAACAACGAGGCAGAATATGAAGCTCTCCTCTACGGATTGCGCATGGCCATCTCACTCGGCGTCCGTCGCTTGATGGTCTATGACGATTCGGATTTGGTGGTCAATCAAGTGATGAAAGAGTGGGACGTCGGGAACCCCACCATGACCACATACTGCAATGTAGTGAGGAAGCTGGAGAAGAAGTTTGAAGGTCTAGAGCTCCACCATGTTCCAAGACTGAAGAACCAAGCATCTGACGAGTTAGCAAAACTCGGATCCACTCGGAGACCAGTCCCGAGTGACGTCTGCCTCGAGCACCTCCACCTCCCCTCAGTCAAAGAAGATCCTTTCACAGAGGAACCGATACAACCCAAGAGCACAACAGATCCGACTGAAGTCGATGTACCTGCTGTGGTTGATCTGGTCATGGAGATTCTGGCTGTCATTCCCGATTGGACAGTGCCGATCATGGCATATATCTTGAGGCAAGAACCTCCAGAAGACGAAGTCCAAGCCAGGCAGATAGTCCGCAGATCGAAGTCATTCACTGTCATTGAAGGCCAATTGTACAAGGAGAGTATCTCAGGCGTTCTTCAACGATGCATCTCCCCAGAGGAGGGGCAGCTGATTCTAAAGGATATTCACTCGGGGACCTGCGGTCATCACGCCTCTTCGAGAGCAATCGTAGCCAAGGCATTCAGGGCTGGCTTCTTTTGGCTGCAGGCTAACGAGATGGCTAAGGATATGGTTGATCGATGTGAGGGCTGCCAGTTTTACTCCAACAAGTCCCACAAGCCAACGTCTGCGTTGAAGACGATCCCTCTTGTGTGGCCGTTTGCAGTGTGGGGATTAGATACAGTCGGGCCATTCAAGACAGGCCAAGGTGGATACACACATCTGTTGGTGGCAGTCGACAAGTTCGAGAAATGGATCGAAGCAAAGACCATCAAGAAGCTCGATGCTTCGACAGCCGTCAAGTTTGTCAGGGACATCATCTTCAGATTCGGTGTACTTCACAGCATAATTACGGACAACGGGACAAACTTTGACTCGGACAGATTCAAAGGGTTCTGTACAAGCCAGGGCATCCGAGTGGATTTTGCTTCCGTAGCACATCCTCGGTCCAATGGACAAGCAGAGCGGGCAAACGGGCTTATTTTGCAAGGATTGAAGCCCTGACTCCTGCGAGAGATAGGACATGCCGCTGGCGCTTGGGTTACCGAGCTACCTTCAGTGCTTTGGGGACTTCGAACAACCCCGAACAGATCTACAAGGCGATCACCGTTCTTCCTCGTTTATGGAGCAGAAGCGGTCCTTCCAAGTGAGTTGCTACACAATGCGCCACGAGTCGAACTCTTCTCCGAAGCCGAAGCAGAACAAGCAAGGAAAGACAGAGTGGATCTTCTGGAAGAGGAGCGCGAGATGGCGTTAACTCGCTCGACCATTTATCAACAAAATCTGCGGCGTTTTCATGCACGCCATGTCAGAAGTCGGACGTTCCAAGCAAGCGACCTGGTGCTCCGAGTGGATCAACAAAGACCCCACAAGTTGGCTCTGGCCTGGGAAGGACCCTTCATCATCTCCAAGGTGCTGAACAACGGAGCATACAGACTCTACAACATTCAGAGGGAGACAGATGAACCGCGTGCATGGAACAGAGACCTCCTGAAGCGCTTCTACACGTGACCGTCGACTGAAGCGATGTAAAGAACAAGTATTGGCGAAATAATATAAAGCAGATTGAGTTTTTTGCAGGTTCAAAGTTCTTCCGCGGTCGCAGACTCCGGTCTCAAAAAAAAACTTAGCTCTGATCCAGAATCACCTAAGTATTAACTTTCTCCGAGTGTGTACTTAACATCACACTCGGGGGCTTAGCCGCGATCCAGCATCGCCTAAGTATTAACTTTCTCCGAGTGTGTACTTAACGTCACACTCGGGGGCTTAGCCGCGATCCAGCATCGCCTAAGTATTAACTCTCTCCGAGTGTGCACTTAACGTCACACTCGGGGGGTTAGCTGCGTTCCAGCATCGCCTAAGTATTAACTCTCTCCGAGTGTGCACTTAACGTCACACTCGGGGGCTTAGCTGCGATCCAGCATCGCCTAAGTATTAACTCGCTCCGAGTGTGCACTTAATGTCACACTCGGGAGCTTAGCTGCGATCCAGCATCGCCTAAGTATTCACTCTCTCCGAGCGTGCACTTAACGTCACACTCGGGGGCTTAGCTGCGATCCAGCATTGCCTAAGTATTAACTCTCTCCGAGTGTGCACTTAACGTCACACTCGGGGGCTTAGCTGCGATCTAGCATCGCCGAAGTATTAACTCTCTCCGAGTGTGCACTTAACGTCACACTCGGGGGCTTAGCTGCGATCCAACATCGCCTAAGTATTAACTCTTTCCGAGTGTGCACTTAACTTCACACTCGGGGGCTTAGCTGCGATCCAGCATCGCCTAAGTATTAACTTTCTCCGAGTGTGCACTTAACGTCACACTCGGGCACTTAGCTGCGATCCAACATCGCCTAAGTATTCACTATCTCCGAGCGTGCACTTAACGTCACACTCGGGGGCTTAGCTGCGATCCAGCATCGCCTAAGTATTCACTCTCTCCGAGCGTGCACTTAACGTCACACTCGGGGCTTAGCTGCGATCCAGCATCGCCTAAGTATTAACTCTCTCCGAGTGTGCACTTAACGTCACACTCGGGGGCTTAGCTGCGATCCAGCATCGCCTAAGTATTAACTCTCTCCAAGTGTGCACTTAACGTCACACTCGGGGGCTTAGCTGCGATCCAGCATCGCCTAAGTATTAACTTTCTCCGAGCGTGCACTTAACGTCACACTCGGGGGCTTAGCTGCGATCCAGCATCGCCTAAGTATTAACTCTCTCCGAGTGTGCACTTAACGTCACACTCGGGGGCTTAGCTGCGATCCAGCATCGCCTAAGTATTAACTCTCTCCAAGTGTGCACTTAACGTCACACTCGGGGGCTTAGCTGCGATCCAGCATCGCCTAAGTATTAACTTTCTCCGAGTGTGCACTTAACGTCACACTCGGGAGCTTAGCTGCGATCCAGCATCGCCTAAGTATTAACTCTCTCAGAGTGCGCACTTAACGTCACACTGGGGAGCTTAGCTGCGATCCAGCATCGCCTAAGTATTCACTCTCTCCGAGTGTGCACTTAACGTCACACTCGGGGGCTTAGCTGTGATCCAGCATCGCCTAAGTATTCACTCTCTCCGAGTGTGCACTTAACGTCACACTCGGGGGCTTAGCTGCGATCCAGCATCGCCTAAGTATTAACTCTCTCCGAGTGTGCACTCAACGTCACACTCGGGGGCATAGCTGCGATCCAGCATCGCCTAAGTCTTAACTTTCCCCGAGTGTGCACTTAACGTCACAATCGGGAGCTTAGTTGCGATCCAGCATCGCCTATGTATTAACTCTCTCCGAATGTGGACTTAACGTCACACTCGGGGGCTTAGCTGCAATCCAACATCGCCTAAGTATTAACCTTCTCCGAGTGTGCACTACACGTCACACTCGGGGGCTTAGCTGCGATCCAGCATCACCTAAGTAATAACCTTCTCCGAGTGTGCACTTCACGTCACACTCGGAGGGAGCTTAACAGCGATCCAGCATCGGCTGTTTGCCTTTGGCTTCACCAAGAAATGCCAACCAAAAACTCGAATCAACATTGCAACAGAAGAGCAAAAATCGGATTCCAAAATTCTCGCAAAGATAGCTAACTCGATGCGGATCAAGTTTACCCGCACCGATTTAAAAGTGTGACGGCCAACAGAAGTGGCCAAAGTACCTTACAGATAAACACTCAGTATACCGAGGATAAAGTTTCTTACGTGTCAGCTGGGCCGGCACCAGGACTGGAGGGCTCCACGAAAGTGTCCAAGTCGATTCCGTCGGCGATGCGGGTAGCACTCTCAAGGAACGTCTCCATGAAGTCTTCGAATCGAAGCTTCTTCGTGTTGGCGACCTTCAGCGTCTTCAGTTTTTCCTCACGCACCTCCTTGCAATGGACTCGGACCAGGGACAGAGCAACATCTGCACCGCAATGAGCTGCAAACTTCTTCCACGACTGCACTCTGTTGGGAATCTCCGCCAGTCGACTCATCAGGTTCTCCATCTCCTGCCGCGACTCATCTTCTGGCCAAAGCTCCTTGTCGATTCGGCCGACGACTTCTCTCAGTCGACCGATGAAAGGACCAACTTTGCCCACGCGGATGTGCGCACGGAGCAGATCCCGATTGGCGTCGTCGCCGAGTGGAACGTTCTCAAGAATCGAACGCTCCACATCAGCCGTTTCAGCTTCGGCGTCAAAGCAAAAATCTGCGAAGCGCCGAGTGCTACGCGCATAGCACAACCATTCGGAAGAATAAGGACTTACCAGCCAGACGCGTCATCATCTGCCAAGCCCAGTCGCTCACATATTTCTCTTGTGCTCTGCATCATTTGTTCAGCACGTCCATCTGACTCATCAGCGCAGTCCTCTGCTTCCCCATCCTTTCCACTTCCTCAGTCAACACCTTGTTCACTTCACGCGCCTGCTCCAATGACTTCTCCCGTTCCGCCAGAGCTTCCTTCATGCCGACCATTGCAAGCATGGCCACATCAAGTTCACCAGCGAACTGATTCCTCTCCGCCTTGAGAGCCTCATAGGCCGTCCCCATTTCACAAGTTTTCTGCCAACAAGAAACAAGGGACAATCAGAAAGTTGAACAGTTAACAGTCTAAGTTCTTCAGACCCGTGCCGACGCAAGCAGTCGACAGCGGTCTCGGGGGCTACACCCAGTGGGTTCACTAAGAGTGACCCCACTGGCATGCACCTCAAGCAGGCCTGCCCTATTGAAATGCATGTTATCACCTACGCCTCCGAGTCCAATACTACCCGACCTGAGTACAACTTACTCTCGGGGACTCTTACCGTAAGTGCACTCCGACTGCAACAATTACTCGCACTCGGTAATCCTGTTTACAGACACAACCAAACTCAAGGCAAAGTGTATAAAGACAACTATCGGTGCAAGCACTCGACAGAAGTCTCGGGGACTACACCCACTGGGTTCACTCAGAGTGAACCCATTGCAAACAACAGCTGATATTCAATAACACTCAGTGGGCTACAGGGGAAAATTAAATACTTACTAGACCACTTACTCGGATATCATCGCGCAGCTCCAAGCTCCACTGGTACAAGGCCGCAACTGAGTCATAAGCCCTCTTGGCTTCTCCAGCCATCAGCTCTGCCTGCACCATGGCCCCCTTGGCCGCTCCCACCTGCTCCTCCGGAAGACGCCGGATGCTGAATTCAGCATTCGACGAACCTGGAATCGTCGGAGGTTCCCGAGGCATCCCAAGGTCCGCCCCAGTCGGCTCCTCCCCCACCAGCACTGGTTCAGTCGGTGGCGGCACTTCAGTCGGCGGGACGTTGGCGGCGGGAGCGGCAGCAGGAGGAGCAGCCTCAAGGACAGGCTCCACGGAGGGGTCGGCCCTCCCCTGGTCGTCCTCGTCCAGGCAAATCGCCCCTGACAAGTCGAATGACATGACGTCTCAGGAAAAGAAAGAAACAAGCCCTATGATAGAATTGGAGACGCGATGGGATAAAACACCCGACTCTCCTACAACACACCTGGCTGGGACGAAACGACGTTCTCCGTGTCCATGGGGTCGTCCCCTTGGCGGGCCGGAGAGGTGGCAAAGGTAGCGACCCTGTCGAGTGAAACCCATTCGACCTGTAATCAGGAGTTCACTCGGATAACAGAAAGAGCCGAAAGCTAGATACACTTACGTGGAGGTGACAGGGATAGCCACCCTCATTCGCGGCAGAGCCTTCCGAGGCTTAGGCCCACTTGGCTTGGGCGCCCTGGAAGACTGGCCCGCGGGCTCAGCGGCGGCGTCCCTGACCCTCTTGGTGCTTCGAACACTCGGGACCACCGGAGCAGTAGGCGGAGCACTCGACGACGCAGGGGGAGCTGAGGGGACGGCGGGCTCGTGTCGACGCTTGGTCCGATGCTCTGGTCGTGGAGGTGGCGAGTCTTGCTCCTCATCTTCTTCCTCTTCCTCGCTGTCCTCCTCCTCTGATTCCTTGCTGTCGGAGACGTATTCGGCGCTCTCCGCGCTGCCCTCCTGGCTGCCTTCCTCCTCTTCCTCCTCTGGATTCCCATTCGAGACGGGGGAGAACCAGTTGGTCCACGCCTTCATAAAGTTCAGTCGGAAACATTAGGCATCACACGGAGATATAAGCAAACGACTGGAATTAAGACAGTTCAATGCACTCGACTAGTGCCACTCACCTGATTCGGTGGGGGATGATCCGCGCTGTAAGGCTTCACTCGGCGAGCTCCTTTGGGATACTCACAGGGACCCGTGATTTGGAGCACCCACGAGGTTACCCTCTCCTCGGTCACGCCCACCACGTTGGTCCGAGTGGAATCTTCGGGCCTCGTGTAATGCCACATAGCATGGTCACAAGCCTGCAGAGGCTGGATTCGCCTACCAAGGAAGACTTCCAGCAGGTCTATACCGGTGACCCCCCTCCTGACGACATCCACGAGTGCCTCAACCAAAGGTTGGATGCCGTTCTTCTCGGCCTTCGAGAGCGCAAGCTGCTTAGGCGGGGCGGGGCGGTCTAGGATAAAAGGAGGCAGCCCAGTCGACGCGTTCGGACAAGCGATGTCCTGGCAGTAGAACCACGTCGACTGCCAGTTCCTAACCGACTCACTCAACTGGAGAGCAGGATAGCTACTCCAACTCTTCTTCTGGAATCCTAAGCCTCCGCAGAGCTGGAGGAGGTGAGTCTTATCATCCGACTGGCTAAGTCGTTTGATAGTCTGGGATCGGGCGGAGAAGATGTGTTTGAACAAACCCCAATGGGGGGACAACCGATGAAACACTCGCACAAAACAATAAAGGCGGAAAGATGGGCGATGGCATTTGGAGGAAAGTGGTGGAGTTGAGCCCCGAAGTGGTTCATGATGCCTTTAAAGAAGGGATGCGGGGGCAAAGAAAAACCTCTGTGAACATGGCTGAGGAGCAGGACGCGCTCCCCCTCCCGAGGCGCTGGCTCGACCTCGTCGTCCGCCGGAAGTCTCCAGGACTTATGCACGAGCATTCCGTGCTCCACCAACTCCAGCAGATCTCCCTCTGTCACCGTAGAGGGAAGGAAGTCTCCTTGGATCCACCGCGCCGGCAGCGGCCGCTGCCGCCGCTGAGCAGGCGCCGCCGCCTTGTTCTTCTTCTTCCTCGCCTCCATTTTGCTGGTCTGACCCTTGGTCATGGAGGCGACGGCGAACCCTCCAGAGGGAGGAGAAGGAAGGAGCGTAGGAGCGCAGGGGGTGGCGAGGAAGACGGAGCAGGCGAGAGCGAAAGATCCGGCGAGCGTAACGAAGAAGCCTCGCCGCCCAGATTTAAATAGGGTTCCGACTGGGTCACTGGCGGGTGGCCTCGAAACCTTATCCGCCCGACCGGCCGCGGCGATATCAGTGGAGGACTTGAAGGCGCGAGAATCGAGGCGTCAGGCGCTACTCGAGTGCGCTGACGTCGTCCCCGCTGAGCGCGCGGAACCCGAAATTTGAGATCCCGGAAAATCCGCCATTGTCAGTTGACCGGTCGTGTCAAAAGATGCCGCGGAAACACTCGGCTCCTGATAGTCGGTTTCGCAAGCACTTCCACTCGGATCGTTGGTCAGAAGAGGTAAAATGGATAGAGGCAAGCAACGCCCAAGCCGAATATAATCCAGTCGGATCCGAACTTCAAGCACCGCTTCATTGTTTCAACCCCAATCCATTCGGGGACTAATGATGGGGTCATAGTCCTAGGGTAGGGTCATAGGCCTGCCGTACAGGTCCTACCCAATGACTACCCCACACAAAGGACAAGACCCTAAGTCTACCCCGACTGAATCAAGGAATCCCCATTATCCAGTCGGCAACAGGTCCTATATCATCCAGTCGGATACTAGCATTCGGAGAATACCAAGCTAACCGACTGGATACACTCGGTACATCGTAACCCCCCTGGAGGGAAACGGTCGTACGTTTCCGGGTGCATTTATTAGCATTTAGAGCATACATTACCTGTAACATATGCATTCAATCCCCACTACTCCGCCCTTATACCGGAACCGTTGTGGAGGGCAGCGCACTCTATATAAGCCGCCCTCCCCCACTGGTAGAAGGGTTAGAAAATCATTGTATTCCATATTACACTCGACAACCAGCTCCGAGAGCTCTGAGACGTAGGGCTGTTACCTCCACCGCAGAGGGGCCCGAACTCATACAACCTCGCCGTAGCTAGGACTCTGCCGATCTCATTCGTACCCTACACATCTACTGTCAGGCTTATATCCACGACATATACACTCAAGTATGGATCATCGATACCCCTTTTATAATTCTTGAGTCTTTAGGGATCCCGCACTATTAAGAGGGGATCTCGGGTTTTGTGATGAACTTGCTCAAACTAGATATCCACTGTTCTGCTCTTACCACATCTCCACTGCTCTGCTGTTATCAGAAAACAGAACCAGTGCCTCGGACATCCGGCCTCCTCCGGACGTCCGAGGCCCGGACATCCGGCCTCCTCCGGACGTCCGTGGCCCGGACATCCGGCCTCCTCCGGACGTCCGAGGCCCGGACGTCCGACCAGCTTCAGAAATCCGGAACTATGCACCAGAGAAACTTGAGCCATATAACTCGGACTTCGGCTCCCTCCGGACGTCCGAGGGCCGGACGTCCGACCAGCTTCAGAAATCCGGAGCTTTGCACCAGAGAAACTTGAGCCATATAACTCGGACTTCCGGCTCCCTCCGGACGTCCGAGGGCCGGACGTCCAGCTTCGGAAATCCGGAGCTTTGCACCAGAGAAACTTGAGCCATATAACTCGGACTTCCGGCTCGCTCCGGACGTCCGTCCCCTTTCGGAAATCCGGAATCTTGCACCAGAGAAGTTTGAGTCGAATAACTCGGACTTCTGGCCTTCTCCGGACGTCCGGTCCCTGTTCAACTCCACAGTGGTTCCAGATATAATTACAGCCCTCGGACGTCCGACCCCTGTCGGACGTCCGACCCCTTGTGGACGCCCGGACATCCGTGAACTGCCGGATGTCCGACCCCTATGTGACTTAAAGTGTTCCCAACGGCTGTTTTTCTCTCCCCACTATAAATACCCCCCTCCGTGAGAGGGTGCCCCAACACAGCCTTATCCTCATAAGAACTCATTTCTACCTCACACACATTTGCTCACACCAAATCTTAGATCCCAAGAGCATTTGTGAGCCCCTTTGAGAGTTTTTCCAATCAAAAGATAGATCGTCTCCCTCTCCTTCTCTCAACCTAAGCTATTTGAGATTTGAGCAAGTTTTAAGCATTCCCCGTGATCTTGTTACTCTTGGAGGTTGGAGACTCCTAGGCGGTAGGAGTTCTTCGGAGAGGAATCAATCCGTGTGATTACCCCCCGGAAAAGTTTGTGACGGTTTGGAAGCCACCTCAAAGGCTTACCACTAGTGGTTGAGAAACGCCTTCGTGGTGTTATCTCGAAGGGAGAATAGGGTGAGCCTTCGTGGCGTTGGTGTGCCTTCGTGGTAACATCCACCTCTCTAATGGTGACTAGCTTCCCTCCAAGGAAGTGAACATCGGGATACATCTTCGTCTCAGTGACCTTGGTTATCCTTACCCTAACTCCTTACTTGTGGTTTACTTGTGTTACTTGACCATACATACATTGCTTACTGTTTGTGCTCATTATATTGTGTTGGCTAATTCTTGTACAAGATTAATCATTCAAGCATACCCTCTATATCCACACGGTCATACTTGCAGCCTTTGATATATCGTGTGATATAGTGTGATCTAGTATCTTGTGTTGTTTACCTACTTGTCGTGTGATATAGCTCAAGTAAGTTTGTGTAACTTACTTGTGCTTGTTAGTAACTGTATTGTGTCCATCTTGGTAGATCGTGTTGTTTGATACACGTTGCAGTGCCTAGTGCATTTAGGATTTGTGCTTGACAAGTACCCTCTTAGTTTATTTCCGCATTAGTTTCAATCCAAATCCGAAGAAGTTTTTAAATAGCCTATTCACCCCCCTCTAGGCATCATTGAGGTCTTTTCAGCTGTCCATATTGTCACCAGGTTCATGTTCATCACCAGATTGTGTTTCTGCATCAGACGCGGAAATATCATTTGGTTCTTCAGCTGTGACAGTATTTGGTGAACTGACATGTAGGTTTCTATCATCCTTCTTCTTATTATTAGGATGACTGGGTGTATCAGCATTAATTCCTTGAGAATCTTAATCAAATATCTTAGGATGGCCTTCAGGATACAAAGGTTCCTGAGTCATTTTGCCTCCTCTAGTAATGACTCTGACAGAGTTGTCATTTAATTCATGGAGCAAGTCATTCTGAGCTTTAAGTACTTGTTCTACCTGAGTAGTAATCATAGAGGCATGTATACTCAGAAGCTTCAGATCGTTGACATTTCTGTCTACACAAGCACTTAAATGACTAAGCATATGAGTACTTTGTTCCAATTGTCTACTAACATAATCATTGGAACTCTGTTGTTTGGCAACAAAGTTGTCAAATTCATCAAAGCATAGGCTAGCAGGTTTATCAGAAGGAATATCACTCTCATCAAACCTACGCAGAGAATTTACTTCTACTACCTGTATCGGGTTATCGAGACCATGGATCTCTTCGATAGGTGGTAGATTTTTGACATCTTCAGATCTAATGCCTTTCTCTTGCATAGATTTCTTGGCTTCTTGCATATCTTCGGGACTGAGGAATAGAATACCTCTTTTCTTAGGAGTTGGCTTAGGAGGTGGTTCGGGAATAGTCCAAGCATTATCGTTGATCAAGATGTTATTCATTAGGACCTCAGCTTGTTCTACAGTTTGTTCCCTAAAAACACAACCGACACAGCTGTCTAAGTGGTCTCTAGAAGCATCGGTGAGTCCGTTATAGAAGATATCCAGTATCTCGTTCTTCTTAAGACGGTGATCAGGCAAAGCATTCTGTAGCTGGATGAGCCTCCCCCAAGCTTGTGGAGACTCTCTTCTTTGAGTTGAGCAAAGTTGTATATTTCCTGCAAGGCAGCTTGCTTCTTATGGGCAGGGAAATATTTCTCACAGAAGTAATAGACCATATCCTGGGGACTACTCACACATCCAGGAGCAAGAGAAGTGAACCAGGCTTTAGCGTCATCCTTTAGAGAGAAAGGAAACGGCTTAAGGATATAGTAGTAGCGGATCTTCTCCTCACTAGTGAAAAGGGTGGCTATATCATGTAGTTTGGTAAGATGGGCTACGACCGTCTCAGACTCATAACCGTGGAAAGGATCAGATTCGACTAGAGATATTATCTCAGGGTCGACAGAGAATTCATAATCCTCATCGGTGATAAAGATAGGTGAAGTGGCAAACTTCGGGTCGTATTGCATCCAAGCTTTCAGAGATTTTTCCTTCCACTTGAGTAGTAATTTCTTAGCGTCATAGGCATCCTTACACGCAAGAAAATCCTCAGCTATCTCTCCCTCCATAACATAACCCTCAGGTATATCAGGCAATTCATATCTAGGAGAGCTAGATCTAGCAGGAGCAAAAGCAGGTTCTATCCCAATAGTATTGGCACTTTCAGAAGCATCGCGAGCATTGGCAGTAACTCTAGCAATATGAGCATCAATGAATACCCCTAGTGGCATATCAGGCAAAGTAGTATCTCTAGCATCATCAGGCAAAGCAGTATCAAGCATAGCATCTCTAGCAGTATCAGGCATAGCATCTCTACAAGTATCAGGCATAGCATCTCTAGCAGTATCAGGCATAGCATCTCTAGCAGTATCAGGCATAGCATCTCTAGCAGTATCAGGCATAGCATCATCAAGCATAGTAGCATCATAAGCATCATCAGGCAAAGCAGTATCAAGCATAGCATCTCTAGCAGTATCAGGCATAGCATCTCTAGCAGTATCAGGCATAGGCGACATATCAAGATTTCTAGCAGGAGGTGGTGTCGCAAACTTACTCATAACTAAAGGTGAATCAAGTGCAGAGCTAGATGGCAGTTCCTTAACTTCCCTCGTAGTTGAGGGCAAAACTTTGGTTCTTGGATCTTTCAGATTCTTCATAGTGATCAGCAGATATAAATCCCAAGTGACTCAGAGAATATAGCTTTCCTCCCCGGCAACGGCGCCAGAAAAATGCTGCTAGCACTCCCCGGCAACGGCGCCAGAAAAATGCTGCTGACGTGCAACTATTCTTGACTTGATGCCTCCATGTCAACGGAGCCAGAAAAGAGCTGCTCCCAATTGCTCAACAATTAGAAATTGTCTTGCAATAGCCCACCAGCGCGTGGGATCGAGGCAGTTTTCGAGGGTAGAGTATTCAACCCGAATTTGTTGGTTCGCGCGACGGGAGGTGAAAGTATATTCTCAATTATTAGCAGTTGAATGCGTCAGATTCAACCACACCTGAAAGATTAGTGTCTGCAAGCAAAGTGTCAATAGCAAAATAGTATGATAACAACGGTGCCAGAAACGATCTATTGGCTAGGCAGACTATTCCTAACCATCGTATCAATGGCGCCAGAAGTTGCCCGTGGATGGGAAATATTCTTTCACGACAACGGTGCGAGAAAAAGTATTGTAGCAGGTAGCAACAGTGGAACAAGTAACGGCAGTGGCAAGGAACAACAGTAGTGACATCAGTAGCAAGTAGCAATAGTAGAAAGTAGCAGCAGTAGCAAGTAACAATAGCAGCAACAATAGTAACAGCAGTAGCAGCAGAGCAAGTAACTGTAGCAGCAACAGTAGTAACAGCAGCAGAGCAAAACAAGTAACATCAGCAGTGGGACAAACTCGTAGGCAATGGGACGGCGATTCGTCGGATGACATTCATCATGCAACAGTTATAACACGGAGAGATATGTGGCTAGCTCCCGTTCGTCAATGTGATGTAGGCATGCATTCCGTGTGTAGTCATACGTGCTTAGGTAAAAGAACTTGCATGACATCTATTGTCCATCCCTCCCATGGCAGCGGGGTCCAAATGGATACTACGAGATATTAAGGTTCTCCTTTTAATAAAGAACCGGAACAATGCATTAGCACTTGGTGAACACATGAACTCCTCAAACTATGGTCATCACCGGGAGTGGTTCCGGTTATTGTCACTCCGGGGTTGCTGGATCATAACACATAGTAGGTAACTACAACTTGCAAGATCGGATCTAAAACACACATATATTGGTGACCACATACTAATTTTAGATCTGAAATCATGGCACTCGGGCCCTAGTGACAAGCATTAAGCATGGAAAAGTAGTGGCAACATCAATCTCAAAACATAGTGGATACTAGAGATCAATCCCCGTCAAAACTAACTCGATTACATGGTAGATCTCATCCTACTCATCACCGCCCAACGAGCCTATGAATAGATTACTCACAAACGGTGAAGAGCTTCATGGAATTGGAGAGGGAAGAAGGTTGATGATGACGATGGCGACGATTTCCCCTCTCCGGAGCCCAAAACGGACTCCAAATCCACCCTTTAGATGAAGAACAGGATGTGGTGGCGCCTCCGTATCGCAAACACGATGAAATCTTCTCTTCTGATTTTTTCCGGGACAAAAGGGAATAAATAGCGCTGGAATTGGGGGCGACAGAGCCACGTGGGCCCCACAAGCTTGGTAGCCGCCGCCAGGGGGGAGGGCGCGGCTACAGGGCATGTGGCCCACTGGCCCGTCCCCTCCGGTGGATCTTTGCGCAGGTATTTTTCAAATTTTCTAGAAATATTCTCCGTAAATTTTCATGACGTTCTGAGAACTTTTATTTCTGCACAAAAACCACACCATGTCAATTCTGCTGAAAACAGCGTTAGTCCGGGTTAGTTCCATTCAAATCATGCAAATTAGAGTCCAAAACAAGGGCAAAAGAGTTTGGAAAAGTAGATAAGATGGAGATGTATCAGCATCCCCAAGCTTAGACACTTGAGTCTCCTTGAATATTTCTTAGGGGTGCATGGGGCATCCTCAAGCTTGAGCGTTTGACACTCTTGGATCTTCTTTCATCATCTCCCATCGCATACTTGAAAACTCCCTTCATACGAAACTCATCATAAGCTGATTAGAGTGGTTAGTACCCATAATAAAATATTTTTTCTCCATTGGAAATAAAGATTTTCATGAAGACCTACTGTTTCTCAAGATTTCCAAGAAGTTTTTGCAAAGAAAAAGAAATCTTAAGATTTGAAAAACGATGAAAACGCAAAACGTGGCAGAATCTGTGAAAAATAGACCAACAGGTAGTAAATAATTATTTCAGGGCACTTCTGCACCTCAAATGAAAAAACTCAGAACAGATGCTAGAAAGCCAATTGTATATAGCATACTGAGAAAAGTAATTCAGATCAAAAAGAAGATCTGGTGAGTTTTGGTGATTTTTTCCGTGAAGAAGACATAATCTGTTTCTGGACAGCATGTCACAACTTTTGAACTTTCTTGCAATCAAAGGCTAAAACTTGGCACAAAGCTTAAAAATAAAGATACAATGATGTTGCTAAAGTATTAACACACATCAAGACCACTAAAAACTGAAAGTAAAAACTCAAAGCAAAGATAACAAGGGCTATGTCCCTAGAGCTCTTCCTTTATAGCCATAAAGATAGGCTTAAGATTCTAATGATGCTCTCGCAGGAATAAGAGTTGTAGAACAAAAGAGAGCATCAAGAATCAAATACTAAACACATTTAAGTCTAACATGCTTCCTATGCATAGGCATATTGCAATAGAATAATTCATTGAAGCACAAAGCAATAAGCATAGGAAGGCAAAATAAGTGCAGCTTCAAAACCTTCGACACAAAGAGGGGAAACTTCTTATTTTTTAGATATTTAGAACCATGTCTCCCCCTCTCATTATAAATTTCAGTGGCATCATGTATGAACTCAACAATATAACTATCACATAAGGCATTATTTCCGTGATCCAAAAGCATAAAAGTATCATTACTCTTCTTATAAGCAAAATCTTTATTATTAGGAATAGTGAGAGTAAAGCAATCATTAACATCATGGTAATCATGATGTTTAGGAAGCATAGTATCATGAAAGCAAATTTTCTCCTCAAAAGTTGGCGGGCTAAAAATATCATGTTCATCAAACCCGTCATCCCCAAGCTTAAAGCTTTCCATGTCATTAGCAATATTGATACTCAAAGAAAGCATACTAATAACATTGCCACCATCATAATTTTTATGCAAATAATAAAGTTCCATAGGTTTTTTAATTTTCTCCTCAAACACTTCATGTCCTAGTTCAAGATAAAGTTCATAAAGCTCTCTCATATTTTTGTTGTTTTCCATTAAGCCTAACTAGTGAAATAAAAACAAGAAACAAAAAGATTTAATTGCAAGATCTAAAGATATACCTTCAAGCACTCACTTCCCCGATAACGGCGCTAGAAATAGCTTGATGTCTACGCACGCTTCTATTCTTGTAGACTATGTTCGGCCTCCAAGCACAGAGGTTTGTAGGACAGCAGCAATTTCCCTCAAGTGGATGACCTAAGGTTTATCGAACTCAGGGAAGTAGAGGTTGAAGATGGTCTCTCTGAAGCAACCCTGCAATGAAGAAACAAGAAGTCTCTTGTGTCCCCAACACACCTAATACAATGGTAAATTGTATAGGTGCACTAGTTCAGTGAAGAGATGGTAAAATATGGGGTGATAGGTGTGGCAAACCAAGGTAATATAAATCTGTAATAAAAATTACAGCAAGGTAGCAAGTGACAAAAGTGAGCATAAATGGTGTAACAATGGTGAGAAACAAGGCCTAGGCTTCATACTTTCACTAGTGGCAACTCGCAACAACATTAACATAGTCTACTCACATGATATTTCCACTAAAACATGCAATAGAGACGTACTCGGAGGTCATTCCTTTGTGATCAAGAGAGGACGAGAATTATGTTGGGCTACAAAAGCACACCTCAGAGTTCATAGTTCTCATATATGGATTTCCCAATGTCACCGCGGCCATCCAAAGAGAGTACCACAATGACCACAACGTATCTCAAGGATAGTCAAAGACAAGCACCAAGAGACTCTCAATATTCAATCAATTCACAAAAGTGGAAATCACTCATGACAATATTCTTCTAATCCATGTCCAATAGACCGCTATCAACATGGTCTCGGGGATTATACTAGATAAGATCAAGTGAGTACATCAATCCAATAAATAGAAGAAGGGGAAACATTATGGGATCACCCTAGGTTAACATAGCCTGTGATCACAATCAAGATCACATCATGGGAGAGAGAATTAACCACATAGCTACTGTAGAAGACCTCAGCCCCGAGGAGGAACTACTCCAGCTTCATGGAGGGAGGAAGCAACTTCGATGGAGATGAATCAGGGGGCACTTCCCCGTCCCGGCATGGTGCCAGCACAAGAATTATGGTCCCCCGAAACTTGTTGGCGATGGCGACGGAGATCGGAATTGCTTGTGGAGAAAAGGGTTCCGGAATCAGCGTTTCCTCCACAGGGCTAAAAATAGGAGCCAAGGTACGGCACCAGAGGGGGTGGGCCTCACCCACGCGGCCTCCCTGCGCGGCCAGGGGAAGGCCGCGCCACCGGGTGCCTTGCGTCCTGGTGTCCCCCCTTTGGCCCTCCTTCGACCGTTTGGAGTCTTCTGGAACACTGATTTTTATATATTTTTTGAGGATTTTTCGGCACTGTAAATATAGGTATAAAACTGCAATTCACAGATATCAGCAGACAGAAACTGGCACTGGGTGCACTAAGTTATTAGGTTAGTCCAAATATGTTGAAAATGTATGAAAGTGTACAAAACACATAGTAATATCACCCAAAACTTGCATGGAGCAAGCAGAAATTATAGATATGTTTGGGACGTATCAACAACTCACCCCCACTAAACAAGAATCTCGTCCCGAGATTCAGGTGTAGGGTAAGAGGAAGGGGAACACTAAGCTATCTTGAACTTCATGATCCAATTGCCCTTCTCGAAGATGTTGATTCATTGCATCATGTTGATCTTGACGTCTTTGCTTTCGAGATCTTCAAAGAAACACAACAACGAAGGGGACAAAAAATCTCTACAAGGATCAATCTTCTCGAAGATCGAGCAACTCATGATCAACTCATGGAATGAAACGTAGAAACATCTCTTGAGCTCTGACACAAAACGCACAGCGAGAACGATGGTCTGAGGTAGATGAGGGAGGTTTAATTTGGTAGGGAACAATTCCACCCTAGAACAGATGGTGGTGAGGTTTCAAAGTAACGAGGAGTTAAGTTGCCCTTCATACCATAACTGAGCACATTAGGAGAGATCACTCGTAGTGTTATCCCCTTAAGTGGCAAAAAGAATTACCTTTGATACAGCGATCACTGAAACTCTTGATACCAGCCTAAGCCTATCGTCAAGCGGTCATTTGAAGGAATTCGAAAGAATGGCATACTCAGTTGGGAAGGAAACTAGAGTTATAAGACAACTCGGCATATGGAAGGAACTCTCCTATTGATACCGAGGATATAACCTATTGTGTGAGCACGCTCTCAAGAACTTGAGAAATTCCATGTTAATCAAGGTTTTACCAACATCCATGCCAAGGATCCTGGCAACAGATCATACTTCGATGATGAATAATGATAGAGGATGCAGATGCAAATGAAGACAACACTTTCTAAGATTTCACCTTAGCTATGTCGAGGAAACGAAATCTTCATGATCGACCGAGAGACATTTAGCATTCCGCTTCTAATGTGATCCTCGATGTACTAGCATCACCGAGTAGTAGATATTACTTGGTATCTAGAACATCGAGTAGAGGTCGCACTTCGGGAACACAACAAATCCATAAGGAACAACTTGTAGAACAAGTCATATGAAGTCATCATGTGGAAGTGGCTAATGTTGATGATACAAGATACTATAATACCAGGTCTTCCAGCTAGGTGTGTTAGCCATGACATCACCTTACCAGTTATAGAGAGGCCAATATTATAATTCTTGAGAAATTATCCAACCAACGTATTTGCGTGAGATTCAGATCTGGTTGGCAATAGGATATTCTAGAGTCAGCATGCCTGAAAGAAAATTTGCAACACAAATCGACGATATGACGTTGCTAGATTCTCGAGAAATGAAATATGAAAGCCAAATCCAAAACATGAGCTGGATTGTAAGATGTATGTGAACACACTATACAAGACAAGCACGACCACATAGAGATCTTGCAACAAAGCACTATCGAGTTGTGGGTGGAAACCATCATTGCGGATAACAAAGTCGGGTGCAAGTCCGTCTGGTACCTTCAGGAATAACACTTAACTTATTTTCCTTGAACAAATCAACCAGTGGCTTAGGGTGCTAGGAGATACATATGGAATGAAGGTATCTAATCTCTCAATCATAGAATACTTCGCACGTGCGTTACTAACTTGGGGCAATTCCGAAGGAAACAAAATAACTTTATCGAATTCACGGCAGCAACTTACATCAAATACTCATGAAATAAAGGAAGTCACTTCTTTCACCAAACATATACTTGATGGACGGAACACGTAGATATTGCCTACAAAGTTTCCAACACTAGATGTATGTTTATCACGAATCATGGAGAGGATAAACAATGTTGTCGATGCCTTCAACAACAATTCATCGAGATATCCATATAACTGGAATTACACAATTATGTGAGCAAGATTATAGCATTGGTGAGACCAAAATATATAATGATGTATGCCCAAGGAAATATCCACAATAATACAACATTAATAAAATCGTTGGCTCTGATTTTGATTTGATGCTAGCCCACACTCAAATCAAAGACTGGACAAGACGATAAGTGCAGCAACATATCACACGGATCAGCCGATGAGAATATCATCTCTCTTCAACACAACACACACACACATTCAAAGAAATCCCTTTGGAATGAACTAAGTCAGGCAAAGCTTTTATCTTCCAACTCTCCAAGTTGTTGGTTAGCTTAACCAACTTGTTCAGCGGTATCCAACACAGATTCTTGGAGAAAGGATGCTCTATAGAAAAACCAACTTGATCACGACCTCAACATAACAGTCAGGGAACAACCTGGTAATAGTTCCGAGAAGATATTTCGAAAATCATGAACCACCGATATGTTATTGAGATCGAGAACAATCTTGCTTTTCAAGGAAAGAAGATATGATCAAAGAGCGAAGGATTGACACAATCCTAACCCATTGATCAAAAAGTGCACCAGGAAAGATGGACTAGGTAGCACGATCAATCTTTAGAATGATGATTCACTAACCAACACACTAAAAATGAAATTAGTATCCATTCACTTCCAAGACAACAGGGTTGATAGGAGTATTGATTTCACACATCATGGTTCACATGTCAGCATTCCGGTTACAACAAATATTGAGACCGAGAAATGAATAATGACGGCGAGAAGTACCACTGTATAAATAATCCGTAAGAGGTTGTACAACTCTCATGTGGGTAATACTTCAGGGTAGAACAGAGCAACAACTGGATTGACATTTTGATCTGCGTAATACAACTGCTTTGACCCAATCCTAGATATGGATGAAGTACTCGAGTTTGTTTCTCCCAGTCATTCTGAAATAGAATGGTAATAGGCATCGATGAACACGAATGCACAACCACTCTTAACTATTCACTAACATCTGATGGTCAGAATACAACGGAGGGGGCAACTCAAGATCACATCATTTTTCTGAGTTGTAGATGCATAGATTAGCATGTCCAACGAGTTCAACATAATTCTTCTGGATAACCCATGCGGAAAGGTAGGATTGGTAGAGTCACAATATGGAATAAAGAACTCATCAAGAGTACTCTTATTATGACAATTTAGTTCAGGAAGAACTTCTTCCATGCTAGTTCATTGTATTGGAAGACTGGCGTACCATGGACCTCAAGGACTAGAACAAATTTACTACTATCCTAAAGGCACGAGCAAACACTATCAATATGAGTAAGCATAATGATCCTTGGGTTCAACAACCCAGAGATAGAGTACCTACTACTATACAACATCACGGGATGTTTTCAAAAATGATGTCCAGAACTATCACACTGGAAACATAAAACACAAGTAGACTATTGGATAGTCCTGTGAGATAACATGATTTCCTAACACTTCAACAAACACGTCGAGGTAATAGAGTACATCAACACAATATTTAGTGTGCTTTGTCTAGCCCAAAAGACATTAAATCGGAGTGGAAGCATTTGCATAGCATCAGATTATTTTTAAACCTTCAATAACTCGGACAGCATAATGTCCATATGGGCCTAAAATATGAGGCAACCTGCATGAAAACTAACAAATAACTCTGAATTCTTATGGAGACACCGGTCCTTGAAGACAACAACTTTTCAATAAGTCTCAAGCTTAGTAACTCATCATCCTCATAGGTATATGAGAAATCCTAGTTTCTTAATCCCAATAAAATAAAGAAGAGGGTGACTCAGAATTAGAATGACACGAGGAAATGAGTAAAAAGAGCCTTACGTTCCCTTTCACAATCGATTCCCTTATATAACTAACGAATTGCTAGACTCAAAATCGACCAGTTTGGCTTGGTAATCCTATAGGCCGTCAAGCTCTGATACCAACGTTGTCGGGACCCGGATCCTAAGCCATACAAATCTAGCATGTAACATATCATATAGCTTTTTGGCCTCATGCACGGTACACAATGGCTGCCACCTTACCTTGGTCGGACAGTTTGCACCTTTTGGCTCACGTATATTATTATGTCGCTAGCATCCATACATCAAAGAACCTGGGTTGACATGACTAGTCATAGACACAAGTGGCACAACCGTACAGGGACAGGCATACGTAACCCAGTAATGCAGGTGTCGGTCATCATCGTGTGTAGACGAGTCGTAGCAAACTAAAAGGACTCCATTAGACCATGTGAAATTTCCACGTAGGGATAGAAATAGCAGCAAAGAAGGATACACGTCGGTCAATCATTGTGTTCGGAGGAGTAGCAAGCTACCATGGCTGAGTGGAAGCACAAAGAGGCATTTCCACGTAGAGAAGGCTACTAAAGATATACAACTAGGTGTCGAGTCCCACACATTCCAATGCATTTCATACATACACGTAATATGCATGATATGTGTAGATACAACATGGCATCACAACTTAACTCTACAATATAACATTTATTTAGAAGGCTCCGAAGAGCCAACATGGTATATTGTTACAAGCTGGGGGGTCACATGACCCAACATTCAGAGTATACCAACAACAAGCACAAGTTACATGTCTGGGTACAGACATCTACTAAAAATTGTTGGAAGAGCCTGAAAAGGTACAACGACCCTACCAAAGGAGCGAGAGATCTATTTGGGATTCCTAAGCTATTCCGATCAACATTGAACACATCGTGTAGAACTAATAGTCAGGCTAAGGTCTCATCTACAAAAACAAAAATAAGTAGCAGCGAGTACAAAGGTACTTAGCAAGACTTACATCATAACTATCTGCATATGCATCATTATCAATAAAGGGGTGGTGGAGTTTATTGCATCAAGCCAGCTTTAACTCTTGGCTAACCTGTACTACAACCATGAATTCTTTCTTTCATGTGGGATAGCACAAACGAGTCCACATATTCACCAAATCAATACACCACTATGGATCCTCTCACGTATCCCTACGGGAAGGCCATCCATAGCACTCACACTTATCTTGCACATTTTAGAATATCCATTTCACTTGTATATGAACCATATAAGTGTCCAAGTAGTCCATAGCCAAGGACACGGCTATTCGAACAGATCATTCTGTTGGGTAACGTAGCATAAATTCAAAAACTTTCCTACGCCATATTCAGATCTTAGTATGGAGAGACCAGCAACGAGAGAGGGGTGAGTGGATCTTCATACCTTTGACTATCACTAAGCGGAAGTGTTGCTAGAACACGGTTGATGGAGTCGTACTCGCGGTGATTCAGCGTGGTGTGATTCCGATCTAGTGTCGAATCATGGTACCTCCGCGTTCAACACACGTGGAGCCCGGTGACGTCTCCTGCACCTTGATCCAGCAAGGAGGAGGGAGAGGTTGGGGAAGATCTCCGGCAGCACGACGGCATGGTGTCGATGGAGAGACGAGGTCTCCCGGCAAGGCTTCGCCAAGCACCGTGGGTGAGGAGGAAGAAGAGAGACAGGGCTGCGCCGAGAGAGGTGGAAATCCGTGTTCTCAAAGGCCAAAAACCCCCGCTATATATATGGGAAGGGAGGATGGCGCCCCCTTTAGGGTTTCCCACCCTAAAGGGGGGCGACAACCCTAGATGGGAAAGGGGGTGGCGGCCAGGAGGGGCAGAGGAGGGTGGCACACCCCTGGTGGGCGTTAGGCCCACCAGACTTAGGGTTTCCCCCCTTTCCCTCTCTAGGAGCCTTGGGCTGGGTGTGGGGGCGCACCCGCCCACCTAGGGGCTGGTTCCCTCTCACACTTGACCCATGTAGCCTCCTGGGGATGGTGGCCCCTCCCGGTGGGCCTCCGGAACCCTTCCGGTGGTCCCGGCACTTTGCCCGTGGTGCCCAAAACATTTCCGGCGTCCAAATCCATCCATCCTATATATCAATCATTACCTCCGGACCATTCCGAAGCTCCTTGATACGTCCGAGATCTCATGCGGGACTCCAAACAACCTTCGGTAACCTCGTATAGCAATTCCCTATAACCCTAGCATCATCGAACCTTAAGTGTGTAGACCCTACGGGTTCGGGAGGCATGCAGACATGACCGAGACACTCTCCGACCAATAACCATCAGCTGGATCTGGATACCCATGGTGGATCCCACATGTTCCACGATGATATCATCGGACGAACCACGATGTCAAGGATTCAATCAATCCCGTATACAATTCCCTTTGTCTGTCGGTATAGAACTTGCCCGAGATTCGATCATCGGTATACCCATACCTTGTGCAATCTCGTTACCGGTAAGTCTCTTTACTCGTTCGTAGCATGTCATCCTGTGACTAACTCCTTAGTCACATTGAGCTCATGATGATGTTCTACCGAGTGGGCCCAGAGATACCACTCCGTCACACGGAGTGACAAATCCCGATCTCGATTCGTACCAACCCAACAGACACTTCGGAGATACCTGTAGTGCACCTTTATAGTCACCGAGTTACGTTATGACGTTTGATACACCCAAAGCACTCCTACAGTATCCGGGAGTTGCACAATCTCACGGTCGAAGGAAATGATACTTGACATTAGAAAAGCTTTAGCATACGAACAACACGATCTAGTGCTATGCTTAGGATTGGATCTTGTCCATCACATCATCCTTCCAATGATGTGATCCCGTTATCAATGACATCTAATGTACATGATGAGGAAACCATGATAATCTATTGATCAACGAGCTAGCCAACTAGATGCTTGCTAGGGACACATTGTGATCTATTTATTCACACATGTATTACTATTTCCTGTTAATACAATTATAGCATGAACAATAGACGATTATCATGAACAAGGAAATGTGATAATAACCATTTTATTATTGCCTCTAGGGCATATTTCCAACAGTCTCCCACTTGCACTAGAGTTAATAATCTAGTTACATTGTGATGTATCGAACACCCATAGCATTGTGGTGTTGATCATGTTTTGCTCGAGGAAATGGTTTAGTCAACGGATCTGCATTTATCAGATCCGTGTGCACTTTACAAATATCTATTATTCCACTTTGGACATGGTCCTGAATGGAGTTGTAGCGGCGTTTGATATGCTTGGTCTTCCGGTGAAACCTGGGCTCCTTGGCTATGGCAATAGCCCGAGTGTTATCACAGAAGAGTGTCATCGGACCCGACACACTTGGAACCACTCCAAGGTCGGTGATGAGCTCCTTCATCCAAATCCCTTCATGAGCCGCTTCTGAAGCAGCTATGTACTCCGCTTCACATGTAGATGCTGCCACGACTTCTTGCTTGCTGCTGCACCAGCTCATTGCCCCGCCATTCAAAACATACATGTATCCGGTCTGTGACTTAGAGTCATCCGGATCTGTGTCGAAGCTAGCATCGACGTAACCCTTTACGACGAGCTCTTCGTCACCTCCATAAACGAGAAACATCTCCTTAGTCCTCTTCAGGTACTTAAGGATATTCTTGACCGCTGTCCAGTGTTCCATATCGGGATCACTTTGGTACCTCCCTACCAAACTTATGGCAAGGTTTATATCAGGTCTGGTACATAGCATGGCATACATTAGAGAGCCTACGGCTGAAGCGTAGGGGACAGTACACATCTTCTCTCTATCTGCTACCATGGTCGGTGACTGATTCTTAATCAATCTTATACCTTTCAAAACTGGCAAGAACCCCTTCTTTGAGTTTTCCATATTGAACTTTTTCAATATCTTATCAAGGTATGGACTTTCCGAAATACCTATGGGGCGTCTCGATCTATCTCTATAGATTTTGAGGCCTAATATGTATGCAGCTTCTCCAAGGTCCTTCATTGAAAAACTCTTGTTCAAATAGGCCTTTAGGCTCTCCAATAACTCTATATTATTCCCCATCAATAATATGCCATCCACATATAATATGAGGAAAGCTACAGAGCTCCCACTCACTTTCTTGTACAAACAGGCTTCTCCATAAACCTGTATGAATCCAAACGCTTTAATCACCTCATTAAAGCGAATGTTCCAACTCCGAGATGCTTGCACCAGCCCATAGATGGAGCGTTGGAGCTTGCATACCTTGTTAGCACTCTTAGGGTCGACAAAACCTTCTGGTTGCATCATATACAACTCTTCCTTAAGATACCCGTTAAAGAACGCTGTTTTGACGTCCATTTGCCAAATTTCATAATCATAAAAAGCGGCAATTATTAACATGATTCCGACTGAATTCAGCTTCGCTATGGGAGAGAAAGTCTCAACGTAGTCAACTCCTTGAATTTGTCGAAAACCCTTTGCCACAAGTCGAGCTTTGTAAACGGTCACATTACCGTTTGCATCAGTCTTCTTCTTAAAGATCCATTTATTTTCTATGGCTTGCCGATCATCGGGCAAGTCCACCAAAGCCCATACTTTGTTCTCATGCATGGATCCTATCTCGGATTTCATAGCCTCAAGCCATTTGTTGGAATTCGGGCCCGCCATTGCTTCCTCATAGTTTGAAGGTTCACCGTTGTCTAACAACATGATTTCCATCACAGGGTTGCCGAACCACTCTGATGCGGATCGTACCCTTGTGGAGGTTCAGTAGCAACTTGATCCAAAGCTTCATGGTCATTATCATTAACTTCCTCTCCAGTTGGTGTAGGCGCCAACGGAACAATTTCCCGCGCAGCGCTACTCTCCGGTTCGAGAGGGGGTGTAATTACCTCATCAAGTTCTACTTTCCTCCCACTTACTTCTTTCGCGAGAAACTCTTTCTGTAGAAAGGATCCGTTCTTGGCAACAAATGTTTTACGTTCAGATCTAAGATAGAAGGTATACCCAATAGTTTCCTTAGGGTATCCTATGAATACGCATTTCTCCGCTTTGGGTTCGAGCTTCTCTAGTTGAAGTTTCTTCACATAAGCATCGCAGCCCCAAACTTTAAGAAACGATAGCTTAGGTTTCTTGCCAAACCATAGTTCATACGGTGTCGTCTCAACGGATTTAGACGGTGCCCTATTTAAAGTGAATGCTACAGTTTCTAATGCGTATCCCCAAAATGATAGCGGTAAGTCGGTAAGAGACATCATAGATCGTACCATATCTAATAAAGTGCGATTACGACGTTCAGACACTCCGTTGCGCTGCGGTGTGCTAGGCGGCGTCAGTTGTGAAACAATTCCATACTTCCTTAGGCGTGTGACAAACTCGTGACTCAAATATTCTCCTCCACGATCAGATCGTAGACACTTAATTTTTCTATCACGTTGATTCTCAACCTCACTCTGAAATTCCTTGAACTTTTCAAACGTATCAGATTTGTGCTTCATCAAGTAAATATACCCATACCTACTCAAATCATCGGTGAGAGTGAGAACATAACGGTAGCCACCACGAGCTTCAACGTTCATTGGACCACATACATCAGTATGTATTATTTCCAATTAGTCTATTGCTCTCTCCATTATTCCTGAGAATGGAGTCTTAGTCATCTTGCCCATGAGGCACGGCTCGCATGTGTCAAATGATTCAAAGTCAAGAGACTCTAATAGTCCATCAGTATGGAGCTTCTTCATGCGCTTAACACCGATATGACCAAGGCGGCAGTGCCACAAGTATGTGGGACTATAATTATCAACTTTACATGTTTTGGTATTCACAATACGAATGTGTAACGTCATGATCAAGATTCATCAAGAATAAACCATTCACCAGCAGGGCATGACCATAAAATATATCACTCATATAAATAGAACAACCATTATTCTCTGACTTAAATGAGTAGCCGTCTTGCATTAAGCAAGACCCTCATACAATATTCATGCTCAAAGCTGGTACTAAATAACAATTATTAAGGTTTAAAACTAACCTCGAAGGTAGATGTAGAGGCAGCGTGCCGACGGCGATCACATCGACCTTGGAGCCATTCCCGACGCGCATCCTCACCTCGTCCTTGGCCAGTCTCCGCTTATTCCGCAGTTCCTACTTTGAGTTGCAAATGTGAGCAACAGCACCGTTATCAAATAACCAGGAGCTACTACGAGCGTTGGTAAGGTACACATCAATAACATATATATCATATATACCTTTAGCGTTGTCGGCCTTCTTGTCCGCTAAGTACTTGGGGCAGTTCCGCTTCGAGTGACCTTTTCCCTTACAATAGAAGCACTCAGTCTTAGGCTTGGGTCCATTCTTTTTCTTCTTCCCGGTATCTGGCTTACCGGGCGTGGCAACGGCTTTGCCGTCTTTCTTGAAGTTCTTCTTACCCTTGCCCTTCTTAAAACTGGTGGTCTTATTGACCATCAACACTTGATGCTCTTTCTTGATTTCTACTTCTGCAGATTTCAGCATCGAGTACAACTCGGGAATGGTCTTTTCCATCCCTTGCATGTTGTAGTTCAGCACAAAACCCTTGTAGCTTGGTGGGAGAGACTGGAGGATTCAGTCAATTATAGGGTCATCCGAAAGTTCGACTCCAAGTGAAGTCAGACGATCGTGTAACCCAGACATTTTGAGTATATGCTCATTGACAGAACTGTTCTCCTCCATCTTACAGCTAAAGAACTTGTCGGCGACTTCATATCTCTCGACATGGGCATGAGCTTGAAAAACTAGTTTCAGTGCTTGGAACATCTCATATGCACCGTGTTGCTCAAAACGCCTTTGGAGCCCCGTTTCCAAACTGTATAACATGCCACACCTAACCAGAGAGTAGCCATCACTCCGTGTTTGCCAGACGTTCAGAATGTCCTGGGCTGCTGCGGGAGCGGAAGGGTCACCTAGCGGCGCATCAAGGACATAAGCCTTTTCAGCTACGTCCAGGATGAGCTTCAAGTTGCGGACCCAGTCCGCATAGTTGCTACCGTCATCTTTCAGCTTGTTTTTCTCTAGGAATGCGTTGAAATTGAGGTTGACGTTGGGCATCTACAATATTTATAAAGACAACTTTTTAGACTAAGTTCATGACAATTAATTCATTTAATCAAATTAAGCATGAACTCCCACTTAAATCGACATCCCTCTAGTCATCTAAGTGATACATGATCCATGTCGACTAACCCGTGTCCGATCATCACGTGAGACGGACTAGTCGTCATGGTGAGCAACTTCATGCTAATCGTATTCAACCACACGACTCATGTTCAACCTTTCGGTCTCTTGTATTCGAGGTCATGTCTGTACATGCTAAGCTCGTCGGGTCAACCTAAGTGTTTCGCGTGTGTAAATCTGGCTTACACCCGTTGTATGCGAACGTCAGAATCTATCACACCCGATCATCACGTGGTGCTTCGAGACAACGATCCTTCGCAACGGTGCACACTTAGGGGAACACGTTATCGACATTTTATGAGGGATCATCTTATTATGCTACCGTCGTTCTAAGCAGTAAGATGAAAAACATGATAAACATCACATGCAATCATATAGTGACATGATATGGCCATTATCATCTTTGCTCTTTCGATCTCCATCTTCGGGCATCGCATGATCATCATTGTCACCGGCGTGACACCATGATCTCCATCATCGTGTCTCCGTGAAGTCGTCACGCCAACTACTACTACTATAGCTAACCGTTAGCAATGAAATAAAAGTAGTAATCACATGGCGTTGCATCTCATACAATAAATTAAGACAACTCCTATGGCTCCTGCCGGTTGTCATACTCAACGACATGCAAGTCGTAATTCCTATTACAATAACTTGATCATTTGATACATCACACATGTAACATCACAACTTTGGCCATATCACATCACATGTCAAACCCTGCAAAAACAAGTTAGACGTCCTCTAATTGTTGTTGCAAGTTTTACGTGGCTGATTTGGGTTTCTAGCAAGAACGCCTTCTTACCTACGTGACAGACACAATGATGATATGCCAAAGCTATTTACCCTTCATAAGGACCCTTTTCATCAAATCGAATTCGACTAGAGTGGGAGAGAAAGACACCCACTAGCCACCTCTTATGCACGGTGTGCATGTCGGTCGGTGGAACCTGTCTCACGTAAGCGTACGTGTAATGTCGGTCTGGGCCGCTTCATCCCACAATACCGCCAGAAAATAATAAGACTAGTAGTGGCAAGAAATTGACAAATCAGGGCCCACAACCTTTTGTGTTCTACTCGTGCATAGAATCTACGCATAGAAAAACTGGCTCAGATGCCACTCTTGGGTAATGTAGCTTAAATTCAAAAAACAATCCAACGCCATATTCAGATCTTACTATGGAGAGACCAACAACGAGATAGGGGTGAGTGGAACTTCATACCTTTGAAGATCGCTAAGCGGAAGCGTTGCTAGAACGCGGTTGATAGAGTCGTACTCGCGGCGATTCAGATCGCGGTGTGATTCTGATCTAGTGCCGAATCACGGCACCTCCGCGTTCAACACACGTGCAGCCCGGTGACGTCTCCCACACCTTGATCCAGCAAGGCGGAGGGAGAGGTTGGAGAAGATCTTCGGCAGCATGACGGCGTGGTGTCGATGGAGAGACAAGGTCTCCCGGCAGGGCTTTGCCAAGCACCGTGGGAGAGGAGGAAGAAGAGAGACAGGGCTGCGCCGAGAGAGATGGAAAACCGTGTTCTCAAAGGCCAAACCCCCCCGCGATATATAGGGGGAAGGGAGGGTGGCACCCCCTTTAGGGTTTCCCACCCTAAAGGGGGAGGCAGCCCTAGATGGGAGAGGGGGTGGCGGCCAAGAGGGGGAGAGGGGGATGGCGCACCCCTGGTGGGCCTTAGGCCCACCAGACTTAGGTTCCCCCCCCCCTTCCCTCTCTAGGCGCCTTGCGCTAGGTGTGGGGGGCGCACTAGCCCACCTAGGGGCTGGTTCCCTCTCACACCTGGCCCATGTAGCCTCCTGGGGCTGGTGGCCCCTCCTGGTGGGCCTCTGGAACACTTCCGGTGGTCCCGGCACTTTGCCGGTGTTGCCCGAAACAGTTCCGGCGTCCAAACCCATCCATCCTATATATCAATATTTACCTCCGTACCATTTCGGAGCTCGTCGTGACGTCCAGAATCTCATCCGGGACTCCGAAAAACCTTCGGTAACCTCGTATAGCAATTCCCTATAACCCTAGCGTCATCGAAACTTAAGTGTGTACACCCTACGGGTTCGGGAGGCATGCAGACATGACCGAGACACTCTCCGGCCAATAACAATCAACGGGATCTGGGTACCCATGGTGGCTCCCACATGTTCCACGATGATCTCATCGGATGAACCACGATGTCAAGGATTCGATCAATCCCGTATACAATTCCCTTTGTCTGTCGGTATAGAACTTGCCCGAGATTCGATCATCGGTATACCCATGCCTTGTTCAATCTTGTTACCGGTAAGTCTCTTTACTCGTTCTGTAGCACGTCATCCTGTGACTAACTCCTTAGTCACATTGAGCTTATGATGATGTTCTACCAAGTGGGCCCAGAGATACCTCTCCGTCACACGGAGTGACAAATCCCGATCTCGATTCGTACCAACCCAACAGACACTTTCGGAGATAACCGTAGTGCACCTTTATAGTCACCCAGTTACGCTGTGACGTTTGATACACCCAAATCACTCCTACGGTATCCGGGAGTTGCACAATCTCACGGTCGAAGGAAAAGACACTTGACATTAGAAAAGCTTTAGCATACGAACAACACGATCTAGTGCTATGCTTAGGATTGGGTCTTGTCCATCACATCAATCTTCCAATGATGTGATCCCGTTATCAATGAAATCTAATGTCCATGATCAGGAAACCATGATCATCTATTGATCAACGAGCTAGCCAACTAGAGGCTTGCTAGGGACACATTGTCATCTATTTATTCACACATGTATTACTGTTTCATGTTAATACTATTATAGCATGAACAATAGATGATTATCATGAACAAGGAAATGTGATAATAACCATTTTATTATTGCCTCTAGGGCATATTTCCAACACATTCACCCTTCAGGGGTATACTTCTTCACACACGCTCCCACCACTTATCGCCATGTGCACGTCATGCACCTCAGCAACCTTCAAGTGGAAGCCTAGTGAGGGAGTTGGACACAGACATTAACTTAAAATGACCCACACCCAAGGTAGTCGGCTATCTGAGTTGGAACCGATAATGGAAGTTCGGTCGAGGTTTCCAACACGGCCTCAAATGATGTGAGCAGGGCCCCAAGATGGTCCCGACTAGGCCGTTCATCCCCTTCGCAAGCCGTGCCACAACCTATAAACGTTTCGAACTACTGCGACTCCTGGACTGAGAACAGGGAAGTTAATAAGCCGAGTGGGTCGAGTTACCAGACCACAATGTGTGGTAGTATCTTGTCTTAGAACCAATGTTCACGAAATCGATAACTGGTAGTTGCTCGATCGGCTTGGGAGTAGCGATTAATTGATGAAACGGCCTATTAACTGGATTAATCGGTTGACCATTAATCGGTAGATTTGGAGCTTGCCAACTTATATCTAGATTTTTTATGTATTACACCATACTTTCATGGACCTAGGTCCGTAATATAACAACATATTCTATTGGGGGTATTTAAAAAATAAAAAAGAGGTAAAATAAATAATCTTTATGCATTCAAACTTGCAAAATATCAAAATTCCAATTATAAATTAAACATTTAAACTTGTCCATGTACTTGCTAAGATACATCACACAATATACTACACATAAAAGTCAAAACTAATAGTTTGCTCCACTAATCTACGAAATTGTAATCTATAATCTAATAATATATGAATTGTGGATTCTCGACCAAGATAGGGAAGAAGATGGCAGTACCTTGCTTGCTGGTGACCCCATGGAGGAAGAGACTAGGGAGCATCCCATGAGTCAGGTGATGGGGAGCAACCCATGGGAGAGGATGGGGAGTACCCAAGGGGGGGGGGGTTCAGGTAGGCGACCAGACCGGTGGAGCAACTGGATCTTTGAAGTGTAGTGTGGTGGCTGGCACCGGTGAGGACTTGGCTCGCCACCAGCCAAGTTAAGAGGGGATGAAAGGAGCATGAGGGAGTGGGAGGAGCGCCAAACTATATATATTTAGTAGCAATAGGGGGCGGGAGGGGTTATTGCCCTAAACTTTAGGATTTGTTTGCCCACCAGTTACCGAGCCAATAGCGATTAATCGGTCTGGCAACTCATTAATTGGTATGATAATTGATTAATCAATTTAATCAGCTAATTAATCGGCCTAACAAGTTAACATGACGAATAGGTGTTATTCAATTCGGCCACCCTACGAGTAGTGATTAACTTCCAAGTTAACTGGTTAATCTGATGAATTCTTGACCAATGCTTAGAACACAAACACAACATCTCGGGTCCTAAAACCGGTTTCAATGAGACAACCCACCATGTACTCCTACATTGACTCTCATCACTAGCTTTACCAAACCGGATTCACGCACTTAGATTTCACACAGTAAGACATGATCACAACCATTCCAATTCATCACCTAGATGGATCAGACCCAACACAACTCTAAGCATAGCAAGCAGAGTAAGCAAGCATGGATGAGTAGTCACAACAAGGCTCAAACAGTTGCTACTCACGCTACATAGTTTCAACAATTTACTGTGACAAGGATAGGTCATGCAAAGGAGTGGATTCAACTACCAAAACATGCAACAACTGAATTGTTGTTGTCCTAATGCCCTCAACAGAGAGCAGGAGCGAGATAGTGGGATTGTATCGGAATGCTCAAAGGGGGTTTAATTGCCTGGCAGTTCTGAAGATAACAATGAGTCCTCATTGGTGTCAACAATCACAACGTCAGGACAACGTCTATCGAGGGTGAACAAACAACCCCAACAGAAAAGGAACAACATTTAATTCAGAGAAATGCAACATTATGATGCATGAGCATGACATGGAAATATGATGTGGATTGAGCTAATGCATCTAGCAACAACATTAAATGAAGTTGGTTTTGAACCTAAGGTTCAAATTCAAACTCCATATATGGTTATTTAAATGTCATTTAATTGAAGTGTCCTAAAAAGAGGACATATAATGTTCTAAAATGCATTAAAATGCCATAAACAGATTCATTGCATTTTTATAATATTTTTTGATATATAAATTACTTCTTTGGAGCAATGGTTGAATTTATAGGATTTTTAGAAGTTTAGGTTATTTTCTAAATTTTCATGAATTGCTTTAATGCAGAAAAACAATAATTGTGTCAGCCTCACATCATCACTGAGCCAGCAAGTCAAATGCGCCAGGTCCAGGTCAAACATGACCTTGGATCCCACATATCATTTAGACAATGTTATATATTGGTTAGATTAAAACTAGTAACTGGTTAATTAGGGCAGGTGGCCCATTAGTAAGTGTGCGTGGGGCTTAATTAGTGGCTAATTAAGTTCCTGACAGCCGGAGCCCATTGGTCAGTCGCTCACGCTGGCGAGGTCGTCGCCGGCGACCACTGGATGCGGCAGAGTCTGCTCTAGATGCCGCAAAAATGGCGGAGGACGACACCGGGGCGAAAGCCCTCGGTCGTGAGCTCCATCGGACTGGACGCGAGCTCGCGGGGTGGCCAGAGCGTGTGCCGGCAAGCACATCCGCGGCGGCGCCCACATGGGCTCAACGTTGTCGCCGCTACACATCACGAGGAGGCGAGCCGATGAGCTTGTCAAGCTCCGGGCAATGTGCTGAGCACATCTCAACACATGGCCGAAGGAGACAGGGGCTTAGGCCACGATGGCGACAAACCACGGTGGCCGGAGCTCAGGCTCGATTCGGGGTGAGTCTACGCATGGTGGAGAGCACATGAAGAGCGTGAGAGGGACGACGAGCTCACGATGGTCACAAAGAGTAGCTATGCGAGCTCGGGGAGAGTGGGATGTTGGTGAATCGGCGCCGGGGAACTATGGTGATCGGGGGTGGAAACGGTGATGATGATGGCGACGAAGGGCCCCCGGGCTTGATTCCTTCGGTGGAGAGGAGTAGCTTGAGGACGCGGGGGCCATGAGCCGCTCGGGGCGGCGGGGCAACTATGGTGAGCGCGACGACGACAGTAGTGCGCTGTCTGGTACGGGCAGCTGCGAGAGAGAGAGAGAGGGCAGCGGGGTGAGGGAGAGAGAGAGCTAGAGGAGGCATGCATGAGAGGTATTCGTGGTGTCCTTATCGCCCTACATGTGGTCGGCAACAGGTAGGATGTGTCCATGGCGCATGCCGGCGCGGCGCGGCCATGCGCTCGTCCTTCTAGCGCAGGGAGGAAGATGACTGGGGGAGCTCACGTGGGCTGGGCAGGCTTCTAGAGCAGGTATGCGAGGTGAGGCCTGTGCCTTTTTTTGTATTTTCTATTTCTGACATTTGTTTTGGTTTGTAAGAAATATATAAAACCATTTCATGAAACCCCTAAGAAAAATATATGTGGACAAATGGACTTGTCCAAAGCCACACAATAATTCTTAGTGTTTTTGGAATAGATTTAATTTATACTAAATATATATCCAATTAAAATAATTGTTGGATTAATTAAATGTCCAAAATAAAATGTTTATGTCATTCCAAAAAAATTGTTTTTGAATTTTACCTCATGCCAATATTTTCTCACAACACTAGGGACATTTTCTTGGATCTCTTTGAGACAATTTTTATATTCCTTATTTGGGAGAAATTTGATTTTGAGGCTTGATCATTCCTTATTTCAATTTCAGTTGTATTTAAAAATGCATGCATGAATGCAATGACAAGCAATGCTAAACTAGGGTTGTGACATTCCGGTACAAGATTCAGCACAAGATATGAACTAGGGTTTTGAGAGGAGATGGTGCTGATGAAGATGTTGTTGAATATTGGCCTCCCCAAGATGAGAGGGTTGTTGGTGATGACGATGGCTTTGATTTCCCCCTCCGGGAAGGAAATTCCTCCAGCGGAATCACTCCACCGGAGGGCAAAAGTGCTCCTGACCAGGTTCCGTGTCAAGATGGCGCTGCTTATCCCGAAAGTCCTCTCTTGATTTTTTTCATGTCAAAAGAAATTTATACCAAAGTCGGTCGTGAGAGGTGGGCCAGCGGGTCCACTACCCACCAGGCCGCACCGGGGGGTAGCATGCCCTAGTGCCTAGTGGGAACCTGGTATCCCCCCTCTGGTACTTCTTTCCTCGAGTATTTTTTTTGTATTCCAAAATAAATGTCCGTGAAGTTTTAGCCCATTTGGAGATGTGTAGAATAGGCATCTTTGACGTAGCTTTTTCTGGTCCAGAATTCCATTTGCCTTCATTCTCCCTCTTGATGTAAACCTTGCATATTATGAGAAAAAGGCATTAGAATTATTCCACAAAGTAGTATAATGCATAAAAACACTAAAAATAACATTAACTAAACATGATGCAAAAAGGACGTATCCGCGCGCCTGCCATCCTGCAATTGGGTGTCACATATGGAGACTAGGCACCGAGGGACTTGGTGGGGAGGGGACGTGTGCGGGGGAATGCTTCACGAGATTGAGACCAATCCTTTGCCTCCATCGCACGGGACCCGTGCGTAACCCCTGCTTAGGCGGGCCCCAAGGGGAGACTGGCGGGCACATGTCATAGGAGGAGGCGTATATTAGCCATGTCGGGCGCAGCTTGCCATGAGGTCGACGTGCCATTAGTTGCGTTATCCGCCAGCATGGAGCATGTCTCTTCCACTTGGGCATGGGAATAGTCACGGTTCGACCGTTTTCCGCCAGCATGGAGCATGGGGTTTCCACTTGGGCGTGGGCATAGTCGCGGTTCGACCATTTTCCTCTAACACGGAGCATGCAGCTTCCATTTGGGCATGGGCATAGTCACGGTTCGACCATTTTCTGCTAGCAGGAGCATGGGGTTTCCACTTGGGCGTGGGTGGGAATCCTCCCGAGGCCAAGGGGTGGTGCTTCGGGGCGTGTACAACCCCACCCCATTCTTACAACAGAGACTTCGAGGTTTTTGTGTTGAAGGCCCAAGAGCCGCTTGTGCGGCCCCCAGGCAACTCACACCTAGCACTTCCAGCGGTTGCAGGCTCGTGTGGCCCATGCCCAAAGGGCGGTGCGTGGTGAGGGGTCGCCCCGTGCCCATTGCGCGAGGGCTCCTGGCCCAGGAGCGCGAAGCAGGGTGTGCGGACCTGGCACACCCGACACAGCTTGGCCGCTCCAACCTACCAATGCTGCAGGGGGAAGGGGGCTTCAGCACGGGCGTGATGACGGATCCTCCCATGAAGCGCTAGAGGAAGAATTCGTCCACCGTGTGGTACCTCGGGTAGTGGAATGCCAAATGGGTAATTATGCAAATTGGGCCGCTATAACGCCTAAGATGCGATCCTACGCTTATTTTGGCCTGATAGCCTCGAGAGGGATAGAAACGCATCTCGTCTTTTTGCAAGAATGGATATCGTTACAAGTACATGTACAGAAGAGATGAGTATATGGAACTAGCTTACACTCGCCACAAGCTACATCAAGATTATATCAATGCAATTACATATTCAATCACCATGTAGAAGAGCAGGGTCCGACGATGGATGAAAACAAACGATAAAAGAAAAACGTCCATCCTTGCTATCCCAGGTTGTCGGCCTAGAACCCATCCTAGATCGAAGAAGAAGAAGAAGAAGAAGAAGAAGAAGAAGGAAACTCCAAATAGAACAACCATCGCGGTCACGTCAAAGTATCACTTTACCTGTACCTACAACTATTGTTGTGGTAATCTGTCAGCCACACGGACTCAACAATCATAGTTTCAAATGTATCAAGACAAGCAAAGTTTCATGGGTGAGGTATGGTTAAGTGGTGAGGTTGCAGCAAGCAACTAAGCATTTGTTTGAGTGGCTAACTTACGAGTACAAGAATAGAAGGGGGGATGATCTATGCATAGCACACGTGAACTAATAATGATCAAATGAATGATCGTAAACACCTACTTACGTCAAACATAACCCCATCTTGTCCTCTTCCGGATACAGAACTCACGAGAAGATACAGTCACAGTTACACACATAGTTGGCATATTTCAATTACATTTACTTCAAGTTATCTAGAACCGTCTATTAAACAAAGTTTCCAAGTTTGCCACATATCTGCGGGCACGGCTTTCTGAAAGATTTAACCCTGCAAGGGTGCTCCAACTAGTCCATCACAAACTACCACACGCTGTGCCGAAATGACCTCAACCACGGAAAACCCGTGATCTCCTCAGGTTCCTATTGAAAAACCTCAACCTCGAGATAGCCCAAAGCATCCTCGGAATCCCTCGCATAAGACATTCGACAAAGGTAAAACAAATACAGCAAGGACGCCCGGCGTGTCGACGATCCCGATAGGAGCCGCGTATCTCATTCTCCAGACCTGACGGATAAGTGAAGCGTACGGTGGCCTAATAGACATCTCCAAGTTGCCCCGGGTTGGCCCCGCATGGTGCTCTAGTTTTGGACCAGCACCAGCAGCACTGCCCCCTGTATTATGTTGAATTACTCCTCGGTGCATGACGCCCTATGTTTTTTAGTATTATTATGTTGGGGAAATGTAGTACCAATGTTGGGTCTACATAACAACCCCAAGCATGTTAGGAGCGCTCATTTATGGAACATAACACCAGTAGCCGAAACTAAGGCGGCAATTATGGAACAAAACACCAGGCTAGAAGGTCAGGCCTTCCACCTTTTATCAAGTATATAGGTGCATTAAATTAATTAGCAATAGTGTGGTGATATAAAAGAAACCCATGTTTTCACATCGAAGCAACTTCACCTGCAACTAGCAACGCTATCAAGAGGCTGAGCAAGCGGTAACATAGCCAAACAATGGTTTGCTGGGTTGTGGAAAGGTTAGAGGCTTTTCCTGGCAGTGTTGGGAGGCTGACATTTAAGTGGTAGGCAGCGAAACATAGCGAAAGAAACGAGACAACTAGCATGGCAATGATAGTAATGGTATATAGGAAAATGGTCATCTTGCCTGTGATCCCGCTTGGAAGAAAAACGAATCCGTGAAGAAGACGAACCGACGTTGTCGAGCGAATCCTCACATTCTGACATACTTGCGGAACTCTATCGAGAAGAAGCAATCCGGACACAAGAATCAACACGCGATAACACCACACATATTGATGACAAGATGCATAAACACATATGATGAATGTCCGGTTTAATTATGCATGACACGACAAAGCACAACAATTTATTAGTACACATTAAATGAAGCTCAATATGCAACGAGTTGCATATTGACAAAACCCCACATTCATATATTTAGTTCACTCCTGTTAGGTACACGACAATATTAAATGTTGCTAAATATTGCAAGAGGTGAAACTATATAAACTATCTATGTAGGCATTTTAAATGAGGTCGGAAACAACTTATAACATTTCCGAAATGACCCCCTATGTGTTACTTTAGAAATTGGTCCAGATCTGAACTAAACATGTTTTATATTTATTAAACAACAAAATAAATGTCACCTTGTTATTCTACACATTTTTCTAGGTAAGTTACTTATGGGGAACATTTTAATCAAAGCTACGGTTAATTAGCTATGAGAGAAAACGTTTTAACATGGCAATTAATGTAAATTAAAGCAAACAACACATTTAAATATTTTTAACATGTATGAAAGTTGAAAAATATTAAACTACATAAAATCTAGGCATTTTACATGTTCAAATCATATTAATCCGATGCCCGGTTAATTCTCTATTAGTGTGTTTAAAATGATGTTTTTTCTAAAAATATGAAGAAAAAATGTGTAGAATAACAAGGTGACATTTATTTGCATAAATTCGTATAGCCCAAAAAAATTGATTTGGGCCGGTTTTCATAAATTCGCATAGCCCAAAAAAATTGATTTGGGCCGGTTTGCAGCACCCTGGCCACGACGATCTGGCCTGAATGAGGTGGGCTAGTGCGTGTGCAAAAGAAATACAGGGCTTGAACAAAAACATGGGTCTCATGGGAATAGAACACAGGACCTATCAGATACTGGCGCTCCTCATTAACCAGCTGGGGCACGAAGCAACACTGATAGCTAAAAGATCTTGACCTAGATGAACATTACCCTGTCACTAACTGAACAAACTGAAAACTGATCGCTTGAAATGCAGGTGCAGCTACGCGATGCGAGGAACAAAGCCACGGTCGGCGGCTCCAGGGCGAGGCAGTCCAGACCCAGAGCAAGGACGAGCTGATCCAGGGCTGGGGCATCCATTCCCGATAGCGGAGGCACGGGGCAGCCTCCGAGCTCGAGGCTGCTGCGGCGGCGGCTCCAATGGCCGGCGGCCATGCGGGGCTGTTCCTGCACGAGCGAGAGGGAGAGCGAGACACAGAGGAGGGAGAGGAAGAGCGCGGGAAGGAGGAGCAGAGTAGGGCGCGGCTCCGGTCGACGTGCTATTGGTCGGAGGCGACAAAGGTCAGCGACTCGAAGTGCTTCCATGGCTGGCTCCATTGCTGCGGCGTCCGGTTCTGAACTCCTGAACAAAACACATGAGAGAGAGACGAGACGAGGGAGAGAGCAGATGGAGAGGGAAACGAGGGGAAGGGGACCGGAGGGACCCGGGGTCCTGGCCTGCTGGTTCGCTAACCGGCGGCGGCCGGTCCTACGAGGAGAGCGAGGAGGCTCGGTTGCGAGGCCTCCGGCTCGGCTGCCGTCGCCTGCAGAAAGAGAGACAGAGAGAAAATTCAGGGAGGAAAAACAGGTGAAGCGAAGCAGGGGAAGATGGCAGACTCTGGAGATCCTACCGCGGCATGGAGGAGCTCCGGCAAGGCTCGACGTGCTGGCTGGACAACGACGAGGAAGACCATGGAGTCAAGCTTCGCGGCGGATGGCTGCTGCGGCCGCGTGCGCTCGGGCATGGGCGATGGGATGGATCGGGAGGGCTCGTTGGTTGTGTTAGACTAGGTGGTTATACCGTATGCGCTCTTGTATAGTCAGCCATACTGTAGTTATGATCGTGCAGCAGTTGTACTAGGTAGTGTTGGACGTCCGGTGGTAGTGGCACACCCACGATCCTGCTCGGCTGAGCCAGCAGCCTATATTTACCCCCCAGCCTTGAGCATAACGATGTGTGTTGAGTCTCATCTTCTCCCCTGCGCAAACATGTTATCACACACCACCGGCCTGCACAATTCCTTCGTGCAGGCCCCCGATCTTGCTTCCGCTTCCACCATGGACGAGAACCCCGTCCTCTCTCCTCAATCCTTTATCGACGGTGCTGCTGGTGTCCTTGCTGACGCAGCCGACGTCCTGGCCGCGGAACCCCTCGAGCACCTCGCACCGGCCGCCTCCGTCGTGCTGGTCACGCCACCTCCCTCTGTTCCCTCCACAGCCCTCAAACCGCCGACATCCGCCGCCAAGTTCCCGTCGTGTTTGACCTCCTGGCCGGCAACTACTCTCAATGGCGGCGCCATTTCGACACGGCGATCGGCATGTTCAGTTTTCGTGCTCTAGTCGACGCCGTGGCGGTCCCTCGCCCCGACGATCCCGAGTGGCAGATGGCGGATCACACTTTCATCCATTGGCTCTACGCCACCATGTCGCTGGAGCTTCTGGATGCAGTCATGCACCCCGAGGACACGGCCCTCACTGTGTGGATCGTCGTCGACGAGCTCTTCCACAACAACCAGCTCAGTCGTGTAGTGTACATCGACGCCAAGTATCACGCTGTCGTTGAGGGCGACATGACGGTGATGCAGTACTGCACCAAGCTCAAGACCTTCGTCGATCAACTCCGCCATCTGGGCCAGCCGGTGACCGAATCGCGTCAGGTCTTTCATCTTCTCTGCGGTCTCAACCTCCAGTTCCATTCTATCATCCCGCACATCACCTGTCAGGTCCCGCTCCCGTCATTCCTCCAAGTGCGCTCCTTCCTTCTGTTTGAGGAGCACCGTGCTGAGCAGCGGCTCGCCAACAGTCTGTGCATGCTCTCTTCGCTAGGCGCGGCTCTCCTTCGACTCTGGCGCCGCCTTCCCCAACACCCGCCACCGACAACACGCGTGGCCGTGACCGTGGACAGCGTCGCCGCGGTCGTGGCAACAGCACCACCTCTGCCTCGCCAACGCCTCCGGCGCCTTGCCGGCTCCCAGCGCAAACTCTTGGACGGGCCTCGTCCAGGCCTGGCCCATGCTGTGGCGCGCCCTCGGCACCTCGCCCCGGCACGCCCCACCAACACGCCATGTTCGCGCCCCCGGCTCCGTATGGTTACGGCACGCCCGGCGTGCTTTTGCCAGGGTACGACGCTCCTGGCAGCCTACCTCCCATCTACGGTTCCCTGGGCGCCAGTTCCTCCACCGCGCCGCCGCCGCAGCCGTGGGACATGCAATCGCTGCAGGCTGCGCTCCACAGCACCAGACTAGTATAAAAGAAGGCTTTGGTCCACTCGATGAAATCCCATTAGTGTGGATTCACTTACGAACCGGGACCAATGGGGGCATCGGTCCCGATTCGTGAGGTCAGGGCGCCGGCCGGGCTTCGTGGACCATTGGTCCCGGTTCGTCTGCCCCTTTGGTCCCGGTTCCAGACACGAACCGGGACCAATGTGCCTCGCTCCGGACCCACAACCATTAGTCCCGGTTTTTGACTGAAACCGGGACCCTATGTTGAACTTTAGTCTCGGTTTCATCCACAATCTGAGACCAATGCTTGGCCTATATATACCCCCTGCCCGCGAGCAAAGCAGTGCACTGCTCTGTTTTTTTGGCCTGCCGTGGAAGAGCTTTGTGGTACACTAGCTAACCTCGTATGCATATGTGGTGTTCGATGAAATGCCCAAGCCACACTTAAGCTTTCTCCTCTCGAAGCTCCTTGTCCAAGCTGCATTTTCCTCAAGTTTTTTGTAGCTTTGGCGGTCCGTCCGTGTTCCGTCCCCGCCCACACCGTCGTGGATCGCCCGCGCCCATATCGGCGTCGGCACCACCGTGGTTAGTCTCTTGTTCTTATCTTCTTTCTAAAAGAAAGAAGTTCTTACTTGTATGATTTAGATAGATACTTGTGTAATTTTCTTACTTCTATTATTGTTTGTTATTATATGGTGCGATGGTTTTGGTATCCGCCTCCGTCGGCCCTCGTCCTGTCTATGATTCGGATATGATATATATTATCTTTTATAACTATTTTTTTATTTACTGTTTATGAAAATTATGCTGACCAACGTGACATAGATTTTTTAATCTAGGAGGTATGTGAACCGGAAATTCAAACCGACATAGAAATTCTTGCTGACAAGTTAGATTTGGTTGAACAAGAAAACAATTACTTGAAAGAAAAATTACAAAGAGTTGAAGAGGAGAAGATGATATTGGAGTTGGATGATGCCGATGTCGTAGACGATCACACGATCAAGACGGATGCTATGCGCTTGAAGATTAGAAAGATTAAAAAATATGCCATTCATGCTGAGGCTTGGTATCATTATGCCGTTGGATCAATTTGTACCTTAGTTGCGGTTACGATCGCATTTGTTGTTGCATTTAAATTTAGTAGTTTCAATGTATGTTCTAATTAGATGATCTAGAGAGCTATATGTTATTCAATAATGAGAACTATATAAGAATGTTATCTATTTATTTTGGTCACTACTGTACTTTGGCTTTAATGTGATGATGAATTTCTATTAATTTGGTCACTTCTCTATTCATGATATGTCGTAATGGTTTTTAATACACTTTATTATATAACGCACGCAGAAGAACCGGCAATGGATGTATGGTGACCGACGTACCTCCGAGTATATTAAGGGTCTGCCTAATTTTCTCGATGCGGCTGAGGCAAACAAGAAGAATGGTTTTATGCATTGTCCATGTACTGTCTGTGGGAATACGAAGGAATTCTCTGACTATAAAACCCTTCACTTCCACCTGCTTCAGAAGGGCTTGATGCCACACTATAATGTTTGGACCAAGCACGGAGAAAGAGGGGTTATGATGGAAGACAACATAGAAGAAGAGGATGATGACAACTACCCCCCCCCCCCCCCTGAATACGGTGATGCTGCAATGAGGGAAGCTGAAGATCAAGAGGAACCAGACGATGTGCCCGATGATGATCTTTGTCTGGTCATTGTTGATGCACATAGAGAATGCGAAAGTGAAAGTTAGAAGTTGAAGTTCGATCGCATGTTAGAGTATCACAAAAAAGGGTTGTACCCAAATTGCGAAGATGACAACACAAAGCTCGGTACCACACTGGAATTGCTGCAATGGAAGACAGACAATGGTGTATCTGACAAGGGATTTAGTTCGCTACTGAAATTAATGAAGAAGAAGCTTCCAAAGGATAACGAATTGCCCGGCAATACGTATGAATCAAAGAAGGTTCTATGCCCTCTAGGATTGGAGGTGCAGAACGTACATGCATGCCCTAATGACTGCATCCTCTACCGCGGTGCGTACGAGGATTTGAACGCATGCCCGGTATGCGGCGCATTGCGGTATAAGATCAGAAGAGATGACCCTGGTGATCTTGAGGGCCAGCGCACCAGGAAGATGGTTCCTACCAAGGTGATGTGGTATGCTCCTATAATACCACGGTTGAAACGTCTGTTCAGAAACAAAAAGCATGCCGAGTTGATGCAATGGCACATAAAAGACCGTAAGAAATACGGGAAGTTGAGAGCACCCGCTGACGGGTCGCAGTGGAGAAAGATCGAGAGAAAGTGGAGCGACTTTACACGTGACCCAAGGAACGTATGGTTTGGTTTAAGTGCAGATGGCGTTAATCCTTTTGGGGAGCAGAGCAGCAAGCATAGCACATGGCCTGTGACTCTATGTATGTATAACCTTCCTCCTTGGTTGTGCATGAAGCGGAAGTTCATTATGATGCTAGTGCTCATCCAAGGCCCTAGGCAACCCGGCAATTACATTGATGTGTACCTAAGGCCATTAATTGATGAACTTTTACGGCTATGGAATGGCAATGGTGTACGTGTGTGGGATGAGAACGAATAGGAGGAATTTGACCTGCATCCGTTGCTGTTTGTAACCATCAACGATTGGCCTGCTCTCAGTAACCTTTTAGGACAACAAACAAGGGATAAAACGCATGCACACACTGTTTAGATGACACCGGCAGTATATATTTGGAGAAATGCAGGAAGAATGTGTACCTGGGGCATCGTCGATTTCTTCCGACCAACCATCAATGTCAAAAGAAAGGAAAGCATTTCAAAACCGTTTTGTACACGAAGTGCATCAAATTATTTTCGCAACCCTCTCAACTTTTTAGCACATGCTATGTGGGTGAAATGATGATACCATGCCGACTTTCAACATTTTTAGAGTTCATTTGTAGTGCTATTCAATTTAAGGATCATTTAGCTCAAAAAAAATCAGTAAATGCATGAAAAATACCAAATGAAGTCAGAAATAGTTGAAAATTGATGATGTTGCTTTGAATGGTGCATTTTGAACACACAAAAAGTCTGGAGTTCAAATAAGTTCAAAGGAATGAAATCCCTTTATAACACATGAGTTTTCGTATGGAACCCTAATACTTCGAAAGAGATTGTCCGTTTTGTACACGAAGTGCATCCAGTTTTTCTCGTACCCCTCTCATCTTTTTAGGACATGCTATGTGGGTGAAATGATGATACCATGCCAACTTTCAACATTTTCAGAGTTCATTTGTAGTGCTTTTCAATTTAAGGATCATATATCTCAAAAAAATCAGTAAATGCATGAAAAATACCAAATGAAGTCAGAAAGTGTTGAGAATTGATGTTGCGGCCTTGAATGGTGCATTTTGAACACACAAATAGTCTGGAGTTCAAATAAGTTCAAATAAATGAAATCTCTTTTGTTAGAGATGAGTTTTCGTAAGAAACCGTGATACTTCGAAAGAGATTGTCCGATTTGTACACAAGTGCATCCAGTTTTTGCCGCAACCCTCTCAACTTTTTAGCACGTGCTATGTGGGTCAAATGATGATACCATGCCAACTTTCAACATTTTTAGACTTCATTTGTAGTGCTTTTCAATTTTAGGGTCATTTATCTCAAACAAAATTAGTAAATGCATAAAAAAACAAAATGAAGTCAGAAAGTGTTGTAAATTGATGTTGTGGCCTTGAATGGTGCGTTTTGAACGCACAAATAGTCTAGAATTCAAATAAGTTCAAAAAAATGAAATCCCTTTTGTAACACATGAGTTTTCGTAAGAAACCCTGATACTTCGAAAGAGATTGTCCAATTTGTACACGAAGTGCATCAAGTTTTTGCCGCAACCCTCTCAACTTTTTAGCACATGCTATGTGGGTGAAATGTTGATACCAGGCCAGCTTTCAAAATTTTCCGAGTTCATTTGTAGTGCTTTTCAATTTAAGGGTCATTTATCTCAAAAAAATGACTAAATGCATGAAAAATACCAAATGAAGTCAGAAAGTGTAGAAAATTGATGATGTGGCCTTGAATGGTGCATTTTGAACACCCAAGTAGTCTGGAGTTCAAATAAGTTCAAAAAAATGAAATCCCTTTTTGTAACACATGAGTTTTCTTAAGAAACGCTGATACTTTGAAAGAGATTATCCAATTTGTACACGAAGTGCAACCAGTTTTTCCCGCAACTCTCTCAACTTTTAAGCACATGCTATGTGGGTGAAATGATAATACCATGCCAACTTTCAACATTTTTGGAGTTCATTGTAGTGCTTTTCAATTTAAGGGTCATTTATCTAAAAAAAATCAGTAAATGCCTGAAAAATACCAAATGAAGACAGAAAGTGTTCAAAATTGATGCCGTGGCCTTGAATGGTGCATTTTAAACACACAAATAGTTTGGAGTTCAAATAAGTTCAAAAAATGAAATCCCTTTTGTAACAGATGAGTTTTCGTAAGAAACCCTGATACTTCGAAAGAGATTATCCGATTTGTACACGAAGTGCATCCATTTTTTGCCGCAACCCTCTCAACTTTTTAGCACACGCTATGCGGGTGAAATTATGATACCATGCCAACTTTCAACATTTTCAGAGTTCATTTTTAGTTCTTTTCAATTTAAGGGTCATTTATCTAAAAAATAATAATAAATGCATGAAAAATTCCAAATGAAGTCAGAAAGTGTTGAAAATTGATTTTGTGGCCTTGAATGGTGCATTTTGAACACATAAATTGTCTGGAGTTTAAATAAGTTCAAAAAAATGAAATCCCTTTTGTAACAGATGAGTTTTCGTAAGAAACCCTCATACTTTAAAAGAGATTGTCCGATTGATACACGAAGTGCATCCAGTTTTTGCCGCAACCCTCTCAACTTTTTAGCACATGCTATGTGGGTGAAATGATGATACCATGCCAACTTTTAACATTTTCAGAGTTCGTTTGTAGTGCTTTTCAATTTAAGGGTCATTTATCTCAAAAAAATCAGTAAATGCATGAAAAATACCATATGAAGACAGAAAGTGTGGAAAATTGATGTTGTGGCCTTGAATGATGCATTTTACACACACTAATAGTCTAGAGTTCAAATAAGTTCAAAAAAATGAAATCCCTTTTGTAACAGATGATTTTCGTAAGAAACCATGATACTTCGAAAGAGATTGTCTGATTTGTACATGAAGTGCATTCAGTTTTTGCCGCAACCCTCTCAACTTTTTAGCACATGATATGTGGTTTAAATGATGATGTCATGCCAACTTTCAACATTTTCAGAGTTCATTTTAGTGCTTTTCAATTTAAGGATCATTTATCTGAAAAAAATCAGTAAATGCATGAAAAATACCAAATGAAGTCAGAAATTGTTGATAACTGATGATGTAGCCTTGAATGGTGTGTTTTGAACACACAAAAAGTCTGGAGTTCAAATAAGTTCAAAAAATTAAATCCCTTTTGTACCAAATTTGTTTTTTATTAAAACATACATTTTAAATAACCTAAAACCTACCACATTGAATATAATGATAAAACACACTAATATTAAATAGAACGAAAAAGAATCACTCAAAAATCTATTTTTTACTAAAGTTATTAACAAACTAGTGATTCACACAAATTTCAAAAAATTACAATTTAAACTATTTAAATTTGAAAACTAATGGCACTAGTAGAAAGTTTATAATTTTTGTGACCTAAAAGAAAAAAGAATCACTGAAAAACAGTAAGTAGGAACAAAATAAAATAAATACAGTAACCAATTAAACAAAAAACTATAGTTTGTTTAAAAAAATGACCCCTACTCGGCCACCACAACGTGAATACGACTAGAAACCCAACAAGAGAGTTGAGCCAGGATCCAGGCCCGCAGAAGACCCAATAGGCCCACATGCAGTGGTAGATTAGGCCCTGAAGCCTGCAGTTGAGAGGAGCTCGACAGGTTGTGCGCACCAGCGCTTATAAACCACTTCGGTGCACACTCGGCTAGCGAGGTGGGACTAAACATCCAACCGCATCGTGACTCTAGCAGGCACCGTCCTTTCGTGTCGGTTTGTGGAAGAAACCGGGACCAATGATGCCGTTTCGTGTCGGTTGGTGGGAAAAACCGGGACCAATTCCACTCTTCCGTCCCGGTTGGAATCACCAACCGGGACTAAAGGTCTCTTCTTCCTGCCCTTTGGGTTGCTGAAAATTAACCGTTAGTCCCGGTGTGTGGAACCAACCGGGACGGAAGGGTGGCATTGTTCCTGGTTGCATCCACAAACCGGGACCAAAGGTGTTCAGATATAAGGCGGGCGTTGTCGAAATTTCCCCCAAAACTCTCCCATTTGCTCGTCGCCGTCTCTCGGCCCGCCGTCATCGTCGCCGTCCCCGATCCAGTCCTCCTCGTCGTCGCCGCCATCGCCGAGCCCGTCGTCGGCGCCGCCATCACCTCCCTATCCTCCCTGGACTCGGTAATCCTACCCCTCTATCACACCCCAAAATTTTGAAAATATTTTTCGGACATAAAAGTTGGCCTAGAATAATTTTTTTAGAAAACAATTTGCTTCATGTCTCTTTTCAAAACCTCTTTCCAAAAAATGTCTTTCAAGAGGCTTCTCAAAAATTTCTTTTCATGCTTGAGCCCTTACTTGAGACAAGTTGAAGTATTTATTTTCTTAGAAGGAAATATTATTTTGGCTATGTCCATTTGATATTTGAATTTTTGGATATTTGGATAATGTTTGAAAACACTCCTTTTCCTTTCTAAAGAGGTTTTCCCCTAGGAAGATGTTTTTGAAAGTTTATGTTGGAATATGAATACTTGCATAAAAGAATTTCCTTTATTCAAAAACAAATTTATATTTTACCAAGATTCTTTTATTCAAAAACAAATTTATATTTTCTTTATAAGGCTGATTTGCACTGCAACCTTGTGATAAATTCTACTAAAAATTCTATTAAAATTTGTAGGTGACGAGTGATGTTTCTAGGTCACATTTATGCAAAATCCTACTCAAGTATTTTGAATATTTTAAGCACAATAACTGCTTTTCTAATCTGGTCCAGAATTGAGTTTGTACTGCAACCCATAGAAATGTTCTTTCATAAATTCCATCAAAATTTGGGGATGTCAAGTATAGCATAAGATCCAATTTTATGCAAAAATACCACTATATGCTATGTAAAATTTGAGCAGTACAACCATTTTTCTGTTCTAGTCCAGTTTGGTGCTTTACACTGCAACCCTATGCTTCCTTGCTGTGATTGCTTTGAATTTTTTCATGCTTGTTTGCAACCCTACCAAAACCTTAACTCCAGGATTTGAGCCCCATTGGATGAGAATAGATACATGTGATGATAGCCCCAAGTTTCTGTCCAGTATTGTGTTTCTCAAATTATTGCATTGACTAGTTTTGATTTTTGCCAAACTAACCCTACCTACATTGCTAGCACCTAGAGAGACCTTGATCTGGAAAGTTTGGTGGGCATCAAAGACCATTTGGAGCCCCTGGCATTTCATCAAGCACCTTGGAGCATGAACAGATTATGCATGCCTTTGAATCTTCATTATGGAGTTGATGATATGGCCAAACCAGTATGTCCACCAGCCTTGCCTTACCCTCTAACACCACCGTGGTGACTTTGGAAAGCTCCTAAGCCCTGTAGCCATGTCAGTCAATTCGTCGAACAGGTGTTGTGCATGCTCTGGACGTGGCCAGAGCACACGTTTTGCATGCGCGCGTGCCGAGCCATCGCGTCCCCTCGTGCCCTTGCTCTCTAGACCATCTAGAGAGGCAAGACCAACCCCTCCGTGATAGCCAGTCGTCGCCCCTGTGCGAGCAGAGTAATGGCAGCGCGATCGCCGTCGTCTCCCCTCTGCTGCTGCCATGGCAGGCGCCACCCGAGCCCTCCCCGTGCTCCACGTGCCCTAGACCCCTCCCCCTTGTCGTTTGCGGCTGCCCCGCTGCCCTGCTGCCCCTGCACTGCCCTGCAGCTGCTCCTGTGCGCCTGAAGCTCTAACACCGTCGATCTTATCCGAAGACGCTGCGGAACCCCCAGCAACCCCCAGAGCCCAGTAGCCTTCCTCCCCATCGCCCAATTTGGCCACAGGAGCCTTCTGTGCACCTCTCTGCCATTAGTGCCGCCGTCCATCCCCCGGTTCGATTCCAGCAGCTCCGAGTCCCTCTCCTCCTCCCAGTTACCCTGCTAGCCTGACCAGACCCTAGGAGCCCATTCCCACCGTCGAGCTTAGCCAGGAGCCACTGGAAACAAGAAGCCGCAAGTTGGCAGAAACTCCCTCCGCCATTGTTGAAGTACTGCTCGGCCTCGAGCTCCGCAGGTGCCCCAACCGGCAAAAATGGATGCGGCGCTTCCCCTTGAGCATGTGCATAGATGGAGTATGGCGGGAGATGCTCTATGCCGCCGGCAATCATCGCCGGAGCGCGGCTCTGTTCCTGTCCCTGCGCGCGCGAGAGGAAGGGGAAGAACCTGACAGGCGGGTCCCGCGTGTCGGTGAGAGAACCATAGCCCCCGAGAGGCGCAACCCCCCTTGTGCGTTTTGTTTTAAGCAAACCGTATCCCCTCGCGGCTGTTGCAGTAAGTGCTCTTTCTGTGTTAGAAAGCATAAAGAGCTCGAAGTGTTTTCTTTTAGAATTGATTTTAAAAACAGTTTTTTTTGCAGAAACTTAGAATAGCTATAAATTTTTATAGGAAAGTCCAAATGGACTAATTCTTTTTCCTACCATTTTCTAATGACCTCTAGTTTATTGTAAGATTTATATTAAAATTTTCCAAACAACTTTTGTGTGTTGTTTTGATTATGTGTGTTAATTCAAATATTTCCAAACTAGGATTTTGAAGGGTGGCTACCTACTCCAAGATGATGAGGTACACATCACCCTCCTAATATCCCCTAAGGCAAGCATCATGAATCCATATTTGCTTGTGTTGTGTGATGGTTGTGGCGGTGCTTATATTGCGTGGTTCGAGGATATGTTAGTATTAGCATCACATGAAATAATACTTCACATTCTTCATGCATGCTACTCACATTATAACAATGGTGAAATATGATGGTGGCATGTGCTAGTTATGAGAGGTCATGGAATAACCTAGTCATGTGGAACGTGATAGGTTATGGCCTGGTCATGACGTGTGCACGATGATGCCGGTAAAAACTTGGTTAACTCCAGTATCGACCTAGATGAGTCTTGTCCGTGTCATACTTCGATAACGTGCTAATACAATTTCCTGGATAATGGATTTGGTAAAGTAAGTTGTAGACCTATTATCAGTCACACACCAAGTAGAGGGGCTGGTATGAAGGTATCCATGGCCCTGGAATAAATCCAGTCATCCGGTCATGGGGCATGGGTGTTTCCGGTCTGGGACCGGAAGGGAATGGCCCTTCCAAGTGAGCGCGTGGTATAACTTTTTGATCCCATGCTAGTCAAGGTCGGAGCCTCCCCGTCTTATGGTTTTGCCTTGGCAGCGTAGTCTGGGTGAAGCCGGGCTTCGCGGAGGAAAATTGGTGTGTGCTGATTCTGAGTGTCCGCTTCTAAAATGCAGTATGCGGGATTAGTCTTATCGAGTATCGCAAACCGTGAGTTGTGGGTAAAGAGTACACCCTCTACAGAGTCAAAATTATTCGAGTAGCCGTGTCCGCGGTCAAGGACGTTGTTTGACGAGTCAAGTGTTGGTCCTAGAGTCGGTCTTTGGTGTATAATTAGTGATAATAATAATGGTTGTGGTAAATCATATGATCATGTGGTGGATGATCGTATTACGATTATTACTCTGGACTAACCCCTATGATTATGTTGTTGGATATCCCTGAGACGGTTCTACCTCCTGGATATTCAACATTTATTATCCCTTCTTATAAGCACTTTATGTGGTGTCGCTTAGACGCCCGACTATGGCATGTTGACTTTATCATAGAAGCCCTTTATGTGGTGTCGCTCAGACGCCCGACTGTGGCATGTTTACTTTATCATATAAGCCCTTTATGTGGTGTCGCTCAGACGCCCGACTCTGGCACGCATATTATTACTTTTCAGTATTATCATCCTTGCCTGTTTATGAATAATTGGTGGAAACATAGCATATCGTCATGAATGCATCCATGAATTAAACTATAATGACAAGATATTATTGTTAGTGGAATTTGCATGCATCTCACCTGTTCAGCGTGTTTTGTTTTCTTGATGTTTGCGAGTACATTCAAAGTACTCACTGGCTTGTCCCTGGCTATTGTCTTGGCCAGATTGCATTTGGAGAGGAGCACGATGCCGTCAACCCCGGAACCTAGGTGTGACAGCCCGGTGCCAACGTCCTAGAAGATTCCCCTCTCTTTCCGTTTTCGTCATGTGATTTATTTTATTTGTTGCATCATCATCGCATCATGCGCATCGTCAGCATTGCATCGACATCTCCGTTGCCGCCCGTTTTCAAACTTGCATTCGTTAGTAGTCGCTGGTTCTCGTTGTTGTCCGTTCCGAGCCCGACCGCACTCACACGCACCCGCGGCACCGTCGAAACCCTGTTTTTAAAGTGCGTTTAAAACTTTCTCTGATCCAGGTGAAACTTGGCACGCGGTCGCGATTAGATATAGCTAGGCCGCCTGTCGAATTTCGTCGCGATCGGAGACCGTCTGGTACCCGAACGGTCGACCGTAGCGGCACCGTATTCGGGCTACCGAGGGACGTCTGTCGGTGTTTTAAATTACGTTGCCGGGTCGCCCGTTTTCCCTCTCATCTTCGCCTAGACCCTCTGCACAGTGCGTCGACCCTACGCGCAGCCCAGTCCGAAAACCTCCCGGAACCCGAACCCGGGTGCTCGTGACCGTTGGGTCTGGATCAACCCCGTTTTACCCTAAATCGTCTTCGGTTTGTCCATTGGACTCCCTACCCTAATTATCTGGACCACCCGATCTAAATCGAAAGGTCCAGGTGCCCCTAGTACCTAACCCCTAGGCATAATAGGTCCAGCCCTAAATTCTAGGAGAGCTGTACCATCAGCGCCGCCGCCGCACACCACCTGGGCACTCTCCTCGTTTTCCTCCTCCTCCCATTCAGACACATCCAGTCCCTAGACCCACCTAGTTTTCCCCGCTAGGAGCCAGCACGAGAGGACTGCGCCGCCAGCTCCGCTCGAGATCTCCTCTTGCGCAGCACAGCCCGTGTCCCTTTTTTTCCTCCTGCCGCAGTGGCCTCGGGAGCGCCGCCACCCCGCGCGATCTGGGGATCCAGATCGGGAGCTTCCCGCCCAATCCGCCCTGGTCCCGTGCCCTGGACAGGACTGCTGCCGCCGCCGCCCTACGGGTGCATCGGGACGAGCGCGAGGCGCCTCCTCAGTCCCTCCCGTTGACCGTGCATCCTCCAGCGCCTTCCCGCCCGATCCGACAGATCGGGTCGGCCTCGCGTGGACCGAGGCAGCCGCCTCCCAGTGCCCGTGCCAGCGCCGCCCGCCCCTCCTCGCGCGGAGCCGACGCGAGCGCAGCGCCTGCCTGGCCTCCCCGCGTGGTGCGCTCGCCAGGCCCCTTCGCCGCTGTGGGCCGGCCCAGCTGCGCGCCCCCTCCGAGCAGATCCAGCTCCAGGCCGCCTCCCCTCTGCTCCGCCGGCGCCGGCCCAAGCCTCCTCCAGGCCGCCTCCTCTCCTGGCCCGTTGGCCCAAAGTGAGGACCAGTTTCCCTCTATTTTTGCCGCTCGTGCGAGATTTAGTTGTCCAGCGCCCACCAGATTCGGCCCGTTGGATATTTAGTTTTATTTTTCTTTTCGGTTTAGTTAATTTCAGGTTTTAGCTATTTATTTTAAAACGCCCGTAACTTTTGTTCCATTAGTCGGATCGAGGTGATCTTTATATCGTTTTGGTGTAGAATTTTACGTAGAATGTGATTTTGGAACTTGCATATTTATTTGACGCCGTTTAGAGTGCCTAACGCGTGGATTTACGTGCTGTCTCCATAAGTAGGTGCCCGCATTTATTTTCCTCGCGTGTTTGAATTACTCGAATGCCATGAGATAAATGCCTATGGTTTAGGGGGTATTTATGCATGTATTTTAGTGCGGTCAAGTGTATTTTTGCGTGTAGGGATTGCCCATTAGATTATTTTTCGTGTCCAGGTTTATTTCTCCCGCATTATTGTGTGGCAATATTTTGTGTTGCAGACCCCACATATTATACATGTTTCCGGGGTAGAAAAAATCCCATGGATTTTTATGTGCAATTAGTTTTAGCTTTTGAGGAAGTTAGTTCGCGAGATATTTTGCTAAGTTGCCCTTTTGTTTAATTCGTAGGATTTAATCCGTGCCTCGTTCGAGTTAGTTGTCAACTAGAGAGTTGATCTTGGATGTTTTGTTTAGCCCCTGGTATTTTTGGTTGCAATAGAAATGCATGTTTAGGTGTTGTTTGCTTGCTCTCAAGTTGCTAGAAATAGTGTTGTCTTAGAGGAGCTGAAATATTTCTAAGTCTGGAATCTGTTATATTTTGTTGCTGTCTTGTCTTGCTTGCATCTTGTGATCTGTAGCTCTCTTGGGGTAGGTCCAATGGAGTTATTTGTACCCCTTATGTTTCTCTAGCATACTGTTAAGTTTCATGCCATTTGGAGACCTTTAGCTTAGGTTTTTGCTGCTGTCAATATTGCTTCAGGCTGAAAACTGCACTTTCAGGAGGTGTAATTTTCACTAAGTCTGAAATAGTGTGTGAGATGCCATTTTGTGTCTTCTTTTCCCAGTGCTCCAAGGTGCCATGCTAGTTGTTGTTAGTTGTTTGTAGTAGTGCTTCTTTCCCTCTTCCGTGCCATGCCTTGCTTGAGCTTATCGGAGTTGTGTAGCCGTAGTTGTGGGGTATAGAAAATGCTATGTGGCTGATTTTGGCAGATTGTTGCGTTTTCTTGTTTTGCTCGTGGTTTTCGAACCGTAGCTCCGTTTTGATCGAGTCCTACATGAAACTTGCTTAGAATCTCGTGTAGTTTCTTTTTCTCTTGCTGTTCGTATGTTTTGAAGTGCTCGTAGCCGCCGTTGCACACATCTTGCATTCATGCCATCATATCTTGCGGTGCTTGTATCTTTTGATCCGTAGCTCCGTTGGAGATGTTCTTTACGTGTAGATTGCTTGCCTTGACGCGTAGGATCACGTGAACCTATTTGTTTTGATGTTTAACAACCAATTAAATGCATTAGTTCAGATCTGGACAGAATTGTAAATTAACATGTGAGGTCGTCTCGGAGGTGCTATATGTCATTTCCGACCTCACTTAAAATGCTTAGATAGGTAATTTAATTTCCGCTTCACCTCTTGCATGTTTAACAACATTAATATTGCCGTGTAAATAACCGGGAGTGAACTAAATAATTAACGTGGAGTTTTGTCAATATGCAACTCGTGCATATCGAACTTCACTTAATGTGTAGTGTTTGATTGTGTGATTTGTCATGCCGTGACTTGCATGTATTCAGTAGCTCATGCATCATACGTGTTTTGCATCGTGTGGTGTATATCGTGTGTTGATGCTTGTTTCCGGTTTTCCCGTCTCGATAGAGTTCCGCAAGTGTGTCGGATTGTGAGGACCCGTTCGACTACGTCGGTTCGTCTGCTTCGCGGAGGCATTCTTCTTCCAAGCGGGATCTCAGGCAAGATGATCATTTCCCTAGATACCATTACTATCATTGCCATGCTAGTTTATCGCTTCTATCATTTATGTCTCGTTGCCTACCACCTGTTAAATTCAGCCTCTCAACAATGCCATGTTAACCTTCAACCTGTTCAACCTAGCAAACCACTGATTGGCTATGTTATTGCTTGCTTAACCTTGTTGTTAGCGTTGCTAGTTGCAGGTGCTTTGCTTCCATGTGAAAGCATGGGTTCCTTGTTATATCACCATATTAATGCTATATAATTTAATGCACCTATATACTTGGTAAAAGGTGGAAGGCTCGACCTTTCTAGCCTGGTGTTTTGTTCCACCTTTGCCCCCTTTAGTTACCGGCTACCGGTGTTATGTTCCATAAATGAGTGCTCCTAACACGATCGGGGTTGTTATGGGGACCCCCTTGATAATTCTTTTTAGATTAAAGCTGGTCTGGCAAGGCCCAACATTGGTACTACATTTGCCTAATCACCTAATAAAATTGCATAGGGACCCGCCGGCACCCGCGGACTATTTTAATCAACCCCCGGGCCAGTGCTCCTCATGAGTGTTGGTCCAAAACAGAGCAGCTTATTAACGCTACCCGGGGCAACTCGGCGTTTGGCGTGGTAACCATCGCTCATCCGTCGTGTCCTGAGAACGAGGTACGCGACTCCTATCAGGATCGTCGACACGTCGGGCGGCCTTGCTGGATTAGTTTTACCTTTGACGAGATATCTTGTGCATCGGGATTCCGGTGATGCTTTGGGTAATCTCAGAGTTGAGGTTTCCACTAGGGAATCCGACGAGATCGCGAGCTTCGTGATTGAGGTGGACTAGTTGGAGCACCCCTGCAGGGTTATATCTTTCGGAAAGCCGTGCCCGCGGTTATGTGGCAACGTGGAAACTTTGTTTAACACTGGTTCTAGATAACTCGAAGTTAACTTAATTAAAATATGCCAACTGTGTGCGTAACCGTGATTGTCTCTTTCGTGAGTTTCTTCTCCGATCGAGGACACGGTGGGGTTATGACTGACGTAGGTAGGAGTTCAGGATCATTCATTTGATCATCTGTAGTTCACGTCCGCTATGCGTAGATCTTCTCTCTCTTAATTCTGGTACTCGTAAGTTAGCCACCAAATATATGCTTAGCCGCTGCTGCAACCTCACCACTTAACCATACCTTACCCATTTAGCTTTGCTAGTCTTGATACCTTTGGAAATGAGATTGCTGAGTCCCCTGTGGCTCACAGATTACTACAACACCAGTTGCAGGTACAGGTTAAGATTACTTGATGCGAGCGCGTTGACTGTTCATTTGGAGTTGCTTCTTCTTCTTCTTCTTCATCGATCTAGGATGGGTTCCAGGCCGGCAACCTGGGATAGCAAGGATGGACGTCGTTCTTCTTTTGTCGTTTGTTTTCGTCCATAGTCGGACCCTGCTCTTACTCTTGATGATTATGTAATGTACTGATGCGACTCTGATGTAGCTTGTGGCGAGTGTAAGCCAACTCTTTATATATCTCTTCTTTTCAGTACATGTACTTGTAACGATATCCATTCTTGCGACACGACGAGATGTGCTTCTATCCCTGATGAGGCCCTCGTGCCAAATTGAGGATAGGGTCGCATCTTGGCGTGACACTAGGAGTCAAGGATAGCAACCTTGTGAGATAGGAATTTATCCAGGTCAGTTGTTCTTGTGGGAATGGAGTCCCATGGGCACTGGAGATTCCTCGAGTCGCTACCGCCATCAACCTCAGACTTGTGTTCAACCCACTAGACCTTCATGGTCTTGTAACCCAGATTTTGTATTTTTGCTTGGATATTCTGTATCAAGTAAGTGTCTACTAGCTAACATAAATCCTGGGGCTAGTATACATAGAGACATGTTTTCTGGAAATTAATTTCTGAAAAACCCGTGGCAACACCCTCCTCCCTCCTCCCCGCCCCACCTCCTCCGTCCTCCCTCCACTCCTCCATTCGCTGCCGGCCGGCCCCTCCTCGCTCCGCCTTTCTCTTCCGTCCTCCGTCCTCTTTCCTCCTCCCCCTCTAGTCGCCCCTCCTTCTCCCTCCTTCCACCTCCCCGCCCCACCTCCTCCGTCCTCCCTCCACTCCCCCATTCTCCGCCGGCCGGCCCCTCCCCGCTCCGCATTCTCCTCCGTCCTCCATCCACAACCCCTCCTCCCTGCTACATTTTTATTTAGTAGGCTAGTTGATATTTTCTTGTTGATATGCAACATTTTGATTTACTTAATAGTTTGTAGTTGATATATAACAATTTTGATTTGGTATGATTAACTGATTAGTAAAAATTTAGACATATATAGTTGATAGTTTTTAGTTGATATAAGCATCTGTTCATACATAACACTTTGATTTAGGATATATTCTAGGGTTTAGTTGATAGATTCTAGTTAACTGAATTATTACTAGGGTTTTAGTATATTATTTTTAGACATAGTTGATAGTTTCTAGTGATCCTGAAACTATTTATTAATTTGTTAGAATGAACATGTCATATTTGTTAATACTACTTAGATACATGTTGATAGAATATATTTTGTTTATGCAGAAATCAAGTACTTGCCCCTACCTCATCCCCACAGTCGTCCCCATTGCCGACCCCCTAAGACCTCTAGGTGAGAATAGCCAAATCCCCATGTTGTTGATATAGATGATAATGTGTTGTAAATGTCGATGATGAAAATGCTAGTGCTAGTCGCCATGTCATTGATGTCGATGATGATGCATTCTGAATTAATATAAAGGATGCCTTGGTCTTGTTGTTTGCATTGTACCTCCAAGTGGCCTATGTTTTGCCGGAATGTTGATTCGTTTCCATTCCGGCAAATTTCAGGCGCTCGAGATGTCCTGTTTTTAGTAAAGGTCATGCCGAATTTTTTTCATGAATTTTAGCATGACTTGTGCTACAATGTAGGAAATGTGTGACGACGAAAGGAAATTCTCTATGTGCGAATACTGCCAAGACGAGCGCGGCCTGTGCGACACACCTCAGCTAGTTGATGATAGGCGCTTCAGCATCGTGCTAGATGAGGACTTCTAAGTGGATACAGTAAATCACAATGACAAGCCTTTTCTCGTCATTAAGCATGACTTCTTTTGCTTCAACTTATAATTTTTTTTTACTATTGTACTAGTGTATCCCCTGCCATGCAAGATTTTATGTCTTGGATAAGATTGGTTTCAGTACTGAAAAAACTATGGAGGCGAAGAGAGTTCACTTGAGGACCGAGCATGGTTATACTTTTGCCATAAAGTTGTACAATGCAGACACCTACTCCTGTTTTGAATGCAAAACATGGGTAGCACTATGCAAGGCTTATGCATTTGAGCCTAATATGCTTATCACCTTTGATATTCGTCCGGAAGATGAAATTGAAGCTAGTATCAACATCTGGGTCGATGTGCAGACGCCTCGAGTTCTACCATTATGTGAGTTTCTCAACCATATTTATTAAGTAATTTATATTATTTATTTAAAAATAGTTGACAGCTTATTTCCATTGACACCTTATTTTCATTCTTCAACAAATGTATGGAAGATGGTAGACATAACCTACTACTACAATGATGAAGCAGAATTAACTTATAAGGAGATAAATCATCTTATCACATTTATTAATGATGTTGAGAATTACAATAGCTATTATCGAACTCCTGCACATTATGGTCAATACGTGCCACTAGTGCACGTGGTGAAATACGGTAACATCAATGGAGATTTCATGGTAAGATTTTCTACAATTACGACATTCGTGCATCTTTTCGATAAATTCTTCTAAAATTAAACTACATTGCTAACTACAAACATTACTATGTTTTTAATAGAAAATCCCAAAAAATTATGTGCCTCGTCTAATGTTTCCAAGAGGTCGCGTTGATGTTATGAGCTTACGGCCAACACGGCCAGGTCAGCCTATGTATATGCATCACTCCTGTCCATACCGGATTTCTAAAACCGATGAAATGACAATCAAAGATTGAAAAAAATGTATGGTCAATCATATAGAGCTACTTGGAAGTAACATTGTGTGTAGGCCAAGAATTGGAGACACGATTATCTCCATTCTCCATAATGGAGAGTGGGGGCCGATCTTGTTTTATGATATTCTACCTAAGAGAGGGTAGAGTAGGTCCTATGAGAGAGGAGTAGGTCCTAGGTACAATGTGTTATTATGTGCTACATTGTGTTGTAGTTGATGATGATGATGAGGAGGAGTTGTGATTATGACTAGTGACCAACTAGTTATATGATGTCTCATTGACGAAAATGATGATTAAATAGTGTTGGTGGTAATGGCTATGATGATTATTAGCTATAGTGTTGTTGGTGATGATATGATGCAAGAGTTTTTATATTAATATGATGATGATGTTGATCATGATTATCATGATGATTTTTTATTATGGTCACGATTGGTTATTATATCATTGGGGGAAGGAAACATGATTACATTCCTGTGAATGGATCAAAAGTGAGCAAAAGTTGAATTAGTAGGATCGTCGTCCTACTAATTCAACTTTTGATCACTTTTGATTCATTTGGATCAATAGAAGTTGAATTAGATCTCATAGATGCAGGATGAACTCCTACCATATGATCGCATACGAGCAATTCAAGAGGAATTGGTGGCATTCTTTCTTGACCACGTCATACCTAAAGACGGATAATGCCATGTGGGTTTGTCATTGGATCTTAATTAGATGATGTTAGGGATTAATCGTAAAAGATGTTATATTGTATATATGTATATCATCGGATAGATATACGAAAACTTGTTGTTTGACCAAGCACGGAGAAAGAGAGGACACTTCTCTCTATTAGCTAGCTAACACAATATGAAACCTCTAAATTAACCCTCCACCCCCCATTAAAAAAACAAAACCCCCAACTCCTGCGAGATGCTGACGCGTGGATGCCATTTGGTCCCGGTTGGTGTGACCAACCGGGACTAAAGGCCCTCCTCCTGGGCTCCCCGCATAGGCCACGTGGAGGCCCTTTTGTGCCGGTTGGTAAGGGAACCGGGACTAAAGGTTATGGGCTTTAGTTCCGATCTTTTAGCCCCAGTTCCAGAACTGGGGCTAATGGGCCTTTGGAACTGCTACTTCTCAAACAACAGCGCTAGAAATTGACACGTTGACGGAGACTTGCTTGCGTTGGCTTTTCCCTTGAAGAGGAAGGGTGATGAAGCACAGGAGAATTAAGTATTTCCCACAGTTTGAGAACCAAGGTATCAATCCAGTAAGAGAATCTCGTCAAGTCCAGAGTACGTGCGCAAACACAAAAGAGCTTGCACCCAACACTATAAAGGGGTTATTAATCCCTTCAAGATTGTTTGCAAAGTGAGATCAGAAGGCGGAAAGTGCAACAAAGTAAAAAGTGTAAGGCTGAAAATATGGTGTGGAGTAGACCCTCGGGGCCATAGTGTTCACTAGAGGCTTCTCTCAAAATAGCAAGTATTACGGTGGGTGAACAAATTACTGTCAAGCAATTGATAGAACCGCACAAAGTCATGACGATATCTAAGGCAATGATCATACATATAGGCATCACGTCTGAGACAAGTAGACCGATATTTTCTACATCTACTACTATTACTCCACACATGGACCGCTATCCAGCATGCATCTAGTGTATTGAGTTCATGACGAACAGAGTAACGCCTTAAGCAAGATGACATGATGTAGAGGGATAATCTGAAACCAATGATGAAAACGCCATATTTTTACCCTTGATGGAAAGAACACAATGCGTGCGTCGCTACCCCTTCTATCACTGGGTGAGGTCACCGCACGATATGAACCAAAACCAAGGACTTCTCCCATTGCAAAAATCATAGATCTAGTTGGCCAAACGAAACCCAAAAGTCGAAGAGAATTAGAAGGATATGAAATCATGCGTAAGAGAGATCAGAAGAAACTCAAATAAGATTCATAGATAATCTGATCATAAATCCATAATTCATCGGATCTCGACAAACACACCGCAAAAGAAGATTACATCGGATAGATCACCATGAAGATCATGGAGAACTTTGTATTGAAGATCCAAGAGAGAGAAGAAGCCATCTAGTTACTAGCTATGGACCCGTAGGTCTATGGTGAACTACTAACGCATCATCGGAGAGGCCATGGTGTTGATGAAGAAGCCCTCCGTATCCGAATCCCCCCTCCGGCAGGGCACCAGAACATATCCTAGATGGGATCTTGCGGAGACAGAGGCATGCAGCGGCGGAAAAGTACTTTCGATGATCTCCTAATCTTTTGTGGAATTTTTGGGGATATATAGGCGCAAACCCTAGGGAAAAGGAGGTCCAGGGGCCCACAAGCCTGGGGCCGTGGCCTCCCCCCTGGCCGTGGGGTGAGGGCTTGTGGGGCCCCTAGGCCCCCCTGCCTTGGCTCTCAAGTCTCCTGATCTTCTTCCGTTACGGAAAAATTCTTTTCGGGGATTTTATTCCGTTTGGAATCCATTTCAAAATCTCCTCTAAAAGGGGTCAAAAATATGGAAAAAACAGGCACTGGCACTTGGCACTGAGTTAATAAGTTAGTCCCAAAAAATATATAAAAGGCATGCAAAACATCCAAAGTTTGACAAGATAATAGCATGAAACCATAAAAAATTATAGGTACGTTGGAGACGTATCAAGCATCCCCAAGCTTAACTCATGCTCGTCCTCGAGTAGGGAAGTGATAAAGAATGAATTTTTGATGTGGAATGCTACCTAGCATAGTTGTCCTTTGCAACTTCTTTCACGTGACATGAATGTTCAGATCTGTAAGATTCAAAACAATAGTTTTCTATTGACATGAAAACAATAATACTTCAAGCAAACTAGCAAGGTAATCATGAACTTTCAAAATAACGAGGCCAAGAAAAGTTATCCCTACAAAGTCATATAGTCTGGCTATGCTCCATCATCCTCACATAACTAATGTAAATCATGTACAACCCTGGTATTGGCCATGTAATAGTTTTCACACTCTTACTTTCTCAAACCTTTTATAACTATCACGCAATACATGAGCGCGAGCCATGGATATAGCACTATAGGTGGAATAGAGTGTGGTGGTGGTTGTGAGACAAAAAGGAGGAGATGGTCACATTGACTCGGCGTATCAAAAGGCTATGGAGATGCCCATTAATAGATATCAATGTGAATGAGTAGGGATCGCCATACAATGGATGCACTGAAGCTATAAGTATGTGAAAGCTCAAAAGGAAAACTAGTGGGTGTGCATCCAACTTGCTTTCTCACGAAGACCTAGGGAAATTTTGAGGAAGCCCATCATTGGAATATACAAGCCAAGTTATATAATGAAGATTCCCACTAGCATATGGTAGTGACAAAGCAAGAGCCTCTCAATCATCAAGAACATGGTGCTATTAGGAAGCACAAGTGTGGAAAAAGACAGTAGCATTGTCCCTTCTCTCTTTTTCTCTCTTCTCTTTTTTATTTGGGCTCTTAGACCTCTTTTTTTTCTTTTCTTTTTTTTATTTGGGAACTTTGGCCTCTCTTTATTTATTTATTTATTTCCTCACATGGGACAATGCTCTAATAATGATGATCATCACACTTTTATTTACTCACAGCTCAAAGCTTAGAAATGACTCTATAGGAAATGCCTCCGGCAGTGTACCGGGATGTGCAACGATCTAGAATGGCGTATGACGTTTAAGCATCTCGCTAGCTATCTTACGATCATGCAATGGCAATATGAGAGTGACAGCACAAGTCATGAGACGAAACGGTGGGAGTTGCATGGCAATATATCTCGGAATGTCTATGAAAATGCCATAGTAGGTAGGTATGGTGGCTGTTTTGAGGAAGGCATATGATGGGTTTGTGCACCGGCGAGAATTGCGCAGCACTAGAGAGGCTAGCAATGGTGGAAGATGAAAGTGCATCTATACCATGGACTCACATTAGTCATGCAGAAATCACATACTTGTTGCAAAAGTTTTTATTAGTAATCGAAAAAAAGTGATAAACGCATACTCCGAGGCGAAGGGTTGGTAGGTGTTAACCATCGCGCGATCTTGACCTCAACACAAAGGATGAAAATCAATAGATCAATTATGCTCCGACTTCCTAACATAGCGGTTCACCATACGTGCATGCTACGGGAATCACTAACTTCAACACAAGTATTTCTAGATTCACAACACCTTACTAACATAACTCATAATATTACCGAATCCACATCTCAAAACTAATTGAGAGGAATCAAGACTTTTCTTTCTTCTGAATGCACATGAAGATGGAGGTTTTTGCATCCTCTTTGGGTACCTATCACATTTGGGACTACTTAAATAGCATAAGACAACTACCAAGTCACGCACCGCCGTGCTCTAAAAGATATAAGTGAAGCACATAGAGCAAAAGTATCTAGCTCAAAAGATATAAGTGAAGCACTATGATCGTTCTAGCAAAAATCACGATGAGTGCATGTCTCTCTCTCAAAAAGGTGTGCAGCAAGGACGATTGTGACACAAGAAAAAGAAAAGACTCCTATGATACAAGACGCTCCAAGAAAAACACATATCATGTGGTGAATAAAAATGTAGCTCCAAGTAATGTTACCGATGGATTGAAGAGGAAAGAGGGGATGCCTTCCCGGGGCATCCCCAAGCTTAGGCTTTTTGGTGTCCTTGAATTTGGCCAGGGATGCCTTCGGAATCCCCAAGCTTGAGCTATTTCCACTCCTTATCTCTTTGTACAGGAGAACATCACCCCAAACTTGAAAACTTCACAACACAAAACTTAAACAGAAACTCGTGATAACATTAGCACAAGAAAACAAACTACCACCTCTTTTGGTACTGTAGCAAACTTGAATTCTATCTATATTGGTGTTGGAATATTGTATTCTCACTTTTCCGTGGCTAGTACCCCCTGATACTAACCATAGTTTCATCAAAACAAGCAACCAACTCAACAAAAACAGAATCTGTCTAAAAAAGACCAGTGTGTAGCAATCTATATACTTCCTATACTTCTGGTACCTCAAAAATTCTGAAAAATTACGACTGCCTGGGAAAAAGGCATATCAACCAGCAGAAAAAAGAATCAACTCAAAAGCTCTTTCTGAACAAAATGTAAAATCATCTCGTGAGCGAAAAGTTTCTGTCTTTTTCCAGCAGGATCAAACAACCATCACCAAGACTAGTCATAAAGGTTTTGCTTGGCTCAAACACACAAAGAAACACAAAAGACACAATCAAAACAGAATTATGATAGTGTGGACGTAACAAAACATAAAGAAAAAAGCAAAGATAAATTCATTGGGTTGCCTCCTAGCAAGCGCTATTGTTTAACGCCCTTAGCTAGGCATTGATAATTAAATGATGCTCACACAAAAGACAAGAATTGAAGCACAATGAGAGCATCATAAAGCATGTGAAAATCACATCTAAGTCTAACATACTTCCTATGCATAGGCATTTTAAATGAAAACAAATTGGCAAGACAACCAATAGTTACCAAATGCAAGGACGAAGAAAGAGACAATAGCAATCTCAACATAACGAGAGGTGATTTGGTAACATGAAAGTTTCTACCACAATATTTTCCTCTCTCATAGCAATTACATGTGGGATCATAATCAAATTCAACAATATAGCTATCAAAAAGGATATTCTTTTCATGATCCACATGCATGCAAAGTTGGCGCTCTTCAAAAATAGTGGGATTGTCATCAACTAAAGTCATGACTTCTCCAAACCCACTTTCAATATTATTGCAAATATCATAATCATCATGAGGCTTTTCAAGATCATAAGAAAAATCATTACCCCAATCATTATCATTGCAACAAGTAGTGGACAAAGCAAAACTAGCATCCCCAAGCTTAGGGTTTTGCATATTTTTAGCATGATTGACACTAATAGGATCTATAGTGAAACCATTGCAATCATGCTTTTCGTTCAAGGAGCCCTCATGAATCACTTCATAAATTTCTTCATCACGATTTTCAGATTCACGTATCTCAAGCAAAACTTTATCAAGATAGTCAAGTGCACTCAACTCACTAGCAATTGGATCAACATAATTGGATCTCTTAAAGAGATTGGCAAGTGGATGAGGATCCATATCACTAGATTTTCAGCAAGCGAAGATGCAAGCATATTGAAGGCACATGGCACACAAGCGAACAGAAAGCAAGCGAGAGAAAAGGGCGAATGAAAAAGGCAACTTGGTGAAGTGGGGGAGAGGAAAACGAGAGGCAACTAGCAAACAGAGTAAATGCAAGAGATGAGTTTGCGACACTTACTTGGATGAGTTCTTGACTTGATCCTCCCCGGCAACGGTGCAAGAAATCCTTCTGCTACTTCTCAAACAACAGCGCCAGAAATTGACACGTTGAAGGAGACTTGCTTGCGTTGGCTTTTCCCTTGAAGAGGAAAGGGTGATGTAGCACAGGAGCAGTAAGTATTTCCCTCAGTTTGAGAACCAAGGTATCAATCCAGTAGGAGAATCTCATCAAGTCCAGAGTACCTGCGCAAACACAAAAGAGCTTGCACCCAACGCTATAAAGTGGTTGTCAATCCCTTCAAGATTGTTTGCAAAGTGAGAACTGAAGGCGGAAAGTGCAACAAAGTAAAAAGTGTAAGGCCGAAAATATGGTGTGGAGTAGACCCTCGGGGCCATAGTGTTCACTAGGGGCTTATCTCAAAATAGCAAGTATTACGGTGGGTGAACAAATTACTGTCGAGCAATTGATAGAACCGCGCAAAGTCATGACGATATCTAAGGCAATGATCATACATATAGGCATCATGTCCGAGACAAGTAGACCGATACTTTCTGCATCTACTACTATTACTCCACACATCGACCGCTATCCAGCATGCATCTAGTGTATTGAGTTCATGACGAACAGAGTAACGCCTTAAGCAAGATGACATGATGTAGAGGGATAATCTCAAACCAATGATGAAAACCCCATCTTTTTACCCGTGATGGAAACAACACGATGCATGCCTCGCTACCCCTTCTGTCACTGGACGAGGTCACCGCACGGTATGAACCCAAAACCAAGCACTTCTCCCATTGCAAGAATCATAGATCTAGTTGGCCAGACAAACCCACAACTCGAAGAGAATTACAAGGATATGAACTCATGCATAAGAGAGATCCGAAGAAACTTAAATAAGATTCAAAGATAATCTGATCATAAATCCACAATTCATCGGATCTAGACAACACACCGCAAAAGAAGATTACATCGGATATATCTCATGAAGATCATGGAGAACTTTGTATTGAAGATCCAAGAGAGAGAAGAAGCCATCTAGTTACTAGCTATGGACCCGTAGGTCTATGGTGAACTACTCATGCATCATCGGATAGGTCATGGTGTTGATGAAGAAGCCCTCCGTATCCGAATCCCCCCTCCGGCAGGGCACCAGCACGTGCCCCAGATGGGATATTGCGGAGACAGAAGCTTGCGGCGGCGGAAAAGTACTTTCGATGATCTCTCAATTTTTTGTGGAATTTTTGAGGATATATAGGCGCAAACCCTAGGGCAAAGGAGGTCCAGGGGGCCCACAACCCTATGGGCCGCGGCCTCCCCTGGCTGTGGGGTCAGGGCTTGTGGGGCCCCTGGGGCCCCCTGCCTTGGCTCTCAAGTCTCTTGATGTTCTTCTGTTACGGAAAAATTCTTTTCGGGGATTTTATTCTTTTTGGACTCCGTTTCAAAATCTCCTCTGAAAGGGGTCAAAAACATGGAAAAAACAGGAACTGGCACTTGGCACTGAGTTAATAAGTTAGTCCGAAAAAATATATAAAAGGCATGCAAAACATCCAAAGTTTGACAAGATAATAGCATGAAACCATAAAAAATTATAGATACGTTGGAGACGTATCAGGAACCAGGATAACTGAGCCTCTTAATTCAGGCCTTTCCTCGTTCGGCACTGCCTTGGACTGGTACCTTGACTCAGGAGTCTCGTCCCTCATGTCCAACTCCCAAGTTAATCTCCACTCCCTTCGTTCATGTCACTCTCCTTCTCATATTATGGTGGGGAGTGGTGCCCATCTACTGATCACCCACGTCGGCGATGGTAATCTTATCGAAGGCACGTGCCCTATGCAACTTCGCAACATTCTAGTTTCTCCTTCGCTCATTACTAACTTGCTCTCTGTTCGTCAAATCTGTCATCATAACCCTGTCTGTGTTGAATTTCACGCTTTTGGCTTCTGTGTAAAGGACCCTCGAACCAGGGTGGTTATTCTCCGATGTGACTCCGACGGTAGGCTGTACTCGGTTGGCCGTCCGACGCTCCCGTCTCGCTCAGTCTTCACCGTCCTCGTTGACTCCACCTTATGGCACCAACAACTCGGGCATGCTTCGATTCATTTGGTTGCCGATCACTTTGGCTTCAGCAAGTCGGCACCGCATTCATGACATGCTTGTCGCTTGGGCAAGCACACACGTTTCCCTTTTAGCAGTTCTACCAGCATTAGCATGTTTCCCTTTCATGTTTTGCATCTTGATGTATGGACATCTCTAGTTGTAAGCATCTCTGGCTATCAATTTTATTTAGTTGTGCTTGATGACTACACTCATTACGTATGGACGTTCCCTCTCAAGCACAAGTCAGAAGTACTACCTGTTTTGCTTGATTTCTATGTGTATGTCAAAAGACAGTTTCAGCTTCGTGCCTTCTCGCTTCAAAATGACAATGGGCGTGAGTTCGACAGAGGTGCTGTCCGCATTCTCCTTGCCACCCATGGCACTCACCTTGACCTTTCCTATCCATACACTAGCCATCAAAACAGAAAGGCTGAACGCATTCTCCGAATGCTCAATGACAGTGTGCGCACATTGTTATTTCGTGCTTCCATGCCTGCTCGCTTCTGGATAGAGGCCCTTAACATAGCTACATCTCTCATCAACCGTTGCTCGTGCCATTCCAGCACGCCTCATGAGTTGCGCCTTGGTGTTGCTCCTGACTACTCTCTCCTTCGCGTATTTGGATGTTTGTGTTACCCCAACCTCGCCTCCATAGCTAAGCATAAGCTTGATCACTACCCTGCCGCGTGCATCTTCCTTGGCTACCCGTCCGACCACCGTGTCTATCGGTGCTTTGCCCCTACCACCCGTCGTGTGATAACCTCTCGCCACATACAGTTCGACGAGACGGTCTTCCCCTTTGTGTCAGCACCCACAGCTAACCCTGCCTCTCCACCACCACTCGATTTTGCTCGGTCAGTTTTGCAGGTTCCCATGATCGAGCAACGGCCTTGTGATCGTACGCCCAGTTCCGCTTCGAAGGTGACCCCAGGGTCGCCCCTGCGCGGCTCTCATGTGCACGGCCCGCACGTGCGCACAGTGCGTTCCGTTGGCTCTGCACCGGGCAACCTTGTGGCATCTTTGTCCAACGACTCCACCATGCAGCCGCTTGGGGGCCCTAGTCTGTCAATCAACGGCTCGATCGCGAGCTGCTGCAGCACAGGCGCTTCGTCTACCACCCTCGCATGCTCTTTGTCGCCCCCTCGCCTGCGCTCGTCTCTCCAGCTGCCCCGCCGACTGCTCCTCGATGGATGGTCACGCGCGCCCAGACCGGCATCTTCTGCCCGAAGCCGTGCTACCATGATAGTCTCGCTCCCACTACGAGCATGCTCGGCGTGATCTCGTTGGTCCCCACCTTGGGCCGCGTTGCAGTTCGTGACCCCAACTATCTCGCCGCCATGCGTGAGGAGTACGGCGCTCTCGTGCGCAACTGTACGTGGGAGTTGGTTCCCCGTCCTTCTTGTGCCAACCTCATCACCGAAAAATGGGTGTTCAAGCACAAGCTCAATGCCGACGGCTCTCTCGAGCACTACAAAGCCCGTTGGGTTGTGTGCGGCTTTCGCTAGTGCGCCGGCGTGGACTACGGAGAAACCTTCTCGCCGGTCGTCAAACCTGCCACCATCCGCACGGTGCTCACTCTGGCTGCCTCTCGCGGGTGGCCGTTACACCTGCTCGACGTGCCCAATGTGTTTCTCCATGGTACACTGGACGAGGAAGTCTTCCGCCTCCATCCTGCCGGCTTCGTCGACGCTGACAAACCGCACCATGTATGCCGCCTCTCCAAGTCACTCTATGGCTTGAAGTAGGCGCCGCGCACGTGGTTCCTTCGCTTCGCCGGCTTCCTGAAGTCCATCGGCTTCGTCGCCATGCATTCCGACTCATCGCTCTTCACTCATCGCCATGGCTGCGACACTGTGCTCCTTCTTCTCTACGTCGACGACATTGTCCTCACCGCATTCTCGGCCGCCGCTCTTCTCCATGTCCTCACCCAGCTCACCACGGAGTTCCCCATGAAGGACCTCGGTCCTCTACACTTCTTCCTCGGCATCCGCGTCACACGCACTTCAGCGGGCTTCTTCCTCTGTTAACAGGAGTACGCCGCCGACATCCTGAACCGAGCTGGCATGGACACCTGTCACGCGTCACCCATGCCAATCGACACCAAGGGCAAGCTACCTACCGCCGATGGGCTGCGCGTCGCTGACCCCTCCGCCTACCGCAGCATCGCCGGTGCCCTACAATACTTGATGATCATGTGTCCGGAGATTGCCTATGTCGTTCAACAGATCTACCTACATATGCATGATTCCCGCGAGTGCCATCTCGGGTTGATCTAGCGTGTGATGCGGTACGTACGTGGCACTCCTGCTCTCGGGCTTCACCTCTGCGCCTCACGCACCCTGGACCTACGCGCGTGCACGAACGCCGACTGGGCAGGGTGCCCTGACACCTGTCGCTCGACCTCCGGCTTCTGCATCTACCTCGGCGATGCTCTTGTCTCTTGGTCGTCTAAGAGCCAGGCAGTCATCTCGCGCTCCAGCCCCAAGGCTTAGTACCATGGCGTCAAGAACGCTGCTGTAGAGTGTGTTTGGCTCCGACAACTGCTTGGCGAGCTCTTCTGCCCCGTCGACAAGGCCATGCTCATCTACTGCGAGAATGTTTCTGCCGTGTATCTGTAGGCCAACCCTGTGCATCACCGTCGGATGAAGCATGTTGATCTAGACATCCTTTTCGTTCGTTAACAAGTGGCGCTCAAGGAATTTCATGTCCTTCACATCCCTACTCGCCAGCAGCTCACGGATATCACGACCAAGGGGTTGCCATCAGATTTTTTCTCTCAATTCCGGTCTAGCCTTTGCGTCACTAGACCCGACGTCCCGACAGCGGGGTGGGGGGGGGTGTTAGACTAGGTAGGTAGTTATACCGTACGCGCTCTTGTATAGTCAGGCATACTGTAGTCATGATCGTGCAGCAGTTGTACTAGGTAGTGCTGCACGTCCAGTGGTAGTGGCACTCCCATGATCCTGCTTGGTTGAACCAGCAACCTGTATTTACCCCCCAACCTTGAGCATAATAGATGTGTGTTGAGTCCCATCGTCTCCCGTGCACAAACTGGTTGGGTGTGGGCAAGATGGATGGATGGATGATGACCACAAGTATATGGGATTAATCGTAGTCCTTTCGATAAGTAAGAGTGTCAAACCCAACGAGGAGAAGAAGGCTCCGATAATCGGTTTTCAGCAAGGTAATAACTGCAAGCACTGAAAGTAGCAGTAACAAGTGATAGTGTAGTAAGGTGAAACATAGCAAGCGAAAAGTAACAAGTGACAAGTAGTAGCAACGGTGCAGCCAAGTGGCCCAATCCCTTTTGTAGGAAGGGACAAGCCTGGGCAAAGTCTTATAAGAGGAAAAATGCTCCTGAGGACACACGGGAATTTTTGTCATGCTAGTTTCATCATGTCCATATGATTCGCGTTCGTTACTTTGATAGTTTGATATGTGGATGGACCGGCGCTTGGGTACTGCCCTTACTTGGACAAGCATCCCACTTATGATTAACCCCTCTCGCAAGCATCCGCAACTACGAAAGAAGAATTAAGACAACGTCTAACCATAGCATTAAACTAGTGGATCCAAATCAGCCCCTTACGAAGCAATGCATACGCTATGGTTTAAGCTTCTGTCACTCTAGCAACCCATCATCTACTTACTACTCCCCAATGCCTTCCTCTAGGCCCAAATATGGTGAAGTGTTATGTAGTCGACGTTCACATAACACCACTAGAGGAAAAACAACATACAACATATCAAAATACCGAATGAATACCAAATTCACATGACTATTATTAGCATGATTTATTCCATGTCCTCAGGAACAAAAGTAACTACTCACAAAGCATAATCATAATCATGGTCAGAGGAGTAATGAGTCGCATCAAGGATCTGAACATAAACTCTTCCACCAAGTAATCCAACTAGCATCAACTACAAAGAGTAATCAACAGTGCTAGCAACCTTACAAGTACCAATCGGAGTCGCGAGACGGAGATTGGTTACCAGAGATGAACTAGGGTTTGGAGAGGAGATGGTGCTAATGAAGATGTTGATGGAGATGACTCCCCTCTGACGAGAGGAGTGTTGGTGATGACGAAGGTGACGATTTCCCCCGCCGTGAGGGAAGTTTCCCCGACAGGATCGTCCTGCAGGAGCTCTAGATTGGTTCTGCTCAAGTTCCGCCTCGTGGCGGCGGTGAATCCACGAAACTCATCATATAGAAAAAGAGGGGGGTGGGCAGTGGGCCACCAGGGTGCCCACAAGCCTTGTTGCCGCGACCAGGGGGTAGGCTGCGGCAACCAGGCTTGTGGGCCCCTGGCAGCTCCCCTCTGACACTTCTTTCGCCCAGTATTTTTTATATATTCCCAAAAAATTCCACGTTGATTTTCTGGGCATTTGGAGTTGCGCAGAATAGAGGACTCAGACTTGCTCCTTTTCCAGTCCATAATTCCAGTTGCTGGTATTCTCCCTCTTCAAATGAACCTTGCAAGATAAGAGAGAAAAGGCATAAGTATGGTACCACAAAGTATAATAACAGTCCATAAAGCGATAAATATCAACATGAAAGCATGATGCAAAATGGACGTATCAACTCCCCCAAGCTTAGACCTCGCTTGTCCTCAAGTGAAAACCAAGATCCATAAACATGTCCACATGTTTAGGGATGAAGGTGTCGATAAAACATAATACGGACATGAGGGCATCATGATCACACATAGAACAACAATACATCATAGAGATTCTTATGGGAAAGTAACAATTCCTTCAAAAATCAAAGTATGAAATAAAAACCTTACAGAGAAGTAGCCAACAACAATCCATAGTCATTGAAGCAATTGCAATTTATCATATCATCAGAAAGAGTCAAATAAGAGCTTGTAAAGCAAATCCACATACTCAATCATCTCTTTTCTTTTTCACAATTGTTACAACTCACGTGGTACTTATGGTATCAAAGTTTCAGTTGGACACAGAGAAAGATAGGGCCTTATAGTTTTGCCTCCCAACCATTTACCTCAAGGGTAAAGTCAACACTAATAAAGCATAAGTACTCAGCTCCAAGTTGATATATGAATATAGATCTTTCCCAAGCATATGACGTTCACCAAGAAAAAGGCTAAATAAGGAATTAGTGAAGATCACCATGACTCTTACAAGGGCAAAAAGTAAAGGTACAACATAGGCCCTTCGCAGAGGGAAGCAGAGGTTGTCATGTGCTTTGGAGGTTTGGATGCGTGTCCTCTTAGTGCGGAGGAACGTCTCTTTATATTGCCCCCGGTGATAAAGAACTTTATTATGCACTCTCTCGCTTTTATGTCTTCCTCATCACAGGTTCGTACAAAGCTTATTTTCCACACACTAATAGATCATACATATTAGAGAGCAATTTTTATTGCTTGCACCGATGACAACTTACTTGAGGGACCTTATTCAATCCATAGGTAGGTATGGTGGACACTCATGGCAAAACTGAGTTGAAGGTTTACGGATGCACAAGTAGTATCTCTACTTGGTGCAGGAGTTTTGGCTACTATAAGGTGGAAGCAAACGTCACATGCTAAGGGATCTCTAATCATATAACATTGTTTGGAACCAAGCAAACACAATTCATTATGTTGTCTTCCTTGTCCAACATCTACTTCTAAGCATGTAATAGTTTGGTGAGTGCTCACAATTATAGAAGATGTCTAAGATGATATATTTATATGTGAACCTCTCTTTCCTTATTACTTCTTATTAATTGCAACAATGACTGAGGTCTATGTCGGTCTACTCTCAACAAGTTTCAATCATCATACTTGTTATATGTGAAGCTATCACTTTCCATAAGATCATCTCATGATCTTTCATGCTATCGTTCTTTTCATACTTTTGATCACGGCACAAAACAAAGCCCTTGACTGAGATACTCTTTATTATATAGCTCGCAAGCTCGAATACATCGGGGGAGACACAAGGCAAAAGACTCAAACTAAGACACCAAAGACTTATTCCACTAAGAGAAGAAATAAAAACTGAAAAGGAAAGAACTAAAACAAATGTAAAAGCAAAATATATAAAGGTGATACGATACCTGGGCAACTCCCCCAAGCTTGGCATAAGCCAAGGGAGTTGCCCATATGAATGCTTAGTTGTCTTCCTTTGGTGGTGATGGTCGTGGAGTTGCAACATGAGTTTGATCCTCCGTCTTCCAATGCATAGGTGCTCCATCATGGCAGGATGAATGAGTCGCCGGAATCCTAAAATCTGTAGCCAACCATATTGATTTAAATCTATACTCATACTCACAGTTTTGGTTCTGTAGGTCATAGATCTGGCCCTGGAGTTGATCAATCCTGTCATAGAGCCTGGAGAGGTGCTTCCCAATGTCAATGGCATCCATCTTGTGATTGTTGGTGAATTCCGTGATCATCATGTGGTTGGCGTTGAGTCCACGCTCCACCATCCCTTGGCACTTGAAGACTTGTTGCTCCATTGCTTCGAGCCTCGTCTCCATGCTTCCGGTCTTCTTAGGCCCCTCAACATCAAGGATGTGCAACATCCCCTCGCTCATCTTGATAGACTGGGGGTGCTGCAATACTTCAGTGAGGTAGGGATTGATGACCTTCTCGAAGATCTTGTCCTTACGAACTTTTGGGGAAGTCATGACGATCTAGATTTGCAATAGAAACAGGCTCAAAACGAAAACAGAGGAAAACTGTGCGATACGGAGATCAAAACCCTGAGGCGTATATATAATGATTTTTTTCTGGACCAGAAGGAGTGCTCCGCAAGAAAACGGAGTCCGGGAGGCACACGAGGTGCCCACAAGCCCTGTTGCCGCGGCCAGGGGGAGGCCGCGGCAACCAAGCTTGTGGCCGCCTCGTGCGCTCTCCGGACTGCTTTTTATTTTTCTAATTTTCCATAAATTCCAAAACAGAGAAAATTTCCTATTGGAAAAGTTTCGGAGTCCAATTACTTACCGAAACACATACCTCTTCGTTTTCAGGGTCTGAAACAGGCTGATAAACATCCCTTATGTACTCCTCTGGAGTTATGATATTGATGATATTGGTCTCAACATTTATGGGAGTACCAGAGATATAATTCTTGAGTTTTTGCCCATTTACCACTCTAGGAAAATTACCTTTCGTGTTGTTGACTTTGATGGCACCAGAACGATATACTTCCTCGACAATGTAGAAACCTTCCCATTTAGAGAGAATCTTGCCTGCGAAGAATCTTAAACGAGAATTGTATAGCAGGACATAATCACCTACATTGAACTCTCGTTTTTGTATTCTTTTATCGTGCCATCTCTTAACCTTTTCGTTGAACAACTTGGCATTCTCATATGCCTAGGCCCTCCATTCATCTAATGAGCTGATATCAAACAACCGCTTCTCACCGACAAGTTTGAAATCGAAGTTGAGCTCTTTGATTGCCCAATAAGCTTTGTGTTCCATCTCAAGAGGTAAATGACAGGCCTTATCGTAAACTATTTTATACGCCGACATGCCCATGGGATTCTTATAAGCAGTCCTATAATCCCATAGTGCATCATCAAGTTTGCTAGACCAATTCTTTTGAGATCTATTGACGGTCTTTTGTAAGATCAATTTGATCTCCCTATTACTCAACTCCACTTGACCACTAGACTGAGGATGATAAGGAGATGCAACTCTATGGTTGACATCATACTTAGTGAGCATCTTGCGGAAAACACCATGAATGAAGTGTGAAGCGCCATCAGTCATCAGATATCTAGGGACTCCAAATCTTGGGAAAATGACTTCTTTAAGCATCTTAATAGAGGTGTGGTGATCAGCATTTCTAGTGGGGATAGCTTCTACCCACTTAGTGACGTAATCCACAGCAACTAAGATGTGAGTATACGCATTGGAACTCGGAAAAGGTCACATATAATCAAAGCCCCATACATCAAATGGTTCAATGACAAGTGAATAGTTCATAGGCATTTCCTGACGCTTACTGATGTTCCCTATTCTTTGGCATTCGTCACAAGACAAGACAAACTTACGGGCATCCTTGAAGAGAGTGGGCCAATAGAAACTTGATTGCAATACATTATGAGCAGTTCTGTCTCCATCATGGTGTCCTCCGTAGGCTTCGGAATGACACTTCTGCAGGATCTATCCCTGTTCATGTTCAGGCACACAACGTCTAATAACACCATCTACTCCTTCCTTATAAAGGTGAGGATCATCCCAAAAGTAGTGTCTCAAATCGAAGAAGAATGTATTCTTTTGCTGGTAGGTGAAACTGGGTGGTATGTATTTGACTACGATATAGTTTGCGTAATCAGCATACCATGGTGCACTATGTGAAGTGTGGATGACATTCAATTGCTCATCAGGAAAGCTGTCATCAATAGGTCGTGGGTCATCAAGGACATTCTCTAGCCTAGACAAGTTATCTGCTACAGGGTTATCAGCACCCTTTCGATCAACAACGTGCAAATCAAATTCCTGTAGCTGGGAACCCATCTAATTAGCCTAGGCTTAGCGTCCTTCTTCTCCATAAGGTACTTAATAGCAACTTGATCAGAGTGAATAGTAACTTTGGAGTCAACTATATAAGATCTGAACTTTTCACATGCAAACACGACTGCTAAAAACTCCTTCTCCGTAGTGGCATAGTTTCTTTGGGCATTGTCTAGAGTTTTACTAGCGTAGTGAATGACATTCAACTTCTTGTCAACTATTTGTCCTAGAACAGCACCAACAGCATAATCACTAGCATCGCACATGAGTTCAAAGGGCAAGTTCCAATCAGGTGGTTGAACAATAGGTGCAGTTATCAAGGCCTTCTTAAGTATTTCGAAAGCTTCCTCACAATCCTCATCGAAAACAAAAGGAACATCCTTCTGCAAGAGGTTGGTAAGAGGCCTAGAAATCTTAGAGAAGTGTTTAATGAACCTTCTATAGAAACCAACATGACCTAGGAAACTTCGTATACCTCTGATATCTGTGGGGCAAGGCATTTTCTCAATTGCATCTACCTTTGCCTTATCAACTTCAATGCCTTTCTCATAGATTTTGTGTCCTAAGACGATGCCTTCATTAACCATGAAGTGGCACTTCTCCCAGTTCAAGACAAGGTTGGTATCTTTGCATATCTGTAAGACTCGATTAAGGTTGCTGAGGCAATCGTCAAAGGAAGAACCGTAAACGGAGAAATCATCCATGAAAACCTCAACAATCTTTTCACAAAAGTCAGAGAGTATTGCCATCATACATCTTTGAAAGGTGGCAGGTGCATTGCACAAGCCAAAAGGCATACGTCTATAAGCAAAGGTACTGAAGGGGCAGGTGAAAGTGGTTTTCTGCTGATCAGATTGTGCAACAGGTATTTGCGAGAAACCTGAATAGCCGTCTAGAAAGCAGAAGTATGTGTGTGTTTAGATAGCCTTTCTAGCATTTGGTCGATAAATGACAAAGGATAATGGTCTTTCCTGGTTGCCTTGTTCAATTTCCGGAAGTCTATCACCATCCTATAGCCAGTAATAATCCTCTGTGGGATTAGTTCATTCTTATCATTAGGAACGACGGTGATACCTCCCTTCTTAGGTACGCAATGTACTGGACTTACCCAATCACTATGAGCAACAGGATAAATGATTCCTGCTTCCAGAAGCTTTAATATTTCTTTTCTCACGACCTCTTTCATCCTCGGATTTAATCTCCGTTGATGATCAGCAACTGGCTTAGAAGCAGGATCGGTTTTAATATTGTGCTGACATAGAGTGGGACTAATACCCTTAAGATCATCAAGAGTATATCCAATAGCAGCACAGTGCTTTCTCAAAGTTTTTAATAACTTCTTCTCTCTGTGATTCGAGAGGTGAGCACTAATAATAACAGGATATATCTCCTTGTCATCAAGATAGGCATACTTAAGAGTATCTGGTAACTGTTTTAGCTCGAACACAGGATCACCTTTTGGTGGGGGGGGGGATCCCCAAGCAGTTCAACAGGCAGATTATTCTTGAGAATAGGATATTGTTCTAAAACAATTTTATCTATCTCATCTCTTTCATCCATATGCATATCATTTTCATGCTCAAGCAGATATTGCTCTAAAGGATTCGTAGGAGGTATGGCAATAGAGGCAAGAGCAATGACTTCATCCCTACCAGACGACTCTTTTTCATGGGGTTGTCTTCCAAACTTGGAGAAGTTAAATTCATGAGACACACCCTCGAAACTAACAGTGACAGTCTGTTTAATGCAATCAATGTGAGCATTGACAGTGTTGAGAAAGGGTGTACCAAATATGATGGGACAAAAGCTATCTTGTGCAGTAGCAAGGACGAGGAAATCAGTAGGATACTTCGTCTTACCACACAGGACTTCTACGTCTCTCACAATTCCCACAGGGCAGATAGTGTCTCTATTAGCTAGCGTAATAGTGACATCAATGGGTTCTAACTCAGCAGGTGCAATCTCATCTTTGATTTCATCATAAAGGGACTGCGGTATTGCACTAACACTAGCACCCATATCACATAAACCATGATAACAGTGATCTCCTATCTTGACAGAAACAACGGGTAGGCCAACTACATGTCTGTATTTGTCTTTCGCGTGAGGTTTAGCAATTCTAGCGGAGTCCTCACAGAATTTGATAACATGCCCGTCTATGTCTTCGGCTAAGAGATCTTTGATAATAGCAACACTAGGTTCAACTCTAATTTCCTCACGCGATGCAAGTGGTCTAATGTAACCCCTACGTATCACAATTGGGCTTTAGAATAATCCTTTTTCCTAGCAGGGTAAGGTGGTTTCTCAGCGTAGGAACAAGGAACAATAGGATCACTAAAGGCAATGACTTTCTCTTCAACTAGATTGGGTTTAACTATGTTGACTTCTACAGGCGGATGATACTTAAAACACTTCTCTTTGGGAAGATCAACATGAGCAGCAAAAGATTCACATAGAGAAGCTACTATCTCACAGTCAAGTCCATACTTAGCGCTAAAATCTCTAGAAGTGTTTGTTTCAACAAAAGATTTAACGCAGTCAAACTGGAAATTCATACCTGACTCCTTACCTTCTTCAAGCTCCCAATCTTCAGAGTTACGTTTGATTATTTCCAATAAATTCCACTTGTGGACAATATCCTTCTTCATCAAAGAACCGGTACAAGAAGTGTCAAGCATGGTACTATCTTCATGAGAAAGCTGAGCATAAAAGTTTTGAGTGATAATTTCTCTCGAGAGCTCATGATTGGGGCATGAATATAGCATTGATTTAAGCCTCCCCCAAGCTTGAGCTATGCTTTCCCTGTCACGAGGCCAAAAGTTATAAATATAATTCTGATCACGATGTACTAAATGCATAGGACAAAACTTTTGATGAAATTCCAATTTCAACCGATTGTAGTCCCATGATCCAGTATCATCACATAGCCTATACCATGTCAATGCCTTATCCTTCAAAGATAAAGGAAAGACTTTCTTCTTTACCTCATCCTCGGGAAAACCTGCAAGCTTAAATAAACCACAAACTTCATCTACATAGATTAGATGCAAGTCTGGATGTGAAGATCCATCTCGTGTAAAAGGATTATCCAGCAGTTTCTCAAGCATACCCAAAGGAATTTCATAAAAGATATTTTCAGTAGGTACCTCAGGTTGAGGAACAACTCCTCGTGCTTCCGTTCATGGTGAAGATACCCCGACCAAATTCCTCAAAGGAATAGTTTCCATAGTGACAAGTGACAATAAATTTCAGCACAATATATAAATGTTTCCTTACCAAATTCCACTTACCAAATGCGCTTCCCTCCCCGGCAATGGCGCCAGAAAAGAGTCTTGATGACCCACAAGTATAGGGGATCAATCATAGTCCTTTAGATAAGTAAGATTGTCGAACCCAATGAGGAGAAGAAGGCTCTGATAATCGGTTTTCAACAAGGTAATAACTGCAAGCACTGAAAGTAGCGGTAACAAGTGATGGTGTAGTACGGTGAAACGTAGCAAGCGAAAAGTAACAAGTGACAAGTAGTAGAAACGGTGCAGCCAAGTGGCCCAATCCCTTTTGTAGCAAGGGACAAGCCTGAGAAAGTCTTATAAGAGGAAAAACGCTCCTGTGGACACACAGGAATTTCTGTCATGCTAGTTTCATCATGTCCATATGATTCGCGTTCGTTACTTTGGTAGTTTGATATGTGGGTGGACCGATGCTTGGGTACTGCCCTTAATTGGACAAGCATCCCACTTATGATTAACCCCTCTCGCAAGCATCTGCAACTACGAAAGAAGAATTAAGACAATGTCTAACCATATCATTAAACTGGTGGATCCAAATCAGCCCCTTACGAAGCAACACATAGACTGGGGTTTAAGCTTCTGTCACTCTAGCAACCCATCATCTACTTACTACTCCCCAATGCCTTCTTCTAGGCCCAAATATGGTGAAGTGTTATGCCACGCCCAAGATGCGACCCTATCCTCAAATTGGCATGGGGGCCTCGTCAGGGATAGAAGCGCATCTCGTCGTGTCACAAGAATGGATATCGTTACAAGTACATGTACTGAAAAGAAGAGATATATAGAATTGGCTTACACTCGCCACAAGCTACATCAGAGTCACATCAATACATTACATAATAATCAAGAGTAAGAGCAGGGTCCGACTACGGACGAAAACAAATGAGAAAATGAAACGACGTCCATCCTTGCTATCCCAGGCTACCGGCCTGGAACCCATCCTAGATCGATGAAGAAGAAGAAGAAGAAGAAGCAACTCCAAAGGAACAAGCAACGCGCTCGCGTCAAGTAACCTTTACCTGAACCTGCAACTGGTGTTGTAGTAATCTATGAGCAACAGGGGACTCAGCAATCTCATTTCCAAAGGTATCAAGACTAGTAAAGCTTAATGGGTGAGGCATGGTTAAGTGGTGAGGTTGCAGCAGCGGCTAAGCATATATTTGGTGGCTAACTTACGAGTACCATAAATAAGAGGGGGTGGGGGTGATCTACGCATACCGGACGTGAACTACTGATGATCAAATGATTGATCCTGAACACCTACCTACGTCACGCATAACCCCACCGTGTCCTCGATCGGAGAAGGAACTCACGAAAGAGACAGTCACGGTTATGCACACAGTTGGCATATTTTAATTAAGTTAACTTCAAGTTATCTAGAACCAATGTTAAACAAAGCTTCCACGTTGCCACATAACCGCGGGCACGGCTTTCCGAAAGATTTAACCCTGCAGGGGTGCTCCAACTAGTCCATCACAAATTACCACGAGCCGCATAGAAATCCTCAATCATGACACTCGCGATCTCGTCGGATTCCATAGTGGAAAACCTCAACTCTGAGATTACCCAAAGCATCACCGGAATCCCGATGCACAAGATATCTCGTCAAAGGTAAAACTAATCCAGCAAGGCCGCCCGACGTGTCGACGATCCCGATAGGAGTCGCGTACCTCGTTCTCAGGACACGACGGATAAGCGACGCGTACAAGTGCCAAACCTCGAGTTACCTCGTGGTGGCCCCGCACAGTGCTCTATTTTGGACCAACACTCATGAGGAGCACTGGCCCGGGGGTTGATTAAAATAGTCCGAGGGTGCCGGCGGGTCCCTATGCAATTTTATTAGGTGATTAGGCAAATGTAGTACCAATGTTGGGCCTTTCCAGACCAGCTTTAATCTAAAACGAATTATCAAGGGGGTCCCCATAACAACCCCGATCGTGTTAGGAGCGCTCGATTATGGAACATAACACCGGCAGCCGGTAACTAAGGGGGCAAAAGTGGAACAAAACACCAGGCTAGAAAGGCCGAGCCTTCCACCCTTTTACCAAGTATATAGGTCCATTAAATTAAATAGCATTTAAATATGGTGATATAACAAGGAACCCATGCTTTCACATGGAAGCAATGCACCCGCAACTAGCCACGCTAACAACAGGGTTAAGCAAGCAGTAACATAGCCAATCAGTGGTTTGCTAGGTTGAACATGTTGAAGGTTTCATGGCATTGTTGAGAGGCTAATATTTAACATGTGGTAGGCAACGAGACATAATCGATAGAAACGGTAACTAGCATGGCAATGATAGTAATGATATATGGGGAAATGATCATCTTGCCTGAGATCCCGCTTGGAAGAAAAATGCCTCCATGAAGCAGACGAACCGACGTAGTCGAACGAGTCCTCACTTTCCGACACGCTTGCGGAACTCTAACGAGACGAAGGAAACCGGAAACAAGAATCAACAGACGATATTCACCACACGATGCACACCACAAATGATGCATGAGCAGCTGAAAACATGCAAGTCAAGGAATGACAATTCACACAATCAAACACTACACATTAAGTGAAGTTTAATATGCAACGAGTTGCATATTGACGAAACTCCACGTTTGATTATTTAGTTCTATCCCGATTAGGTACACGACAATATTAAATGTGATTAAACATGGCAAGAGGTGAAGCGTAATTAAACTATCTATCTAGGCATTTTAAATGAGGTCGGAAATGACATATAGCATCTCCGAGACGACCTCACATGTTAATTTACAATTCTGTCCAGATCTGAACTAATGCATTTAATTATTTGTTAAACAGCAAAACAAATAGGTTCACGTGATTCTACGTGTCAAGGCAAGAAATCTACACATAAAGAACATCTCCAACGGAGCTACGGATCAAAAGTTACAAGCATCGCAAGATATGATGGCATGAATGCAATATGTGTGCAACGGCGGCTACGAGCACCTCAAATCATACAACAAGCAAGAGAAAATGAAACTACACGAGATTCTAAGCAAGTTTCATGTAGGACACGATCAAATCGGAGCTACGGTTCGAAAACTACGAGCAAAACAAGAAATGACTACAATCTGCCAAAATCAGCTACATAGTATTTTCTACGCCCCACAACTACGGCTACTCAACACCGATATGCTCAAGCAAGGCATGGCACAGAAGAGGGCAAGAAGCACTACTACAAACAACTAACAACAACTAGCATGGCAGCAAGGAGCACTAGGAAAAGAAGACACAAAATGGCATCTCACACACTATTTCAGACTTTGTGAAAATTACACCTCATGGAAGTGCAGTTTTCGATCTGAAGCTATATTGACAGCAGCAAAACCTATAGCTAAAGGACTCCAAATGGCATGAAAATTTACAGCATGCTAAAGAAACACAAGGGGTACAACTAACTCCATTGGACCAACCTCAAAAGAGCTACAGATCACAAGATGCAAGCAAGACAAGACAACAACAAAATAATAACAGATCCCAGACTTAGAAATATTTCAGCTCCTCCAAATCAGCACTATTTCTAGCAATTTGAGAGCAAGCAAACAACACCTAAACATGCATTTCTATTGCAACCAAAAATACCAGGGGCTAAACAAAGCATCCAAGATCAACTCTCTAGTTGACAACTCCGTCAAACGACGCACGGAATAAATACTACGAATTAACAAAATGGCAACATAGCAAAATATCTCGTGAACTAACTTACTCAAAATCTAAAACTAATTGCACAGAAAAATCCCATGGATTTTTCTACCCCGGAAACATATAAAATATGTGGGGTTTGCAACACAAAATAATTCACATTAATGCGAAATAAACACCTAGATAAGGGAAAATAAACTACCGGCAAACCCTACACGCAGAAATACGAGTGACCGCTCTAAAATACATGGAAAATAGGTTCCTAAATCATGGGCATTTATTCTACGACATTCGAACTAACCGGACTTTCGCGAAAAATAATACGGGACGTATCCTATTAAAACAGCACGCTAAACTAGGCGTTTGGCACGTAAAACTACGTCAAATAATTATGCAAGTTGGATAATCGTGTTCTACTCGCAAAACTACGCAAAAACCATATCTAATTCATCGCGATCCGAATTACGGTTAAAAAGTTACGGGCATTTTAAAATCTATATAATTCCTGGAATTAACTAAACCGAAAAACCCTAAAAGAAAAACAATCTACCGGGCCTAACTCGGGCGTAGAATAACTAGACATCGCCCTAAGCATAAAATAGAGAAGCAAGGGGGGGCTGGTCACCTTGGGCCGGCCTGGTCGGAGGGGAGGCAGGCCAAGGCGAGGCAGGTCCTGGGCCGGCCCGGCTGGCCGACTGGGCCGCGACGGTTGGTGGAGTCCTCGATCTCCCGAGACACAACTCGTTCCCGTGCACGCCAGGGACGGCGGCGGTTGTCCTCGACAGCAGGACTCTGGCGATGGTCCAGGGGCTAGCCGGGGCAACCAGATCCCGGCGAGATCCGGCGGCTGCAACCCATCCCCGGTGACGAGACTCTGCCGGGCCAGGGCATGGCGTCGCAGGAGGCTCCGGCGACCTCGGGGATTGCAAGCTGGGCAGGGAGGCTAAAGGATGCGGCAGCGGCTGGGGGAGGCGGCCGCCTCAGCTCTCTGGCGAGCGGCGGCCGGAGGTGGGCCGACGGGGAGGTGCGGCGGCGCGGCCAGGAGGTGGAGTAGAGGCACGGAGGAGGGCCGGGGCGAGCTCGAGGCTGCCATGGGAGGTGCGGCGAGGGAACTCGGGGTCGGGCCCAGATGGGCTTCGACGGGCTTGGTTCGGGCCTGGGCGGGCCGACGGCTGGATGAGGGAGACAGTGAGCCTAGGGTTTGGTGGGGTGGCGTGGAAAACGAGGAGGGGAGAGGCTGTCTAAAATGCACGGGGAACTATATATCGACAAATGGGGGGGGGCTCGGTTAGCCGAAATTTCATTCCGGATCCAACCGTGCGGTCGGATTCGGACGAATCCGAACACGGGAATGGGTTCGCGGCCGTGTAGAGGGGATATCCGGAGACGAGAGGGAGAACGGGCGGCGCGGCAACGATTTTTAAAACACCGACAAACGTCCGACGGTAGACCTAATACGGTGCCACTACGGTCGACCGTTCGGGTACCAGACGGACTCCGATTGCGACGAAACTAGACAGACGGCCTACCTATATTAAAATAACACCGCACTTCAAATCTCAACCCAATCAGAGAAAGTTTTACGCACACTTTTAAAACAGGGTTTCGACGGTGCCGCGGGCGCGTGCGATTGCGGTCGGGCTCAGAACGGACAACGACGGATACCGGCAAATACTAACGGATGCAAGTTTTGAAAACGGGCGGCAACGGAGACGCCGATGCAATGCAGATAATGTGAATGATGCGATGATGATGCGACAAATGAAAATACCCACACGACGAAAACAGAAAGAAAGGGGAATCTTATGGAACGTCGACATCGGGCTATCACAACTCTCCTACACTACAAGAGGATCTCGCCCCGAGATCCAAGAATGAAAGGGGGAGAGGATGAGAAAGCACAAGAGGTAAAACTTAGTCGCTTCTTTACAAAGGAGTGAAACCAACGATCCTTGAAGGTTGCGAGGAGGTGAGGAATGACATGAGAAAGAAGCCAGAATTCACGGAAAAGTTCGGCAGCACTTCGGTAGGAAAATGGAACAAAAAATTCGATAAGATGGGAAAAAATAGACAATATTCACAAAAAACAAGTAAATAGAACGAGGGAACACCATGATCTTGATATAACAACAAGATTGACCCAAAAGAGCAACATCACAATGCCTCCGGAACAAAAGAATAGGAACTAGCTCATACGGAAGAAGAGAATGAAGAAAAGAATGACAAGTACTAACTCCAAAGAACTTGGCAAGCATCCTTGCAAGGAGAATTGAAGGAAGTTGTTGGAAACAACAACGAAAAGAACAAGACAGTAGTGGGCTCATGGAAACCTTTTCAAACTAATGAAGTGACAGCCAGCCACTAACAGAAACAATGATTGATTGGGAGAAACAAGATATGAACAAATCTTACACCAAGAGGATACATTGAGAACTTGGGTTAATGATAAGCACCATGATAGCAACAATCCATAGGAAAAGCTTTAGGTGAAGTCCAAACCAAGATAGCTCAATGAAGAAATCATGGGTTGAAAATATCTCATGATCATAGAATTGGTGGGTTTAATTATCTCATTCTTGAGAGAAAAACTCTTCGAGGCTCCTACACTAACAAGAATGCTATAATACCACCTCAAAGGATAAAGGAGAACAATTGCACATAGAAATGGAAGAGAAAGAATACTTGAGGTTCTCCAAAAAGAATCTTGAAGAACACTTGAGAATGAATCACATCCTTGAAGAACCAGCATGACGAGCCTCCGTATCAAAATGAATGACGCAACGATATGAAGGTAGAAAAGAATAAGATTATGACCTTACCAAGATTTAGATGAAGCTTCACAAAGAGATACTTGATAAACATGGAACTTCGGAAAAGAAAGATAAGCGCTTGAGAAAATAATTGATATCATGAACCACTCCGGAAGAAGAATTCAGATTACTATGAACAAGAATAAGAATTATGTTATGCTCATCCTTCATCAAGTTAAATTGATGACAAGCAACAGATTTAGCATATCACTTATTCTACTAGAAATGAATCTTGAAGAGGCAGAGAGATAAGCACCACTTGAGGCAAAATTAAGGAAGCACCGGTAAGAATTCACAATTGAATGGAAACACCATGAATTAATGGAGATACATGAGAATGAAGAGATCATAAGCCACCTGAGAGAAAACTTGAACAAGGCACCAGATAAACGAGAGACGACGAAGAGACAACAATGGAGAAGAATTGAGGATGAAAGCTGAAAGCTGAGAACGAAGAATCTTCTGAAATGATGCCCTTCGGAGGATAAAGAAATAAAAACAACTCATAGAAGCACCGGATAGCAAGAAGGGATCACTCATGATTGGAGCAAATAAGATGACGACACCAAGCTAAAATGATGGATTTCCAAGAGAATGAACCAAGATTGAGAGAAACACTCATTCGAATAGCAAGCTGAGAATGATGACGAGAACAACACCAAGAATTACTGAGACACTCCGGAAAAGAAGAAAGAAAGGTTGAGCCAAATGTGAGAATAATTCGAATAGATCTTAAAGAAAGAATATGACTGATGAAATTCATACTTACGTGATAGTTGAAAAGAATTAAGGATCTCCGGAAAGATTACAGAGCTATATAAGATCCTGGGAAAAACCTGTGGGTTATGGGCCCACTCAAAGAAACCACCGTTAGAAAAATTGCTAGAAAGAGAGATATTGCACCGGTATGAAGAGAACTAGATGAGGTTAGCACCTCGAAATAACTGAAGGATTGAAAACCAGAACTTGTGAAATATCTTTAACACTCCGGATAGAAAGACAGAGGAATTAATAACAAGATAGGCTCATCAGAATTTCCAATATAGGAAAGAATTAACAAGGATGAAAAGGACATGATGACACGGATGCTGAATTAAATTCATCTGTAAGGATGACACGAATGAACAAATGTGAAACGAATCTCCTGATAATCTTCACAATGAATCACCGGGTAAGAGAGAAAAGAACAAACAGCGGAAGAACAATGAAAAGAAAACTCTTGGATGAAAATTAGATCACTGAGAAAAAGGGTGGGAGGGCGGGGAAAACAAAAGACAACTTGGGCTAGATGAGATGAACTCCGGAATAAAATGAGAGAATGATCTTGCAAAATAGGAGAGGAAGGAATTCACTTGAAGTGAAACACACCGGTTGGAAAAGAATTAACATGACGAATCCGGTTGACAAGAATTGACATGACAATTGAACGAACAAAAGAATTTGCATTCTCACATAAAAAATATGAGAACACCTCTTAGGAAAGATCTGAAATCACCACTTGACATCGAAGCAACACGAATTACCATAATTCAACAAAACAAATGGTGAGGCTTATGAAACAAGCGAGAGCAAACTCATGAGAAAGATTTCGCCCGATATTTTCGTGGACAGGATCGCACGGGCACGATTTTACAGTAGCCATCAAGTGCAAGGCAGTGCACCCGACATACGAAGCGTCCCCGAGTCGTAGCAAGATACAAGGACTCTTTAAGACACAACGTGTACCGCTGTAAGTCGACCGTGAACAAACGAATCCACTAGATGTCGAACTCCAACCTAACATCATGCATTTGTTGGAAAATTGTCCTATAAGCAACTACTTGAATTCCCACCTAAGAATTCCCGAAATATCTGGTCATGCAATCTGGTACACGGATACAAGGAGTAATAACACACAACTCCTATACTAACCCGTCACCTGTATCACATCCGTCAACACACAACCAGAATCTCGGACCTTCATGTACAACAGACCCTCGTGATCACAACGATACAAAGTATGGAAGTACTCCCGAACAATCTGCACCAGTACTGGGGACATCGGGGTTATCTCGCCACTACTAGTATTGAAGCAATTACGAACATCCTTCGTTTTGAGATATTAAGAAATCTGAATGATAACGATGTGCTCAAGAATCCCCTGGAGCTCAACTCCCCGGAAGAAAATCAAGTCAGACAGGAGGCACCAAGACAGAACTTCGTCACATCGGCATCATATAGATTCCAAAAATATCCGCGAGATCCTAAAATTTTTTTGAGTGAGAAGAGGAGTAGAATTAAAATATTACGTAAGATTCCTCACCAGAGCATAGAAGAGGAGAAAAAAGAATCATACTCTCCGATATATAACTAGACTCAAAGTATTTTTACTAGACTCAACTCGGCCAAGTTCGATCAATCAAGGGGGCTCCTAGGTCGGTACTGCTCTGATACCAACTTGTCACACCCAAGATGCGACCCTATCCTAAAATTGGCACGGGGGCCTCGTCAGGGATAGAAGCGCATCTCGTCGTGTCGCAAGAATGGATATCGTTACAAGTACATGTACTGAAAAGAAGAGATATATAGAATTTTCTTACACACGCCACAAGCTACATCAGAGTCACATCAGTACATTACATAATCATCAAGAGTAAGAGCAGGGTCCGCCTACGGACGAAAACAAACGAGAAAATGAAACGACGTCCATCCTTGCTATCCCAGGCTGCCGGCCTGGAACCCATCCTAGATCGATGATGATGAAGAAGAAGAAGAAGCAACTCCAAAGGAACAAGCAACGCGCTCACGTCAAGTAACCTTTACGTGAACCTGCAACTGGTGTTGTAGTAATCTGTGAGCCACAGGGGACTCAGCAATCTCATTTCCAAAGGTATCAAGACTAGCAAAGCTTAATGGGTGAGGCATGGTTAAGTGGTGAGGTTGCAGCAGCGGCTAAGCATATATTTGGTGGCTAACTTACGAGTACCATAAATAAGAGGGGGGGGGGGTGATCTACGCATACCGGACGTGAACTACTGATGATCAAATCATTGATCCTGAACACCTACCTACGTCAGGCATAACCCCACCGTGTCCTCGATCGGAGAAGGAACTCACGAAAGAGACAGTCACGGTTACGCACACAGTTGGCATATTTTAATTAAGTTAACTTCAAGTTATCTAGAACCATTGTTAAATAAAGCTTCCACGTTGCCACATAACCGCGAGCACGGCTTTCCGAAAGATTTAACCCTGCAGGGGTGCTCCAACTAGTCCATCACAAATTACCACAAGCCGCATAGAAATCCTCAATCATGACACTCGCGATCTCGTCGGATTCCATAGTGGAAAACCTCAACTCTGAGATTACCCAAAGCATCATCGGAATCCGGATGCACAAGATATCTCGTCAAAGGTAAAACTAATCCAGCAAGGCCGCCCGACGTGTCGACGATCCCGATAGGAGTCACGTACCTCGTGGTGGCCCCGCACAGTGCTCTGTTTTGGACCAACACTCATGAGGAGCACTGGCCCGGGGGTTGATTAAAATAGTCCGAGGGTGCCGGCGGGTCCCTATGCAATTTTATTAGGTGATTAGGCAAATGTAGTACCAATGTTGGGCCTTGCCAGACCAGCTTTAATATAAAACGAATTATCAAGGGGGTCCCCATAACAACCCCGATCGTGTTAGGAGCGCTCGATTATGGAACATAACACCGGTAGCCGGTAACTAAGGGGGCAAAAGTGGAACAAAACACCAGGCTAGAAAGGCCGAGCCTTCCACCCTTTTACCAAGTATATAGGTCCATTAAATTAAATAGCATTTAAATATGGTGATATAACAAGGAACCCATGCTTTCACATGGAAGCAATGCACCTGCAACTAGCCACGCTAACAACAGGGTTAAGCAAGCAGTAACATAGCCAATCAGTGGTTTGCTAGGTTGAACATGTTGAAGGTTTCATGGCATTGTTGAGAGGCTAATATTTAACATGTGGTAGGCAACGAGACATAACCGATAGAAACGGTAACTAGCATGGCAATGATAGTAATGATATCTGGGGAAATTATCATCTTGCCTGAGATCCCGCTTGGAAGAAAAATGCCTCCGTGAAGCAGACGAACCGACGTAGTCGAACGAGTCCTCACTTTCCGACACGCTTGCGGAACTCTAACGAGACGAAGGAAACCGGAAACAAGAATCAACACACGATATTTACCACACGATGCACACCACAAATGATGCATGAGCAGCTGAAAACCTGCAAGTCACGGCATGACAATTCACACAATCAAACACTACACATTAAGTGAAGTTTAATATGCAACGAGTTGCATATTGACGAAACTCCACGTTTGATTATTTAGTTCTATCCCGATTAGGTACACGACAATATTAAATGTGATTAAACATGGCAAGAGGTGAAGCGTAATTAAACTATCTATCTAGGCATTTTAAATGAGGTCGGAAATGACATATAACATCTCCGAGACGACCTCACATGTTAATTTACAATTCTGTCCAGATCTGAACTAATGCATTTAATTAGTTGTTAAACAGCAAAACAAATAGGTTCACGTGATTCTACGTGTCAAGGCAAGAAATCTACACATAAAGAACATCTCCAACGGATCTACGGATCAAAAGTTACAAGCATCGCAAGATATGATGGCATGAATGCAATATGTGTGCAACGGCGGCTACGAGCACCTCAAATCATACAACCAGCAAGAGAAAATGAAACTACACGATATTCTAAGCAAGTTTCATGTAGGACACGATCAAATCGGAGCTACGGTTCGAAAACTACGAGCAAAACAAGAAATGACTACAATCTGCCAAAATCAGCCACATAGCATTTTCTACGCCCCACAACTACGGCTACTCAACTCCGATATGCTCAAGCAAGGCATGGCACGGAAGAGGGAAATAAGAACTACTACAAACAACTAACAACAACTAGCATGGCAGCAAGGAGAACTAGGAAAAGAAGACACAAAATGGCATCTCACACACTATTTCAGACTTTGTGAAAATTACACCTCATGAAAGTGCAGTTTTCGATCTGAAGCTATATTGACAGCAGCAAAACCTATAGCTACAGGACTCCAAATGGCATGAAAATTTACAGCATGCTAGAGAAACACAAGGGGTACACCTAACTCCATTGGACCAACCTCAAAATAGCTACAGATCACAAGATGCAAGCAAGACAAGACAGCAACAAAATAATAACAGATCCCAGACTTAGAAATATTTCAGCTCCTCCAAATCAGCACTATTTCTAGCAACTTGAGAGCAAGCAAACAACACCTAAACATGCATTTCTATTGCAACCAAAAATACCAGGGGCTAAACAAAGCATCCAAGATCAACTCTCTAGTTGACAACTCCGTCAAACGACGCACGGAATAAATTCTACGAATTAAACAAAAGGGCAACATAGCAAAATATCTCGCGAACTAACTTACTCAAAAGCTATGGATTTTTCTACCCCGGAAACATATAAAATATGTGGGGTTTGCAACACAAAATAATGCCACACATTAATGCGAGATAAACACCTAGATACGGGAAAATAAACTACCGGCAAACCCTACACGCAGAAATACGAGTGACCGCTCTAAAATGCATGGAAAAATAGGTTCCTAAATCATGGGCATTTATTCTACGACATTCGAACTAACCGGACTTGCGCGAAAAATAAATACGGGACGTATCCTATTAAAACAACACGCTAAACTAGGCGTTTGGCACATAAAATTACGTCAAATAATTATGCAAGTTGGATAATCGTGTTCTACTCGCAAAACTACGCGAAAACCATATCTAATTCATCGTGATCCGAATTACGGTTAAAAAGTTACGGGCGTTTTAAAATCTATATAATTCCTGGAATTAACTAAACCGAAAAACCCTAAAAGAAAAACAATCTACCGGGCCTAACTCGGGCGTAGAATAACTAGACATCGCCCTAAGCGTAAAAGTAGAGAAGCAAGGGGGGTTGGTCACCTTGGGCCGGCCTGGTCGGAGGGGAGGCAGGCCAAGGCGAGGCAGGTCCTGGGCTGGCCCGGCTGGCCGACTGGGCCGCGACGGTTGGTGGAGTGCTCGATCTCCTGAGACACAGCTCGTTCCCGTGCACGCCAGGGACGGCGACGGTTGTCCTCGACAGCAGGACTCCGGTGATGGTGCGGGGGCTAGCCAGGGAAACCACATCCCGGCGAGATCCGGCGGCTGCAACCCATCCCCGGTGACGAGACTCGGCCGGGCCAGGGCATGGCGTCGCACGAGGCTCCGACGACCTCGGGGATTGCAAGCTGGGCAGGGAGGCTAAAGGATGCGGCGGCGGCTGGGGGAGGCTGCCGCCTCAGCTCTCCGGCGAGCGGCGGCCGGAGGTGGGACGACGGGGAGGTGCGGCGGCGCGGCCAGGAGGTGGAGCAGAGGCACGGAGGAGGGCCGGGGCGAGCTCGAGGCTGTCGTGGGAGGTGCGGCTAGGGAACTCGGGGTCGGGCCCAGATGGGCTTCGACGGGCTTGGTTCGGGCTTAGGCGGGCCGATGGCTGGAGGAGGGAGACAGGGAGCCTAGGGTTTGGTGGGGTGGCGCGGAAAACAAGGAGGGATTAGGTGGGGTGACGCGGAAAACAAGGAGGGAGACACAGGCTGTCTAAAATGCACGGGGAACTATATATAGCCAAATGGGGGGGCTCGGTTAGCCGGAATTTCGTTCCGGATCCAACCGTGCGGTCGGATTCGGACGAATCCGAACGTGGGAATGGGTACGCGGCCGTGTAGAGGGGATATCCGGACACGAGAGGGAGAACGGGCGGCGCGGCAACGATTTTTAAAACACCGACAAACGTCCGACGGTAGACCTAATACGGTGCCACTACGGTCGACCGTTCGGGTACCAGACGGACTCCTATTGCGATGAAACTTGACAGGCGGCCTACCTATATTAAAATAACACCACACGTCAAATCTCAACCCAATGAGAGAAAGTTTTACGCACACTTTTAAAACAGGGTTTCGACGGTGCCGCGGGCGGGTGCGATTGTGGTCGGGCTCAGAACGGACAACGACGGATACCGGCAACTACTAACGGATGCAAGTATTGAAAATGGGCGGCAACGGAGACGTCGATGCAATGCAGATGATGTGAATGATGCAATGATGATGCGACAAATGAAAATACCCGCACGACGAAAACGGAATGAAAGGGGAATCTTCTGGAACGTCGACATCGGGCTATCACATGTTATGTAGTCGACGTTCATATAACACCACTAGAGGAAAAACAAAATACAGCATATCAAAATGCCGAACGAATACCAAATTCACATGACTATTATTAGCAAGACTTATCCCATGTCCTTAGGAACAAAAGTAACTACTCACAAAGCATAATCATAATCATGATCAGAGGTGTAATGAGTAGCATCAAGGATCTGAACATAAACTCTTCCACCAAGTAATCCAACTAGCATCAACTACAAAGAGAAATCAACACTACTAGCAACATTACAAGTACCAATCGGAGTCGCGAGACGGAGATTGGTTACAAGAGATGAACTAGGGTTTGGAGAGGAGATGGTGCTGATGAAGATGTTGATGGAGATGACTCCCCTCTGACGAGAGGAGTGTTGGTGATGACGAAGGCAACTATTTCCCCCTACGGGAGGGAAGTTTCCCTGGCAGGATCGTCTTGCCGGAGCTCTAGATTGGTTCTGCTCAAGTTCCGCCTCGTGGCGGCGGCGAATCCATGAAAAAGGTCCACCCTGATTTTTCTCGGACGAAACCCTTCATATAGCAAAAGAGGGGGGCCAGTGGGCCACCAGGGTGCCCACAAGCCCTGTTGCCGCGGCCAGGGGGGTAGGCCGCGGCAACCAGACATGTGGGCCCCTGGCAGCTCCCCTCTAACACTTCTTCCGCCCAGTATTTTTTTTATATTCCCAAAAAATTCCACGTTGATTTTTAGGGCATTTGGAGTTGCGCAGAATAGAGGACTCAAACTTGCTCCTTTTCCAGTCCGGAATTCCAGTTGCCAGTATTCTCCTTCTTCAAATAAACCTTGCAAAATAAGAGACAAAAGGCATAAGTATGGTACCACAAAGTATAATAACAGTCCATAAAGCGATAAATATCAATATGAAAGCATGATGCAAAATGGACGTATCAATGGACTGCAGGGCTGATCCTGAGGTGGGAGAGGACCCCCGGCGGGGGAGGAGGGACAAACGTCCCAAATTTTAGGGTTGCTGTCCAAACTTGTTAGGGTTGGTCTAAATACATGGGGATGATACTATGGTGGAATGAATTGCGCCCGTTCGATGGTGATCCGATGACCATAAACGAAGGTGGGGGTTAGATGGGCTAGATGGATGTGTAGAGGGGAATGGGACAAGAAGAGACAGAAGTTGTGGCCCGTGACAAAGCTTTTAAAACTGTGAAAACGTGTGATATTTAACCGATGACGGTGTCGCTACGGACGACCGTACGGGTATCAAACGGATTCCGATTGCGATGAAATTTGGCAGGCGGGCTACCTACGCTATAGTAAGACCACACACCAAGTTTCAACCCAATCTGAGAAAGTTTTATGACCACTTTAAAAAACAATATTTTAACAATGTCGCGGGCGCGTGCGTGTGTGATTGGTCTCGGAACAGTCAACGAAAAAACGGAGCGAACTGAAAACTAATAGCGGATGCAAGTTTTTGAAAAATATGATGATATTGAGTGACGATACAATCCTGATGATGTGCATGATGCGATGATGAATGCGACAACCAAATAAATCACACCGCGACACCAGAATAGAAGGGGAAACTGCTGGAGCGTCGGTTCCGGGATGTTACAACTCTCCTACACTAACAAGAGATCTCGACCCGAGATCTAAGAATGAAAGGCGGAAGAGAAAGAGCAAGAGCAATAGGTAAAACTTAGTTGTTTCTTTGACAAACGAGTGAAACCAATGATCCTTCAAGGTTGCAATGAGATGAAAAATGACATGAGAACATGCTAGAATTCACAAGAACTTTCGGTAACACTTCGGTAGGAAAGAGAGGCAAAATGTGATATGGTTGAAGGAAATTGACAAAAACAAGATAATGGATAAAAGAGAGAAACATCAGACAAAGGCCCTCGAACCAAAGAATAGATACTAGATCGTTGAGAAGAAGAGAATGGAGAAGAAAATGACAACTTCCACCACAACTGAATTAGAAAAGCACCCTTAGAAAGAAGAATTGAACGTTGTTGTTGGAAAAATCAACAACGACAATAATAAGCTTGTGGTGGACTTATGAAAACCATATCAAATAATGAGGTGAACCGCCCACTAACAGAATCAAAGTTTGCTTGGGAATAGAAAGACATGCAAAACTTCTTACACCAATAGGATGCATTGAGAACTTAGATCATGGACAAGCACCAAAATAGACACAATCCTTAGGAAATTTTTTAGGTGAAATCCAATCCCAGATAAGCTCAATAAAGAAACCGTGGGTTGAAAATATTTCATATTCAATGAATTGGTGGGTTCAAATATCTAATTCTTGAAACGAATTCCCTGAGACTCCTCCAATAACAAAAATGTTATAAGATCCCCCCTCAAAGAATGATGGAGGAAGAATTGCACTTTGAAATGCAAGAGAAAGAATACTTGATGTTCTCCAACAAGAATCTTGACGAACCACCATGATGAATCTTCGGGATGGGCTCTAAAATAAAATAATGGTAGAAAAGAATTGGAGGTTGAAAATAATAATATTATGGCCTTGCAAACACTTAGATGAAGCTTCACGGAGAGATACTTGAGAGAATTTGGAACTCTGGTGTTAGAGCATATTTCTCCATATGTGGTTTTGGTAATTGATGACAATCCATATGGACTAATGGATTCATTGAGTTATATTCGAAGGATTTGTCTATAAGCACTTCTTGAAGTCCATTTGTTGGTTTCAAGGAGTTTATATGATGACCAAGGTGGTATTCAAGGTATTATCCAAAGAATGGTCATAAAGATACAAGGTTTATCAAGACTAAGAAAAAGTGTAAATCAAGATGATCAACACACAAAGCATATAAGATGTACCGAGAGGGATCAAGTGATCCCATGGTATGGTAAGCATTGTCCATTACGCTTTTGTGTACTAACCCATGGTCTTCGTGGGAGCTCTATGTGGGGTTAGGTGTGTTTCCATGGGCTTGCGTCAAGACGAAGATGTCATTCAACCCATGAAGGATGACATCAAGTGGTGATTGTCATCAAGATTGCGGTGTGCAAGTTCAAGTGGAGCATCACGAAGATATCATGCTTGAAGCTTGTTGTACACTGTGATGGCAATGGACTTGAGAAGATGTGTTGAAGAGTGGCTCACCCATAGTGGAGTATGGGGGAGCAATTTACAAGTCTTCATCGAGCCAGCGCAATCAAGAAGGTGGTCAATCTTAAGGAAGTCAAGATCGTCAACATCTAGATCAAGTGGACTATGTGCAAGGTATAGGTTTGTCCTTGATAGGTTTTCTATTTTAGGATAGATTGTCGTACTGTCAAGGGGGGCTCTCAAGCGAGTAGCTTGATCGTATCGTTCGTTGAGAACTCAAACCATTTGCCCTCACTGTGTGGATTGCCGTCGACGAGCTCTATCACAACAACCAGCTCACTCATGTAGTGTACATCGACGCCAAGTATCACGCTGTCGTTGAGGGCGACATGACGGTGATGCAGTACTGCACCAAGCTGAAGACCTTCGTCGATCAACTCCGCCATCTAGGCCAGCCGGTGACTGAATCGCGCTAGGTCTTTCATCTTCTCTGCGGTCTCAACCTCCAGTTCGATTCTATCATTCCGCACATCAGCTGTCAGGTCCCGCTCCCGTCGTTCCTCCAAGTGCGCTCCTTCCTTCTGTTTGAGGAGCACCGTGCTGAGAAGGCGGCTCGCCAACAGTCTGTGCATGCTCTCTTTGCTAGGCGCGGCTCTTCGTCGACTCTGGCTCCGCCTTCCCCAACACTCGCCACTGACAACACGTGTGGCCTTGACCGTGGCCAGCGTCGTCGCAGTCATGGCAACAACACCACCTCTGCCTCGCCAACGCCTCCGGCGCTGCGCCAACCCAGCTATCACTTGCCGGCTCGCGGCGCAAACTCTTGGACGGGCCTCGTCCAGGCCTGGCCCATGCCGTGGCGCGCCCTCGGCACCGGCGTTCTCAGGCCTCGCCCCGGCATGCCCTACCAACACGCCATGTTCGTGGCCCCGGCTCCGTATGGTTACGGCATGCCCGGTGTGCTTCTGCCAGGGTAAGACGCTCCTGGCAGCCTACCTCCCATCTACGGTTCCCCGGGAGCCAGTTCCTCCACCGCGCCGCCGCCGCAGCCGTGGGACATGCAATCGCTGCAGGGTCCGCTCCAGAGCACCACTTCCACTAGTAGAAAAGAGGGCTTTGGTCCACTTGATGAAATCCCATTAGTCCTGGTTCACTTACGAACCGGGACCCATGGGGGCATCGGTCCCGGTTCGTGAGGCCAGGGCGCCGGCCACGCCTCGTGGGCCATTGGTCCCGGTTCGTCTTCCTCTTTGGTCCCGTTTCCACGCACGAACCGGGACCAATGTGCCTTGCCCCGGGCCCACAACCATTAATCCCAGTTTTTGGCTGGAACCGGGACCCTATGTTGAACTTTAGTCTCGGTTCCATCCACAAACTGGGACCAATGCTTGGCCTATATATACCCCCTGCCCGCGAGCAAAGCAGTGCACTGCTCTATTTTTTTGGCCTGCCGTGGTAAAGCTTTGTGGTGTTCTAGCTCACCTCCAATGCATATGTGGTGTTCGATGAAATGCCCAAGCCACACTTATGCTTTCTCCTCTCGAAGCTCCTTGTCCAAGCTCCATTTTCCTCAAGTTTTTTGCAGCTTTGGCGGTCCGTCCATGTCCCGTCCCCGCCCTCACCGCCGTGGATCGCCCGCGCCCATATCGGCGTCGGCACCACCGTGGTTAGTATCTTCTTCTTATATTCTTTCTAAAAGAAAGAAGTTCTTATTTGTATGATTTAGATAGATAATTGTGTAATTTTCTTACTTCTATTATTGTTTGTTATTATATTGTGCGATGGTTTTTGTATCCGCCTCCATCGGCCCTCGTCCTGTCTATGATTCGGATGTGGTATATATTATCTTTTATAACTATTTGTTTTATTTAGTGTTTATGAAAATTATGCTGACCAACGTGACATAGATTTTTTTAATCTAGGAGGTATGTGAACTGGAAATTCGAACTGACATAGAAAGTCTTGCCGACAAGTTAGATTGGTTGAAAAAGAAAACAATTACTTGAAAGAAAAATTATAAAGAGTTGAAGAGGAGAAGATGATATTGGAGTTGGATGCTGCCGATGTCGTAGACGATCACACGATCAAGACGGATGCAATGCGCTTGAAGATTAGAAAGATTCGAAAATATTCCATTCATGCTGAGGCTTGGTATCATTATGCCATTGGATCAATTTGTACCATAGTTGCGGTTACGATCGCATTTGTTGTTGAATTTAAATTTAATAGTTTCAATGTATGTTCTAATTAGATGCTCTAGAGAACTATATGTTGTTCAATAATGAGAAGTATATAAGAACGTTATCTATTTATTTTGGTCACTACTGTACTTTGGCTTTAATGTGATGATGAATTTCTATTAATTTGGTCACTTCTCTATTCATGATATGTTGTAATGGTTTTTAATACAATTTATTATATAACGCACGCAGAAGAACCATCAATGGATGTATGGTGACAGACGTACCTCCGAGTATATTAAGGGTCTGCATAATTTGCTCGATGCGGCTGAGGCAAACAAGAAGAATGGTTTTATGCATTGTCCATGTAGTGTCTGTGGGAATACAAAGGAATTCTCCGACTATAAAACCCTTCACTTCCACCTGCTTCAGAAGGGCTTTATGCCACACTATAATGTTTGGACCAAGCACGGAGAAAGAGGGGTTATGATGGAAGACAACATAGAAGAAGAGGATGATGACAACTACCCGCCCCCTGAATACGGTGATGCTGCAATCGGGGAAGCTGAAGATCAAGGGGAACCAGACGATGTGCCTGATGATGATCTTCGTCGGGTCATTGTTGATGCACATAGAGAATGTGAAAGTGAAAGGGAGAAGTTGAACTTTGATCGCATGTTAGAGGATCACAAAAAAGGGTTGTACCCAAATTGGGAAGATGCCAACACAAAGCTCGGTACCACACTGGAATTGCTGCAATGGAAGGTAGACAATGGTATATCTGACAAGGGATTTAGTTCGCTACTAAAATTAATGAAGAAGAAGATTCCAAAGGATAACGAATTGCCCGATAGTACATACGAATCAAAGAAGGTTCTATGCCCTCTAGGATTGGAGGTGCAGAAGGTACATGCATGCCCCAATGACTGCATCCTCTACCGAGGTGCGTACGAGGATTTGAACGCATGCACGGTACGCGGCGCATTGCGGTATAAAATCAGAAGACATGACCCTGGTGATGTTGAGGGCGAGCGCACCGGGAAGATGGTTCCAGTCAAGGTGATGTGGTATGATCCTATAATACCACGGTTGAAACGTCGGTTAAGAAACGAAAATCATGCCGAGTTGATGCAATGTCACATAAAAGACCGTAAGAAAGATGGGAAGTTGAGAGCACCCGCTGACGGGTCGCAGTGGAGAAAGATCTAGAGAAAGTGGAGCGACTTTACACGTGACTCAAGGAACGTAGGGTTTGGTTTAAGTGCAGATGGCGTTAAAGCTTTTGGGGAGTAGAGCAGCAAGCATAGGACATGGCCTGTGGCTCTATGTATGTATAACCTTCCTCCTTGGTTGTGCATGAAGCGGAAGTTCATTATGATGCCTGTGCTCATCCAAGGCCCAAGGCAACCCGGCAATGACATTGATGTGTACCTAAGGCCATTAGTTGATGAACTTTTATGGCTATGGAATGGAAATGGTGTACGTGTGTGGGATGAGAACGAATAGGAGGAATTTGACTTGCATGTGTTGCTGTTTGTAACCATCAACGATTGGCCTGCTCTCAGTAACCTTTCAGGACACAGAAACAAGGGATACAACGCATGCACATACTGTTTAGATGACACCGACAGTATATATTTGGAGAAATGCAGGAAGAATGTGTACCTGGGGCGTCGTCGATTTCTTCCGATCAACCATCAATGTCAAAAGAAAGGAAAGCATTTCAAATCCGTTTTGTACACTAAGTGCATCAAATTATTTCCGCAACCCCCTTAACTTTTTAGCACATGCTATGTGGGTGAAATGATGATACCATGCCGACTTTCAACATTTCAGAGTTCATTTGTAGTGCTTTCCAATTTAAGGGTCATTTAGCTCAAAATAAAATTAGTAAATGCATGGAAAATACCAAATGAAGTCAGAAATAGTTGAAAATTGATGATGTGGCTTTGAATGGTGCATTTTGAACACACAAAAAGTCTGAAGTTCAAATAAGTTCAAAAAAATGAAATCCCCTTGTAACAGATGAGTTTTCGTATGGAACCCTGATACTTCGAAAGAGATTGTACGTTTTGTACACGAAGTGCATCCAGTTTTTCTCGTAACCCTCTCAACTTTTTAGGACATACTATGTGGGTGAAATGATGATACCATGCCAACGTTCAACATTTTCAGAGTTCATTTGTAGTGCTTTTCAATTTAAGGGTCATTTATCTCAAAAAAATCAGTAAATGCATGAAAGATACCAAATGAAGTCAGAAAGTGTTGAAAATTGATGTTGTGGCCTAGAATGGTGCATTTTGAACACACAAATAGTCTGGAGTTCAAATAAGTTCAAAAAATGAAATCCCTTTTGTAAGAGATGAGTTTTCGTAAGAAACCGTGATACTTCGAAAGAGATTGTCCAATTTGTACACAAGTGCATCCAGTTTTTGCCGCAACCCTCTCAACTTTTTAGCACATGCTATGTGGGTCAAATGATGATACCATGCCAACTTTCAACATTTTTAGACTTCATTTGTAGTGCTTTTCAATTTTAGGGTCATTTATCTCAAACAAAATCAGTAAATGCATGAAAAAACCAAATGAAGTCAGAAAGTGTTGTAAATTGATGTTGTGGCCTTGAATGGTGCATTTTGAACACACAAATAGTCTGGAATTCAAATAAGTTCAAAAGAATGAAATCCCTTTTGTAACACATAAGTTTTCGTAAGAAACCCTCATACTTCGAAAGAGATTGTCCGATTTGTACACGAAGTGCATCCAGTTTTTGCTGCAACCCTCTCAACTTTTTAGCACATCCTATGTGGGTGAAATGATGATACCATGCCAACTTTCAACATTTTCCGAGTTCATTTGTAGTGCTTTTCAATTTAAGGGTCATTTATCTCAAAAAAGACTAAATGCATGAAAAATACCAAGTGCAGTCAGAAAGTGTTGAAAATTGATGATGTGCCCTTGAATGGTGTATGTTGAACACACAAATAGTCTGGAGTTCAAATAAGTTAAAAAAATGAAATCCCTTTTTGTAACACATGAGTTTTCTTAAGAAACGCTGATAGTTTGAAAGAGATTGTCTCATTTGTACACGAAGTGCATCCAGTTTTTCCCGCAACCCTCTCAACTTTTTAGCACATCCTATGTGGGTGAAATGATGATACCATGCCAACTATCAACATTTTCAGAGTTCATTTGTAGTGCTTTTCAATTTAAGGGTCATTTATCTCAAAAACAAATCAGTAAATGCATGAAAAATACCAAATGAAGTCAGAAAATGTTCAAAATTGATATCGTGGCCTTGAATGGTGCATTTTGAACACAAAATAGTCTGGAGTTAAAATAAGTTCAAAAAATGAAATCCCTTTTGTAAGAGATGAGTTTTCGTAAGAAACCCTGACACTTTGAAAGAGATTGTCCGATTTGTACACGAAGTGCATCCACTTTTTGCTGCAACCCTCTCAAATTTTTAGCACACGCTATGTGGGTGAAATGATGATACCATGCCAACTTTCAACATTTTCAGAGTTCATTTTTAGTGCTTTTCAATTTAAGGGTCATTTATCTAAAAAAATTCAATAAATGCATGAAAAATACCAAATGAAGTTAAGAAGTGTTGAAAATTGATGTTGTGGCCTTGAATGGTGTATTTTGAACACACAAATTGTCTAGAGTTCAAATAAGTTCAAAAAAATGAAATCTCTTCTGTAACAGATGAGTGTTCGTAAGAAACCCTGATACTTTGAAAGAGATTGTCCGATTTGTACACGAAGTGCATCCAGTTTTTGCCGCAACCCTCTCAACATTTAGCACATGCTATGTGGGTGAAATAATGATACCATGCAAACTTTCAACATTTTCAGAGTTCGTTTGTAGTGCTTTTCAATTTATGGGTCATTTATCTAAAAAATCAGTAAATGCATGAAAAATACCATATGAAGACAGGAAGTGTTGAAAATTGTTGCCCTGGCCTTGAATGGTGCATTTTGAACACATAAATAGTTTGGAGTTCAAATAAGTTCAAAAAAATGAAATCCCTTTTGTAACAGATGATTTTTCGTAAGAAACCCTGATACTTCGAAAGAGATTGTCTCATTTGTACACGAAGTGCATCCAGTTTTTGCCGCAACCCTCTCAACTTTTTAGCACATAATATGTGGGTTAAATGATGATGTGATGCCAACTTTCAACATTTTTAGAGTTCATTTGTAGTGCTTTTCAATTTAAGGGTCATTTATCTAAAAAAAGAGTAAATGCATGAAAAATACCAAATGAAGTCAGAAATTGTTGATAATTGATGATGTGGCCTTGAATGGTGTGTTTTGAACACAAAAAAAGTCTAGAGTTCAAATATGTTCAAAAAATGAAATTCCTTTTGTACCAATTTTGTTTTTATTAAAACAGACATTTAAAGTAATATAAAACCTACCAAATTGAATATAATGATAAAACACGCTAATATTAAATAGCAGGAAAAAGAATCACTCAAAAAACTATTTTTTACTAAAGTTATTCACAATCTAGTGATTCACACAAATTTCAAAAAATTATAATTTAAACTATTTAAATTTGAAAACTAATGGCACTAGCAGAAAGTTTATAATTTCCGTGACCTAAAAGAAAAAAGAATCACTGAAAAATAGTAAGTAGGAACAAAATAAAATAAATACAGTAACCAATTAAACAAAAAACTATATTTTGTTTAAAAAATGCCACCTACTGGGCCACCACGACCTGAATACGACTAGAAACCCAACCACACAGTTGAGCCAGGATCCAGGCCTGCAGAAGGCCCAATAGGCCCACAGGCAATGACAGATTAGGCCGTGAAGCGTGCAGTTGTGAGGAGCTCGATAGGTTGTGCGCACCAGCGCTTATAAACCACTCCGGTGCACTCTCGGCTAGCGAGGTGGGACTAAACATCCAACCGCACCGTGACTCTGGCAGGCACAGGCCTTTCGTGTCGGTTTGTGGAAGAAACCGGAACCAATGATGCCGTTTCATGTCGGTTGGTGGAAAAAACCGGGACCAATTCCACTCTTCCGTCCCGGTTGGAATCACCAACGGGGACTAAAGGTCTCTTCTTCCTGCCCTTTGGACTGCTGAAAATTAACCGTTAGTCCCGCTTTGCGGAACCAACCGGGACAAAAGGGTGGCATTGTTCCTGGTTGCATCCACCAACCGGGACCAAAGGTGTTTAGATATAAGGCAGGAGTTATCGAAATGTCCCCCAAAACTCTCACATTTGCTCGTCACCGTCCCCGAGCCCGTCGTCATCGTCGCCGCCCCCGATCCAGTCCTCCTCGTCATCGCCGCCGTTCCCGAGCCCGTCGCCGTCGCCGCCATCACCTCCCTATCCTAACTGGACTCGGTAATACTCCACCTCTGTCACACCCCAAAATTTTGAAAATATTTGTCTGACATAAAATTTTGCCTAGAATAAATTTTTTTAGAAAACAATTTGCTTCATGGCTCTTTTCAAAACATCTTTCCAAAAATATTCTTTCAAGAGGCTTCTCAAAATTTTATTTTCATGCTTGAGCCCTTACTTGAGACCAATTTAAGTATTTATTTTCTTAGATGGAAATATTATTTTGGCTATGTCCATTTGATATTTAAATTTTTGGATTTTTGCATAATGTTTGAAAACACTCCTTTTCCTTTCTAAAGAGGTTTTCCCCTAGGAAGATGTTTTTGAAAGTTTATGTTGGAATATGAATGCTTGCATAAAATAATTTCCTTCTTCTGATAAATTCTCGGGATATTTTATTTTTATATTTGACCAAGATTCTTTTATTCAAAAACAGACTTATATTTTCTTTATAAGGCTGATTTGCACAACAACCTTGTGATAAATTCTTCTAAAAATTATATTAAAATTTGTAGGTGACGAGTGATGTTTCTAGGTCACATTTATGCAAAAACCTACTCAAGTATTTGATACGTCTCCATCGTATCTACTTCTCCAAACTCCTTTGCCCTTGTTTTGGACTCTAATTTGCATGATTTGAATGGAACTAACCCGGACTGATGCTGTTTTCAGCAGAATTGCCATGGTGTTGTTTTTGTGCAGAAATGAAAGCTCTCGGAACGTCCTAAAAATTTACGGTGAATATTTCTGGAAAATATGAAAAATACCTGCGCAAAGTTCCACCGGAGGGGACGGGCCAGTGGGCCACAAGCCCTATAGCCGCGGCCTCCCCCCATGGCCATGGCTACCAGGGTTGTGGGGCCCACGTGGCTCTGCCACCCCCAATTCTAGCGCTATTTATTCCCTTTCGTCCCAGAAAAATCAAGAGAGAAGAGTTCATCGCGTTTCACGATCCAAAGGCGCCGCCACATCCCGTTCTTGCCCTGGAGGGCATATCTGGAGTCCATTTTGGGCTCCGGATCAAGGAGATCGTCGCCATCGTCATCATCAACCTTCTTCCCTCTCCAATTCCATGAAGCTCTTCATCGTTCGTGGGTAATCTATTAGTAGGCTCGCTGGGCGGTGATGAGGAGGATGAGATCTATCATGTAATCGAGTTAGTTTTGACGGGGATTGTTCCCTAGTATCCACTATGTTCTGAGATTGATGTTGCTACTACTTTGCCATGCTTAATGCTTGTCACTAGGGCCCGAGTGCCATGATTTCAGATCTGAAATTATTATGTTGTCACCAATATATGTGTGTTTTAGATCCGATCTTGCAAGTTGTAGTTACCTACTATGTGTTATGATCCGGCAACCCCGGAGTGACAATAACCGGAACTACTCCCGGTGATGACCAAAGTTTGAGGAGTTCATGTGTTCACCAAGTGCTAATGCGTTGGTCCGGTTCTTTATTAAAAGGAGAACCTTAATATCCCGTAGTATCCATTTGGACCCCGCTGCCACGGGAGGGATGGACAATAGATCTCATGCAAGTTATTTTCCCTAAGCACGTATGACTACACACGGAATGCATGCCTACATCACATTCACGAACGAGAGCTAGCCACATATCTCTGCGTGTTATAACTGTTGCATGATGAATGTCATCCAACAAATCACCGATCCACTGCCTACGAGTTTGTCCCACTGCTACTGCTACTTGCTCTGTTGCTACTGTTGTTACTACTGTTGCTACTACTGTTACTTAATGCTGCTGTTACTAGCTTTGCTCTGCTACTGTTACTTGCTACTACAGTTACTTGCTTTGTCCTGCTGCTGCTGCCACTACTGTTACTTGCTGTTGCTGTTACTTGCTACTATTTCTACTTGCTACTGTTGTCACTATTGTTGTTCCTTGCCACTGCTTTTACTCATTACACTGCTACTACCTGCTACAATACTTTTCTAGCGCCATTGATACTTTAGTTGGGAATAATCTGCCGTCAACAAATTCTTTCCTAGCACCGTTGCTATCATACTACCTTTGCTGCTTATACCGTGCTTGCAGATACTAATCTTTCAGGTGTGGTTGATCCGACAACTCAACTACTAATACTTGAGAATATCCTTTCACTCCCATCGTGTCGAACCAACAAATTTGGGTTGAGTACTCTACCCTCGAAAACTGCCGCGATCCCACATGCTGGTGGGCCATTACAAGACAATTGCTAATTGTTGAGCAACTGGAAGCAGCTCTTTTCTGGTGCCGTTGCAGGGGAGGATAGCTATATTCTCTAAGTCACTTGGGATTTATATCTGCTGATCACTATGAAGAATCTGAAAGATGCAAGAACCAAAGTCTTGCCCTCATCTACGAGGGGAGGTAAGGAACTGCCATCTACCTCTGCACTTGATTCACCTTCAGTTATGATTTGCGACACCACCTCCTACTCGAAATCTTGATATGTCGCATGTGCTAGATGATGCTAGAGATGCTATGCCTGATACTGCTAAAGATGCTATGCCTGATACTGCTAGAGATGCTATGCCTGATACTGCTATCCATGATGCTATGCTTGATACTGCTTTGCCTGATGATGCTAGAGATGCTATTTTCCCTGATGATGCTATGCTTGATACTGCTAGAGATGCTACTTTGTCTAATATGCAACTAGGGGTATTCCTTGATGGTCATATTGCTAGAGTTACTGCCAATGCTCGTGATGCTTCTGAAACTGCCGATACTATTGAGATAGAACTTGCTTTTGCTCCCGCTAGATCTAGCTCTCCTAGATATGAATTGCCTGATATACTTGAGGGTTATGTTATGGAGGGAGAGATAGCTGAGGATTTTCTTGCGTGTAAGGATGCCTATAACGTTGAGTAATTACTTCTCAAGTGGATGGAAAAATCTCTAAAAGCTAGGATGAAATACGACCCCAAGTTTGCCACTTCACCTATCTTTATCACCGATGAGGATTATGAATTCTCTATCGACCCTGAGATAATCTCACTAGTTGAATCTGATCCTTTCCACCGTTATGAGTCTCAGACGGTCGTAGCCCATCTTACCAAACTACACGATATAGCCACCCTTTTCACTAGTGAGGAGAAGATCCGCTACTACTATATCCTTAAGCTGTTTACTTTCTCTCTAAAGGATGACGCTAAAGTCTGGTTCACTTCTCCTGCTCCTGGATGTGTGAGTAGTCCCCAGGATATGGTCTATTACTTCTATGAGAAATATTTCCTTGCCCATAAGAAGCAAGCTACCTTGCAGGAAATATACAACTTTTCTCAACTCAAAGAAGAGAGTCTCCCAGAAGCTTGGGGGAGGCTCATCCAGCTACAGAATGCTTTGCCTGATCACCCTCTTAAAGAGAACGAGATACTTGATATCTTCTATAACGGACTTACCAATGCTTCTAGAGACCACCTAGATAGTTGTGCCGGTTGTGTTTTTAGGGAACGAACTATAGAACAAGCTGAGATTCTACTGAATAACATCTTGATCAACGATAATGCTTGGACTATCCCCGAACCACCTCCTAAGCCAACTCCTAAGAAAAGAGGTATTCTATTCCTTAGTCCCGAAGATATGCAAGAAGCCAAGAAATCTATGCAAGAGAAAGACATTAGATCTGAAGAAGTCAGAAATCTACCGCCTATCGAAGAGATCCATGGTCTCGATAACCCGATACAAGTAGTAGAGGTGAATTCTCAGCGTAGATTCAATGAGAGTGATATTCCTTTTTACAAACCTGCTAGCCTATGCTTTGATGAATTTGACAACTTTGTTGCCAAACAACAGAGTTTCAATGATTATGTTAGCACACAATTGGAACAAAGTACTCGTATGCTTAGTCATTTAAGTCCTTGTGTAGACAGAAATGTCAATGATCTGAAGCTTCTGAGTAAACATGCCTCTATGATTACTACTCAGGTAGAACAAGTACTTAAAGCTCAGAATGACTTGCTCAATGAATTAAATGACAACTCTATCAGAGTCATTACTAGAGGAGGCAAAATGACTCAGGAACCTTTGTATCCTAAAGGCCATCCTAAGATAATTGATCAAGATTCTCAAGGAATTAATGCAGAAACACAATCTGGTGATGAACATGAACCTGGTGACAATATGGAGAGCGATGTTCATAATAATTCTCAACCTAGCAATGATAAGGATGTGGAGATTGAACCTACGGTTAATCCTGATAACCCACAACCTAAGAGATACGATAAGAATGACTTCACTGCTAGGAAGCATGGTAAAGAAAGGTTGCCATGGGTTCAGAGACCCATGCCCTTTCCTCCTAAGCTATCTAAGAAAAAGGATGATGAGGATTTTGAGCGCTTTATTGAAATGTTGAGACCCGTCTTTCTGCAGATGCGGTTAATTGATATGCTCAAAATGTCTCCAGATGCCAAGTACATGAAAGATATCGTGACTAATAAATGGAAGATACCAGATCTTGAGATCTCCACCATGCTCGCCAATTACACTTTCAAAGGTGGAACTCCTAAGAAACTTGGTGATCCCGGAGTGCCCACTATACCTTGCTCCATTAAAGGAAACTACCTAAGAACTACCTTATGTGACCTTGGAGCCGGTGTTAGTGTTATGCCTCTCTCTCTTTATCACAGACTTGAACTGGATAAGTTGACACCCACTGAAACTTCTCTGCAAATGGCCGACAAATCAACTGCTTTCCCTGTCGGCATTTGCGAGGATGTGCCTGTTGTGGTTGCTAACGTTACTATCTTAACGTACTTTGTTATCCAGGATATTCCCGAGGATGATGCCATGGCGATCATTCTTGGAAAACCATTCTTAAACACCGCAAGGGTTGTTATAGATTGCAGCAAAGGCAATGTCACCTTCCATGTCAATGGTAATGAGCATACAGTGCACTTTCCGAAGAAACTATATCAAGTACATTGCATGAATGCTATCGAAAAAACTTCATCGATTCTTAGTTGGAGCTTTGAATTCCCTATTACTCGTGTTAAGATGAAGTGTGATTTTCTTGTTGGGGAGATTCATGTCCCCATTGAGGTGACTTAGTGGCTATTCGACAATTCTTTGTTTCCTTTTGCGATTCGAAAAGGTTTTGTCGAGGGGATTCGATCAACCCCATTGACGGATTTCTTTCGATGACCATGAAATGGATGAATAAACGAGTCACATACCTTTGTTTTAAGCTTTCACTTGCTGTTGCTTAGAAGAAAAATGATAGATTTAGTTTAGTTTTTCCTGTTTTCGGTTTTAGCATCCCGGAGAAAAATACCCCGAAAATAAAAGTTCTCCGATGGTCCTGAAAATCAAATATGTTTTTTTCTGGATTTTTCTGAAAAATACTAGGACTGAGAGCTGGCATGGGGGCCACACTAGTGGGCCACAAGCCCTGTAGCCGAGGCTACCAAGCTTTTGAGGCCCATAGGGACCCCCTCCACTCATTCCAGCTCCCATCCTCTTCTTCTACCTCCAGAAAAAATCGTTTCGCAGCTCAAACCCGTGTTCTTGCTCATTTGGCTTTGATTTTCGATCTCCTTGCTCAAGGCACCATTCTCCGAACCGTTTTGGGGAAATGACTCCTTGGTAAGTGACTCCTCCATTGGTCCAATTAGTTTCTACCCTAGTGCTTTATCCTTCGCGTATTCTTGCTACCTTGGTGACCCTGTTCTTGAGCTTGATATGTTGATTTTAGCTCGTCCCAAGTAGTTTTAGCGCGTGATACGGTCTCTTGGCACTAGTAGGAGTAGTTGCTACGAGTTTGGCTAATCCTTACTCACTTTTCTTTCGAAGTCTCTAAAAATATCAGAATTTTCCAGAGTTGGAAAAGGGAAAAGATGAGGAGGTTCTTGAGAGGCTCTTCAAGCCGTAACCCCAAGGAGGATGAGAAGAACCACCCCAAGTACGTGGTTCCTCGAGTCACAGAAGTTCGAGCATGCGAGTGGCCAAGTGATGAATATTTGCGTGCCACTGGGATTTATGAAGACTTTTATTACTTGGTGGAGAACGCAGGTCTTACCGCGTCCGTTGAAGATAAGTGCCCACAATACCTCCTTCTCACCAATATTTTCGTTCAAAGCTTCAACTTTTATCCGAGGAAGAATCCTTGTATGGTTGAGTTCATGTTATACGATATCCCCCCGCGCATGACACTACAGGATTTTTGCAATGTGTGCAAATTACCTTATGTTGGGGATATTCATGATCCTCGTCCACGGGACTTGGAGGCTTTCATAGATACTATTGCTGTTGGAGAGGAGAGAGGAGTGTCTCGTGCTAGAATTGCTAGCATACATTTTCTTGTGCTTCGGTACTTCTCATTATTTGTGGGAAAATGTTTGATTGGCCATGGGGAGGCTGGATCACTTAGCTCTCCAGACTTTGCGGTTTTGCGCGAAGGCCTTTATAACAATAAGACTTATGGCCTAGGTGCTATAGTAGCTCAGCGGTTGAACACAAATCGTTCCAAAGGTGTTGTCTATGGAGGTACCTATGCTACCCGTCTTGCCAGACACTTTGAGATACCCATTAGACTGAAGGAGGAAGAAGAAATGCTTCTTCCTCAGAAATATCTGGATTATGACAGCATGGTTCGCCATGATTTTCTGGATAGAGATGCTAGTAGACAGATGATTTATAACCTGGTATTTAGTCAAGGTACTCATGAGACTATTACTTTGCCTGCTCCTTCTTTGTTCAATCTTCATGCAGGCAGGTACACTATTATGCCCTCGGACATCTACGCATATTGGGGCTTGGTCCAATCACAGGTGCTCGTGCCCGAACCGCCAGTCGAGTACCAGATGCCAGTTTATCAGTGGGAGCCAGAGGAGCTCACACAGCAGTGGCATCCACAGTCCGCTCTGGAGTATCACGGAGCTGGTTATTTCCCTCCTTGGGAGTAGACCAAGCTAGGCCAAAAGCCTAAGCTTGGGGGAGTACGTGTTTGCACCAACTTTACTTCTTTGTTAGTCGGTGTTTACACTTTGCCACTGTATTATCCTTGCTAGTTTATTTTCGTTTTCTTGTTTTCTTGTTTTGTGTCCTTTTGAGAAAACCCAAAAATATTTTCCTTTCTTCTTTTGCTTGTTGGGAGCTTTCCCATGTAAATAGTTTTCTTTTTTCTTTGAGTCGAGGTAGAAGACCATGGTTACAATGTTTAGTGGTTCTCGCATGCATACCTGTTCATTTGTTAAAGAGTCATATTACTTTGTCTTCTCCTTTGTGTTTGCCTGCATATTCAGCTTTGTCCAATGCACGAGCACACTTATTTTTGTTCACATCGTTTGATCGTGCAAGTGAAAGGCAATAATGATGATATATGATGAAGTGACTGAGACTGGAAAAGCTGGTATGAAGTCTATCTATTTATTTTTTTGTAAATATGACTAGCTTGTTGTCCCAGATTCAGCTTTGTTGAGAGAGAACCATGTTTGCAATGACAACTTAGGGATTATAGTTTCTAATGCCATGCTTAATTAGCTAGGAGCTTATAATGGTTTGTCTTGGATGCCAACATAGATTTTGAGATGACTATGATGTAGTATGATAGGATGGTATTCTCCTTTGAATGATTCAAGTGGCTTGACTTGGCGCATGTTCATGCATGTAGTTGAAACAAAATCAACATAGCCTCTATGATGTTCGTGTTCATCGTGATTTATATCCTGCTCATGCTTGCACTCAATGTTAGTCAAACTCATTGCATCTTGATGACTGTTGTCGCTCTCTAATTGGTCGCTTCCTAGTCTCTTGCTAGCCTTCACTTGTACTAAAAGGAATACTGCTTGTGCATCCACATGCATAAACCCAAGAGTTTTTCCATGAGAGTCCACCATACCTACCTATTTGCGGTATCTACCTGCCGTTCCAAATAAATTTGCATGTGCCATTCTCTAAACCTTCAAGAAATAATCTGTTTTGCATGCCTAAACCGCTCATGTGGTGACAGGAGGCTATTGATATCTTCCATGTTAGGCGTGTTATCCTCGACATGTGTTTATTCACTGTCATTCACGAGAAAGGGGCCGGTAATTGGAGTGCCCAATTCCACGCTTAAATCGAAAACATAACTGTAAAACAAGACTCCCCCGGATTGATGTTAGTATGGACGGTACTCAAGGATTCGGCTAGCCGTGGAGTGTGATTGATTGGTGGTGGGGGAGTTAAAACTTTACTTTTCTGTTTGGGAACCTCCTATAGCATGAGTAGCATGGAAGATATTGAGAACTCTTGGTCATTGCATTGACAATGAAAGCATGCCACCCAAAATTATTATCTTTGTTTTCAAAGTTTGAGCTCTAGCACCTCTGCAAATCAATGCTTCCCTCTGCGAAGGGCCTGTCTATTTATTTTCCTGTTGAGTCATCCTCTTCTTATATAAGCACCAATTAGAGAGCACCTCTATCATTTTTATGCTTTGCTTTTGATTGATATTGAGTATGACTATGACTGGATCTTCGTTGCTATGAATTACAATGTTTAGTCAGCCCTTGATCTTTGGAAGTGCTCTGCATTTTTGTTTTGCGGTCGCAGAAAGAGCTATTGAGATACCATCTATTCATATTGCTTCATGCTTGTTTTGATTGAATTGTTGGTATCTGAAACTCATTATTATTTGCTCCCTAGCGGTTTATGCCATTGATATTAGTTTACTGTGAGACCTATGTGTCACTTGCTTATGTGGTTAACTTGTGATCTTGCTGAAATTCTGGTTATGAGTTAGACATAGTTGCAACAACAAGATCAAATAGAGTTTGTCAAAGTTTTTCTTTCTCTTTCAGTTTGTCAACTGAGTTGCTTGAGGACAAGCAAGGTTTTAAGCATGGGGGAGTTGATACGTCTCCATCGTATCTACTTTTCCAAACTCTTTTGCCCTTGTTCTGGACTCTAATTTGCATGATTTGAATGGTTCAGCAGAATTGTCATGGTGTTTTTTTTGTGCAGAAATGAAAGTTCTCGGAACGTCCTGAAAATTTACGGACAATATTTCTGGAAAATATGAAAAATACCTGCGCAAAGATCCACCGGAGGGGACGGGCCAGTGGGCCACAAGCCTTGTAGCCACGGCCTCCCCCCCGGCCGCGGCTACCAGGCTTGTGGGGCCCACGTTGCTCTGCCGCCCCCAATTCCAGTGCTATTTATTCCCTTCCGTCCCGAAAAAAATCAAGAGAGAAGAGTTCATCGCGTTTCACGATCCAGAGGCGCCTCCACATCCCGTTCTTGCCATGGAGGGCAGATCTGGAGTCCGTTTTGGGCTCCGGATCAAGGAGATCGTCGCCATCGTCGTCATCAACCTTCTTCCCTCTCCAATTCCATGAAGCTCTTCATCGTTCGTGAGTAATCTATTCGTAGGCTCAATGTTGGGTGATGAGTAGGATGAGATCTATCATGTAATCGAGTTAGTTTTGACGGGGATTGATCCCTAGTATCCACTATGTTCTAAGATTGATGTTGCTACTACTATGCCATGTTTAATGCTTTTCACTGGGGCCTGAGTGCCATGATTTCAGATCTGAAATTATTATGTTGTCACCAATATATGTGTGTTTTAGATCCAATCTTGCAAGTTGTAGTTACCTACTATGTGTTATGATTCGGCAACCCCGGAGTGACAATAACCGGAACCACTCCCGGTGATGACCAAAGGTTGAGGAGTTCATGTGTTCACCAAGTGCTAATGCGTTGGTCCGGTTCTTTATTAAAAGGAGAAACTTAATATCCCGTAGTATCCATTTGGACCCCGATGCCACGGGAGGGATGGACAATAGATGTCATGCAAGTTCTTTTCCCTAAGCACGTATGACTACACACGGAGTGCATGCCTACATCACATTGATGAACGGGAGCTAGCCACATATCTCTCCGTGTTATAACTGTTGCATGATGAATGTCATCCAACAAATCACCGATCCATTGCCTACGATTTTGGCCCACCGCTACTGTTACTTGCTCTGCTGCTACTATTGTTACTATTGTTTCTGCTACTATTACTTGCTGCTGCTGTTACTTGCTTTGCTCTGCTACTTTTACTTGCAACTACTGTTACTTGCTTTTTCCTGCTGCTGCTGCCACTTCTGTTGCTACTACTGTTACTTGTTGTTGCTGTTACTTGCTACTATTTCTACTTGCTACTGTTGTCACTATTGTTGTTCCTGGCGACTGCTGTTACTCGTTACACTGCTACTACCCGCTACAATACTTTTCTGGCGCCATTAATACTTCAGTTAGGAATAATCTGTCGTCAACAAATTCTTTCCTAGCACCGTTGCTATCATACTACCTTTGCTTCTTATACCCTGCTTGGAGAAACTAATCTTTCAGGTGTGGTTGAGCCAACAACTCAACTGCTAATACTAGAGAATATCCTTTCACTCCCATTGTGTCGAACCAACAAATTTTGGTTGAATACTCTACCATCGAAAACTACCGCGATCCCACATGCTGGTGGGCCATTGGAAGACAATTGCTAATTGTTGAGCAACTGGAAGTAGTATTTTGAATATCTTAAGCACAATAACTGCTTTTCTAATCTGGTCCAGAATTGTGTTTGTACTGCAACCCATAGAAATATTCTTTCATAAATTCCATAAAAATTTGGGGATGTCAAGTATAGCATAAGATTTAATTTTATGCAAAAATCCCACTATATGCTATGTAAAGTTTGAGCAGTACAACCATTTTTCTGTTCTGGTCCAGTTTGGTGCTTTACACTGCAACCCTATGCTTCCTTGCTGTGACTGCTTTGAAATTTTTCATGCTTGTTTTGAAATTTTTCATGCTTGTTTGCAACCCTACCAAAACCTTAACTCCAGGATTTGAGCCCCATTGGATGAGAATAGATACATGTCATGATAGCCCAAGTTTCTGTCCAGTATTGTGTTTCTCAAATTATTGCATTGACTAGTTTTGCTTTTTGCCAAACTAACCCTACCTCCATTGCTAGCACCTAGAGAGACCTTGATTTGGAAAGTTTGGTGGGCATCAAAGACCATTTGGAGCCCCTCGCATTTCATCAAGCACCTTGGAGCATGAACAGATTATGCATGCCTTTGAATCTTCATTATGGAGTTGATGATATGGCCCAACCAGTATGTCCACCACCCTTGCCTTACGCTCTAACACCACCCTGGTGACTTTGGAAAGCTCCTAAGCCTTGTAGCCATGTCAGTCAATTCGTCGAACAGGTGTTGTGCATGCTCTTGCCATGGCCAGAGCGCACGTTTTGCATGCGCGCGTGCCGAGCCGCCGCGTCCCCTCGTGCCCTTGCTCTCTAGACCATCTACAGAGCCAAGACCAACCCCTCCCCGACAGCCAGTCGTCGCCCCTGTGTGAGAAGAGTAACGACAGCGTGATCGTCGTCGTCTCCCCTCTGCTGCTGCCATGGCCGGCGCCACGCGAGCCCTCCCCGTGCTCCACCTACCCTTGACCCCTCCCCCTTGTCGTTTGCGGCTACCCCGCTGCCCTGCTGCCCTTGCTGCTGCTGCTGCCCTGCTGTCCCTGCTCTGCTCTGCAGCTGCTCCTGTGCGCCTGAAGCTCTGATGCCGTCGATCTTATCCGAAGATTCCGCGGAACCGACGTCCTCCGACTATAAAAGGGACCCTGAAAGCCTTCGAGCTCCTCAGCAACCCCCAAAGCCGAGTAGCCTTCCTCCCCATCGCCCAATTTGGCCAAAGGAGCCTTTTGTGCACCTCTCTGCCATTATTGTCGCCCTCCATCCCCCGGTTCGATTCTCGCAGCTCCGAGTCCCTCTCCTCCTCCCAGTTACCCTGCGAGCCTGACAATACCCTAGGAACCCATTCCCACCGTCGAGCTTAGCCAGGAGCCACTTGAGACAAGAAGCCGCAAGTTGACAGAAACTTCCTCGGCCATTGTTGAAGTACTGCTCGGCCTCGAGCTCCGCAGGTGCCCCAACCGGCAAAAATGGATGCGGCGCTTCCCCCTGAGCATGTGCATAGCCAGAGCGTGGCGGGAGATGCTCTGTGCCACCGGAAATCGTCGCTGGAGCGTGCTACGATAACAGACAACAGCGCCAGAAATTGACACATGACGGAGACTGGGCTTGCGTTGGTTTTTCCCTTGAAGAGGAAAGGGTGATGCAGCACAGGAGAAGTAAGTATTTCCCTCAGTTTGAGACCCAAGGTATCAATCCAGTAGGAGAATCTCTTCAAGTCCAGAGTACCTGCGCAAACACAAAAGAGCTTGCACCCAACGCTTTAAAGGGGTTGTCAATCCCTTCAAGATTGATTGCAAAGTGAGATCTGAAGGCGGAAAGTGCAACAAAGTAAAAAGTGTAAGGCTGAAAATATGGTGTGGAGTAGACCCGGGGGCCATAGTGTTCACTAGAGGCTTCTCTCAAAATAGCAAGTATTACGGTGGGTGAACAAATTACTGTCGAGCAATTGATAGAACCTCACAAAGTCATGACGATATCTAAGGCAATGATCATACATATAGGCATCACGTCCGAGATAAGTACACCGATACTTTCTGCATCTACTACTATTACTCCACACATCAACCACTATCCATCATGCATCTAGTGTATTGAGTTCATGACGAACAGAGTAACGCCTTAAGCAAGATGACATGATGTAGAGGGATAATCTCAAACCAATGATGAAAACCCCATCTTTTTACCCTTGATGGCAACAACGCGATGCGTGCCTCGCTACCCCTTCTGTCACTGGGTGAGGTCACCACATGGTATGAACCCAAAACCTAGCACTTCTCCCATTGCAAGAATCATAGATCTAGTTGGCCAAACAGAACCCACAACTCGAAGAGAATTACAAGGATATGAAATCATGCATAAGAGAGATCAGAAGAAACTCAAATAAGATTCATAGATAATCTGATCATAAATCCACAATTCATCGGATCTCGACAAACACACCGCAAAAGAAGATTACATCGGATAGATCTCCATGAAGATCATGGAGAACTTTGTATTGAAGATCCAAGAGAGAGAAGAAGCCATCTAGCTACTAGCTATGGACCCGTAGGTCGATGGTGAACTACTCACGCATCATCAGAGAGGTCATGGTGTTGATGAAGAAGCCCTCCGTATCCGAATCCCCCTCCGGCAGGGCACCAGAACGTGCCCCAGATGGGATCTTGCGGAGACAAAAGCTTGCGGCGGCGGAAAAGTACTTTCGATGATCTCTTGATTTTTTGTGGGATTTTAGGGAATATATAGGCGCAAAACCTAGGGCAGAGGTGGCCCAGGGATCCCACAAGCCAGGGTTGTGCGGGCCCCCTGGCCGCGCCATGAGGGCTTGTGGGCTCCCTGCAGGCCCCTTGCCCTGATTCTCCGGCTTCCCGATCTTTTTCTGTTTCGGAAAAAATCTTTTTGGCAGTTTCATTCCGTTTGGACGCCGTTCAAAATCCTCCTCTGAAAGGGGTCACAAACATGGAAAAAACAGGAACTGGAACTTGGCACTGAGTTAATAAGTTAGTCCCAAAAAATATATAAAAGGCATACAAAACATCCAAAGTTTGACAAGATAATAGCATGAAACCATGAAAAAATTTAGATACGTTGGAGACGTATCAAGCATCCCCAAGCTTAACTCCTGCTCGTCCTCGAGTAGGGAAGTGATACAGACTGAATTTTTGATGTGGAATGCTACCTAGCATAGTTGTCCTTTGCAACTTCTTTCACGTGACATGAATGTTCAGATCCGTAAGATTCAAAACAATAGTTCGCTATTGACATGGAAACAATTATACTTCAAGCAAACTAGCAAGGTAATCATGAGCATTCGAAATAACAAGGCCAAGGAAAGTAATCCCTACAAAATCATATAGTCTGGCTATGCTCCATCATCCTCACACAACTAATGTAAACCATGCACAACCCCGGTATTGGCCAAGTAATTGTTTTCGCACTCTTACTTTCTCAAACTTTTTATAACTATCACGCAATACATGAGCGTGAGCCATGGATATATCACTATAGGTGGAATAGAGTGTGGTGGTGGTTGTGAGACAAAAAGGAGGAGATGGTCACATTGACTCGGCGTATCAAAAGGCTATGGAGATGCCCATGAATGGATATCAATGTGAATGAGTAGGGATTGCCATACAAGGGATGCACTAGAGCTATAAGTATGAGAAAGCTCAAAAGGAGAACTAGTGGGTGTGCATCCAAGTTGCTTGCTCACGAAGACCTAGGGCAATTTTGAGGAAGCCCATCATTGGAATATACAAGCCAAGTTATATAATGAAGATTCCCACTAGCATATGGTAGTGACAAAGCAAGAAGCTCTCAGTCATGAAGAACATGGTGCTATTATGAAGCACAAGTGTGGAAAAAGATAGTAGCATTGTCCCTTCTCACTTTTTCTCTCTTTTTTATTTTTTATTTTTTTTGTTTGGGTTCTTGTCCTTTTTTTTTATTTGGGCTCTTTGGCCTCTTCTTTTTATTTCCTCACATGGGACAATGCTATAATGATGATCATCACACTTTTATTTACTCACAGCTCAAAGCTTAGAACGATTATGACTCTATAGGAAATGCCTCTGGTAGTGTACCGGGATGTGCAACAATCTAGCTTGGCGTATGACGTTGAAACATCTCGCTAGCTATCTTATGATCATGCAATGGAAATATTAGAGTGACGACACAAGTCATGAGACAGAACGACGGGAGTTGCATGGCAATATATCTCGGGATGGCTATGAAAATGCCATAGTAGGTAGGTATGGTGGCTATTTTAAGGAAGGCATATGGTGGGTTTGTGTACCTGCAAAAGTTGCACGGCACTAGAGAGGCTAGCAAAGGTTGAAGGTGATAGTGCATCTATACCATGGACTCACATTAGTCATGAAGAACTCATATACTTGTTGTGAATGTTTTTATTAGTAATCGAAACAAAGTGCTATACGCATACTCCTAGGGGAAGGGTTGGTAGGTGTTAACCATCGCGCGATCCCGACCTCAACACGAAGGATGAAAATCAATAGATCAATTATGCTCCGACTTCCTAACATTGCGGTTCACCATACGTGCATGCTACGGGAATCACTAACTTCAACACAAGTATTTCTAGATTCACAACACCCTACTAACATAACTCTTAATATTACCGAATCCACGTCTCAAAACTAATTGAGAGGAATCAAGACTTCTCTTTCTACTCAGTGGACATGAAGATGGAGGTTTTTATATCCTCTTTGGGTACCTATCTTATTTGGGACTACTTTCATAACATAAGCCAACTACCAAGTCACGCGCCGCCGTGCTCTAAAAGATATAAGTGAAGAACATAGAGCAAAATTATTTAGCTCAAAAGATATAAGTGAAGCACTATGAGCATTCTAGCAAAATCAGGATGAGTGCATGTCTCTCTCTCTCAAAAAGGTGTGTAGCAAGGATTATTATGACACTACAAAAATAAAAGACTCCTACGATACAAGACGCTCCAAGCAAAACACATATCATGTGCTGAATAAAAATATAGCTCCAAGTAATGTTACCGATGGATTGAAGACGAAAGAGGGGATGCCATCCCGGGGCATCCCCAAGCTTAGGATTTTTGGTGTCCTTGAATTTGGCTTGGGATGCATTGGGCATCCCCAAGCCTGAGCTCTTTCCACTCCTTATCTCTTTGTCCATGAGAACATCACCCAAAACTTGAAAACTTCACAACACAAAATTTAAATAGAAACTCGTGATATCACTAGCACAAGAATACAAACTACCACCTCTTTTGGTACTATAGCAAACTTGAATTTATCTATATTGCTGTTGGGCTACTGTATTCTCACTTTTTCATGGCTAGTACCCCCCGATACTAACCATAGTTTCATCAAAACAAGCAGCCAACTCAACAAAAACAGAACCTGTCAAAAACAGACGAGTCTGTAGCAATCTGTATACTTCGTATACTTATGGTTCCTCACAAATTCTGACAAATTACGACTGCCTGGGCAAAAGCATATCAACCAGCAGCAAAAAGAATCAACTAAAAACCTCTTTCTGAATAAAAATGAAAAATCATCTCGTGAGCGAAAAGTTTCTGTCTTTTTCCAACAGGATCAAACAACCATTACCAAGACTAGTCATAAAGGTTTTGCTTGGCTCAAACACAAAAAGAAACACAAATTCCACAATCACAATAGAATTATGATGGTGTGGACGCAACAAAACAGAAAGAAAAAAGATAAATTCATTGTGTTGCTTCCCAACAAGCGCTATTGTTTAACGCCCTTAGCTAGGCATTGATAATTCAATGATGCTCAGACAGAAGATAAGAATTGAAGCACAACGAGAGCATCATAAAGCATGTGAAAATCACATCTAAGTCTAACATACTTCCTATGCATAGCAATTTTATAGGAAAACAAATTGGCAAGACAACCAATAGTTACCAAATGCAAGGAAGAAGAAAGACACAATAGCAATCTCAACATAACGAGAGGTAATTTGGTAACATGAAAGTTACTACCACAATATTTTCCTATCTCATAGCAATTACATGTGGGATCATAATCAAATTCAACAATATAGCTATCAGAAAGGATATTCTTTTCATGATCCACATGCATGCAAAGTTGACGCTTTTCAAATATACGCTCTCCAAACCCGCTTTCAATATTATTGCAAACATCATATTCATCATCAGGCTTAAACAAATTTTCAAGATCATAAGAAAAATCATCACCCCAATCATGATCATTGCAAAAAGTAGTGGACATGGCAAAACTAGCATCCCCAAGCTTAGGGTTTTGCGTATTTTTAGCATGATTGTCATTAATAGAATTTATAATGAAATCATTGCAATCATGCTTTTCACTCAAGGAGCCCTCGTGAATCATTTCATAAATTTCTTCATCACGATTTTCAGATTCACGCATCTCAAGCAAAACTCCATAGAGAAAGTCAAGTGCACTCAACTTACTAGCAATTGGTTCCACATAAGTGGATCTCTTAAAGAGATTAGCAAGTGGATGAGGATCCATATTACTAGATTCTCACCAAGCGAAGATGCAAGCATATTGAGGGCACATAGCACACAAGCGAACAGAAAGCAAGCGAAAGAAAAGGGCGAACGAAAAACGCAAATGAAAAAGGCAAATATTTTTTTGTAAATTTTTGTTTTTCAGAAGTGGGGGAGAGGAAAACGAGAGGCAAAAAAGGTAAATGCAAGAGATGAGTTTGCGACACTTACTTGGATGAGTTCTTCACTTGATCCAACCCAGCAACGGCACCAGAAATTCTTCTGCTACGGCAACAGACAACAGCGCCAGAAATTGACACGTTGACGGAGACTGGGCTTGCGTTGGTTTTTCCCTTGAAGAGGAAAGGGTGATGCAGCATACGAGCAGTAAGGATTTCCCTCAGTTTGAGAACCAAGGTATCAATCCAGTAGGAGAATCTCGTCATGTCCAGAGTACCTGCGCAAACACAAAAGAGCTTGCACCCAACGCATTAAAGGGGTTGTCAATCCCTTCAAGATTGATTGCAAAGTGAGATATGAAGACGGAAAGTGCAACGAAGTAAAAAGTGTAAGGCTGAAAATATGGTGTGGAGTAGACTCGGGGGCCATAGTGTTCACTAGAGGCTTCTCTCAAAATAGCAAGTATTACGGTGTGTGAACAAATTACTGTCGAGCAATTGATAGAACCGCGCAAAGTCATGACGATATCTAAGGCAATGATCATACATATAGGCATCACGTCTGAGACAAGTAGACCGATACTTTATGCATCTACTACTATTACTCCACACATCGATCGCTATCCAGCATGCATCTAGTGTATTGAGTTCATGATGAACAGAGTAACGCCTTAAGCAAGATGACATGATGTAGAGGGGTAATCTCAAACCAATGATGAAAACCCCATCGTTTTACCCTTGATGGCAACAACATGATGCGTGCCTCGCTACCCCTTCTGTCACTAGGTGAGGTCAACGCACGGTATGAACCCAAAACCAAGCATTTCTCCCATTGGGAGAATCATAGATCTAGTTGGCCAAACAAAACCCACAACTCGAAGAGAATTACAAGGATATGAAATCATGCATAAGATTGATTAGAAGAAACTCAAATAAGATTCATAGATAATCTAATCATAAATCCACAATTCATCGGATCTCGACAAACACACCGCAAAAGAAGATTGCATCAGATAGATCTCCATGAAGATCATGGAGAACTTTGTATTCAAGATCCAAGAGAGAGAAGAAGCCATCTAGCTACTAGCTATGGACCCGTAGGTCTATGGTGAACTACTCACGCATCATCAGAGAGGTCATGGTGTTGATGAAGAAGCCCTCCGTATCCGAATCCCCCTCCGGCAGGGCACCAGAACGTGCCCCAGATGGGATCTTGCGGAGACAGAAGCTTGCGGCGGCGGAAATGTACTTTCGATGATCTCCTGATTTTTTCTGGGATTTTCGGGAACATATAGACGCAAAACCTAGGGCGGAGGTGGCCCAAGGAGCACACAAGCCAGGGTGGCGCGGGCCCCCCTCGCCGTGCCATGAGGGCTTGTGGGGTCCCTGCAGGCCCCCTGCCCTGATTCTCCGGCTTCCCGATCTTTTTGTGTTTCAGAAAAAATCTTTTTTGCAGTTTCATTCCATTTGGACTCCGTTCAAAATCCTCCTCTTGAAGGGGTCAAAAACATGGAAAAAACAGGAACTAGCACTTGGCACTGAGTTAATAAGTTAGTCCCAAAAAATATATAAAAGGCATACCAAACATCCAAAGTTTGACAAGATAATAACATGAAACCATCAAAAATTATAGATACGTTGGAGACGTATCAGAGCGCGGCTCTGCTCCTGTCCCTGCGCGCGAGAGGAAGGGGAAGTACCCGACAGGCAGGTCCCGCATGTCGGTGAGAGAGCCATAGCCCCCGAGAGGCGCAACCACCCTTGTGCGTTTTGTTTTTAGGAAACCGTATTCCCCGCGGCTGTTGCAGTAAGTGCTCTTTCTGTGTTAGAAAGCATAAAGAGCCCAAAGTGTTTTCTTTTATAATTGATTTTAAAAACAGTTTTTTGTAGAAACTTAGAATAGCTATAACTTTTATAGGAAAGTCCAAACGGACTAAGTCTTTTTCCTACCATTTTCTAATGACCTCTAGTTTATTTTAAGATTTATTTTAAAATTTTCCAAACAACTTTTGTGTGCTTTTTGATTATGTGTGTTAATTCAAATATTTTCAAACTAGGATTTTGAAGGGTGGCTACCTACTCCAAGATGATGGGGTACACATCACCCTCCTAACATCCCCTAAGTCAAGCATCATGAATCCATATTTGCATGTGTTGTGTGATGATTGTGGTGGTGCTTATATTGTGTGGTTCGAGGATATGTTAATATTAGCATTACATGAAATAATACTTTACATTCTTCATGCATGCTACTCACATTATAATAATGGTGAAATATGATGGTGGCATGTGCTATTTATGAGAGGTCGTGGAATAACCTAGTCACGCGGAACGTGATAGGTTATGGCCTGGTCATGACGTGTGCACGATGATGCCGGTAAAAACTTGATTAAATCCAGTATCGACCTAGATCGAGTCTTGTCCGTGTCATACTTCTATAACATGCTACCACAGTTTCCTGGATAATGGATTTGGTAAAGTAAGTTGTAGACCTATTATCAGACAAACACCAAGTAGAGGGGCTGGTATGAAGGTAGCCATGGCCCTGGAATAAATCCAGTCATCCGGTCACGGGGCATGGGTGTTTCCGGTCTAGGACCGAAAGGGAATGGCCTTCCCAGTGAGCGCGCGGTATAACTGTTTGATCCCATGCTAGGCGAGGTCGGAGCCTCCCCGTCTTATGGTTTTGCCTTGGCAGCGTAGTCCCGGTGAAGCCGGGCTTCGCGGAGGAAAATTGGGGTGTGCTGATTCTAAGTGTCCACTTCTAAAATGCAGTATGCGGGATTTGTCTTATCGAGTATCGAAAACTGTGAGTTGTGGGTAAAGAGTACACCCTCTACAGAGTCCAAACTATTCGAGTAGTCGTGTCCCTGGTCAAGGACGTTGTTTGACGAGTCAAGTGTCGGTCCTAGAGTCGGTCTTTGGAGTATAATTAGTGATAATAATAATGGTTGTGGTAAATCATATGATGATGTGGTGGATGATCGTATTACGATTATTACTCTAGACTAACCCCTATGATTATGTGGTTGGATATCCCTGGGACAGTTCTACCTCCTGGATATTCAACATTTATTATCCCTTCTTATAAGCACTTTATGTGGTGTCGCTCAGACGCCTGAGTGTGGCATGTTGACTTTATCATAGAAGCCCTTTATGAGGTGTCGCTCAGACGCC